>NW_027150550.1:2500-1202500 GCF_001643675.1 Monocercomonoides exilis
CTTATTTATTAATTCTTTATTTTAAAAATGAGTAGATGTTGTTATGTTAGAGATTATTCATTTCTTGAATATCATCCATTTCGAATTTTTGTTGATAATATTTATAGTTCGAATAGTTATTTTATGCAATCTGTAATACAAATTATTATATTTCTATTTCTCTTTATTATTCAAAAAATTTAGAAAATTATTTATTTTTCCATAATTTCTTCATGTTTCATCATTCTTATTTAAGTTATTTTTCATGATGTTTGCATTTCAACTTGAATGAAGCAATTCGAGCATGCACCTTGATCAGCATTGTGTAATACACATGAAAGCACACAATGCATTGGCCAGCTACTGAATTTATACTATTACCAATTTGTATCTTTCATCATCAACTTGAAACCATGATTCATCAAAGTTTGTTTCACTTAATTGGATATCTTGTTCTATTTCCGTTCCAATATTCCAGGTGACGCATTTGAAGATGTTTCCTTTGTGCATTTTGGTAAATGAAGCTTCATTCTCCATCAATAGCACTCTATTCTTTTCATTGTTTTATTCAATGCATATTACTCATTCAACCAACATAACTTTGACAATTACAATATATTCTTCCCTCTCAATAGTGACAAGCTTTACAACTACTTGATCATTTCAATATGCTATTTGTTATTTCCGTGTTGAATAATCGAATTTTCTTTATTGATAATTGTTTGAAATATGTTTTAAATCAATTGCATAATATTGAAAAATGGTTGCTCAGAAGTTTTCGGAGTGCATTTTTATGTGTAATCAATGAATTACTGAAAATAAGATATTAGATCAGTTCTTTTCATTCTCGATGAACTAATTTCTTGAACTTTTTTAAATTCTTTTGATCCAAAAGTTTTCTCAAATAACAATTTTGAATATCAATTATTTATATCATTTTCTAACCGATGTTATTTCTTGTTTGCGCATTGTTGAACTTTCTTTTTGATCACAAACAAAACAATCAAAAGTTCATTTTTATCAAAAGAAATGATATAGATTGATTTGTTTGCCATGATCTTTATTTTCTTTCTTTTGAATTTTGCGATTTTCATTCATTTCAATTAACAAACAATAACAATGAACAATTTACTCGTGTTTTTCATTTGTATTTCAAACGATACAACACAATCAAGAAACAAAACCTTTTTGAAAAGAACTGGAAAAAATCATATATTAAAGTACCTCAGACATAAAATTAAGCTCATAAAAAACTTTCAAAGATCTCTTAATCTTTCGTCTGCTTATCCTCTCGTTGTGTTATTTTTCCATCGTTCTGTTTATTCATAAGAAAAGAAAATTATCTTTCTTCACAAATGGAAAAAAATAGGTAAATTCTCATTTCCTTCGTCAACAACTTCATTTTGTCTTTATGATGAAAAAGAACAAAATTCAACTGATGAAGACTATAAAGAAAGAAGATGAAGAATGAAAGTTAACTTTGATCAACGGTGTTTGTTAAAAACCTTCTTTTCATTCTTCATGGTAATTATCTCTTTATTAACAATCATTTAATCTTTTTGGAATGAGTGTTTTTTTCTGCAGCCAAAGCTGAACTTGCTTCGTGCTCAATCTGCCGAATGTGATAAAAGTCACTTCGTTCGCTTCTTCCTCAATCACATCAGCTTCCCTCAAACTTCTGCATATTTTGCTCCTTTCCTTTGAATTTCTTGGTTCAGCTTTCTTCACTATTATCACCGTTAAAACACTTGTCTTCAAAATAACGACGAATGATACTTGCTTCAATTCCATCATATTGCAAATCATTTATAATATGAATCACTTCCATCGCTCAACATTTCGGTTCTGTTTCATTCTTCTATCTCTTTAACTTCTTCTCATACTTCCACTCAATCCAAACATTTCATCTCTTAAACAAACTTTAAATTTCAATCAGATTCTAAATATTTACTTTGTTTTCATCATGAACTCCTTTCGTCTAAAACCTTTCCAAATATATCCAATCAACCTTATCCTCTCTCCAAGTCCATTCTCTTCAAATTACTTCTTTCATTTGGATGAAAACATTTTCAAATAGTTGTTTAATCCTAATGGAACCAATCCAAAACTTGTTTCTGCTTCGTTTCATATTTTCTTCAATTCCTAACATGATCCTCTAAAATTGACTCGCATCATGATTGCTTGTTGGCTCCTTCCATCTCAATCATCAAGAAATCTACTGTACACAGAACATTCCAATCTCCAGCATCCAATTTACAATAGCTTTTTACCAATAAAAAAAGTACAATCGAATAATCACTTTGTTTAAAGCATTTTATGATAGAATCTTTCCTTGTAATCCACTTCCACATTTCTTCGCTTCCTCAATTCCTTCTACGCTTCAGGTTTTTATTCCTCTTTGTGGATTACGCTGTTACACATGAATATCAACTTGTCTGTAAACATTTTGCTCATATTAACTTTATGACTGTTTTCAGTTGTGCCACATATTGCAGTTCGTTTGGATGCTACGCTCATTCAGTGCCTTTTTCAAACATCATTGAATTACATTTTGTTTATATGCAATGAAAGCATATTTCAAAAATACGCTATTTGTGATCAGCACGAAGTTCTGCTTGATTAATGATGAAGCGTCTCGTTCTCGGACATCAAATATAAAAATTGATCAGATATATTTTCTTCATCTTGATCTTCGATCGTTCCTCTTTCTTTATTCGCTTTTGCAATGTCAATCAGATGAAGGTGAAAATTCCTCAAAGATGAACCATATGATACAAAACGTTGGTGTCAGTTGTGCATTTTCGTTTATAATTCCGAACTACATGAAGAAGTGCAACGACAAAAAAATTATGGATGGATTATTTCAGTTGACATCGCACTGCTTGCATCACTGAAACAATTTTCATTGAAGAGCTATCCTTTATCATTAAACAAAATTCTTCCTTTATCTTTCTTCCCTCTATCATCTTCTTCTATTCTATTTTCCTCGCCCTTTGTTTCCATTTCTCTAATTCTTTTATTCTTCTTACTGCGCTTCGAATTCGTCTCCCTTTCCATGTGCACTAAATTGATAAACTCAGTTCCTCACAGGCCAAGCACATTGTATTCCAGAAAACGCACCTTTGACTCCGGTAGTTCTTTCTATTCTTTCTGTTTCTTCTGCTTTTTTTCTAGGTAGTTTATCATTCTCTGCTTTTTTTCAACTTCGTTCATTATTGATGAACACTTCGTTGAAGCTAGTAATTTAAGAGAAGTCAAGTTGTTAAAAATTTATGTATCAACATTCTCAAACCTTCAACAGTGTTGAAATCATTTCATCATCGAAATTTCTTCAAAAACGAAAGCAGCATCAACAACTTTTGCATCTTTTTTCACATAGAATGAGATTCAAAAGAATTCTGTAATTTCGACAACTCGTTGAATTGAGTTGCTGTTGGTGTAACACATCATTGCTGAAGATTTTCATCTGTTACGGATAACTCAAAATGCTTGTACCTTCTCAGCCCAATTTTGTTTGAATAACAAATTTTCTTTTCGTTGTCCTGTTTTCCGATTGATCCAAAGGTTAGCGTGCCTCTTTTCAACAAGCACGTTGTGCTGCTTTTCCATTAATCTGCATAGAAACTTCTCTGATGTCTTTCGTTAAGAATTCGTAACGAAATTTGCCTCAATTGCTAAGATCTTTGATGCCTCACTAATGTCAGATTATGCAAAAGCCTTTCCAAAACGTTTTTCTCATGTAAACTTTTTTATTTATGTGCAGCTTTGTTAGAAATGCAATTTTCAAGCACATGAATTTGTTAATTTCACAAAAACAATGTATTCAGGTCGTTGAGTGCGATCATGAAATATCCAAATCATCCAGTTCGATACTTGCCCAAAACAGATTCAACGTTTCCCCAATACAATAGGATAACCGCTTATTCCTTTATCCAATGATATTTCACATTTTCTTTTTAAAATCTGTATTAATTCATCAAAATCATAATAAAAAATTTTTTAATAAAACAGAAAGCAAAATGTATCGAATCATACTTCAATAGATTTCGATGTTGTTTGAATGCACAATTTTCTTTCATAAATCCCGTAAAAGTTTCAAACGACTCAAAAAACTTAAAAAAATACAAAAATTTGAAAAACTTATAAACAAAAAATCAAACCTTGAGATCATAACGGAAAAATAACGAATAGGCAAAGTACAAAAAAATCAAAATTTTGCGATAGTCATATTAGCGTCTTAACGCACCAAAAAAATTTTTTTAATAAAACTCCTCCATTTTTCATCAGTTTCATCGTTGTTGAGAAATTAATATCGCTCCTCCAAAACAACAAATACTTCACCACATCTTGCCACAATCTATTTTCAACAAAAAAAAGTTGCTCCACCAAAAAGTGCTCTAATTAAAAGTTCAAAATTGAAAGTGTGAAAATGCAAAAATAAGTTCAATTTTTGCAAACCTCCACAGCACATATAAGCCTGCTTTGTCTGCAGCCAACTTTGAAGCGCAACAAGCAAAACTGAATGAGTTGACGCAATCGTCAAACTCAAAAAATCACCCACATAAAGGGATGATCAAAATATTTTTCGAAGAAATTCAAATTTTTATTGCAATATTTTTGAATTTATTCAAATAATTATAGATATAGATATCATTTTCATTAAGTGTAAATAAGTTATTTGAATAAATATATTCTCAGGTATTTTTGTGATTCATATTCATTTTTTCATTTCGCTGAACACAGTCGAACAGAATCTATTTTTTGTTTTCTATATAAAATTCACGAGATTTACACATATTATAGAATAATAAAACGTGTCAACTTCATCAAATCATTTTTGATAATTGATGGGAAATTATATGATATTTTGAAATTTTTTAATATTTTTGTTAATATACGCAAATGCAAACATTTCGAAAAATAATACCAATGTTTATAATTAATCATGCAATTAATAATTTCTGGTTATTAATAATTTGCGAACTATCTCCATTTATTGAATATTTGAAAAATCAAAATTTTGACTGAAAAATGAATGAAATTTCTATTATTCATCAAATTATTAATGAAATAAAAAACAACTTTGAAATCAAATATATATTTTGAATACTAACTTATATAATAAATGATTATTTGATGATGGCGTAAATAATAATTTGGTTCCGCTTTGTCAAAAATTAAATGTGAACTTTTTTCCTGTAAAAATTTGTTTCAACAAATTTTTCTTAAATACACAAAAGTGATAAAAATGATACGCAATATCATTTCCTATGAACAATTATGTGAAACATATCCAAAAATAAGCAACAATTTGTATTTCTTTTCATTACAAAAATACATTAAATTTTTCTGTCATTCACTTTTTTATGGTTCATGAGATATTTCACAATTTATGATTGAAATACAGTACAGTTTCTAAATTGCAATGGACTGTGTTTGTATTACAATGAAATGAATACATTGATGTGGGAAATATAGATTTCTATTTCATTCGGATTATTTGTGATTTTAAAAATGTTATTTTTTAATGAAAATTTTTAAAAAATGGAAAATTTTGTTTTGAGTGGGAAGTGAATAATAAAAATAATATTGTAAATAGTTAATATAAGAATCATTAATGATTATGAATATGATGAATTTTATGTTTTGCAAAAGCTTATAAAAAAAATGATAGTGTATTTTCAGATATCAGAAAATCTAATATTTTATGGGTCACATTTTAAAATGCGTTTTGTGACGCGAATAAAAAAAAGTGATCGAATCGATAAACATATGTTAAAATACACTCTATATTGAATAGATTCATTATCGATTTTTTAAGAACTGCACAGTTCATAGCAAAGAAAAATTCAATCAAATAAAAAGTCAAAAATGAAAAAATTTTGAAAAATCAAAAAATAATTAACAGTTAATTTTTCAAAAAATGAAAGTGAAACAAAATTCATTTCAAGATTATAAGTTCACAAGAATAAAATACACAGCATATTGCAGTAAATAATGCACGTCACTTCCTCTATAAAAATTACTTCAACATTACTCGTTATCTTTTTCCCTTGCCAATTTTTGAATGTATTCTAAATCGAGAGGTTGAGAGTCATGGTAATCTCTCATTAAGTCACGAGCAGTTTGCAAATTGGACCTGCTTTTAATGCTTTTTAATGGATCTCCTGCTTCATTTGCTTTTTTCTGCATTTTCACTATATTTCTTAGTCGATCTCTGCAAGAATTTTTTGATCGAAGTTGTAATTTTTGTTTTAGATAATCATCGCCCTTTCCATTCAAAAATGCATCCATCAAGATTTCATCTTCCTGTCTTGTCCATTTTATTCTTGCTGGGCAATTCATCATTTCATTTCTTTCTCTGACTTCTCTTAATTTCTTTTTCGGTTGAATGTTTGATGTATCAAAAATGATTTCACCATCCAAGTATTCATTTATTGTTGAAAGTAATTCTTGACCCAATTGAACAACTCCTCCATCATTTGCGTAAAATTTTTGTAGAATGACTCTTCTTGAAGCCTTGATATCTGTTTCATTTTTTTCTTTTTTAATTCCTAATTTATCCAAGTAGTTTTTTGAAGCCATTTTGTTGAATTTGATAACCATTGCTCCAGGGTATTTAAGTCTGCTGCAAGAGAATTTGATAACTTGCAGAACAAAGAAATTGAAACTGTCCAAAATGTCTTCAAACTTCCATTCACTTTGTTTTAATGAGATATTGTGAAATACTGTTGGATTTGCCAAATCTTCACTGAATGGTTCAGAAGATTCAATTAGCGCATCAGGAAAACCAGTTCGTGTTGCCACAACAGTTCCTCGTTGTGCATATTTGACATATTCCTTTTCACTTCTTGAATTTTTTTTCCAATTGCCAATATAAGATGCTGTTTCCAACGCACTTTCTTTTAAGATTGGTTTATTTCCAGTCTTTAAAAGTAAAGAACAAATAAAGCCGGATCTGAATGAATGAAAAGCAAATAAATCTTCTGGATATCCAGCTTGTCTTGCACGTTTCTGTATTCTAACTCTCATCGCTCCTTTTCTTAACCCCCAAACAAATTCGTTACTCAACTCTCCGAGATTCCAATTATCAAATTGTGTTAGTGATATTCCAAACTCTTGAACCAAATACTCTTCGAACCACCAAACAAAGTTCAAATTATGTTTGAAGCACAAATCACCTTCTAATGTTACACAATGATCATCACCTCTTGATCCTTTTCCAAATGCAAGATTAAATGTCACCTTAACGAATGAAGATCCCTCTTTTGCAAAAACTCTCACTATATCCTTCAACTTGACAAACGAACAAGTGTGAGCTCTGGCTCCGGTTGATAGAGCAAAAATAAAAAGAGAAGCTTCTCTGGGTTTTTCAACAACCCAATCAGGCATTGAGCTCAGAATGATTTCCAAATCGCCAACAATCAAAGCCTCTTTTTTGTGAGATCTATTTAGAACACCTCCATATTTATTTGATTCGTTCTTTTCTTTTTCGAACATTTCATCCAAAGCATTATATATTTCCATTTTTGCTCTTCTAACAATATGTCTCACATTGTCATCCACAATTTCATTTGTTTTGTACTCAGAAATTTGATATAAGCCAGGGATGACAGATCCATTAATTGTTTCCATGGAATATCTCAATGCAATTCCAAGAAACTTGAGAAAACCATAAACAGGTTTCACCTCCAATGGCCAAGCATTGTAACGCATTGAGTTGCAAAATTGAGTGAACATTTTGTAAACCCAAATATGAGATCGTTCTGATTCCTTTTTATATGGTGCACCCATGTTAACATAAGGAAGAATTGCTTCTCTGCTATAAGTTCTCAAAGCAGATGATAACGTGGATGGTGCATCATAACAATGACGTGGTGTGTTGAGTGCAGGAACAATGCTTGAATTCGCAGTTTGTGATATTGGTCGATATTCAGTTGTTTCAACATTTCCATATAATTCATTTCGATTAACTTTCACTCGAAACACATCATCCGTTGTTGCAATATCGTTTATTGTTTTTGGTTTTTCTTTCATCAATAAATATCTTTGTTTTATCAATTGTAAATTTTCTTCTGATTCCAATACAGACTTTCTTTTCATCTTTTCTTGCTTTGAACATTTGACTTTAGAAGATTTTGAACGTTTGTTTTTTTCATTTTTCATAATTGTAACTGAAGAATAATTATGTTGAGAAAGCGAACTGGAGTCATCTTCATTTTCTGCATCATCTGAAGAATAATTGTTGCTGCTCCTTTCACAATTGGTATCATCTTCATTTGATTGAGTATCAAATGAGTTATCTATTTTCTTTTGTAAACATTGTGCATTCTTTTTTGTCTTTTTTGTTTTCTTTCCAATCACTTTTAATAACTTTTCAGTGCAAGCTTGTTTGGCTTTTCTTGGTTGTAAAGTTTCTTGAGAATTCACATATTCAAATACATCTTTCTCACCAGTAACTTTCAGGTTATCTTTGTTTGATATTTGACTGTTGATTTCTTTCACTTGACTTGTATTCCTCTTCAAAGCACTTTTCTTTTTTGGCCTTCCTCTTTGTCTCTTCACTTTCATGACTGTTTCATTTTGTTGCTTACTGTTTGCATCACAAATTTCGTCTGAATTGTTTGACGAATTCAATACTTCCGGAGATGGAACGTATTCGACAAAACGATTCGATGATAAAGCATCTTTTGAGAGACCATGTAAAGAAACGCATGCAGATGCAGAGGGGAAAGGAGCAGTGGAGTATTGATGACCTTCAACGAATTTGTTTGTAATTCTGAAATGTGGAATTTGTTTTGTCTTTTGATCTTTTTCACTTTCAGAATTTTCTCTCTTGTCTTTTGATTTTGAAAGTGTTACGAGTTTATCCACATATCTGAGATTGGTCCAATCTTCACTGTCTTCATTATCAGTGTGTGTCAAGGTGTCATTAAACTCGCAAACGTTTGAAGTTGATGTTTCTAATTCGTTGTTGATTTCAACATGATTTTCTTGAGATGTTGTTTCATCAGTGTTATCATCGATTGCTGCTAACTGAGAAACCAAATCATCGATTGAATCATTATCATCATTTGAACTCTCACCTTCCATTTCATACATGAAAGGATTTGAGTAAATAATTTCATTTTCAAATGGTAGAGGTGTTGCTGTTGATTGTGTTTGTGAACATGTTTCCGACACAGGAATTGAATTGTCATGGTTGATTTTTCCTTCACTTGCTTTTTGTTCAACTGTTCTTCCTTTTTTGCAGTTGAGATCCAAGTCTTCTTTTCGTGACAAGAACAACGGTCGAGGATAAATGCTTTTATGAGCATATTGCCTGACACAATCAAGTGATTTTTGGTCAGGGTAACTGTACAATTGTGTTGAGTTGTAATCAAGCTTGGGAAGTGTGTCATCAGAAGACATATGAAACAACCATTCAGTAATCGAAGTGATATTTTGAAAGGAAACTTCTTTTTGTCTTTGTTGCAAACCCAAACTGTCAACCAATGATCTATTTCGTTCAACAGTGATTAGTGAAGGTGTAGTGATCACGTCATCGTATGAATGGAATTGCACTGTTGTCGAATAGCGTAGGGGAGACAATGGTCTATTCGAATGATGATTAGCAACGGATGATGTGTCACTGGCCATAAGTCTATTTTGAGTTGATTGAACAAATGGTAAAGATGAAACTGCACGATCTGAACTTGTCAGAGGTGTCAATGTGTAAAAATTGCTGAAGGTGGAAGATTTATTTGCAAAAGCTGGATTTATTGAAGTTTGATGTTTCACAATGTCAATGTGTGATGTTGAAGATTGCATATCTGAAAAGTTTGCACTGCAGCGTGGAGATTGAGAAGGAGGAACAGACAATGAGAATGGATGGGAATGTGATGTTGTATTGCTATTCGCTTCTTTTCGAATTGGAGATATTGATCTCGAACAGTAGTGAGAAAGATTTTTGCATGTCTTCGACTGTTCATCATGGTTATCATTTTCCGTTAATGGTGGTGGAATATCAACTGTTGCATCTGCTGGTGGAGGAAGGTATGGATTTGGGGAAATGGGTTCTGGTGATGCACTGCTTGATTCTGGAGTTGATGCAGGAGGTTCCCAATGAACTGGAGATAATGAAGTTGATGGCTGAGAATACGTTGTGAACAATGAAACTGATCTTGTGTCAGGATATAGAGAGATTGAACTTGATGGAGATTGTGAAACATAACACATAGATGGTGTTTGTGATGGTGACTCTGAATATCGATAGTTGATAGGTGATATTGATCGTGAGAAATGCTGCATTGAAGAATTTTGACCCAGAACATTATCATCATTGGAACTTTGAAATCTGTTCGGATATGGAGAAGCTGAATAATGTCCAGTTGAAGGTGTTTGATATGTGTTCATATCAGAAAACGAATCATTCGAGCATGAAGTTGATCTTGCGTGAGGATCATGTTGATATGTTGATGGTGGATAACTGAATGCAATTTGGTCAGACGAACGAAATCTTGGTGGTGAAATAGATCTAAATGGACGTTGCATTGCTGTCATTTCATTGAAAACATGTTCTGAATCTGGTGTTTGAGCCCGTGGATGTAAAAGTGATGTGTGTATGTTGTTGCTAATTGTTGGATGTTCATCACTGTTGAACGATTCAGGTAAACGTTGATTTGAAGGAGACATTGAACGAGAAGTCAGATGTTCCCTTTGAGACGGATAACTTGATGACTGATATTGGCTGTGAACAGACGGACGATATGACGGAGGTGAAAAGAAACCAGGCTGTGATGGTGAATATACTCCTCCAACTTCTGCTTCGACTTTGTTTGAACTCTTTTGTCTTCCTCTTCGAATTGCATCGTTTCTTCCTTAAAGAAAAAATAAAATATACATCAACTTCATACAAAGAAATTCAGCGAAAAACACACTTTTATGACAGAATCCGTAGTTGCTATTGCACAAAGAAAAAGGAAATAAAAATGATTAAAATGAAAATAACAAAGATCAAACATTCGCCTTTGCTCACTTTCGTTTGAATTGTACATCTTTTTTTTCAAGTCAATTGTTCAATTTCTTGTTTATTTATATCTATTTCTATTAATATGCAAAATGGGAATGAAAATCACTTTTTCAGAATGTGGATCAAAATGGAGTTTATGAACCGGAAAAACAAAATTTCAGCTTGAAAGATGATTGAAAGTGCTATCGAAGGTATTACTGATGAAAAATTGTATATTAATTTGATAATTATTATAAATAATATTCTATTTGTTTTGAAAATAACTTTTTAACTTTCAGAAACTTTTCAATGGATAGGTTTTCAGAAAAGAAGGATCCATGATATTTTGTGATTGAGGAAGCAGTCTTGAACGGACAAATGCATGAGAAAGGAATGTCAGTTACATTTTAAAATAGATTTTTTGTGCATTAAAGAAATAGGAACAATTAACAAAGATAATAGCTCTTAATGAAAAATGATCATATTAAGGAGAATATTACATTGAACGAACAAGAAGACGATAACGACGTTGAGCTGAATATTTATTTTGTTTGATATTCATAAACATGTGATATATGATATGAGTTTTTCAGCTATTTTTTGTTTATTTCTTGAGAAAATTGTGTAACTTTTAATTTTCTATTTATTTGATAAATATTTCTCAAATCGCCTTCATTTCATTTCATATCAATGAATTAAATAAAATATAACAATTTTGAAAGAGCATTAATTGTATTTTTATGATAGAATGAAATGAATTCATGAAAAATTAAAAAACAAAAGTTTAACTGCAGTCTTTCAATTATAATAAAAATTTTAAACGGATACATAAATAATTAATACTAAAGTTTCATAATGCATGTTTGTGAAAAACGTTTTAAACATCTTTATAGATAAAAAAGCTTAACAAGAAAAAGCAAAAGTGACACTTTTTGAGATATAAAAAAACTATTTCTTTATTCTTCTTTGATTGATCGTATTATAAGAATCAAAAGAACACTTCAAACGATATTCTGAAGTTAAAAATGTTAAAAGAACGAAAAGAACTGCAAAAAATACGTGATAAGCATTTTTTTATCATGTATCAGCTTTTTAATCAAAAAACGATGATTTATCAAATAAATAATGTTCAAAAATTTAATAGAAAACTCATACATATCGCAATTTCACCTTCATAATCGGTAATCATTGAATGCTGTTTATTTTAACTCTCTTTTGGTTTTCGGATCATGTTGAATTAAATAAATAAAGAATTTTTGAACGAATTTTTATCTTTTCTTATCAACAAAGAAATATTGAATTGATTTTAATATCGCCTTGCAAACCAAGAAATATTGAAAGTGTGTAACATTTTTTTCAATTTGTTAACCACATTTTTCATTTTCCTTGCACACAATCTAAAAACAATAGAAGATATATTGTTACAGACGAATGAACAAATAAATGAAGCGATGAAGAAAGCAATAATAACAAAAATGAAGTGAATCTTAAGGCATCAAAGGAAAAAACAGGTTTGTTTTTTTATTTTTTTGAATTTACTTTTTTCAATAAAAATGGAATGAAACAGAACGAATACTTTTAGCAAACATTTTGAATGAATTTATATAGCCGATATTTCAATGCACATTGATTACAGTCAAAAGATTAACAAGAAATAACTAATTTTTGTTTAAATAAGCTTGGAAGCAATTTAAACAAGCCTGTTATTTTGAATTGATTTGTTTCCGATAGAAATACGTTCACTTTATTGATTTATAACTTTTTTAAACATTATTTATTGTTTATAATGTTTATGTCCGTTGAATGATTGAATGGATATTTTCTTTTTTCAAAAGAAAATATTGCATTCAATCCATGGTCTTTTTTCGAAATTTTGCGATAATAACCTTCGTGTTCATTTTATTCTATTTTTTTCCTTAATTTCTTGTTAAAATTAATAAAAATTCACTTATTTTTGAAAGAAAACAGTACTTTTTTTATTAAAGTTTAATATTTTTGTGGTATTGAAATGAAAAAGACAAGATCTTAAAAAATTGCGAGTGAGATTGAAAAAAATAGTAATTATAATATGATATTTCTGTTATTTAAACAGCATTTGTTATATTTTGCTATTTAAACAACAAAATATTGAATTTGTTTGTTAAAAAGGATTCTATTGATGCTTTAAATTAATAAAAAAGTTAATCAAATTAAAATATTCATTAAAAACAGAGCAAACCGAGTTTTTCATTTGATTGATTATTTCAGTCTAATTTGACTGGAATGACAAATTTTGCAAAGTTGAGAAATATCTTCAAAACTGAGATGAAATAGCGAAAAAACGGTGTGTTTATCAATTGTATCTATAATTAATATGTTATTAATGAAATTGTTATTTTGTTTTATGTAAAAATCATTGAAAAAAACAGAAGTCAAACCTGGTTTTTCGGTATTTACAATTTTTCCTCTTCGCGCTGCGAACATCCCGCCAAAGCACTTCATTTTAATTATGATTACCACCTACATGCTTTTTATTAAGTCAAATCATCCCATTCGTGAGATAATTTTGATGACTGAAAAATAAAAATTTTCATTATGGTATTTTTGATTTTTTTCGAATTTTCAATTTTTCCTTGATTAACCGTTTTGATAATAAATATTAATTAAGTTAATTAATAATAAACATGTTAAAAATGCTTATTTTCCAATTTGGTCACATTTCGAAGAAATTTTTCAAAAATTTATTTTTTCAGGTGAGTTGATATGGGATGTCAAATAACCTAAACTAGTTGACATTTTTTTCAGAAATATTTTTTCTTGTTTTGCATCCTTTTGCTTTTTTCTTTTGTTTTACGCTCATAACAGTTTATAATTTGCATTAATATCGAGCTGTCATACAATTTTCCCAAAAAAGTTTTTTGAGTGGAGAAAAGCGAAAAATTTAATTATGGGTCTGAGTTAGGTTAGGGTTTGTTTTTGTGCAGCCTACTGTTGTCCAAATTTATTTTTGTGATTGTCACAGCTCCCCGGGGCGGTGTCTGTTCCTCACCAAAGCCCCTCTGGTGGTAGGGGTGGGCAAGCACCTTCACCCACTATTTTTGGTTTCTCCCGCACCCCCTCCCCCGGCGAGAAAAACGCGTGAAAAGAATCTGGATGCGTCGTCTTTTCCCCTAACCTAACCTAGTTTAAATAAGACAGACAAAGACAGACAAGGAAAGGCCGACAGATAGATACACAGAGAGACAAGATAGATAGATAGATAGATAAGCCGACAAAGCGACGAGTGCGTTCAATTTTTGAGTGGGTCAGGAGGCAGCCACGCACAGTTGGCAGTGTCATTCCTCTTTTTCTTTTTTTCTTTTTTTTTTTTTATTTGTTCTTGATGATGAAGAAGAGGGGTCAGAAAGAGTGCTTTTTCTCTTCATATTTAAAAGAAGGAGGGGAAGAGACAAGAGAGAAGAGAAGAGAGAGAAGAGAGAGAGAGAAGAGAGAGAAGAGGAGAAGAGGAGCAGACTGAAGGGACAGGCGCTGAGCGAAGGCGGATGGCCTCTTTTGCAAAGAATGAAAGCAGCAACATTGACATGTGGAACATTTGTTATTCTTGATTTGTTTTCTTTTTGTTTTCTTTTTCATGGAGAAAAGAACAGAATAAATTCTGAATATTCTCTTTTTTTTATTTCTTGTTTTTTGTTGTTGTTGTTGTTGTTTTGCTCCATTTCAAAGAAAATGAAGAAGGGAAAAAGAAAAAAAAGCCAAAAGACTTTCAAATAAACTTCGAAAACTGTTTTTTTGGTGTTGTGAGATGGCAAAAAAAAGAAAAGAAAAAAAGAAAAAAATTGAATTTTTTATTTTATTTTATTTTATTTTATTTTTTGGAAGGTGAAATTCAAATCATTTCATTCTCCAAACACATTTGCAGAGGTGTTCGCTGCATAAGAAGACAATCCAGAACAAGATGCTCTGCTGAGGAAATAAGTCATCTCAATGACATCTTCCTTTCTTCCTTTCTTCCTTCATTTCTCTCTCTCTCTCTCTCTCTCTCTCTCAGAAATATCCAAACCGAATTGTTTCTCCCTCTTTCTTGTCATTTCGCCTTCCAACTCCAGCTGCCTTCAAATTGAATAAAATGCCTTTTCCAAATATTCCTCTTTAAATTCCTCTTTAAATTCCTCCTTCGGCTCTGCCCTCCCTCAAAACACTGCAGATCTCTCCCGCATTTTCTCCATTCCACACCTCAAAACACTCAAAAAAAAAATAAAATAAAATAAAATAAAAATAAAAATAAAAATAAAAATAAAAAAAAATAAAGCAGCTTTCTGTAACTGTCCATTTCAATGTGATCTTCGTTTCTTTCTTCTCTTTTCTTTTCTGATCTCTTTTTCCTTCCAATACACATTTCTTCTCGGCTCTCTAAATTCTCTTTTCGCTTCTGATACAACCCGCTGATCGTTCACCCTCATCTTTCCCAGCTCTCCTTTTTTCGATTAATCTGTCCGTTGAAAAGCCCAAGCCCGATCGATGCTCACGCCAAATAAGATCGTGACGCTCCTGGCAGTCTTGGATGGTTTCTGTGATCTCGCTCAATTAAGTTTCTTTTTTCTCTTCCTATTCAAAATTCAAAAAAAAGGCAATGCGTTCCTTCGAAAAAAACTTCGCAAACTTCCCTTGTTAAGATGTTCCTCAAGTCCAGCAATTTTATTTCCACCTCTTTTCGCACTTCCACCTTTTTCCTTCGATTTGAACCCGCTTTTAGTTATCAAAAAATTAGCCTTAGCAAAAAAAAATTCTCCGATAAACAAAAGAAATCCCCAACACGAGCAAACACAAATTTTATGAATTCCAACATCATTCTTCTGTACAATAGTTTTTAATCAACATTCGTTCCATCCAAAGTCAAAAGCAATAAAACAAATAATGTCTTAAACAATATTCAAAATGTTAATCAAAAATATTTCTCACCTGAATCCGGCGCTATTTGCAAACAAAAAAATGTTTATAATGTACGTTTTGCACTTGCAAAGCTTGTGGGTTATGTTCTATTTCGATGATGTTTGTAAATGTCAAAACTGTCCGCAGCCAGATCTATGGCATTTTTGCAAACACAAATTTTTCATTCGGCCGTTTTCATCTCTGCCCCTTAATTTTTCACAAATCACCCAAAAAAAATAGTCTCATCAAATAACTGTCTGCTATATATATTGTTAATCATCATAGGCAATGACCTTCGTTTTTCTATATATTAAGCCAAAACAGTTCGTATGTTTTGTGAAAAAATGAATATTATCACTTATCAATTGAATGTGTGCAAAAAAATAAATGGTGTTAACTATTATCATGAAAACTCAGCCCATCAACAGTTAGGAAAACATGCTTATTTCGTTTGACAGGGAAATAAAATTAATAATTTGTTGAAGTATTTATTGTACAGTTTCCAACGCAATTCCAATAATTTTTGTTCAAAAATGGAAAACTTGTTTTAGAAAAAAAATGATTTTGTTGTTTTTGAAATGCACATAGACAATTATTAGCAAATATATGCTTCATATGTTAATTGGAATTTGCTATATTTTACAATAAAAGTGATATTATTGTTTAAAAAAAAAAAGAAAATAAAATAAATTTTTTCAAAATATCAAAGATCGGTTTTTCTTTTTGAAAGGTCGCAAATGTTTAATATCTGGGTTAAATAAAAAATGTTCCAAATTCGACTGTTTTTATGTAATCAAATCATCAAATTTCTTCACCGTGCACTCATTCTCACTTCATGTTGATTTGAATATTCCATTCACAAAATGATTAAGTCTGATTGAATCATTGCCATAAATGGGGGAAAATACGGACTTTCCAGCTTATTATGCACAAAGCATGAAAAAATTGTTTCACTTTTAACATTTTTTTACTTTACCAGATTTCAAAATAAATTAGATTCTCATGTCATTAAACATGTGTTATTAAAAAAACTACTCAATGTTTTGTGTTTTCACAATTATTTCAAAAATTGAACACATTGTTACTTATTTTTTGATCACAAAAATTCAATAAAAAGTTCATAAGTTTTCAAAGAAAAAGCTTGAAAGTTCATATTTTCCCCCATCTGAACTCGAAGTTGTGAGAGTTTCAAATGTTCAATCAACAAATTTTCTGTTATCCTGTTTGAAAATAAACTCATTTTCTTTATTTTTGGATATTGAGTTGATGTGAAAATGTGATTATAGTTCATACAAAGAAGTTTCTTTTGACAAAGAATTCGCTTTAAAGCTGTTGAAATGAAGCGAAATCCTTCACAATAATTATGTGAAATTTTCAAAAATTTGCATGAATATAAGCACAATCACAGAAATCCATATGGACATTGCTTGCTGATTTAGCGAACTTGGAAAAAAAAGTCTTTCATCATTATCAATTACTAACAATTAAATTGAAACTTCTCTCAGACAAGGAAAAGAAAAGTTGAAACTTGTTTTTTGCCTGAAGGATCAGCTTCCTTCTTCACCACCCACTCAACATAAGTTTTCGTTTGAGGCAATGTGTTTTTATGTGTGTACTGATGGCTCATGTTTGAATCATTGTTTGCTATTGCCAAACAAGACCATCCCTTCCGAGTTCATTAATTTTTCTTCGTTTTTCACAAAATATGTATATACAAGCTCCGGAAGGACAACATGTGATTTTTTCAAGACTATTTTTTCCAATGATTTATAAATTCCAACAAAAAAAAAGGAAAAGCTGGCTCATTTTCGTTGTGATTAATAATTGGTGAATAATCATGAAAAACAATTTTGAACGAAAGTTTTTTCATCTGTAAATAACAAATTTAAAATTTTGAAGAATTTTCCTCTTTGGATTACTCATTTTCTTCAACCTTAATTCAGTAGTATTTTTTTTGGGAAAAAATCTTGTTTAAGACAACTTGCTTCAAAAATATCATCTATTAACATTGCGTGCAAAAAGGTTTTCCTGTCAAATATTTTTCTGGATGCTATAGCTGCAACAATTCAATTTTCAGCAATCAGTAATTCTTTTTTGAAAACATGTATTTGACCAGGAACAGTAACAGAAGTTTTATCTCAAGTTTATGGATCATCGATACAAATCTCTTGCATCCAAAATGTGATTCAATCATCTTCGGATCAGCAAAGGGAATAATTCGGAAACAATTCAATGAAGAAGAAAGTGGATAAAAATAAACGAATTTTTTTGTGAATATGGGGGAAAATACGGACTTTCAAGCTTTTTATGCACAAAGCATGAAAAAATTGTTTCGCTTCGAACTTTGTTTCGCTTTCTCAGATTTCAAAATAAAATTGATTTTCATATCCGTAAACAGGCATCGTTCAAGTCAAAACATAAAGTTTTCCAACATTTCACGAACGTCAAAAAATGGACCCATTTTTTTTGAATTTTTAAATCTCAAAAAGTCAATGAAAAGTGCATAATTTTTCTATGAAAATGACTGAAGTCAAATATTTTGTCCCATATTAAAATGAATGAAAATCAGATAACACTGAAAACACACAGCACAAACAAAGAGAGATGAATTTCTTGCACAACCGCTTGGCACAAATAAAGAAGCAATTCAAAATTGCGAGTTACAAAAAAAGTTTTCTGAGGATAATGCATGAACACAATGATAAATGTGAAAGTTACAAATATGAATTCAAAAATCTTATTTTGGATGCACATGCACAAAAAAATGTACAAATGTTGGATATTCTTCAACATGATAAAGATTCATTTAAAGAAGCACTTGAATAATCAACAATAATAAACATTAAAAATTATAAACCTTTGTTTTAAACAAGGGAGAGAAATGCATTCTTTAAGCCATGTGGATATTTCCATTATTCACGTGAAAAGAAAAGGACAAGTGAAAACAACTTAATAAAAAAAAAAATTGCAAGAAGAGAAAAATGAATTATTTTTTAAAAAAATACATTTTTCATTTATTTGATTAGCCTCTGACCATTTCATTGTGGTTGTTCAGAAGAATTGACTATTTGCAAAGAAGTGATTTTTGTTAATATCTTTATCACTTGAAGGCTTCACAATCATTTCGTCAGTTTTGAAATAGTTTGAATACAAACATGCAACAGTCTATATCATTAATTGCTCAACAAATAATAACCGCAAAAGTTTAATTCAAAAAATAATAAGAACTTTCACTGTTTCGTTTCATTAGAAGTTCAGGATTTTTTTTAAAAAAGGAACAGATATTGGAACCAATGGCAATTTCATTTCATCCCTATTCTAACATCTCTAAAAAAAACTTTTGAGGAAACTAGATGAGTGTTTTTTGATCCAATAATGATTATTTCTCATTTCATGGTTGTGTTCTATTCCTTTTTATTGTTTATTGTTTTGTCTCATTTAGAAGATATGGAAAATGGCTAATGCAAAATAACTCAATTTCTTCTTGAAAAATGAAATGATGAAAAAGAAAAATGAAAATTTTGAGTTTTTAAATTCTAAACAATTTTTCAAACATTTACAGAATAATCCGAAATGTTCAACGATAAACCACCATAAAATTTATTATTAAGAAAACCAAATATTTCATGAAAGCTTGCGATGGCATCTTCATATCCACCTTCCTCCATCTTTTCGAATATCTCCATTTTCATTGCCTTTCTGTTCACTTCTTCCATTTCATTATCCGTCTTTTCTCTCAATCGCCTTGAAATATTCAAAAAGAATCGCAAACAATAACAAGTGCTTTTGCATATTGATGCTGATTGTTGAATTTCCTCCAAAACAGCTTCAACAGCTCCTTCTTTCAACAAGTCATCAATTCTCACACTTTCATTTTTCGCTGCTTCCCTCAAGGTATAAATGCACTTGTTGCTGATTTCTCTTTTATTTTCTCTTGCTGCTCGAAGCACTTTCACAATGCTGTCAATAAATCCATCAAATTCTTCATTCTTCGAACGATATTTGCTAAAATATATCCCCAATGTTTTGAACCATCTCATCAAAATAAGCTCATCTTCAGTCACTTTTCCTCCTCTTTCTTTTTCTTTTCTCTTCCAATCAACACATCTTGTCAGTTCTTCCATTTCCCTTTTTACCTCTCTCAAAAAATGCAGTTTAAACACAATCTCTCTCTCTAAACTTTTGTCAAAGTCCAATCTGTAGATCAAATAAAGCCAAATTGATTGATAGGCAAGATGAGTCAGATTATGATGTTTCTGATGAAATAGCACGATTTCTTTGATTTCATTCAAATACAGTTTTTGTTCGACTGACTTTCAAAAAAAAATAAAATAAAATAAAATAAAATAAAATAAAATAAAATAAAATAAAAAATAAATAAATAAAAATATCAAAAATATATCAGAAATACTCAAACCCAATATCCTGCGTTGCTCACAGCCAGCAACGCCATTTCAACTTCTTTTCGAGTCTCCTCGCTTTCCTCTTTCCTCAATGCAACTTTCAGAAGGCAAGGCACACTAATTGAAAGTAATTCCGAAGAAACCCCGGGGCTCAATAAAAGATAGCATTCACAAAGATCAGCCAAAATCTTTTCATTCTTTTCTTCTTTTTTCTCAATTTCATTAATAATCATTTTTTGAACAAAATAGTACAATTTAGAAAGATAAAAGCTGGTAATAAATATGCCTTTCAACTCTTTGCAATGACCAATATGTTCCATCAAATAAAAAGCATTCTTCATTGTCATTTTCTTTTCTTCAATCATTTTGTGCATTTTTTCAAACATTCCAATCGAAATTACTGATATGAATTCGTTTTCGTTCATTTCTTCCATTAGTTCATTCATTTCTTCAATTTTCTGCATTTGTTCTTCCTCTTTGCAACCTTCAAGTTTATCAAACAATTCTTTCATAAAAAATTTACGTCATAATCATCATCAGCATGAATTCAAATACAACGACAATTGCAAACCTGTAAACTTTTCATTGGCGCTCTTAACCTGCATTTTTAAAATGCATTGTAACCAGAAAACAAGTTATTTTGCATTTATAAAATATTTTAATTCATTTGGAGAAATGAAACAGATGAATAATAAAAACAAAAAATAATCATAGAAATAAATACTTTTATACCAAATTTATTTGCATTTGCATTTTTGACAATGCTTTATGAAGAGAAGAATCGTTTAATTTCAGATTCTGTATGTTGTAATGGAAATTATGATCTTATTGTTTTCTTTGGACTTGAAAAACTTTTGGCTAAAGAGAGATTGGTAAATTTATATTTTTCTGCAGAACAGATAATATAACTTTATGTGGTGGAATGGGACAGTTGAAATGATGCATTTATTGTTCAATATTCCTTGTTGATCTTTATGAAAAACATCTTCGAAGGAAATTCAACAATTTTATTAAAATCCAAATATTTGTATTTATGCGTTTTTTTAAATTTTCTTTTGATTGCGAAAATATTTTCTTTCTTCTCTTTTTCAGTTCTCGGAGTCCGAAAAATAAAATAAATGGAAAATTAAAGATTTTTTGAACTGAATATAGAGCTATCAGCTTCCAGGTGGAAATTCAACATAGAAAAGAGATTGGATGAAATTCTTCCCCCCCCCCCCGAAATACAATCTGTTAAGAACGTTGATCGATCGAATTGAACTGAAAACAAATTTCCCAATTTTTATTCTGAAGGATCGAAAATCTGAGGTTTCATGGACAAAAAATTTATTTGAAGGGGAAGATGAGCGAATCAGCTGCTGAATCTTTTGCAAAACCAGGAATAATGAATTTTTTTAAAATTAAAACGAACATTGAAAAGTGGGGGAAAAAAAAAGAAAAAGAAATTGATGTAAAAGTTCGAAATGAAGGTTTGCTGTTTCTTTTATTGAAGTGATTATTAAGTTTATTTTGATTCAGGAAGTTGAAAGAACGAAGGATTTGATAGCTTTGAAGAAGAAGAGGAAGAAGAGGAAGAAGAGGAAGAAGAAATATTAAGAGGAGAATAAGAAAGAGAAGAAGATTGAATTCTTTGCAAAAATACAAATTTTACTGAAGAAAAAGAAGAATTATTCAAAAAATAAAATAATATAAAATAAAATCAAAATAAAATAAAAAAATAAAAAATTCCTTTTTTCACCCTTCTTTTGTGAATTGCGGAATTTTTCCGGCTAAATCAAAGAAGAAAGGAATTTTAATTGAAAGAAGAAGAAGAAGAAGAAAAAAAAAAAAAAATAAAAATAATAATAATAAGAAGATGATGATGATGATTATAATTTGAAAAGGAAAAGAAATGATATTTTCTGAGCATATTGCTGTTGTTTTATGAATGAAAAAAATGCCAAAATGTTTTTTGTTTTATCTTTTTCAATTCAATTTTCCCTCTCTTTTCATTTTTCATCATTTCCTTTCAACTTTTCCCTTCTTTATTTATGTTTCATCGGGTAATCTTTTCTCTTTCTCTCTTTTACCTGTTAAAAAATTTGAAACCTCTTCGCACAAATCATCTGATGAGAAATAACTCCTTTCTTATTATTCTTCTTTTTATAATTATTCTTCGCTTTTCCTGCTGATATCCTCAAAATCTCACTTGTTAATATTTTTGAAACCAAATCCGGAGAATTAGTTTCATCCGGAGAAATATCACTCTTTGCTTGATTTTCCCAGCTTTTGTTTTATCTTCCGCTTCTTCTTTCCATAAATATTTTCCTTTTATTCCATGAAAATTCCCCCTTTCGGCTCATCTTTTGGGAAGTTTGCCTGAATAATTTATTCAAATATTTTTTCCCCCTTCTTTTCTCAAAGCTGATTTCAAAGAAGTCTTCTTCTTCTCTCTTCCTTTCTTTCTCTTCTCTCTCTTTCTCCAATAAAAAATAACTAACTTCTTTCTCTGTGTTTTCTTTCCTCATAATGAGGAACATCTTTCCTTCTTTCATGTCATTCATTTGAAAATATCTTTTTCTTCTTTTTTAAAAAAAAAAGCTAATTTCCTCTTTCTCTCTCTCTTTCTCTCTTTCTCTTTCTCTCTTTCTCTCTTTCGCTTTCTCTCTCTTTCTCCAATAAAAAATCTGGCAAAGTTCTTTCTCTTTCCTTTCTTTTCCTCAGAACGTCGAATATTTCGTCTTCTTTTAAAAAATAAGCTTATTTCTTCTTTCTCTCTCTTCTCTTTTCTTCTCTTTTTTTCTTCTTCCTCTTTCTTCTCTTTTTTTCTTCTTCCTCTTTCTTCTCTTTTCTTCTTCGTCTTCTTCAAATTCACTTTTCTTGTTCACAACCATTTTTTCCTTTGTTTTCTTGTCCATCGCTGCATCACCCTCCTTTCTCTTCTTCTCTTTTTGGAAGTGTTCCAATTTCAACTTTGGCTTAAATATCAGAGTTCCTTTCACATTTTATTCACCCAATTCTGCATATTTCACCAGAAATTGCAAATCTTTCCATTAAAGCATCAAAATGGCTGTTTCCATCAAGCAATTTTTATTGGAATGACGATGACTATAAAGAAGATGATGAGTTAATAGATGATGAAGCATGAAAAATAGATGGCAGAAGAAATGAACGCCATCGTTGAATACGATGCAAACAAGAATAATCTCAAAACTTCTGGCTCTTTTCAAAAAGGTAAAAATGGCTTCTCTCTCTTTGCGGTATTCCTGTTCAAAACCAATCTGTATTCATTCAAAGAACATCTTAAAAGAAAAATGAACAAAACAAAAAAAGTCAAACCATCTTTTTGGTCTTGAAATATTTTCCCATCTCCAATGGATTGGGAATAACAACCAAACTGGCTTTCTTGTTCTCCAAAATTGACTCTTGCCACATAAAAAAATTCAGATAACTGGAGAATAAATGCCTGGCATAGAACATCATCGAATGTTGAGAATCCATTGTGAAGTTGGCTGTGATATCAGATGAAAACACATATTCTTTAAATTAACTCCTTTTCAAAGACTTGTTCAACGTCAAGTCTTCGCTGACGGCTTTCTAGTAGGATTCGTGTAAAGGCAAAGGCGATTGTTATTGAGGCCTATTTAACATCTCGCTCTGTTCGCTTCCTCCACTGTCCAATCCCTCAATTTCCTTTTCTTTTCCACAAAACCAATCTTCCCCTCCAAAACCATGTTAAACAAGTCCTGAGCAAAAGATATGCCAAGGACACAGCATTTCCCTCGAAATGAACAAGCGGTCCAATTCAATCTTTCTGAAATTCAACTCGCTTCTTCTGCATCTAGCTTAAATCATTTTTCATTCAAAATATAGCATTTGACGATATGTCACACATTTTGCAATTTTTCACCATGTTCAAATTTCATGCAACTTCCCACACTTATTCACTTTTCGCAAACAATTTTGGAAAACAGCCACTCTCTCCTCCATCTGCAAGAAAAGTACCTGTTCTTCTGCAATGCTATAACTCGCATGGTTGCATCTGTGGAAGTTAACCTAAACAGCTCAAACAAACTTTTATCTCAACATATCATCAATAAAAAACCTTCATTTTTAAAATTATAGGTTGGTCACCCTTACTTATTTGCGCGAAAATTGATTTTTTTAATACAAAGATTTGCTTGTTTTGATGCAAAAATCTTTGATGCCAAAAGAGGTTTCGAATCCTGTGTTGTTTAAAAAATTTTGATTTGGTGCTTTTAATTCATTTAATTTGAACAAAACACGAATATTTCGAAAATGAATTTATTTGTTGTTTTGGGTTTATTTTGTGATTTCACAGAGACCTTCAGATGAACAAACGTTTCTGGGTATGTCTGTGTTTTGGAACAGACGATTGTTTATTGATTTTATTTTTTTTCTTTTTTGAACATAATTAAAGAGAAACTTTCACAGATGGAACAATGCACCGACACTGAGCAGAAACTGAAAATTGAAGAAATGAATGGAATAGTTGAAGAAATGGATTATAATGAATTTAAATCAGTTTTCACAGAAAAGCTGTTCAACAAAATTCACCAAATGATTGAAGAAAAGAAACTTTCGATGGAAAATGCAATTTTGTTGTTAAAGATCGTTGGATATTATAAAATAATGATATTTATTTTATTGTTTTCTTTTAAAGAATCTTCGTTGTGTAAAAGATTTGAAAAGATGATTATTGAGGAAGATCTTGAGAAAAAAGAGGAAAAGAATGAAAAGCTTCTGGCTGATCTTTGCGAATGCTATCTTTCTCTTGGTCATGATTTCCCACCTGAATTGTTATCGATTTGTGTGCCTTGTCTCCTCAAAGTTGCGTTGAATAAAGAGGAAAACAAGGAGACTGAGAAAGAAGCAGAAATAGCATTGTTGGGTTTGACAACTTTAGGACTAAGAGTATGAAAACTCTTTTTCTTTTTGATGTTTCTGATTTTCATCTTTGTCTTTTTTAAAGTTCATCCAACGAAAAACTTTATCTGAATGAAATCAAAGAAATTATCGTTTATCATCAAGAAAATCACAATCTGACGCGACTCGCCTATCATTGTGCTTGGGACTTTTTGATTTGCAGATTGAAAGCTGACGAAAGCTTGGAAGAAGTGATAACGAAAGAACTGCATTTTGTGAGAGCGGCAGCAGGAGAAATAGAAGATCTGTCAAAGTGTGTGGATTGGAAGAGAAAAGTTGATAAAAAAGAAAAAGAAAAAGTGAAGGAAGAGCTTATAATCTGGAGATAGTTCGATGCGATTGATATGTTCATATACTCATACACATTGTGGAACGAAGAACTAACTGGACTTATGGTCATCCTTGTGAAATTATTTCATGCATCAAGGGTCTATCACAAAAATATTGGTAATGGATTCCTCGATTCACTTCGACTTATAGCAAAAAATGAAAATGTGAAAATTGATGACTTGCTGAAAAGCGGAGCTGTTGATCTCTATTTGGAAGAAATTAATCAATCAACTTTGAATGACATGATGATATTTTATGCCTTTGCATTTTTTAAAACGATTTCAAGTAGATTGAAAGAAGAGGAGAATAATGGAATAGAAATAGCGAAAATAAAAGAGATGAAAAGGAAAGTGTTTGAAAAGATGGAAGAAGAAGGATCAGAAGATATCATCACAAGCATTCATGAAAGATTTAAATATCACAACAGATTTTTTTATCCTTATTTACTGTCTGAAGACTTAATTGAATATTTTATGAATGTTTGAGTAAATGAGATGTTATTTATTTTGTAACTCAAAATTTTATTTTTTCTTTTTTTTACCATTTCACAGAATAGAAAACAAACAGTGGTTTGAATCTATTTAAATATTTTTCCCCCCATAACTTCAAAATGCAACAAAGCAATTGAATAAAATTGAAAAAACAAAGTGCAAAAAAATCCTGAAGTTTAAATCCTCCAGAGAGGATAATAAAGTTCTTCATCTTTTTTGGTTATTTGAGAAAAATGAATCAAAATTTAATTTGGAGAATTTGATTGAGTTAGGAAATATAATATAAATTGTTGATAGATTATTTCGCTTAAAAGAAGAAGAAGAAAGAGAAGGAGAGATTGAAGAAGAAGAAGAAGAATTAAAAGAACGAGGAGAAGAAGAGGAAGAGGAATAGGAAGAGGAATGACAGATTTTGGATGTGAAATCCCTACAGAGAGTCCATGCTCATCCAAGATGTGTGTGAAAGCTAGTTGTTATAATTTGTATGGTAGCTAGCGGGACAATCATGTGATGATAAAAGTGATTGGAGAGAAGAAGGAGATGAGTGAAGAGCGGGAGGGGATTGTGGGGGAGCCAGTTGTGGAGTGGAGTGGATGATACAGCAGGATGGAGAGATGAGTGTAACATTTTATTGGGAACAGGCTGTTTGGGAGGAGAGAGAGAAGAGAAGAGAAGGAGGAGAGGAAGAGAGAGGACGATTGCTAATTGAAGAGAGAAGAGTGAAAAGTGAAATGTCTGGTGTAGAATTGGCGTTTGACATTAGATGGAAAAATGTTTCTTTAAAATTCGGACAGAAAGAGAGAGATGATAAACGAGTTTGCTGCAATTGAAGATGTAGCGATTCAGTAAAGTTTTCCGTTGATATTGAAATGAAAATAAAGTGTGGGATCTTCCAAGTCTATAGAAATGAATGGGCGATCTGGCTGTTAACCCTGGTACATTCGATGATTACCAAGAAGAGAATGAAAAATCGGATCTGTCAAAGGAATAGTTCTGGGCATCAGACAGTTGCATCATCTGCTTTCCGTAAGATGTCAAGTCTTCTTCGGGTTGATAAAGATGTTTTCTTTACTATTTTCCTTCTTCTGCACAATAATGAAACTGCTGGCTCGCATTCGCTTGTTCTCTCTTCAAAAAAATATCAAAATACAACTTCTGATCGGTCTCCAGCTTTTTGAACATTTGCGAACCAGTAAACTTTGCAAAGAAAGTCATCAGCAGTTAAGTGAGCGAATTCTCCATGGTTATCCGTTCATGTTGTGATTCTTTACTTGCGTCCATTAACGTTTCTCTTGTTGAAATCAAAAGCAATGTAATTGCTCTTTCAATTTCATCAAAATCACTTTAAATTTCAATGAAATTTCATTTGCAGAAGAAAGCGAAAGCAATGAAGTTGTGGAAATAATCTTCTTCCAGTTCACATTTCTTCTCTTCAACAAGCAATTCTGAACATAAATCAGTCCTGCGGAAAGCACTGCATTATTTTGCGTTCACTTCCGATAAACTTTGAAAGCCCACAAAAAATCAAATCTTCAACTCCAGAAACCTCAAAAAGAATTATTGATCCGTTTGATTGGAGTGTTTTTGTCGTGCTTAACAGACATGTTTCTGAAGGCACAATCATGAATCCGTTCACTTTGGCTCTTTCCAGACAGTAGGAAATAGTCTGATGATGAAACAGCCAGATCTGCAACAATGGAATTTCTCAAAATAACACAATTTGAATCATCAGATGAAAATATGAGGCTGGAAATGCAAAGATTCTTTTGGGGGATCAAACTCATATTTGTGAAACAGATTGCCCCACTTTGCAAAAGAAACGGAGATTCCGATTTTTGGTGGGAAATGCAGGAATCCATTGTTACAGTCGATTTGTCTGTTATTAGCACACACGTTGAAGAAGAATGCTCAATTG
Organism: Monocercomonoides exilis; assembly: GCF_001643675.1. NCBI lineage: Eukaryota > Preaxostyla > Oxymonadida > Polymastigidae > Monocercomonoides > Monocercomonoides exilis. The sequence continues at coordinate 30,443 of NW_027150550.1, forward strand.
CCACATTGTTGAGTCCAACTGTAGAATTGTGCAATCCCAAAAATGTGTTTTTCACTGTAGAAAGTCCTGACTGTAATCTTTTCACTTCCAACAATGCATTCTGCTCGAATAAATAATTGTTATCAGTCTTTGATAGATATTGTGCATCATTTGAATAACCTGAACCCTAATAAAGAAAATTATTGAAAAAATAACAGTTAAAAAGAATACCTTTGTTTTTCAAAATTGAAATTTCAGAGATATTCTGCACGTCAAAAACGTTCCCTAGAGTTTTATGTGTCGAAGAAAAATAACTTATGCAATATGCGAGAAAATCAATTTTTTAGTGATCAAAAAATATTATAAAACATTGTTTTCTCAGTTTTTGTTGGAACTGTGAAGTTTTTAATGGAAAAACAAACAAATATATGTTGAACAAAACAATTTTCAAGATAAAAAATGTAAACGGAGTTTTTTTTTAGAAGCAGCAATGGTTGAAATTTTTGAACTTTTGTGACTATTCATTAAAGAATACACATATATATATGTTCATATAAATCTGAATATAACAATAATCTTTGTCATATCTTTCGCATTTCATCTTCAATTATATCCTTTTTTATCGAACTGGGTGATAAAAGAGAAAATGTTATTCATTATTGCAAAAATTTTTTGATTAAATATTTCTCAATGAAATGATTTGATCATATTTTTTCAAGCAAAACATAAGACGAAAATTTGAAGCAAAAAAGGACTGGACTTCTTTGTAAACAATAAAGTTACAGAATGAATAATCAATTGAATCTTTATGAAAGATAAATAGAAATTTTGCTGACAAATTTCAAATCAAAAAATTGTTTTATTGAGAAAAACAATTTAAATTTCATTCAAAATTTTTGAAGTTTTTTGAAATTATTGAGATCTCAAAACGATAATCAATTTTCTTATTATATTAATATAGATCAAAATAAATATTTAAATAAGTGTTATTTGAAGAATGTTCTGGGGGTTAATTCTTGTCCAAGTCGTAATATCGGTTTACTCACAAGATGATCCATCAAAACCAGTTACAACAGTGTTCCTCAAGCAAAGCGGGAACAATTCCAACAGCGGATTATATATTGGTCAGGAAAGACAATCTTTATATTCAGCATATTCACTCCTGAGCGATAATTGTGCTTGTTTCATGAAAGTCGTTTATGATACAGAATTATTAACTGCGGATACAGTTACATTTAGAAATAAACAAAAAGTTACGGTTGAAGGAGTAAATAACGAAGGAAGTGGAAACACTGAAGTGGCAATGGACTGTGACATAAATCCAGGACAAACTCTATTTAATTGTTATTGCGACATGGAATTCAAATGTATAGCTTTCCATTTTCCAGCAACATTGGCAAAAGAACCTAAAAATGATGAAATACTGGCTTTGATAAATGAGCAACGTGCAAGCTTGACAATAAGCAGCTGCAGATTTATTCGGCCAGCTGGGGAAAACGTAATTGATTTTAGACTTGTTTACCAATATCAAGGTTCATTGACGATGGAGTCAGTTGAATGCTTGGATGAAGAAAATGCATTTAAATCGGAGTACGAACTGTTTTCTATAAGTAACGCTGACACAATAATATTATCTAATCTAGCTTTGAACAATATTGAAATAATTAATGATTATGATAATGGAATATATACTGACTCCGTTATCAATGTAAATGGTTATGCAAAAACCAAAGTTGATCTTATATTGAATGGGAGCACATTTTCGGACTTAAAAAGCACGAGCAAAATTTTGTCTTTCACAACTGACAGCGACAAAAGCACATTTACTGTTGGAGATGGAGGTGTCACAACTTTTTCATCATGCCATGGTGATTTTTATTATGGCTCTGGAGGAATATATCTACGAATGCTTGCAATTGAATCAGCAAGTCAGATTAAATGGCCCAAAGATGGGAGGAATCTGATATTTGACAAATGCACAGTCGGAGAAGGTCAATCAAAAAGAGACACTGGACTGTTATTGATGATGGCAAATGACTCATTGTTCGAAGACATAGCAGTTGAAATGAAGAAGAGTTTTGCAACAAATTATACTCGGAATGATAATTTGTGGTTTGTTGCAGCATGTGTTGATGGCACAGAAAAAATTTTTGATTTTGTGTCCAAGTATTTTGATCTGATAGGAAAGATATTTGTAAAGAACAAAGGAACAGGAGACGGATTGACAAGTTATTCACCATTGAGTTCATTGAAAGTTGCATATGATAAACTTGATGAAGTTCTTTGTTCTGTAGGATACTTCATAGAGATTGTAAAAGACGAAAGCCAGTTTACAGCAGAAGAAATGACAATTAGCAACGAAAAGGGAATAACCATTGAAGGAGTGAACAGCAATGGAAATGGAAATGTTGAAGTGGCAATCGATTGTGATGTTAGAGCAATGTCTGCTCTATTCACGTGCGAAAAAGAGGTGGAATTCAAGTATTTGGCATTCAATTTTCCCACGTTAGAGAACAAATGGAATTCTTTGATTTTTGGAAATGAAATGTCAACTTCACTCACGATCAGCAATTGCCGATTTGTCAGAGTTGGAACACAATCATCATCAGATGAGATGAATACAAATGATGATGGAGACGGTGTTGTTGAAGGTAGACTTGTGAACGTTTTAAGTGGGAAAGTCACATTGAACAATGTTTCATGTGCAGATGATTCAATTTGCGTTTCATTTTTTTCATCTCCATTTTTTTTCAGCGGTGTGAGTTCAGCTTCGTTGAATGGAGTGGAGATCAGCAATGTGAATATTCAAAAAAATGCCATATTTTTGATTCAAGATTTGAAAAGTCATGCAACGAAAATAGCTGTTGAAGGGATGCTTATGAAGGAAGTGAGTTCAGAATTGGGAGAAGCAGCAGGGATGGAGATATATTTATACTCAGAAGAATCGACTTTGACGATTGGAAGAAAAAGCAAGTGTACATTCAAAAAATGTTCGGCTCCAATGGGGAAATCAGGAGCAATATACATTTGGATGACAAAGATAACACCAAATCTTCAGCTTCCGTCAGCAAACAATCTGGAGATTGATGGTTCAAACACAGCGAATTCATCATCGAGATCAATATGCATAGTTGCAAAAGATTTTGAGGAGTTCTGCAAACAAGAAGATGCATTTGAGTTTGCTAAAGATTTTGATGAATCAGCAGCTGGGTGGATTGTGGGAGCAAAAGATGAAGAATCTGAGCCAGAGGATGCGTATGAGAAGTATTTGAAGAGGAAGAAGGATCAAGAATCTGATCCAGAATCAGACACGGTGAACAAAGGTGATCCGAAAACAAAAGCAGGAACAATTGTTGCGATTGTTGTACCTATTGTGGTTGTTATTGTTGCTGCTGCAGTTATTTGCATCATTTTGATTTCAGTTAAGAGAAAGAAGAGGATTAATGTGGAGAGGGAAGAAAATGCATTAGAAGGGGAAACAGATGAAAGAGAAGAAGAAGAATGCAGATCAGTAAAGAATCCAGTGATGGAATCAAATTCAATTGAAAATACATCAACCATTCAACATTTGGGCAATACAACGCATGACATTAGCAAAACTGAAGAACATTTACAGAAAGATGAAAAAAGGGAAGGAATAAGCAATGAATTTATTGAAGAAGCTGTGAATCAGATTTTATCTCCTTCTTCTTCTTCTGTGTTAACTGAAGGATTACAATCAGACACAACAAATGTGAATTTAAAAGAATTTGTAAAAGGAACAAGCACTTTTTCGATTCAAGCTAGCGAACAAAATGATGGAACAGGAATGGCAGATGAGGAAATCAAAGAAAATAGTACATCAGAAGAAAAAGAGAAAAAGAAAGAAAGGAAAACTCAAAAATTAACACATTTGATTGAAAATATCGAAATGGAAAATGAAAAAGGAGAGGAAGAATAGAAAGAAGAATAAGAAGAAGAAAACAAAAAAATATTTTGAATTGAAAGAAAGAAAGAAAAGTTGAGAAAGATTTGAAGAAAAGTGATTTTCTAGGCTTGAAAAAAGAATTTGACAGAAATGGAAAGATTTTTTGAAAGAAAAAAGCAAAAAAAAAAAAAATTCAACGCAAGAACTATATATTTTTTATGCAAAATATAACATTGTTATTAACTTTGCTCCTTTTATCAATGTTTTCTTTTATCCTTCTCTCTTCATGTTTTTTACTGATTTGCACCTAAATTCTTTTAATTTTATAATGAATGGTAAGAATTATTTTTCTCAATTAATTTGTTTGAAATTACATTTTTTTTAAAATCTATTGAATGACTTTCTGAATAATCCTTCCGTGTAATTCGTCTATTTCTTTTGAATCTTTCTTTTCTTTTTGAAATTCATTATTTTTATAAAAGAAAATAGCAAAGGTTATTTTCTTTTATTTGATTTTTTCACTTCGTTCAATAAAAGAAAAGTTTTCTTTGTTGAATGTGTTGTGAATCAATTTTCTTAAAGATAATTGGAAAATTGAGATGATCATCGTGTTGTTTTTCATTGCCTTCATTCAATGATATAATGTCTTGTTTGTATTTTATAGTCATAATTTCTTTTTGAAATTCTTTAAAATAATAAAAGACAGTTAATCTTAAAGATTGATTTTTTGAATTAATTTTTATTACTGTTGTTTTCAATTGAAAGGAAAAAAACGTTCCATTTAAAAAAGCAAAATGAATTCGTATCAGATACTCACTGTTCTTGTTAATTGTTAATTCTTTTTGTATTATTGAAATTATGAAAAACAAAGATTTGACGAATATTTTGTTTATTTTGTCATGTTTTTTTGAAATGATCGATTTTATACGAATGATAATAACTCTTCAACATTTCAATTGTTCAAAAACAAAAAACTATTGCGGAAGTCCAAAATTAACTGGCATTTTGTCGATGTTCATTATTCCCCAATCACATCCCTTTGTTTGTCTTGTTTTTCTTGTACATGAAAGCGGCAATGATTTGTTGTCCAATTTCTCAATTTCTTTCACTTTTTTGAAGCTTTCTTCAAAGATCTGAGCTGTTGAAGGAATCATGTGAAAATCATTAACAAGTCCACTTTCTTTAAAAGCAGAAAAAATGTTTATCGATGAAGAAACTTGCAATATTGCGTTCATTCCAACCCACAAAAGTTGTTCTACGCTGTCGTGTGTTGCACCCGAGCTAACCTGCTGTATTTGAAGCTTCCAAAGTGAAAAAATAAATAAATCCAATGACTGCAATAAGTGTGTTGTATTCGGAGGCAAAACCAAAAGCAAAATATTCTCATTAACAAGACGAGTCAATACATTATCCGATAGGTGGATTCTGCAGCCATCAAGAATCAACACTGCCTGTGCGTGTTTATCTGGCAAAATCATTCTTTTAATGTTGACATGAGGAATGAAAATTTTCTCAATCCAGTTTTCAAACAACTCCTTTGTGAAATAAGACGAATTTCCGATTTCCACACAACCCTGAATTCCGGAATGATTTGACAGAAACTGAATGGATCTAATGTTGAATAGTTTCTGCACCAGAAAACAAGGAGGGACAAAAGGACCATCAAGTGAAATACAATGAAGCAATTATAACCTTTTTTCTCCTCTGTCAACAGGCGTGTGATCCATTTCACGATTTCCATTTGTTCCTACAATAAGGTTCACCTTTCTTGTATCTTCATGTGCATGATAACCTGATTCATCAGCACAAAAGATCATTGAAAATTAATTTCTATTCACATTTTGAGTCAAATGATTTTTCAATGCAATAATGTTTTGTTCAGATATTTTCATCCTATTTTCGTCTCTCGCGCTTGAAGGAACGATCATCAATTCCTCGCTCTGCCTTTTTATGAATGAAGAATGAAAATTGTGAGAAGGCGTTTTATGACAAACTTTCGCAACAACGGCTCTAAGCGTTTTCTATGTGATTTGCTTTCTTTTGTCTCACAAATTTTTTAGTATTTCCATGACTCGTTTTTCTTGCTTTCGAGTCATTAACATGTTTTTTTCTCAATTCCCTTTTTCATTATTTATCCGGTTCGAATCTGGCAGACAAGGCTCGGTGTGCAGTTGAGTGCCTTTGCAATTCGCACGATAAAAGGAATTTTGACTTTTCTCGTTTTGCAAGCGTAGAAGAAGGAACGAATTAATGAAACTTTCGTTTTTGAAGCGTTTCGAAACAAGAAGGATGAAATGAAGTGGAGGTCTATTTTTGGAATAAATCCTGTTAAAACTGTTTCAAACGATGATGTACTAAAAGTTGAAATAATGAAAGGCATTTCCAATAAAAAGATTGACAAACTGTTTCAACTGAAACAACCATTATAATTTGAGAATTATTGTTACCAACATATAACAATTAACATGAATAGTGAGTGACTGATGGGGAAAAATATGAACTTTCAAGCTAGTTTTGCCCAATACAAATATTTTTTGTTTCTCCAATAACTTTATATCACTTTCTCAGATTTCAAAATTTATTGTATTTTCATGTCCGATTACATGCATAATTAATGTTATAAAAAATAATTTTGTTTCTTCACAAGTGCGACAAAAAAAATTAAAAAAAATTAAAAAAAAAAAAGACTTTTATTTGTTTTTTTGATCACAATTAATGAACCAAAAGTGCAAAGTCTATCGATAAAAATGCTTGAAGTCACATATTTTGTTCCATATGGGTCATTCTTTTTGAAAAGTCACAAATGCTTAATATCCGTGTAATATTTACTGAACCTTATTTTCATATTTTTGCTTCATATCCGTCAAACTTAATTGCAATGCAAATTAGAATAATAAACATATTTGGTTCGAGAATATGTGCGTCGTGGAGAAATTTGATGGATTTATTGCAAAAAATGATCAAATTGGTAATTTTTTTGTAAACATCTTTTTGATGAATTTACAACAAAAACAAAAATTTCATATTTTCATCAATTTTCTGTTCCCATTCACGAATCATCTGTTCAATGAAAATAATGACATTGCTTGTGTTTTGTTTCCATAATAGTGAAGTTTCTTGAGAGGGAACAGAAAATCTATGAGAATATGAAATTTTAATTGTTCTTGAAAATTAATCAAAAGGAATTTTACAAAAAAAAATTAGATATGGGTGATTATTTTTGAAATCAAATATTTTCATACAAAAATTCCGGTGCAAAAATATTTCAAGAATACAAATAAAAAAAAATTGAAAAGTGAAAAGGCTAATTGAATACATTTTAATCTTTGATTAGGAAAAACAATTGTCATTCTTTTTCACTTTTGAATATAAATTTTTTTTCAAAAAACTTTCAATCTAAGAAAAAACAACACCCAGAAAATTTTTATGATAACAAAAATAATCACCCATCAAATATCAGTTCTCACTCAAAAACTTAACTAAAATGGAAATAATAACGTTGTCAACATTTTGTTTCAATTTTTTTAAAATTTCATGATTGAGAACTGTTATTTGATCGAAACATGAAATTTTTGTTTTATTTGAAAATTTCACAAAAGGAACTTTTCAAAAAAATTATGACATATATAGAAAAAACTCTTCAGTCATATTCAATTTCTATGAGTCTGCTTTGAGTGAAAGTTTTACAACCTTGAAACCTGTTGTCTTCATGAAAAATCTGATCTCTCCCTCTTCTCCTGCTGCTCAAAAGGAAACAAATGAAAATCTTTGCTTGTGCATATGTGCGCATGGATTATCACTTCCTTGGTTTATGCTGCGTCTAAAAAGAGGAAACTCCAGATGAATTTTCTTCGTTGTTAGCTTTTAATATCCGATGCATTTATTTTTCATCAGGATGGATTGCAAATTAGATATTCAGAGAAATTATGTTCAATTGCTGGATTCCACTGATTTCCGCAAAAATCAATCAAAATGAAGCAATGAAAGCACTTCTTCTAATGAACAATCACAGATCACATAATGACAAAATTGTGAAAAGCGAAGCAACAAAGAATTTAATTGCTATTCTTTGGTTTTCTCCAAGTATGACTCATTTCCTGCAGCCCAGTGATTCTAATGTTTTTTTCTTGTTTTAAGCTCGCAATAAACAACAAGTTTAGCCCTCTTTCAAAGTTAACTTTTAGTGAATATCGATCCACTCTCGCTATTGCACTTTCAAATTCTGTAGCATCTGCAATAACTCCATCGACAGTGAAAGAATCATATGTCAAAAGAGGAGTGTGGCCTTTTACAGCTTCTTCTGTTCTGACGAGAATATCAAATTCTCCGATCTCTTCTTCAAATGACAAAAATTTTGTGAAAGCATCTTTAAATTTTTGGAAAAATTAATTGTTCGGAGATTTTTCTCCAAATAAATATCTCCAAATAACTTTTTCAATCAAAAATAAATTTGTTTCAACTTTTTCAACAAACTTTTAAAAAGAACAAATGCCATTATCCCACACTAAATCACTACCAAATGCTTCAAATTCATCCAAATCCTCAGAGAACTCATCGTCTCCAATCTCACAGTTTTCTTCGAAAGAGACCACTTTGAGAGAGCTTTTTCAATGAATTCAAGTAGCAAAAAACAATATGTCAAAACTTCAAATTCAAACGAAATAATTTGGATCGAAAAATATCAACAGCAGAAGCTCATCGCAAATCACAAAGCAGAGTCATGCAGATCTTCAGAAACGTTTGGATGCTTCAAAAAATTCTTCGAAGAAAATATTTATGAATCGTTGAAAAAGAATCAGAAAAGAAGAGCAAAAAATTGAAATCAAGCGCAATGAAAAAAGGCTGCAATTCAAATAGAAATGAAGCTTCCAAAGATCGTTTATCTCATATCTTCTGCAAAATAGAGTAAGAAATTCGAAAAACACTTAATCCAGAAGTGCAAAATGAAAAAAGAAAAATCACTTGATAAAATTATTTCATTAAATATTCGATATTAGTTTCAAAGATGAAACAAATGTTATAATCCTTTTATTTGGATTATCATCAGACCTCTTCTGTTGTGTTATCTTTATCTGCAAAGTCATGAACATTTTTTAAATATCTTCTGTGTGATAACAGTTTTTCGCCTCATTCTTAAACAAAAAATGAAGGAATATTTTTCCCTTGAAAATGTGGACTTCATCGTGTAAACTAATTAATTGTTTTCAATTCCAAAGAGAGCTATCAAACATTTTGATTATTTGTTTCTCATCTATTCACACTTTTTTATTCTTTTACGTATTAATAACGATTTAACAATAGCGCCTTTCAAATGTGGAACTATTAATGATAGAATAATCCAAACAAATATTTTGATAAAACTGGGTAATTATTTTTGATATCATATTTTTTCAAACAAAATTTTCGGAAAGAAAAATTTCATTGAGCATTAACAAATGAACACTGGAAAATGAAATGGCTTATAAAAGATATCTTCGTCTTTATTTCAACAAAAACATTTGTTTATGAAACTATTGGGAAGTATTTTGCATTTGAATATAAAATTTCTTTCCAAAGACAAACAACCTTTGAAAAAACAGCGTTCCGAAAAAAGTTATGATTTCAAAAATAATCACCCAACTTTTAAATAATTTCATAAAAATGATTTCTTTTTTAAAAAATACCGCATTTCAACGCTTGTGAAATACAAAACATAAAAATTGAGATGATAGTTATTGGTAAATATATATATCAAGAGGGTCCATCTGTTTTGGGTTAAACACTGATGGTAATTATGCACAAATATTAACCATTTATCTGAAATCAATATCAACAAGACAAACAGTTCAAAAAACTTCTATTCCAATTCATTTTGTTTGAATAAAAAAGTCAGGACCTTTGTCTAACATTTCACTTATCCTTTACTTCAATTTTTTTTATATCAAATTCGTGTTCAAAAGCAATAACATTTAATGTTAATGGATTCCATTTCGTTAAAGTGAAGAGGTTTTTTGTTTTATGAATTTTGTTCTTTATATGTTGTAGGGTGATTCATTAACCCGAACTTTTTTTAAAACCCGGACTTTTTTTTAATAATAAGTTGAATTTTCACACTTTTTATATTGTTTTCAGTGTATAAGGAAAAATCAATGACTGAAATTGTAGATTAAATTACTATACCTAATCTCTGATGGGGGGAGATGGGGGGGTTTGCTCCTCCATCTCTGATTAGTGCCTCCCCTGAGGAGATTAAGTAATAACAATAGGGCTAATCAAGTTAGAATTTTATCGAAAACATTTTTTTGATTTTTTTTTTCATTTCAAAAAAAAAAAAAAAATAATTTTCAAAATAAAAAAAAGATCAAAACCAGAATATTTTTTTCAATGAATGTTGTGAAAACCAAAAGAGAACGTGGACAGTTAATTCTTCGAGAAAAAATGATGTCATTTGAATATCGAAGAATTGAAAATCGATTAGAACGCATGGCACGTATTGTTGTTGATGAACATGTCAGAATCGTTGATGAAATTAATACAAAGGAGTTCTCTCGTTCAGCAGTAATCAGGCAGTTTCAGCAATTGAAAGCGGCAGAGCAGTTGCAAAACCTGGCAGGCCAGAACTATTCAATGATGAGGACAAAAACATTATTGTTGGAGTTATTAAAATCGAAAGTTTATCCGGGACAAGTTTTAATGCAAAGAGAACAAGAGAATTAGTTTGATTACACATTTATTTATCTTTCGTTTTTGATAACAAATATTTTTCAGATGGAATCCGTCCTTTCCGATAAAAAAAGACGATCAGAAACTGATGTTGATGAAAACACCAGTGTGTCCAAATCATATCCATATCTATTTGCAAAAAGGAATTCTGAGCTCAAAGCGTCCATGCCCAGAAATGTGGATATCCAACGTCTTTCAGTATCCAATCAACAAGTTGTTTTTCTTTTCTTCGAGCTTCTGCAATATCTTCATAATTCACATCATTATTCACCTTCTTTGATCTTTAATACCGATGAATCTTCACTCCGCTTATCGGATTCCTTCAAAACTCTTGTGATTCACTCCACAGGATTTCCAGCTGGATTTCAAACAACACCCACAAACATGCCAAATGCCACTTTGGTTGTTGCAGCTGCTGCAGATGGATATTCTCTTAAAAGCGTTGTATTGTGGCCATGCCACAAATTACCAAAGGAAATGCGAGTTCTTCTGAGCGCATTCATTGATGTTTGGGATAACAACGATGGATGGATGACGGAAAGCATATTTCAAGGATACGCAGAAGAGGTTTTATTAACCGGAATCATCGAAAGAAGGAAAATATTAATGAGAACCAATGAGAGATGTCTTCTGCTTTTGGATTCTCATTCTTCTATTGCTCAACCTGAAATATGGCAGAAATTTGCTGATAACAACTTTGACGTCGTCACTTTTATTCCTCGCAGTTCACACATCACACAACCTCTTGATCGTGGTGTGTTTGCAGTCTTCAAAAAATGCATCAACTCTCTGTACTCTGTGCCTCCGGATTCTTCCATTTCTCTTCGACGTGAGGCCATCTCCAACGTTCTTCCACAAGCTCTTCAGATAGCATAACTTCCTGCAACTGTTGTTTCTTCGTTCAAGAAAAGCGGCGTACTTTCAAACGAGTGGCAATCAGTACTATCAACACTTCCAAAGGAACCTTCGGTTACACTGAAAAAGAGAACACACAGGTTTGATTTTTTTGGAAAAATTATAACTGAACAAAATTTTCTTGAAGAATGGAAAAAAGAAAAGAAAATGAAAGAAGATAAGAAAAGAAAAGATAGTAATGAAAAAAAAGAAGAAAAAATTCTTTTCGCAGCTGAAAAGCCCCAAAAAAGAAGATTTTATAAATCCGCCTTTTTGAATGATGATATTTTGGATGATGAATCAAAGCAGAAAAATTCCAGAAAAATTATGAAGAGAGAACTTGTTGATTATATATATTATTAATCATTTCAATTTTTGTTATCAAAATATGATTGCTTGAAAAAAAATTTTTATTTATTTCGAACCAAAATAAAAAAAAGTTCGGGTTTATAAATCACCCTATATAAATATATATATTTAATTACATTGAAGCTCGGTTATAATCTCAAAAAATCGTGAAAAATGGATTGTGATTATAACCGAGCTTCACTGTGTTATTATTATGCATGGGAATGTTAGATTAATAATGATACGATGGAGAAAATGTTTGGAACAAAGAACAGTTTTTTTCATAAATGAAAAAAATTAGAATCATATGCTTAAGAAACAATAAAATTGCTCATTAAAGTTGGAGATGATGGTGTATATTTCTGATACAAAATAGTTCAAACAATGTAAATAATCGCATTTCAAATATTATCTAAAATCTGAAACGACAAATAAAAGGAATATTTAAAACAAAATATTTATGACAATATGAGTGAAATAAAATCACATTACTAATATAATTTAACGAAATGAGAAAAAAATAATTTTGCTGCACAAACATGTGCAATGACAATACTGTTTGTATTGCTTCTCTAAACTTGAAACCTCGAAATCAAAATAAAACAGAATGAAGACAAACATTAAGAAAACAGGAGCAATAAAAAATAACGAAAAATCCATCATTTTGCTTTCAATCAAAAAAAAAAAAAAAAATAAAATAAAAATAAAAAATAAAAAATAAAAATGCAAAATGAAGCATCAATCGATAATAGAATAGATCGAATATATGCACACAATGTGCATTCAACTAATTTAGATTTTCTGTGGAATGCTGTTTTCTCAAAAGCAGCATCTTACATCACCAGCCTTTTCAGCAGCGGTATTTTCTGCCAAAGCGCAGTCACAATCCATGTTGTCAAATACACGCTCACGCAAAGCAGAGGAGTGAACCACAACGGGTTCATATCGTAATAAGACTTCTTCAGCACTTTCGGAAACAGATAATCTGCCACAAACCTGAAGATCGCAAACTCGTTCAGCAAATAAATCCCCAACGTGCACGATCCTGTCGAACTGAAGTACCACATCACACACTTCTCAAATCTGCTTGTGGGCTTCCATTTGCACGTCAATGCATAAATCCCACACGCAAACCCCGCAAACGCAAAAGTCGTCGGCAAGCCATAATACTCGTAAAACCTCCAGAACTCAGCGTTCTGTGCATAATGCCCAGTCAGAACAACCAGCCCCCAGTTGCACAACGAAGCAAGCACAAACACTCCAAAGCACACCAACGCTGTCACTTTGCTCTGCCAGTTCACCCTCCCCAGAATTGGGAGGTATCCCGGCTCTTCCACCCAGCTCGGATGAGCTGCCGATGGATTGCGCTGATGCTCCATCACCGTCCAGCAGTAATACCCCACCAGAAACGTCAGAAACATCGCCACAAACGCATCTGCCCACACTCCTATTTGCATCCCAACCAGAAAAGTGTGCAGCAGGTGATGCGACACAAAGATCGACAGAATCGTCATTTCAAGCACTTTCCGGCTTGTCGCTTTCACTGCCTGCCTCACAAACGGCACAATCATCAGCATCCTCATCGCAATCTGCAAATACCAAAGCGTCCCAGGGTTCGCAAAAAAGATGTTTACCATCTGCCGAATCCGCTTGAACGGAGTCGCCAACTTCATTGCAGCTTCGAACAGCTTGAAGTTGTACGGGATCATCCACAACGTGTATTGCACCATTCGCCGCACCACATACTTCATCGTGCTTGTTGCGCTGTCGTTCAGCCGTTTCGGAGACAGCATGATGATCGCTGTCACCACCATAAACAAATGTGTCCCGATGCGCCCAAGTGCACAATACAGATTTGCCCAAATCCAGTACGAAAGCTTTTCGTTTTTGTAGTAAAGCTTGTACTGGTGCCTTTGCCGCAGCCCAGCATGGCTCAGCACAACTGCCAGAGCTGCAAACGATTTCAATATGTCCAACGACGCAATTCTCTTTGCTGGAGCTGCACCATTTTGAATGCCTCTTCCATCATTTGTTTGCTCAGCAAGTTCCTTCAGCTCTATCGCGCTCGAACTTTCCTCGTTTGCAATCAACGACTGCGTCCCATCCATCTGTTGATTCAATGCAGAACATATAGCAAAATATCGCAATGAAACCAAACAATTCAAAAATGCCCACGAGCCAACATCAAAAACATAAATTCACATTCGAATAAATCGAGAAATAAGCACACATATTTTTCTGCACATTGCTCAGCCTGCAGTTGGCCATCATCTTCAGGGTTCTCATTTTGTCCAATGCAGGCGCAACCATCCATCAGATTTTCTCCTCCTTCTAAATAAATAACAAAGTCAAAATTTTCGCTTTAAAGGAAGAAAATCGCAGAATAATGTGTACCCATCGTTATAGCTTGAGAAGGAGTTGTTTCTCCTCCCCCTTTTTCCATCTCCAATTTCACCACAAGAAAAATGGATTTCTTTTTGATCTTTGGACTATAATATAGTTTTTTAAGAAAAATTTTAGAAAAATTGAAATGAATTGTTTTTTTGATAAGAATAAAATTATCATATTATATTAGTTTTAAATTTTTATTTCATTATCGTTCGATTTTTGATTGCATCACAAAAAGAGATAAGATAGTTAACTAGAAAACATACACGCAGAGCATTGAATGAAATTTAAAAAGTCAGCAAACATTGATGCATTTCAAATAGATTGAAACAGAATTCAATGGACAGAAATTCGATTTTTTGTGTTTTTTGATCCAAAAATGGATGAGCTATTGGATGAAGAGCGTGAGATAACACATTTTGAAGAGGAAAGACGAGCTAAATGACGAGATGAGTAATGTGGTGTATTTGAAATAACAAGTGAAAGTCGTGTTCGTTGAATATGGGGCTTGACTGAAATACTAAAAAGAGATAGAAAGATGAGAAAATATTAGATTCTCACTGCAGAGTTTAAAAAAAGTGAGAGAAAGACGAAAACAGCAAGTGAGTCTTCGTGCTAGCAGGGATGAATGGGAGGTGAGGAAAATGGATTGGAGTTGAATGCTTCGCATTTTCTGTCTTTGAAGTGTTTGGCGTTGGAGCAGAAAACAAGGTTGCCGCTTTGAGAATGCCATCCAGCAAAAGAAAGCAACCAATATTTCACAACACAACGACCATTCCTTCTTCTCCTTCTCTCGAAAGCACAAATCCTCAAGAAGCTTTCTGCGCCTTTCTTCATCTTTTCTGTTTTCGTCCCATCCAGCAATTTCGGTTTCCCCCTCACGAAATGCCGATGAAATGCAGCAGCTGAGCAACTCTTCTGATTGAAGATCCAAAAGAAGAGAGTGTGTGGAGATTGAGGGCAATCATCAGGGAATCGGGGTTTCTCATTGATTCGAGGGTTCGAGGGGTTCTGCTGCATTGCCTGCCAATTTGCACCTGAATTTGCTCTGCAGCAGACCAGGCTATGTGAATGTCTCAGAGGCATGTGCTGATGGTTTCTGTCTATCAGATTGCAGCGTGAGAGCCGAAACAAGAATTCTCTGCCATCAAAATCCCTTGATGCCTCCAAAATCCTGTTTTCAGCTCCTTTCCTCTCCTTTCCTCTCCAGGCCTGCTTCAAAGCTGCTGAACGAGGGCTGGCTGCTGCCTCTGAAAGATGATGCAACTGCTCAAAATGGCTTGCTCCAGACAATGCGGTGCAGAACCCATGTCTGCCTCTCTTCCCGTGCTCGGTGGAGCACAGCATCCAACACCTGTGGCAGAAGTCAGAAGAATGCTCGTTCCCACTTCTTTTCCTGGTGCAGCTGCTGTTGAGGCGCAAGCACTCCGCGTGCTTCTCCATCGACTGACAGCACCCCTCCGCAAGTTCTGGTGGGGCATCTGGAGCCGATTGGTGAATGGCTGCTCCACGTTGGATGAGTGAAACACCACACCGACAAGGGATTTGGACGAGACTGAGTTATTTTTATTGTTTAACTTTTAATTATTTTGTGTTTTGTGATGAACTTTCTTTTTTTCTTTCTTTTTTTCTTTCTTTTTTCTTTCTGCTCCTTTTCGATCCAGCAAAGAGATTTCGTGCAAAGCAATAGCTTTCTGTTGCCCATCGGAAACGGCGCTTTCTCAAAAGCATCCGCTTCCCGAAAGTCGTGTGCAATCTCCTCCACAAAAAACACAGAAAATGAAAATGAAAAAATTCAAAAGAAAAAGAAAAAGAATAAGAATAAGAATAAGAATAAACCAGCAGCAATAAATCACAGAAACAGCACCAAACAGCTGCATGCTTGCTGCTGACACCATTCACCGAAAATCACACAAACACCCGAAAACACCCGAAAACACCCGAAAACACACCCAACACCAAAACACTTCATCAAACACAACTCTCACCCACAGAAAGCCAAACGAACCCTTGTGCACTTCACAAGCAGACATGTCTGTCAGTTGAGATACCAAGAAAAACAAAAGGAGAGAACGAAACATTGCACGAACTCCACACAAGCATGCACAGGCTCTCGCGAAAATATCACAATCCCAACAATCCCAACAATCCCAACAATCAGAACAATCAGAACAAAACACAAAACACAAAATCACAAAAACACAATTCAATCTGCATTTTTGCAAAAAGAACTCCAGGTTGATGTGCACTTCAGCAACAATATTCACAAAGAGCGGTTGCAAATGGCAGAAAGCGTCCATCAAAACAACAGATGGAAATAAAAGAATCGCTGACAGAAAACAACGCAACAACAGCTGTCATTCAAACACGCACATGCCGTTTCCTCTTCCCTCTCAATATCACTCTTTCTTCCAAAAGGCAAACTCATTTCCATCTTTTGTTTTTCCTTCCGTTCAATTCAGATGCATCTTCTTTTCATTTCTTTTCATTTTTTTTGTTTTTGTTTTTGTTTTTTTTGTTTTTGTTTTTGTTTTTTTGTTTTTGTTTTGCCTTCCAAAACAAACTAATGCCGCGTCTTGGGCATCGCCATCTGCTGCTGCATCTGCTCAAACAGCGACTCAATGCTTGCTCCTTCTCTCTTCCCAGAAGCCCCTGAATAGCTCTGTGCTCCACGCACATCACCCCCATGACCATGGTCTGGAGGCAATGGAATCAGCGGCCTTTCAGAGTGTGGCGGCGTGCCCGGATGCTGCCCATGGCTCTCCTTCAAATATTGACTCTGGTTCTGACTCTGGTTATGAATTTGATGCTGCTGCGTGTGTGGATACGAATTCTGATACGGCCGACCATTTGAACGGGAATACGAATTCGAATGGGAATACGAAGAAGAGTGAGGCGGTGAGCGTGTCTGTGTGTGGGCGTGTGGATATGGATGTGAATTTGAATGTGAATGTGGGTGTTGCTGAGGTTGAGGTTGAGGTTGAGGTTGAGGTTGAGGTTGAGGTTGAGGTTGAGGTTGATATTGATATTGAGGTTGAGGTTGTGGTTGTACTTGTTGTGGTTGTGGTTGTTGTGGTTGTGGTTGTTGTGGTTGTGGTTGTTGGAGTTGTGGTGGTTGTGGCAGAAGCTGCTGCAGATCCAAAGGCAGCTGCAGATCCAATGGCACATCCAATGGCACATCCAATGGCACAGTCAAAGGCATCTGCTGCTCATCCGGCGGCGTCTGAGCAATCCCCAGCGTCTGCGCCAAAAGCTGGATGAGCGATTTGATGTGTGCCTCTTGTGACTGTGCTGCCGGATCAGATGGATCAGAAGGAATTGAAGGATCAGAAGGAATAGAAGGAATAGAAGTGGCTGTTGTGGATGTGTCTGTGTGTGGCTGATCCATGGGCTTTTCAGGAAGACTCGGGAATTGCATATTGCTTGTGCTGAACGAAGGCTTCGTCCCAATCAGCGGTGCATGCATGTCTGTTTTGTCTGCAATATTCAATTTTTCTTCTTTTTCTATTTTGTCTGAATTATCCGCTTTTTCCGCTTTTTCTGTGTTTTCTGTTTTATCTGTGTTTTCTGCCAACTCTTTTCCTGAACAGTTCGCTGATTCCTCATTTTCCTCATTTTCCTCATTTTTTTCTTCCCTTTCCTCTTTCTCTTCCTCCTCCGTTTTTTTCTCGCCAATCTCATTTTCCTTTCCGTTTTCTTTCTCTTTCTCGCCCTCCTTCTCCTTCTCTTTTTCCTTCATCCACATCCACGATGCCTTCTCCTTCTCTCTCTCCTTCTCTCTCTCCTTCTCTCTCCCCTCCCTCCTCTCCATCCTCCCCTCTCCACCAAACACCGCGTCAAACGACCTCCCCTGCCGAACCATCTCAAACGTGTTGATGAACGCCCGCGCCACCTCGTCTGTCCGGTACACCACATCCCCAACATCTCTGTTCAGCTCAAACGGATCGTGGATGCACAGCGAGTGCCGGTGGTAGTCCAAGTCTGTGTCCCACCCCGTCACCGTCTTCGGGATGATGCACCCGTACTTCACACACGCCACATGCCTGATCCGGATGAAGTTCCGCGCATAGTGATAGAAAAACCCCACCACAAGAGACGACAGCGGCTCTGTGTTCACTTTCCGCAGCGACACAAACGGAAACACTGCATTCGCCCCATACAGCCCTGGATATTGCATCTGATTCATCTGCCCCATCTGCCCCATCTGACTCATCTGACTCATCTGATTCCCTTGTGCTGGGTGTGGTGGTGTCTGTGATTGTGATTGTGATTGTGAAGAGGGTGATGAAGTGTGCGTCGGAGTGGAGATAGCCGACGATGAATCAGAGGGAGACAATGTTGTTTTCGAAGGAGAAGAAGGAGAAGGAGAAGAAGGAGAAGAGGATGATGGAGAGGCATCAGTTGATGATGATGATGTTGTTGTTGTTGTTGTTGCTGTGTCATTGTGAGGAGGTGTTGATGGAGACGACGACGAAGAAGAAGAAGATAAAGTCTTCTCGGTGTGTGTGGGTGTTTTTTCTTCAGTTGTGGATGAATCATTTGTTGTTGATGATGATGATGAGAAATACTCGTTCAGAGGGAAGTCCGCAGGCGTCGGGTCTCTGTTGTTCAGCACCGTCGGGTTCTGGCTCAGCCACGGCTGCAGGTCTGTGCTGTATCTGATCCGCGCCCCTTTCACCACAATGTCCACCACCCGGCTCGGGTCTGACGCTGCTATGTATGCCTCCCCCTGCAGCGTCGGCAGCACCGGCGGCTGCCTCACCTGCAGATAGTTCAGCGCAAGAAGCGTGTACCCATACATCGACAGCGTCCCGTTCGCCGAGTCTGCCACCCCAAACTTCTTCGCCCAGTGCTTCACAACAAGCAGAAGTGGCCGCACCCTCTCGTCCAGCATGCAGTATGTCTTGATCAGCTCTGAGTTGTAGATCCCAAACACGTTGTCGATGCAGATGTCGCAGTCGCGAAGGACTGGCGAGTGTGTTGTTGTTGCTGTTGCTGCTGCTTCTGCTTCTGCTTCTGCTGGAGAAGAAGAAGATGATGATGGTGATGGTGATGGTGATGGAGAAGTATATGGAGATGGTGAAGGGGAAGGAGATGATGATGATGTTGATGATGCAGAAGACGAATCACCATTCGCATGACTCGATTTCTCTTTCTCTTTCTCTTTCTCTTTCTCTTTCTCTTTCTCTTTCTCTTTCTCTTTCTCTTTCTTCTTTCTTGCCTTCTCCTTCTCTCCATTCGCACTGACACACAAGTGCAGCGGCACCTCAAACTTCACAATCGGCACACGCGCCGTCGGGATGCATCGGATGATCTTGAATCCGTTCTCTTTCAGACAGTCTCTGATCTCATTCACTGTGATCTTCTCCTTCAGTGACCCCTCCAACTCTGCACCAGACGATGGATTCGATGTCTGTTTAGTTGGGCTGCTTGTCTTTTCATCTCCATCTTCTTTCTTCTTGTCTCCATCTTCTTTCCCACCCCACCCCCTTCCGCTTTCTCCATCTTCCACGCATTCTCCGCCTCCTTCCCCATGTTCTCCTCCGGCTTCCACACATCATACTTGTACGGAAACACCCCCTCTGCAAACGGATCCCCCTCTGCATACCTCCCGTCTGCCTCTGCCCCAACCGTCTTCAGCCACACCCTCAGCGCTGCTGGCGTGTCCTCTGCCGGCGGCCTCTTCTTCATCAGCTCTGCCGACTTCTTCACCCGGTTGTATGCCCCGTGTGTCAGCACAACCAGGTCGATGTCGCTGTTCACTGTGAACACTGTGCTCCGTGTGGACCCATACAACTCTACACGCTTCACCACATCTGAGTGCAACACCAACACCAGAAACATATGAAATGATTGAATCAAAGGGGAAAAATAAAATTTATAAAATTAATAAAACATAAATATGTGTTATTGAGTTATTAGCTAATTATAAAGCACACCTGGCATATACTTCCTGAGTGCTGCATCCACCCTGTCTCTGATCGCCAGCACCGACGACATCAGCGACGGCGGATGTGCTTCTGCCACAAACCTCGCCAGCTCGTCGTTGAATGCCTTCGACACACGAAACAGAGGCGGCGCATTGACTGTGATCACACCCAGACGCTGTGTGAACTGGAATGGCATGGTGTGGTGCTGGGGAGGCAGATGAGGCTGCGCGAGCGAGTGGCCGTGCGTGTGCGAGGAGGGGAACATGGGCAGAATGAGCTGCGGCTGTGGCTGCAGTTGAGGCTGTTGATGCTGTTGATGCTGATGTTGATGCTGATGTTGCTGTTGTTGTTGCTGTTGCTGTTGCTGCTGCTGCTGCTGCTGTTGCAATTGAAACTGAGATTGTGGTTGTGGTTGTGGTTGTGGTTGTGGTTGTATTTTGTTCGGAGATTGAGAATTGAACAAGGGCTGAGGCTGAGGCTGAGGCTGTGGCTGTGGTTGTGGCTGAGGACGCAGAAGGAGTTTGGGCTGAGATTGAAATTGAAATTGTGGTTGTGGTTGGGGTTGGGGTTGGGATTGTGGATGAGGTTGCGGATGAGGTTGAGGTTGGGGTTGAGGTTGAGGTTGAAGTTGGAATTTCATCTGTGTCTGTGCTTGTATCTGGGGAAGAGGCTGAGGGAGAGGCTGAGGAAGTGACAAAGGATGGGCCAACAGATTCAGCTGGGGCTTTGGCTGTGTCTGCAATGGCGATTGTAATTGCAATTGAAATTGGGGCTGCAATTGATATTGTGATTGTGATTGTGATTGTGAATGTGATTGAGATTGCGATTGCGACTGAGACTGCAGTCTGAGCTGTGGATGAAGCTGAGGCTGGGGAAGAGGCAGGAGCTGCGAGCGGTTGACGGAATCTGGGGACAATGAAGATGAGGAAATAGGCGAAGAATAAGAAGAGGAAGAGGAAGAGGATGAGGATGATGATGGTGATGGTGATGATGAATATGAAGAATACGAAGAAGAATACGAAGAAGAATACGAAGATGTCGTTGGTGCATTTGATAGCAAAGCATTGTCTCGCTTCTGATTCTGCAGCAAAGGCTGCTGATTTTGCTGCCTCAACAGCTTGTTTTGTGAAGTGAGCGAATCCGAATAAGAAGAATAAGACTTCGTGTTCGTCTGCCTGGTGTTTGTGATCAAAGGAGAAGTGTTTGAGTTGGAAGGCGTGTGTGCTGAAGAGATGGGTGCAGATGGCTGTGACTTCTGTGTGTTTAAAGAAGAGTAGGAAGAGGATGGATAATAGGACGCTTTGAAGCCTTTGCTTGGCTCTGAGGATGCTGCAGGCGAATACGACGACGATGACGACGGCGATGGCGATGGCGATGATGATGATGAAGAGGAAGAAGAAGCTGATGAAGATGACGATGACGAATATGAAAATGAAGAAGGGGGTGGTTGTGGAGAAGAAGAGGTGGAAGAAGAAGAAGAAGAAGAAGACAATTTAGCTGCTGGAAGGCGAGGGGGAGGAGGGAGTATGTGGATAATTGGTGAAGACTGAATATTTTGGGCTATTTGATGAGCTGGTGGGTCTGGCAACAGAGCATTCTGAGTAGCCTTCGCACTTGCGTCTGTCTTTTTCTGAGATAAAGATAATAATGATGAGGCTGAGGATGGTGACAATGATGACGACGATGATGGAGATGACGATGACGAAGTTGCAGAGGATGTGCGAGTGCGCTGAGATGGGCTTGGACGCCTTTGTGAGGAAGGTATGGTGGCTGTTGAAGGAACTGTGGTGGAAGATTTGTTTTGAGAGGAGGAGTAATAATGCTTACTGTTTGCTAAAGCTGTAGGATGTCTAAGAGGCGACGCTGAAGAAGAATAAGAATAAGAGGAGGAGGAGGAGGAGGAGTAGAAATTAGTTGATGGAGGAGAAGTAGAAGAAGAAATAGTAGTTGAAGAAGAATGAGAGGGTGGAGGATGGTAAGAAGGAGTGCTTCGGTTGTATCCATAGGGAAGCAACCGGTCACATGAGCTGCCGCAGGAAAAGGCAACTGTTTAATAGAGTTGATAAAGTGCCACGGAAGTTAAAATAAGAAAGAAAATAAAAAATAAAAAATAAAAGAAAACTCAATAGTTATAAAAAAAAAAAAGAAAGAAAATAGAGTGCAATGAACGTATATGCATATATATCTATTTTTTCTTAGCAAAAAAAGGATTCATGATTTTCTCTTTACGCACCATTTCCGCTATCACATCCAACGATTCGTGACTGCTTCCCGCAGAAGCAGCTCACTGTCACTTTGTGAGAGCAAGGAGGGCAAGGGCCCGGATGGCATTTCAAAGGACACGGATGGGGGCAAATGCCTTTCCTTTTCTTCCCACATGTGCCACCACAGGAATGCGGAAGAACACCAATTTTTCTGATGGGATTATTAACTTTTCCGCAGTAGCAGAAATACTGTGAAGGAATTGATTTTATTGAAGCATGACACCTATTTATATGCAAAAAAATGTGTAAGTTAATGATAAATATTAAATATAAAGCTACCATGGGCAAGGCCATTCCGTTTGTTTTGAAGTGTTATTTGCTAATTCCTGAAGGGCATCAGTTTTTGCTATTGCCCAGTTTTGTATGCATTTCAAATGAAAAAGCTGAAAGCATTGATGGCAACTCCATATTTCAGCTGATGGATCAATACAATCTTTGCAGCTTTATCATTTACAAATGAAAGTGTTCATATGCAATTAAAAATAAAACTACACTGATAAAGCATTATGTTTAGCAATTTACATACAGAATGCAAAGAGAAGAATTTGCATTAACCTCTGCAATTAGCTCATCTCTGCGAGAATCCATTTTCCAAAATAAAACTGATCAAAATGAAACCTTTAACAAAATTTGTTTTCAAAAATTATCACAAATTGGAATAGTTATTATTCTCTCAAGGAATAATAAATAATAAAACGATAAGGAGAATCGTTTTTGAACAAAAAATTCACAAACAATGAATCTGTTAAGATTTGTTTCACGTATTTTTAAATAATTACTAAGAATTTTTTTCGTTTTATTATTAATTATTCCTTGAGAGAATAATAACTATTCCAATTTGTGATAATTTTTGAAAACAAATTTTGTTAAAGGTTTCATTTTGATCAGTTTTATTTTGGAAAATGGATTCTCGCAGAGATGAGCTAATTGCAGAGGTTAATGCAAATTCTTCTCTTTGCATTCTGTATGTAAATTGCTAAACATAATGCTTTATCAGTGTAGTTTTATTTTTAATTGCATATGAACACTTTCATTTGTAAATGATAAAGCTGCAAAGATTGTATTGATCCATCAGCTGAAATATGGAGTTGCCATCAATGCTTTCAGCTTTTTCATTTGAAATGCATACAAAACTGGGCAATAGCAAAAACTGATGCCCTTCAGGAATTAGCAAATAACACTTCAAAACAAACGGAATGGCCTTGCCCATGGTAGCTTTATATTTAATATTTATCATTAACTTACACATTTTTTTGCATATAAATAGGTGTCATGCTTCAATAAAATCAATTCCTTCACAGTATTTCTGCTACTGCGGAAAAGTTAATAATCCCATCAGAAAAATTGGTGTTCTTCCGCATTCCTGTGGTGGCACATGTGGGAAGAAAAGGAAAGGCATTTGCCCCCATCCGTGTCCTTTGAAATGCCATCCGGGCCCTTGCCCTCCTTGCTCTCACAAAGTGACAGTGAGCTGCTTCTGCGGGAAGCAGTCACGAATCGTTGGATGTGATAGCGGAAATGGTGCGTAAAGAGAAAATCATGAATCCTTTTTTTGCTAAGAAAAAATAGATATATATGCATATACGTTCATTGCACTCTATTTTCTTTCTTTTTTTTTTTTATAACTATTGAGTTTTCTTTTATTTTTTATTTTTTATTTTCTTTCTTATTTTAACTTCCGTGGCACTTTATCAACTCTATTAAACAGTTGCCTTTTCCTGCGGCAGCTCATGTGACCGGTTGCTTCCCTATGGATACAACCGAAGCACTCCTTCTTACCATCCTCCACCCTCTCATTCTTCTTCAACTACTATTTCTTCTTCTACTTCTCCTCCATCAACTAATTTCTACTCCTCCTCCTCCTCCTCCTCTTATTCTTATTCTTCTTCAGCGTCGCCTCTTAGACATCCTACAGCTTTAGCAAACAGTAAGCATTATTACTCCTCCTCTCAAAACAAATCTTCCACCACAGTTCCTTCAACAGCCACCATACCTTCCTCACAAAGGCGTCCAAGCCCATCTCAGCGCACTCGCACATCCTCTGCAACTTCGTCATCGTCATCTCCATCATCGTCGTCATCATTGTCACCATCCTCAGCCTCATCATTATTATCTTTATCTCAGAAAAAGACAGACGCAAGTGCGAAGGCTACTCAGAATGCTCTGTTGCCAGACCCACCAGCTCATCAAATAGCCCAAAATATTCAGTCTTCACCAATTATCCACATACTCCCTCCTCCCCCTCGCCTTCCAGCAGCTAAATTGTCTTCTTCTTCTTCTTCTTCTTCCACCTCTTCTTCTCCACAACCACCCCCTTCTTCATTTTCATATTCGTCATCGTCATCTTCATCAGCTTCTTCTTCCTCTTCATCATCATCATCGCCATCGCCATCGCCGTCGTCATCGTCGTCGTATTCGCCTGCAGCATCCTCAGAGCCAAGCAAAGGCTTCAAAGCGTCCTATTATCCATCCTCTTCCTACTCTTCTTTAAACACACAGAAGTCACAGCCATCTGCACCCATCTCTTCAGCACACACGCCTTCCAACTCAAACACTTCTCCTTTGATCACAAACACCAGGCAGACGAACACGAAGTCTTATTCTTCTTATTCGGATTCGCTCACTTCACAAAACAAGCTGTTGAGGCAGCAAAATCAGCAGCCTTTGCTGCAGAATCAGAAGCGAGACAATGCTTTGCTATCAAATGCACCAACGACATCTTCGTATTCTTCTTCGTATTCTTCTTCGTATTCTTCATATTCATCATCACCATCACCATCATCATCCTCATCCTCTTCCTCTTCCTCTTCTTATTCTTCGCCTATTTCCTCATCTTCATTGTCCCCAGATTCCGTCAACCGCTCGCAGCTCCTGCCTCTTCCCCAGCCTCAGCTTCATCCACAGCTCAGACTGCAGTCTCAGTCGCAATCGCAATCTCAATCACATTCACAATCACAATCACAATCACAATATCAATTGCAGCCCCAATTTCAATTGCAATTACAATCGCCATTGCAGACACAGCCAAAGCCCCAGCTGAATCTGTTGGCCCATCCTTTGTCACTTCCTCAGCCTCTCCCTCAGCCTCTTCCCCAGATACAAGCACAGACACAGATGAAATTCCAACTTCAACCTCAACCTCAACCCCAACCTCAACCTCATCCGCAACCTCATCCACAATCCCAACCCCAACCCCAACCACAACCACAATTTCAATTTCAATCTCAGCCCAAACTCCTTCTGCGTCCTCAGCCACAACCACAGCCACAGCCTCAGCCTCAGCCTCAGCCCTTGTTCAATTCTCAATCTCCGAACAAAATACAACCACAACCACAACCACAACCACAACCACAATCTCAGTTTCAATTGCAACAGCAGCAGCAGCAGCAGCAACAGCAACAGCAACAACAACAGCAACATCAGCATCAACATCAGCATCAACAGCATCAACAGCCTCAACTGCAGCCACAGCCGCAGCTCATTCTGCCCATGTTCCCCTCCTCGCACACGCACGGCCACTCGCTCGCGCAGCCTCATCTGCCTCCCCAGCACCACACCATGCCATTCCAGTTCACACAGCGTCTGGGTGTGATCACAGTCAATGCGCCGCCTCTGTTTCGTGTGTCGAAGGCATTCAACGACGAGCTGGCGAGGTTTGTGGCAGAAGCACATCCGCCGTCGCTGATGTCGTCGGTGCTGGCGATCAGAGACAGGGTGGATGCAGCACTCAGGAAGTATATGCCAGGTGTGCTTTATAATTAGCTAATAACTCAATAACACATATTTATGTTTTATTAATTTTATAAATTTTATTTTTCCCCTTTGATTCAATCATTTCATATGTTTCTGGTGTTGGTGTTGCACTCAGATGTGGTGAAGCGTGTAGAGTTGTATGGGTCCACACGGAGCACAGTGTTCACAGTGAACAGCGACATCGACCTGGTTGTGCTGACACACGGGGCATACAACCGGGTGAAGAAGTCGGCAGAGCTGATGAAGAAGAGGCCGCCGGCAGAGGACACGCCAGCAGCGCTGAGGGTGTGGCTGAAGACGGTTGGGGCAGAGGCAGACGGGAGGTATGCAGAGGGGGATCCGTTTGCAGAGGGGGTGTTTCCGTACAAGTATGATGTGTGGAAGCCGGAGGAGAACATGGGGAAGGAGGCGGAGAATGCGTGGAAGATGGAGAAAGCGGAAGGGGGTGGGGTGGGAAAGAAGATGGAGACAAGAAGAAAGAAGATGGAGATGAAAAGACAAGCAGCCCAACTAAACAGACATCGAATCCATCGTCTGGTGCAGAGTTGGAGGGGTCACTGAAGGAGAAGATCACAGTGAATGAGATCAGAGACTGTCTGAAAGAGAACGGATTCAAGATCATCCGATGCATCCCGACGGCGCGTGTGCCGATTGTGAAGTTTGAGGTGCCGCTGCACTTGTGTGTCAGTGCGAATGGAGAGAAGGAGAAGGCAAGAAAGAAGAAAGAGAAAGAGAAAGAGAAAGAGAAAGAGAAAGAGAAAGAGAAAGAGAAAGAGAAAGAGAAATCGAGTCATGCGAATGGTGATTCGTCTTCTGCATCATCAACATCATCATCATCTCCTTCCCCTTCACCATCTCCATATACTTCTCCATCACCATCACCATCACCATCATCATCTTCTTCTTCTCCAGCAGAAGCAGAAGCAGAAGCAGCAGCAACAGCAACAACAACACACTCGCCAGTCCTTCGCGACTGCGACATCTGCATCGACAACGTGTTTGGGATCTACAACTCAGAGCTGATCAAGACATACTGCATGCTGGACGAGAGGGTGCGGCCACTTCTGCTTGTTGTGAAGCACTGGGCGAAGAAGTTTGGGGTGGCAGACTCGGCGAACGGGACGCTGTCGATGTATGGGTACACGCTTCTTGCGCTGAACTATCTGCAGGTGAGGCAGCCGCCGGTGCTGCCGACGCTGCAGGGGGAGGCATACATAGCAGCGTCAGACCCGAGCCGGGTGGTGGACATTGTGGTGAAAGGGGCGCGGATCAGATACAGCACAGACCTGCAGCCGTGGCTGAGCCAGAACCCGACGGTGCTGAACAACAGAGACCCGACGCCTGCGGACTTCCCTCTGAACGAGTATTTCTCATCATCATCATCAACAACAAATGATTCATCCACAACTGAAGAAAAAACACCCACACACACCGAGAAGACTTTATCTTCTTCTTCTTCGTCGTCGTCTCCATCAACACCTCCTCACAATGACACAGCAACAACAACAACATCATCATCATCATCATCAACTGATGCCTCTCCATCATCCTCTTCTCCTTCTCCTTCTCCTCCTTCTACTCCTTCGAAAACAACATTGTCTCCCTCTGATTCATCGTCGGCTATCTCCACTCCGACGCACACTTCATCACCCTCTTCACAATCACAATCACAATCACAGACACCACCACACCCAGCACAAGGGAATCAGATGAGTCAGATGAGTCAGATGGGGCAGATGGGGCAGATGAATCAGATGCAATATCCAGGGCTGTATGGGGCGAATGCAGTGTTTCCGTTTGTGTCGCTGCGGAAAGTGAACACAGAGCCGCTGTCGTCTCTTGTGGTGGGGTTTTTCTATCACTATGCGCGGAACTTCATCCGGATCAGGCATGTGGCGTGTGTGAAGTACGGGTGCATCATCCCGAAGACGGTGACGGGGTGGGACACAGACTTGGACTACCACCGGCACTCGCTGTGCATCCACGATCCGTTTGAGCTGAACAGAGATGTTGGGGATGTGGTGTACCGGACAGACGAGGTGGCGCGGGCGTTCATCAACACGTTTGAGATGGTTCGGCAGGGGAGGTCGTTTGACGCGGTGTTTGGTGGAGAGGGGAGGATGGAGAGGAGGGAGGGGAGAGAGAAGGAGAGAGAGAAGGAGAGAGAGAAGGAGAAGGCATCGTGGATGTGGATGAAGGAAAAAGAGAAGGAGAAGGAGGGCGAGAAAGAGAAAGAAAAACGGAAAGGAAAATGAGATTGGCGAGAAAAAACGGAGGAGGAAGAGAAAGAGGAAAGGGAAGAAAAAAATGAGGAAAATGAGGAAAATGAGGAATCAGCGAACTGTTCAGGAAAAGAGTTGGCAGAAAACACAGATAAAACAGAAAACACAGAAAAAGCGGAAAAAGCGGATAATTCAGACAAAATAGAAAAAGAAGAAAAATTGAATATTGCAGACAAAACAGACATGCATGCACCGCTGATTGGGACGAAGCCTTCGTTCAGCACAAGCAATATGCAATTCCCGAGTCTTCCTGAAAAGCCCATGGATCAGCCACACACAGACACATCCACAACAGCCACTTCTATTCCTTCTATTCCTTCTGATCCTTCAATTCCTTCTGATCCATCTGATCCGGCAGCACAGTCACAAGAGGCACACATCAAATCGCTCATCCAGCTTTTGGCGCAGACGCTGGGGATTGCTCAGACGCCGCCGGATGAGCAGCAGATGCCTTTGACTGTGCCATTGGATGTGCCATTGGATGTGCCATTGGATCTGCAGCTGCCTTTGGATCTGCAGCAGCTTCTGCCACAACCACCACAACTCCAACAACCACAACCACAACAACCACAACCACAACAACCACAACCACAACAAGTACAACCACAACCTCAACCTCAATATCAATATCAACCTCAACCTCAACCTCAACCTCAACCTCAACCTCAACCTCAACCTCAACCTCAGCAACACCCACATTCACATTCAAATTCACATCCATATCCACACGCCCACACACAGACACGCTCACCGCCTCACTCTTCTTCGTATTCCCATTCGAATTCGTATTCCCGTTCAAATGGTCGGCCGTATCAGAATTCGTATCCACACACGCAGCAGCATCAAATTCATAACCAGAGTCAGAACCAGAGTCAATATTTGAAGGAGAGCCATGGGCAGCATCCGGGCACGCCGCCACACTCTGAAAGGCCGCTGATTCCATTGCCTCCAGACCATGGTCATGGGGGTGATGTGCGTGGAGCACAGAGCTATTCAGGGGCTTCTGGGAAGAGAGAAGGAGCAAGCATTGAGTCGCTGTTTGAGCAGATGCAGCAGCAGATGGCGATGCCCAAGACGCGGCATTAGTTTGTTTTGGAAGGCAAAACAAAAACAAAAAACAAAAACAAAAAAACAAAAACAAAAACAAAAAAAATGAAAAGAAATGAAAAGAAGATGCATCTGAATTGAACGGAAGGAAAAACAAAAGATGGAAATGAGTTTGCCTTTTGGAAGAAAGAGTGATATTGAGAGGGAAGAGGAAACGGCATGTGCGTGTTTGAATGACAGCTGTTGTTGCGTTGTTTTCTGTCAGCGATTCTTTTATTTCCATCTGTTGTTTTGATGGACGCTTTCTGCCATTTGCAACCGCTCTTTGTGAATATTGTTGCTGAAGTGCACATCAACCTGGAGTTCTTTTTGCAAAAATGCAGATTGAATTGTGTTTTTGTGATTTTGTGTTTTGTGTTTTGTTCTGATTGTTCTGATTGTTGGGATTGTTGGGATTGTTGGGATTGTGATATTTTCGCGAGAGCCTGTGCATGCTTGTGTGGAGTTCGTGCAATGTTTCGTTCTCTCCTTTTGTTTTTCTTGGTATCTCAACTGACAGACATGTCTGCTTGTGAAGTGCACAAGGGTTCGTTTGGCTTTCTGTGGGTGAGAGTTGTGTTTGATGAAGTGTTTTGGTGTTGGGTGTGTTTTCGGGTGTTTTCGGGTGTTTTCGGGTGTTTGTGTGATTTTCGGTGAATGGTGTCAGCAGCAAGCATGCAGCTGTTTGGTGCTGTTTCTGTGATTTATTGCTGCTGGTTTATTCTTATTCTTATTCTTATTCTTTTTCTTTTTCTTTTGAATTTTTTCATTTTCATTTTCTGTGTTTTTTGTGGAGGAGATTGCACACGACTTTCGGGAAGCGGATGCTTTTGAGAAAGCGCCGTTTCCGATGGGCAACAGAAAGCTATTGCTTTGCACGAAATCTCTTTGCTGGATCGAAAAGGAGCAGAAAGAAAAAAGAAAGAAAAAAGAAAGAAAAAAGAAAGTTCATCACAAAACACAAAATAATTAAAAGTTAAACAATAAAAATAACTCAGTCTCGTCCAAATCCCTTGTCGGTGTGGTGTTTCACTCATCCAACGTGGAGCAGCCATTCACCAATCGGCTCCAGATGCCCCACCAGAACTTGCGGAGGGGTGCTGTCAGTCGATGGAGAAGCACGCGGAGTGCTTGCGCCTCAACAGCAGCTGCACCAGGAAAAGAAGTGGGAACGAGCATTCTTCTGACTTCTGCCACAGGTGTTGGATGCTGTGCTCCACCGAGCACGGGAAGAGAGGCAGACATGGGTTCTGCACCGCATTGTCTGGAGCAAGCCATTTTGAGCAGTTGCATCATCTTTCAGAGGCAGCAGCCAGCCCTCGTTCAGCAGCTTTGAAGCAGGCCTGGAGAGGAAAGGAGAGGAAAGGAGCTGAAAACAGGATTTTGGAGGCATCAAGGGATTTTGATGGCAGAGAATTCTTGTTTCGGCTCTCACGCTGCAATCTGATAGACAGAAACCATCAGCACATGCCTCTGAGACATTCACATAGCCTGGTCTGCTGCAGAGCAAATTCAGGTGCAAATTGGCAGGCAATGCAGCAGAACCCCTCGAACCCTCGAATCAATGAGAAACCCCGATTCCCTGATGATTGCCCTCAATCTCCACACACTCTCTTCTTTTGGATCTTCAATCAGAAGAGTTGCTCAGCTGCTGCATTTCATCGGCATTTCGTGAGGGGGAAACCGAAATTGCTGGATGGGACGAAAACAGAAAAGATGAAGAAAGGCGCAGAAAGCTTCTTGAGGATTTGTGCTTTCGAGAGAAGGAGAAGAAGGAATGGTCGTTGTGTTGTGAAATATTGGTTGCTTTCTTTTGCTGGATGGCATTCTCAAAGCGGCAACCTTGTTTTCTGCTCCAACGCCAAATACCTCAAAGACAGAAAATGCGAAGCATTCAACCCCAATCCATTTTCCTCACCTCTCGTTCAGCCCTGCTCGCATGATGTTACACTTGTTGTTTTCATCATTTTGTTGGTTCTCAGACCAATCAATGAAAGCCAGTTCCATCGCTCTTCTCATCGAAACAGAGAAAGAAATGAAAGAAGATGATTGCTTGCCTTCCTCATCTCCAATTGTTGGCTAACATTCGTGCAGTTCTGTAATTCTCCTTTTTTTATTCGTCTTCCGAGATCATTGTCTTTTGCTTCTTTCGTATTTATGTTCAATAGCATTTTTGTCTCTTGTGCAAATAGGTTGGAATTGAGAGATTTCAAGCTAACAGACACATTCTTTCATTCCTTTAATCAATGGAATTGTACTGTTATTGGCCTCATCATCTGCTCTGCAAAGCAAAAGATTGAGAATAATGGTTCTTTCTCGAAGAGTAATTTTAATTTTATTAAGGAAAAAAACAATTCAAACGAATGCTCATATAATCTCATTATTTTAATATTTGACGAATTAGAGATTGATGATTTGAAAAAAAGGAAAAAATTAAATTCATAAAAAAAAATCATTTTTGGTTCTAATTTAAATGTATTTTAAAATAGTTAATCTTCACTCTAATTAAATACACGAGCACCATCAGAAATATCATCGTTTGAAGTATTATCATTTTTTGTAAAAGAAATATTGCAAATAACATCAAAATTAAGAACCTCACTTATGATTATAACTTTTTCATTGTTTACAATCTTTTTCTTTTAAACTCTTCTATAAACATTATATCCTTCTTTGAGCAAAAAACAAACTTTCATTGTTTTTATCAACATCCTATTAGAAAGATAATCTCAATGAATTACTCACTTATTCCATGTTTGGAAAAATAAATCTCAGATGTGACTTCATTCCTTTTTGTGTGTGCAAGCATGAGCACGTTTGAGAACAGAAGAACTTCTTTGAATAATTCGTTATCAGATGAATGATACCATAATCCTTCAAAATGCTGTATTAACGCCAATCATCACTTATTATTATCGTTCCTGTATAAATAAGGAAATTTCAAATAGAACACTCGTTTCTCCAGTTCAATCAGAAACCTTAAAATAAATCCATTATTCCAACTTTTTTTTCAATTACTCAATATATCTGAATCTGTATTTTTTCTGCATCTTTTATATTTTCTTCTTCTCCACATAGGTGATAATTATCGAAATGATAACCTTTTTCGGAGTGTTTCTTTTTCAAAGGTTGCTTGTCATCGTGAAGAGATTTTGTGTTCAAATTGAAAAATTATCACAATTAATCGGAAAAAAAAATGCTTGAGCTCAAATATAGATGAATATGCTGTGAATATGCCTTTTCATTTTTCAGTGTTCTTTTGTTATTTTTCTAGGGAAATTTGCGTTTCAATTTTTTTTTTTGTTAGAAAAAAAATATGTTACCAAAAACAATCGCCCAAACACAGAAAAGTGTTAACATCTTTTAAATGATTCTTCTTCTTTCTATCTTCTCTTTCATTGGCTTTTGATGCCATTGCAACACATTTCACATTTGTATTGAAAAGTTATTTCTGAAGATAAAAAATTCATTAATCAATACTCTAAAAACTTATGTGTTTCTAAAAAGAATCACCCAATTTCAAAAATCCTTGTTTCAATCGGAAAATTTAAGAAATAATAAAGATTCTTCATAACAAATATTGTGAATATATTAATGAGAAAATTTGCGTATTTCGATAAGAAATAAATATATCATTTTTTTGTTTTTTGTATTGTTGATAAAGAAAATGAAATCTTGAATTTTTGTGAACTTGTGGATTGAGTTGTTATTTGTTTTGCAGCTGTTGAAGCATTCGAAAACAATTTTTACTATTTTGTTAATTTTTCCATTTTTTTATCTCTTTTTATTCAATTTTTTTTCTTTTCTCCAAATTAATAAAAAAAAATATTTTCTATCTTTATTGATGTTAATTGCAAACAGAATGTTTTCTTTTAAAAAATAATGTTTACCAATACACCCCCAAATTTCGACTTTTGATTTGACGAATTGAAAACAAAATCTCCATTAAAAACACAAAAAACAACACAAAACAAGCGGTCAATCGATTAAGCAAGGAAACAAACAAACAAAAAAATCAAATAACAAAGTGAAAATAAATAAAAATCAATGAAGTGAATCATTTGTGCATACGAAGAAAAAGAAATAAAAGCAAGAACTAACAATAGCTAAAGATGCATAAAGTTTATGCCATCAACCAAAACATTTGCTAAAATCCTTCAAACATCAGTTTTATATGCTGCAGACAATACATCAAGATCTGCAAGTATTTGTTGCGTCTCTTCTTCTGTCATTTCCTGAGATTCCGTAAATAGTGATATTTTATCTTCCCTAAACATTTAATTTTGCAATAATTGAAATTGTTATTTTCAAAAAAGAAAAAGAAAAAGAAAAAGAAAAAAGAAATTAAGAAAAAAAGAAAAAAGTTTATCCAAAATAAAGCACACCATTTCTTAATTAAAGCTACATAATTGAATCCAGATTTAAAACTTATCTTTTCCAATGTGCCTCTAATCATTTTTAAAGGGTAAATAAACTGACGCGGATAGTTCGTTTGAGTTAAAATGCTTGTTTGAAGATCTTTTGTTGCATCGGACTGTTAAACGAAGATTTTTTTAAAAATATTTTTGCATTAAATATAATGCAAAAAAAGTAAAATACGCAAATGCACATTTAATTATACGCATGCGAAGAAGAAAAAGAAAAAAATTGAACAAACAGCTGAAACAACAAGAGTGAGCTGATCACTGTTGAATTTTCGTTTTATATGCTCTGGAAATCCTCTATTCAATCTGAAAATTGCACGGGAGCATCCGAGCTGTTTCATTATTTAATATACATCTTTGAATATGCAAATATCTATTCAAAGCATACCTGAAGATAATCCAGCTCTTGCTGCAATTGATCTGGAGTGAGCTGCATTCTTTCGAGACCATCGCGAATTCGGCTCATATAAATTGAACCATGTTCATAATAACTGAAAAATAAATTAGTTTATAAGTAATTTGCTAACAACAAAAAAGAAACCATTTATCCGAAACAAGGTCCTGGTTTGCAAGCTCATCAATAACATGTAGAGAGACAAGATCTGGATATAAATCCGAAAGCTTGTCAATTCTGTTTAATATTTCAGTTGCTGTAACTTGGGCCATGATATTTTGTTCTCGATGAAAATAATTCTGAAATATTTTTCGATCTTATGCCATATTCATTTGAATTTATATAATGTCGGAGGTTTTATGCAAAGTAAAAATATCTGAAGATAACAAAGAACCGAACAACAATTTAAAAGAAAAACAAGAAGTTCAAAAAGTGATTCAAGCTCAGGAGACATCAGTTTGTTCTTATTCTAAGAAAAATATTCTTTATCAACGTGTTTTTGTTTTATCAATTTCAACCTTAACAATATGCTCAAGAAAAACCAGAAATTAGATAACTATAGCACATTTGCAGTTTATCCTCCGATTTGTGAAGAAAATTTTATTTTATCTGATTTGTGCAACGATTCAAGTTCAGTTGGATCGAATTGCGAAGTTGTAAATTTAAAATCGCGGTTCACTCCATGCCATTGTAATGAAGATGAAATAATTGATCTCGAAAAACCTGAATCACCTTTTGAGCTCTGTGATTTTGAGGAGGAAAATGCTGAAAAAATGAATGCAATTCAAATACAAAACATTTCCAATGAATCTTCAAAGGAAGTCACCGAAACCAATCAAAATAAAAATGAAAAGGATATATATCCATTAGTTGATAATATTAAAGGACGAACACGATCAAGGTCAACAATGATATCACATACATCAAGCTTTGCTACAGAGGCCGTTCATCGACAAATCACACCCCGTTCCATATCGAATTATGAAAAAGATGTGGTCTCGCACATTCAGAATTATGATGCTTGCGTTAATACTAACAGTTCAAAATCACATTCCGTTCAATTAGTTCCATCTGGTATATTGGCGACTCGTAACCAAATTAACACATCTCTATCACAGGTATCGATGACCCCAGCCTCATCTTTGTCACAATTCTCTGCGAATTCTTCAGACTGTCAATCGTCTGCTGATTCTTATGAGTCTTCTGGAGATGGTATTCTTACAGAGCTGTCACAGGCTGATTTTTCTATCGATTCGTCTCTTGTGCCAGTTGTTGATTCTGATGACCAATGTTTTTTACATTTGCAGCCACTCGAAGATGATGCCAGACATTCACCTTCATCACTTCCATCTCCATCTGCATCAACGCCAGCCTCATCATCGCCATCTTCTTCATCTTCATCATCGTCACTTTCCCTCTTGACAACTGATTCTCCAAACAATGCCTCGTTTCCCATGGGCTTTGCATCATCTCCTCATTCACCAAAAGCAAAGCATTCTGTTTCTTGTCACTCAGCACTTAATTCACAAGGCAGCTTTGCAGCTGACGCTCTCAACTCACATTCTCACTTTATCAATGCAAACACAAACATTCCATATCAACCATCCAGAACACGTCCCTTCTTCTCCACTCACTCTGAAGGCGTTCCATCAACCTTCATTCAGTCTGACAGTGAATTGTCCACACAGCGCACATCATCTGTGAGATCTGCAACTGTATCAGAAACATCAGAAACCATCGAAGAGTCAGAAACATCAGAGACTATTACATCGAGCATGTCTCTGCAGACACCTTCTACAGCCTCGTCCATTCTGCACTCATACGATTCAACTGGCTCGCCTGTGGAGCATGTCAAGCGATCAGTCTCTGAGAACATCGCACTTCTAAACGCAGGAAAGACATCCATCAGCAGCAGCGCCAAAAGGAAATCACCAGAGTTAAAAAACAAGCAGAGAATAGACAGATCCACTTCTTTAATCCACGAAACAGTCCCCAGCAGCCGCCAAAACAGCGAAGTGCAATCTTCTGACTTTTCGTCAACTTCTGTTGATTCCAGTGCATCCGAGTCGACAAGCAGCGTGTCTCCGTTTGCGTCGGTATTGGCTACAGCTGACTGCGTGGAATCACAAACGCCTCACTCTTTCCCGTTGGGATGCGAGTTCTCTGCAGAAGTGCTCCCTGATGCGCCTGAAGAAGAGGAAAAAATCGAACTGAAAACGCAAAAATTGAAAGAAGAAGAGGAGGAAGAAGAACCATTGGAAAAAGCTGAGCAGCCTCTGTCTCTTCTTCCAGATGATCACACTACATCTGGGGTGTCTGCATCAGTGTCTGTATTGTCTGCTGTTTGCAACACTCCTTCTCTTCAGACTTCAGATGTGATTCCTCCAAGTGTTGGGTTTTCTTCGCCTTCAATGCCACATCTGCAGGTATTTCCACCTTCTTCATCAACACTGTCAACATCATTATCATCCTCATCTTCTTCATCATCCTCTTCTGCTTTTGATAACCCTGCCACTGTTTCACACACCGATTCCTCGTTTGTTCTCTCTCTTTTATCAGCATTCAAGCCATCACAATTGTCTGAAAATGACACAGCCATTGGGAACGTCCCAGCACAAGATTTACAAACAAGCCAAAATCAAAGTCATTCGATTCCTTTTGAAACAAACAAATCTGCAATTCCTCAGAATTTTGAATGCTTAACGAGCAGCTTTGCAGATAATGATACAGAGTCAATGGCAGATAAACAACCTCCCATTCAGCAGAGACAAGAGCAAAAACCTCTTTTTATTATTCCACCATCATCTTCTTTCTCAGACACGATTTCTTCTTCTTCTTCTTCTTCTTCTTCTTCTTCTTCTTCTTCTACAACTTCTACTTCATCTTTTAAGCTTTTGGATTCACAGCGGGGTTTGCTCCCTTCTCCAACTTCTTTTCCCACCTCATCTGTCCAAAACAACACCTCTCAAATTCCTGGGCTGGATGCTTCAGCGACAGAATTTCTGCCCTCTTCGGCCAATCCAAACCCGCCAGGCTATTTCTATGCATTTCCAGCACCATTCCCTCAACTGCCGATCAACAGTTACATGGCATACGACAATTTTAGTTTTTTAACTCAAAAAGCATCTTTCCCTTCAACATTTCCTGTGCCTCAGTCTTTCGATGTAGAAAGAGCCTTCAAACCTAATTTCGCCCCATTTCCATATCAAGAGCTGCCCGAACCATCACAATACCAGCCAAACAACACTTATCCATCTGAACCATATTTGCCATTCTCAAGCGAGCATCCGTTGGGCGCAGAAGGCAACATGCTGGCTGTTGGCAATACAAACAGCGCAGCTGACGATCCAGCAAATGCTGATGAAGCAACTGTGCCGACAGGACATCAGAGAAGAAAGCCCTTCTTTGGGTTTATTCCAGAAACATCTGAACAGACGAAACAAAATTCAGCAAAAACTGCACAGAAAGAAGACGCATCACTTCGCCATTCGTATGCAACATTTATTTATTTATTTATTTATTTATTACTTATCTTTCATTTGTGTTTTGACTGTTTGAAATGTATTATTTTTTTAATTTTTTCCTTATTGGAACCAAAATTTGCATTTGAATGATAACCTATGCTTATACTAACCATCCCCCGCCCCCCTTACCCCTTCAATAATGTGATCTTTTCAGTGCTGTGCGCTGCTTCAGATGCTCTGCTGTTGGCCATACTTTCGACGAGTGCCCATTTCGATCAAAAGACGAAGTCTTGTCAAAAGCCGCGTGCTTCAAATGTGGGAAGACAGGGCATTTCTCGCGCAACTGCCCCAACGAAGACCGTCGCGTGTGCTTTCTGTGCAAGAAGCCAGGACACGTCCAGAAGAACTGCCCGTCGCGTGCGTGCTCGCAGCTTCCGTTGACGGTGTCTCTGACTGAAGTGATGGCTCGGCACAAAGTGACAGACGTTCCGCTGGTCATTCCGCCGGAGGTTGTGAGAAGTGAGAATGCAGCCATCGCAAAGGCAAACTCGATGGCTATATCATAATAGTTGACTTGCTTTCTTCTGTTTATGCTGTACAATTTGAAAGTTTGTATATGAAGGCTCTTGAATGAGGAAGTATTCGCATCAATGTGAGCAATGAAATGATTTTTTTTGCATGAAATATAAGTTCATCAGATATTTGTGATTGATAAGAGAATTGTAATTACTTTTTTGCTTAAGATATAGTTGCATACTCAGTTTCCTATTAACGTCGACACACAATTGTTGAATGGCTATGAATTTTTTTGCCAATGTTGTTTTTAGTATTTTGCGAGTTTTATTTTTCATTAATATATTAATTTGTTTATTGAGAATGAATTTTATTGTTATGCTTGCAGTTTTCTTTGAAAGCATAAACTGAGTTTCAAAATATTTTTGTGTATAATTAATAAATGGTACAATTTTGTTGTAAAGATTCCATTTTTCGGTTTGGTGAATTTTGTTTTTGTTTTTGATTGGATGTATTTTATGTATTTGATAATATCCTAAGCAAAGCCTTAGCATGAGTAATTATTCTCATTTAGGTTGACTTAGAATTTTTATGTTTGACAGTTTATTTCATTTTTTGCATATTTCATGCAACTCTTTGTTATCATAATCGAGATCAAAATACAAAAGCACAGAACAAATTTATATTCTCTTTTATTTTGCGATGAGAAATCATGAAGTGCATTACGTGTCTTTTTTTGAAAGAAACGTTTGTTGGCTTTTTAAAACAAATTGAATTTTCGAAGTGAGTATCGAAATAACCAATTACTATTTTTCTTCGTGTTAAATCCAAATTACACTTTATCCTCTCCATTTCCCAAACGAATTGCCTTGAAAGAAAACTTACAATCTTTCTGATTCTGCGAAATATGTTATTATCATTGATTATATCATTCAAATAACAATGCTATTATTAATCTTCAATTTCGGATGAAAAATACATCTCAACAAATATATTTCGTATTTAAGGTTAAGTGTACAAGATAAAAATGCTTAAATAACAAATACAAAAGAAACTCGCAATTCTTCCGCTCAAATCCAAATCATCTGACAATGTTGTTTTTCTATATAAATTATAATTCACTGAGTACAAAGATTTCAAACACTCCAGCCTCGCTCCATTTAAAACAAAAGCATTTTGCGATGCTATTTATCGAAAGCAAAATATGAATATGAAATGATGAGCATTAGAGTAAATACAATAATTTAATCAACAGAAAAAGAGAAACAATGAAATATTTGTTCATAATTAAGATAAAGGTTAAAATGGACTTGCTTCGATCTAACTTTCATTTTGCAATAACATCATTGTAAAAGTCCATAAAAATGGGAATAAGAAGAAAAAAAATTAAAACTTGAACATTAAAG
Organism: Monocercomonoides exilis; assembly: GCF_001643675.1. Lineage (NCBI taxonomy): Eukaryota > Preaxostyla > Oxymonadida > Polymastigidae > Monocercomonoides > Monocercomonoides exilis. Next base: position 70,177 of record NW_027150550.1, read on the forward strand.
GATTGAGGAACAGAATATATAACTAATATACTTTTTTTAAAGAAAAATTAAAAAATTGAAAAATGGCAGACACAGAAAAGGCAACACGATGCACTGGCTTCTATCCAAATTAGTGTAATTAGCAAAAAAACCATTCCAAATAAAATTTATTACACATATATTGATGACAAAAGATTTTGATGATTCTCGAAAAATAAAAAATCGCTCAATAAAAATAATATACAAAAAAAAAAAGAAAAGGAGTAAATGTATAAACAAGCTTCGAACTTAAAAGGTTTGCCTTTGCTTGCAATATGAGTTATAAGAAATTTACAAAAGGCGTCTAAACTTTCAAAACTGTCTGTGGATAATTTCCACGAAAACACGAAAAATATCAACAGAAAATGAAAGCTTTGATTACTCAAATAATTACAATATGCAAAAAAAGACAATCAAAAAACATTTGATAAAAATTTACAACCAAACACATTGAAGTCTATTATATTGATAACTATCCAATGATGCTATATGAAAAAGAAAAGAAAAGAAAAAATGAGCATAAAAATAAAAAGCAATATAGAATGCCTAGCGAACAAAATCAAGCAAAACAAGATGTCATGATTGACAACAATATATCAAATGATGCTGACAAGTGAATGGAAGCCAGTCACAAAAAATAAAATAAAAATGAAAATAAAAAAAGAAAAGAATAAAATGATAGACATTACTGGATTCATGCCAATTACTTGCTCACAGCAGATCTAAATAAGAGGCGGTTGGATTGCGATATCACAGAAAAACTAAACAAAAGGTTTGTAGTGAGTTCCTCACTTTGTCAACGCAAACACTTCAAAATATCCCTCAAATAGACAACAAGATGACCATAACAACAAATTGGAGGTGTGTGCGAAAAATTATGACTTCTTTCATTGTTTTGATCAAATTCTTATTCATCATCTTCTTTTGTTGCAGAAAATTCTTACAGAAACAGAAGTTCAAATATGAAACAACAACAATAAAACATTCATCGCATTCATCTTTTGAATACAACATTATCTTCCCAACTAAAGAGACCAAATGCTTCTTCACAGAGCAGAATGACGATGCTTCCCATACTTTCCTGCTTCATCGCTGTCTGAATTCTCCTCATCCTCATCCTCGTCTTCTTCTCTGTCGTTTGATGGACTCTTCACATTTTCTCCTTTGATAGACGAGTCAAGGTGCTTGCTGCTGTGCTGCTTCGAATGGAAATGATGCGACTGCTTCGGCTTTTCAGGAAGATCAGACTGAAGTTTCGCAATCATCAACACCTTCTGCACAGAAATCGACTCTCCTTTCGCTTTCTCTTCCTCCTCTTTCACATCAGCCACTTGAATGCTGTCAACTTCTGATGCATCTGCAATCTTCTCCCCTTCCGTCTCAACATCCCCTTCTTTCTCTTCCTCTGCCTCCGTCTTCTCTTTGCCCATGTTCACCTTCATCTTCATCTCCTCCAGTTCCTTTATCAGCGCCTCCAGCTTGTCCTGCCTGATGATTGTGTACCCGCTCTGCGACTGAAGCTCCGTCTCAGTCGTGTCCGACTTCAAAGAACCCATCGCCATGAGAGGCACAGACAACTCAGAAGAGATCGAAGAGCGCTCATAATGCAGCGATGAGGTGGCAGCTGCAGAAGAAGCACCAGGCGACCACGTGACAGGCACATTGGAGACAGAAGAGACACTTTTGGATGGCACTTCATCTGCCAGAAGTGTTGGCAGGGTGGCTATTGAAGTGGAGACGAGCGAAGGAAGAATGGTCGGAGACGCAATGAGAGAAGGAAATGAGGACGAGCCCTTTGCGCTGGATGATGGTGAATGCAGTGTGGATGAGGTTATCGTGTCTGTGTCTGCAGAATAGGAGCCTGCGGAAAGGGAGGAGGAAGAAGAAGGTGGCTGCAACGAAATATTACCGATACTAATAGAAGAGGTGGTAGAAGAAGAAATTGAAGAAGAAGAAGAGGAGGAGGAAGTGGAGGAGGAAGAAGAAGAAGATACCGTATGAAAGTCCGCTGCTGAAAACGAATAACTTGACAGCTGAGGTGAAATTGGTGTCATGATTGGAGAATTCATTACAGAACACGAAAAAGTATCACACAACATGGAATCCTTTGAAGGAGCCAGATAGGAGTTGGCTGATGTGTCTATGACAGGATGTGTCCTGGCTGAATGAGCACTCAAAGTGGATGCTCCCATGTGTGGTGTGAAATCCAGTTGTGAATGATGAGAGCGAGATGATGATGAGGAGGAGGAGGAGGATGAAGATATTGAAGATGAAGAGGAATATGCGAATGGCACATGAAGAGATGACATAGCAGTATTTCTGACAGAAGTGTCATTTGACATGCGAGCATCTCTTTGAGTGTCTGGATGAGCTGAATGCGGCTGATGGAAAGTGATGTTTGTGGGTGGGCAGCAGGGCGAGTGTGGCCGTGTGTCTGAAGTGAGAGAGGAATATGTTGTGTCGCTGGTGGGTGAGTGGGAGACAGGAGAGCAGAGTGGATAGAATGTGGATGACAGGCCAGCTGGTGTGGCTGTTGTGTGTGTGTCGCTGACAGACTCCTTTGCCACTGAGGCAATGGACGATGGAGAGGTCGATGCAACAGAAGATGAATAATATGAAAACGAATAGTTGTCCCTCTCAGGCTGCGAGAAAGAGGTGTAGAAGTGTCTGTTTATTTTGCCTTCATATGTGAACTGCCCATCTTCAGCAGGAGTTGCATTGAAATGTGAGTCAGAGTGTGTTTGATGGAGCTGCTGGGATGAATGCTCGCTGCCATCTTTGTTCGAGTTCTGCATCATCGACAGATTGCTATAGGGAATATACACTTGGCTGTGGTTGCTCTTCACCAGCAGATCTGCACTGTCTTCGTCTTCATTCAGCTGCATGTCACTTTCTGTTGGCGACAAGTTGCTCCTCTTCTTCTCTGCCATCTGCTGCTTTGCTAACACCACTTCGTCATCTGTGTTGGCATTGCTAAGCACATTCTTCTTCTCATAGCTTTCTATCTTCGTCCTGTAAACTCGATCAAACGATGAGTAAGTGTCATCCTGATGCGTCCTCTTCTTCACCCCATTCCCATCTGCCAGCAAATGAAGGCTTCCAACTGACTCTGCTTTGGATGCAGCTGAGCCAACATAAACATTCGCACTGGACAAACTGGCTGTGTCTCGTTTGCTGCTGTTGATGCTGGCAATGCTACTGCCATTGCTATTACTACTATTGTTATTGTTATTGATATTACGCACACTGCTGGATGATGAATTGCTTGAAATTGACTGCACAGCACCTGAGAACACCTTCTGTGAGGTGAATGATGAAGATGCCTGTGACGATGCTGGCAGAGAAGAGACAGAAGAGAACGAACGAGAAGAATGTGTTGATCTTTCAGACAAGCATTGCTCTGCCTCATTTTCCGAATAGCAGTCAGAATCTCCTTTGAATTGAGTGCGTTCTGACTGTTTGATGGAAGAAAGGGAAACTTCTTTGAGGGAACGAGAGGAAGAGGCAGATGAAGGAGATGAAGGAGAAGATGAGGAAGAAGAGGAAGAAGAGGCAGAAGAAGAGGCAGAAGAAGAGGCAGAAGATATGGAGGAAGGAGAAAAAGCAGCAGCAGCAGGAGAAGAATAGCTTTCGAATGAAGATTTGGCAGAAGAGGCAGAAGCAGATGAAGCAGAAGAAGTGACAGGAGACGAGCGAACTTTTGGCTTAGAGAAAGAAGATGAAGCAGAACGAGAAGGAATGTATGTGGATGCAGACATCACAGAAGAGGAATACGTTGAGAAGGAGGAAGAAGGAGAAGAAGGGGAAGAAGAAGAAGACGAAGAAATCTTTTGCATTTCATTAGAATTCTCTTTGTGATCACCTACATTTGACAAATGAGGTGTGTATTGAACATTCTCATTGAATGATTCTTGTTTCGAAAGCAGATGCTGTTTTTCTTTCTTCACAGAAACATCTTCTTCTCTCTTCCAGTTGGAAGCAGAGGAAGATTCTGCTGCTTTGTTTGGATTTTTACTCGAACTGCTGCTAACAACAGCACTTTCATACACATCTGCTTTCTCTCTCATTTCTCTCTTGTTTTGCATATTCTGAATGTTTTGTGTGTTTTGTTCTCTTTTGCTGTTATTTTGCTGCCCTGATGAAGCCACCTGAACCGGAAAAACATTGTTTTCTGCTGAAAATGTGTTGAAATGCTCGTTTTGAATGCCCTTTGGATGGAATATCTTGTGAGGAAGAGAAGAGTTCTGCTGAACTGAGGAAGAAGAATTGTCAGAGGCAGATGGAAGAGGAGACAGCACAGATGAAGCAAAAGATGAAGCAGCAGCAGAAGAAGAGTAACTTGATATGAATTCAGAAGAAGAAGAAGAAGCAGAAGAAGAAGAAGGATATTGATTTGTTGTCATTTTCAAGTTTTTCAGATTCGGAGTGAATGGAGCAGCAGTCAAAGAGAGAACTGAAGTGATGTTTGAAGCAGCAGCAGAAGAAGACAAAGAAGAAGAAGAAGAAGTGGAAGAAGGGGTCGGAGAAGGAGAAGGAGAAGGAGAAGAAGACAAGGAAGATGTATCAGTTGCAGAAGAAGACAAAGAAGAAGAGAAAGAAGAAGAAGAAGAAGAAGAGGCAGCAGCAGAAGCAGAGGAAGCAGAGGAAGAGGAGGAGGAGGAGGACAAAGAAGATTGCTGGGACATGGAAAGAGGGAGAGGAGAGAGAGAGAACGAGTTACTGCTCTTTTGAGAGGGAGAAATCGATCTGCTTCTGGAGAGGCCAGGGGGAGGAGCAAGAGGAGTCTGATTGCCTGTCTGTTGAGACAGCTGCTGGGGGTGTGGTTGGAGTTGTGTGTGAGAGGGGTCAGAGGGAAGAGAAGAAACTGCATCAGAAGAGAAGAGAGGCTGATATGGATAAGAGCTGAAGTTGTTTGGTGGCTGGGATGGGTTGATGGATTGGGTGTCTTTGTTGGGTGAATGCATGTCATCTGGCTGATGATGATGATGATGAGAAGGATAAGAAGAAGAGGAGGAGGATGAGGAAGAAGAAGGGAACGAATTGGCAGGTGGATAAGGTGCAGCTGTTGCAGATGAAGTGAAAGGCATTGGATAAGCAGGCTGAAGTGAATAAGCAGCAGCAGCAGCAGAAGAAGAAGAAGAGGCAGAAGAAGAGGAAGAAGAGGAAGGAGAATAAGAGGGGTTGATGAATGGCTGAGGGGCAGAAGGAGGCTGAGACGGATGGAAGGCAGCAGGGTTGAGGAAGGAAGAAGAGCGGATGGAGGATGGGTTGTCGAGGCTGGCCACTTCAGAGTTCTGAAGAGATGAATGTCTGTCGTCTTCTTTTGGATGCTCCTTTTCGCTCTCTTCGAATGAGATGGAGGAGCAGATGCTGTCTGAAGGCGTCTGGACGTGGCTGGCCAATGAGTTGACAGACGAGAAGGAGAAGAGGGACGATGAGAAAGGAGCATATTGTGATGATTGGGTGTCCATCGGATGAAATAGAGAAGAAGAAGAAGAAGATGATGATGATGCAATGGCAGGTTCTTCATTCAATTTGTGAGGGATGCCCTTCTGACAGGACAGGTTGAAATGAGAAGGGTAGTCAGCAGGGGAAGCAGAAGGCATGCCCATTCGAGTTGGATTGAATGGATGCAGAAGTTGAGAGCCATCAGCAGCATTTGGAGCCATTTCGAGTGGAAAAAGAGGAGGAAAAGATGGCTTCATTGAAGAGAACTGAGAATAAGTGCTAACTGGATTGCGAGAAGCTAACTCAGCTCCTTCATGCCCTTCTCTCATCCCTTCCTGATTCTTGCCCTCTTTCCACTGCCCATTCATATTCCTGCTGCCGAGTCTTGTATGTTCTGACAAATCAGTTCTTTCTTCAAATGCTCCTCTGATTTCTCCTCTTCTTCCGATCCCTCTCTCCGCACCTCCCTCTCCCCTCTCCTCTTCTCTCTCTCTCACAGCCGCTTTCCTTCTTTTTGACATGCCTTCGTCTTTCTGCTTCACCCACGCCATGTATTGAGGAAATGATATGTTGTCATAGCAGATATACGGCCGATGTTTAAGACATGGATGCACAAAATTTGGATCAAGGTAAATGTTCTGGCAGAAGAAGATGATCGCATTCGTATCATAGAAGCCCATTTTGAAGAAGCTCAGCAAAAGCAAAGGCGTCTGAAATAAAATAAATGCATAGTAAAATTATTATAAAATAGATTCAAAAATATTAAAGAGAGAGATTAAAGATAGACAAATATATTAACAGTAATAAAGCATGAAGAATAAAAATACAGTTCAGTTGAAAAGCAAATATCACAGTTAGCAAGAAACTCACAATAGAACATCATACGCTCATTCTTCCCTTCTTCAGCTCATCTGTTGAGAAGAGGATGTATCCCATGTAGCACCCCCACGACTTCTGCGGATTCAGCACAACATCCAGCACGCCTGCATCAACAAGCTCAGAGGAAATAAAATGCCTCAAAATATCCTTTTTTGGATCAGCTGGGAACCCTCTCGATATTTCTGAACGATCTACAGGAAGACTCAACACAGCTCGCTCCACAATAGCTCTGATATCCCCCTCGACCATCACAACCCCGTTCTTTGCCTTTAAATAGAAGGGAACAACAGTCGGTCCGATAAAAAGACTTGCCCATAGGGTTGATATCCTCACCGGTATTTCAGGCAACGATACAAGCTTTTCACGAGCAACTCTTGCAGCTGATCTTTCAAAAAACTCAATAAAACAAATTGAACAATCAGATGAAAGAGAAATTCCAATTACTTTGCCAAAGTGACTTCTAAACATTAATGGAAACAATAAACAATTATTGTTTACGACATATTGTTAATAGTCATCTTGATTTACATAAAATAATTCATACTGGCAAAGAGAACCGATACTTTGCACAATCGGTAAAGAGAGGCTCCCATGAAGGACAATTGTTCGATTCATATATGGGCGTTGGATGCGACATAAATGTTTGCTCACAAGCTTTGAAAAAAAGCAAGGAAACATTTTTTTATAATCGTACAAAATGTATAAAAAAAACGCAAACTGCAAAATGAAACTGCTGTAAAAATTCAATGCTTTCCTTTTGACGAAAATAAACTATTGCTGTCCCGATGCTTGAAGAATCATTATTTTGAAGAACAACTTTTCGAACAGCTCCAATTTTTGCGAAATCTGTTTGTAATGATTCACGCGTAATAAAAAGAGGTGCATTTAGGAGCTTAATTGCATCTGATATAAACAATAAAATTCAACATTATAGCACGTTTTATAAATTGTATTTACAACAAAAAGTTAAATATTCAAACCGACGTCTTCTTCTTCATGAGTACTCGCTATTTCAATATCACAGAACAATGGCTTTATGATAAAGATAATTTAAAAAAACATACTGTATGGATTTTGCTGGGACATATTAGACCCTTCGAAAACGCCAAAAGATATTATTTTCTCAAATCTTATTATGGTTCGATGATGTTCAATGATTTCTTCTTTAAATGAAATATTCAATAAAAATGAATATGATACTGAAATTTTATCAATATGAAATAAATTGTTATTAATTGAAAATGAAAAAATATATTTAACTATTTTTAATAATTATATCTTCACTTTTAGTAAAGAATATTTATGCAAAAAATAAAATGAAAACAAATAAAAATAATGAGCAAACTCTTGATGAAGGAAAGAATTAAGTTCGTCACGTTGATCACCAATTTTCCACTTATAGAAAAAAACGAAAGAAAAAAATTTTTTTTAAATCAACAAAAAAAATTAAAAAAAAATCTTATTAAAAAACAAAGTGTTGTATATCAAAAATTACAAAACACATTAAATGGCTAAGTTTAATAAAAATTACCAAACTTTAAAAGCAAACAACAAAAAGCTCGTTTGAATATGAGCAAGTCTTTGATCAAATAATAATCTAAAAAATAAAAGATCTGTTCACTACAATCACAAATAAATAAAAATTATTTTTTGGAATAGCACGTATTAACATTTTGAAGGTTTTCTATTGTTTAAATTTTTTCTGAAGTACTCTTTGAAGCCAGAAAATTTAGGTTTCGATTTAAAAAAAAAGGGGGTATGATAAATAACTCACCCTATAAATGAAAAAAAACTATCTTTACAGTTTTATCTCTCATATTTATTACCAAACTCAATAAAACATAAATAATTCAAAAATAACTAAATTTCCGAATGAAAACAAAAATGACTAGTTAAATATAACAATAATTATTAACGAATTCAAAAAATTAAACACAAGTGAAGCACAAACAAAATATTAAAAAAGATAATTTGAAAAAAAAAAAATCTTTGTAAATTGCAAGTCAATAAACATTTCAACAATTTTAATAAAATAACGTTTTATTTTTCTGATTCATTTGCATGCACCTTTTGAAACTATTCAAATAGAACGTTGCAAGTAAAAACAACCTCTATTTTGTATATTTGTCGTGTAAAGGCTTAACAAGTTCTGAATTTGAAGGCACATCATATTTAATTCCAGGAGTTGATGCAAAGCTACCATCGAAAGAAGATTTTTCATTCGATACTGAAATAAATGTTGCCCGAAAATGAGAAAACGAAAGATAAAAAAATAGAGCGGAAAAAATAAAATCCAATAAAGAAAAGCGCAGTACAGATGTTGCTGAAATTCTGATTAGACTTTTCCAGCTTTATCGCAAACAAATTACATTTTAAAAAAAAGAATATGCTCAAAACAATGTTATAAAAAAACTGCAAACCAAACAGTTTCGTCATTCAAGCAATCATTCCATTCCTCTTCTGATGTAACAATTTGTTTTGTTGTAGCTTTGTATAATTCAGCAATTAAACAAATAAACGATAAAGTTAACATCGCTAAAACAAGAATAACAAGCATCTTCACTCTCATTAAAAAAGAATCATTAAGAATAAATCGTTGACGAATTTTGTAGACAGATCGGCATAAATTAATTATAATGAACGGCAGAGGTAGCATTAGCAAGATATCATAAAGAACCAATAAAACTCCTTTCACTTCCCAAGTCACATTTGAATATGGATCAGCAATATAGCAAATGAACGAGGAAATAACAATCAAAAATACAAGTAGAATGTGCAAGTTAATTAATATGGAAGTACATTTCTTAGAAGATAAAAATGGAAGAAGAGCGCTTTTCGCAAGATAAATCTCAAGGAATTCAGAAGTCAAATAATGAAAATGTTTAATCACGTCATTTAAAATCGTATAATGAGAAGGCCAAGAATAAGGAAATGGAACAATGTGTACTAATGCAAAGCAAAAATTAAATAAACAAGCAGAAGAATAATAAATGAATTTCGTAATGTTCATTTTTCTCCCCTGTGACTTTATTTCGTCCAAAATAAGAATCAACAGCAACACCATTGCGCAAAAAGAGAATATCACAGGAGGTAGAACAGCCGATCCACCAGTTCCGTAGATTACTAAAGACAGAGAAAATGTGTTAATTCCACTTTATTCATAAAAATAATCTGAAACCAGGAAATTCAAAAACCAAAAGTCCTTGCATCGTTAGATACAACATTTTGAAAATAAATTTTGGAACAAAATGTCTGTATTTCTTTGCAATTCACTAAAAATATTAATATGCAATGAAATCACCTATTTTTATTAATGGGCATCAGAATGATTGTGATGCAAATAAATAAAAAATCAAATTGGTACGAAAGAATCTTAATTAAATATAAATAAACAACATGAGGATTTGAGAAAATTTCAAATGTTTTTTGAAAATAATGATGGAAATAAAAAAAAAAAGGAATTGAAATTCAATAAACTTTCGTTCAATCAACAAAAATAACAGAATAATAAAATGGACATGCATCTTCTCGTAAACTGAAAAAAAAAGCAAACTGCTTTGTTATTTTCCAATCTGCTTTGTAAAATTGTGTTTGCTGTTTAAACTTGTTCAAAAAATTCAAAAAATCAAAGATATCACTGGGGCATTTCTTCGGATTTGTTATCTTTTCAATTTTTTAATAAATTAATTTTAGAAATTATTTACAGCCATGCGTAATAAAAAATGTTGATATCAAATTTTCTTTTGCTGTAATTATTAAAAATGAAAGAAAAATTTCCCAATTTCGAAATATTTTGCATTCCATTCATATTTTTCTCAATGGTAACATAAAATATTTATGAACAAACAAGCCGTTCAATATCGGAAATAGTTAATTAAAACATCAAAAATTGATTAGAAGAATAAACGCCAAAAAAATAGCATTGCACCAATAATATATACTTACATCAATTTCCATTGACAAATTAATATTTTGTTTTTTTCTTTCTTCAGTCTAGAGAAATTCATAATTTTTCATTCTCAAAAAATTTATAATATCACTTGTATTTTTCGGATTTCGTATTTTCAAGTATTTATTAATAAAATGATTATGGACTTTTTTTATTGAAGAAAATGAAAGTTTTTTTTCCCGATCAAAAGTTGCCATAGTCAAATTCATCATAATAATAATTGTTTGATTTCGCCAAATATTGATATTTTTTCAAAGGGCGAAACAAACTTGTGCATATCGTTAAATTTGTTTGAAATAATTTCGCTCTGTTGATTTAATTTTTCATTTTTATTTTTTTGTAATTCTTATAAATTCTATTCAAGGATACGTTGAGAAATAAATGACTCGAAAACCAGAGTTTTCTATTCAACTGGTATGTTTTTTTGACTTTTGTTGGATCCAAGTATTTTTGGATTATTATTTACCGGTTTTTCGAAAATAAAATTTTTTTTTAGAGATTGCCATCTCAGCAAGCAGAAGCACCATCAATTGATTGGACATCTACAACAGATGTGAGTGGATCTTTTCTCACAGATTTTTCAAGCAGTTGCACGTTTTCTGGGGAGTTTGCACCAAAACTTGTTTTTCAATTATCTTTTGGTTTTTTTAGAGAAGATAACGCAACTGACCCCGAAGTTAATGTTTATGAAGCGAACACAGTTGACATTGAAAATACTCTGGCTAATGATGTTGATTCTTTTGGGCAACAAGAAACAGAACGAAGGATCGAAACGCCAATCGAATCTAAAGAAGAATATTTGAAAAGACAATTACCAAAAAAATCATCCCCATTAATAACCTCTAAACCACTGCCTCCTCCTCCAACTCTTTCTGTTGAAATTCCATTGGTCAAACTTTCAGCAACGCTTTCTGTAAGTTCTTTTATGCTTGTTGAAGAAATCGCTCATTCAGTTACAGCTCCGTCTGTTGACTCACAGCTACGAGGATGTGTTTTGTTTTCCTTTCGCAAGTTTACTGATTGCAACACGCTCTTGATGCTCATGCAAAAGCGAATGGATCAGATCAAAAATGAAGAAGTTATCTGGGAGCAGCGGCTAAGGGAAGAGGAGGCAGAAGCCCAAATGAAGCAAAATGAAGAGGAGAGAAGAAGAGAAGAGGAAGAAAGAAGAGCAATGTCCAAAATGGAAGACGAAGAGCTCGGCGTTTCCGACCGAAGCGAGACCGATTTTTCAACAGAGACAGACAAAGACGATGAGAAGAAGGAGGAGCCGAGGAATCAAAGTTCATTGAATTATGTGAATGAAGCAGAGCTGCCAGACAATGAAAAGCGACACATAAGCAGAACAGGCACGACATCTTCTGTGTCTTCGATGAATGGAGCAGGCGCACACAGACAAGGGCACGGCCAAAGGGGGAAGAAGAAAGGAAAAAAGAAGAAAGGCAGAAAAAGAACGGCAGAAGCCAATGAGAATGCAGATGCTGTTGAAGAAGGAGCACCAATCAATCAGATCAATAAACGCAACACTTTTCTCTCATCTCATTCAAACACATCATCATCATCAACAACAACATCATCAATATCTTCTTCTTCTTCAACCTCCAAATTATCTCGCAACAGCACACGTCCTTCTCTTCTGTCACCTTCATCTCATCTTCTCTCTCTGCAGCAGCAGAAGCTGAATTTGTGTCTGTTTGTGTACACGTGGATCAAGACACACACCGACTTCTACCGCGACCCCGCCCTTTTTGAGAGGATTAGCCGCTTTTTGGAGGAAATAGAGGCAGAAAAGCCAGTTCAAGCACTGGTGGCAAGATCAGCTGAGCTACTGACACAGAGAAAAGAGGAGAGGAAGAAGAGGGAGGAGGAATACAAGAGGAGGAAGGAGGAGGAGGAGAGGAAGGAGAAAATGGCAAAGGAAAGAAGAGAGAAAGAAAATGAGTTGCAGGAGCATATTTCAGCATTAGAGCATCAGATAGAAGAAGAAGAGGAGGAAGAAGAAAAAGCATTTCAGCAAAGCAGACCGAATAACCAAAGAAATGTGAGCATAACAGCACCTCTTTCTTCTCCCACTGTGTCCCCTTCTCCTTCTCCCTCGTTTTCATCCACACCTTCACATTTCTCCGATTCTCCGACGCCGTTTTTGTCTTCTTTATCTCCTCTCTCAACATCATTCAGTCCTTCTATTCCGCCTTATTCACCAGTCAGCAAAGCTTCTTCTTCTTCTTCTTCTTCTGCTTCATCATCATCATCATCATCATCTTCTTCTTCTTCTTCTTCTTCAAATGACAATCAACATTCCATCTCCACACCAACACAAGCAGAACATGAAAAAGATGACACTTTCAATTTTCCTTCGATTTCTGCCTCAATATCTTCATCTCCTTCGAAGCAGGCTCTTCTAACAACTAATTCTCCATCACTTGAATCTTGCTCTAATCTTATTGCTCAAAAGCCATTGATAAGCCCCCAAACACCAAAATCTTCCATTGCATCTCAAAGTGACAATCATCCAATGAATTCTATAGACTCTTCTGATGGCACACACACAACATCTCTGTTCACTAAATGTAATGAACCCCCTTCAAAACAGCCTTTGTCTCTTTCTTGTTCTCAATCACAGCATTTGAATTCCCAATCGTCAACATCTTCTTCTTCTTCTTCTCTTTCTCCATCATTAACAGCAACATCAACATCATCATCAAATTCATCAGATACACTTCATCCATCTTCTGATCAGCCAGAGAATGAACAACTGAAAGAACAGCAACAAGAAAGCCAGTCTTCTGACACAGCACTTTCACCTTCCTCTTCTTCATCTTTTTCTTCATCCACATCTCCTTCCCCTTCCACTCCATCTGCCTCTTCCTCTCAACTCCTCAAAAACCCCTTTGTAACATGCACTCCACTCTCCCTATCTACCCGCCCATCTCCCTCTCCTCCTCCTCCCCTTCCTCTTTCATCATCATCATCTTCTTCTTCTCCTTCTTCTTCCTCTCCTTCTTCCTCTCTCCTCTCCACCCGAAAGCAACTCCTGTCTGCCATTGCTTCCTTAGAGACATCGCGTATAGAGCGTCTGACATCCACGTTTCCTCTGTGTGAATTGGATCCTCTTCCTCTCGCCTTGTGCCTCACCTTCCGCGAAGACGCCCTCTTCAAAGCGCTTTCCCATTCAGAGTTTGTCGGGCAGAGCTGGATGAAGCAGCAGAAAGAGCTGAATTCACCTTGTCTGGTTGATCTGACAGACAACTTCAACAAGGTCACCCATTGGATCCCTGCTGTGGTGCTTGCATGGGACTCGCCTGTGCAGCGAGCGAGGAGAATCGAAGAAATCATCCAGATCGGCCTCATTTTGGCTGAAATGGGCAACTTCCACGGCGCCTTTGAGGTGTTTGTGGGCATCCGCCATCGCTCCATCATCCGCCTTCAGAAGACACTCAAACTGACTCCGCTGCATCCAAACTCGCCCCTCTATTCTGCACAGAACAAGTCGAAGGGGAAAAAGTCAAAATCTTTCTTGTTCGGAAATTCAACGCCTTCTTCTTCCTCTTCCTCCTCTTCCTCCTCTTCTTCTCCTTCTCCCTCTCTTTTCTCTTCTGATTCTAACAGCTCTTCTTCTTCGTCTCACATGTCATATTTTGCCTCTCTCACAAGCAGACTTCTTTCTTCTGCTTCTTCTCTTCCTCTTCCTGAGTCCCTTCGTCAGTCTCTTAAACTGCCTCAATGCTCTTCTCCTCGTTCGCCTTCTTCTTCTTCTTCTTCTTCTTCTTCTTCTTCTTCTTCTTCTTCTTCTTCTTCTTCTTCTTCTTCTTCTTCTTCTTCTTCTTCTTCTTCTTCTTCTTCTTCTTCTTCTTCTTCTTCTTCTTCTTCTTCTTCTTCTTCTTCTTCTTCTTCTTCTTCTTCTTCTTCTTCTTCTTCTTCTTCTTCTTCTGACACCCCAAATGCACATCGCTTTTATGTTTCTTCTTTAACATCGCCATCATCATCGTCATCGTCATCAATTTCTTCTTCTTCTTCTTCAAATCAATCAGACAATACATCTTCTTCTGATAACTCAGATTTACAGACATCTTCTTCATCTTCGCTTCCTCATCGTTCTTATTCGCTTCCCTCTTCTCCATCGCCAGCAGACATCGACAGCTTCTTCTCACTCTTCTCCCACCCGCCCTCTTATCCCAACCTCAAAAAAGCGCTTTCCACCCGCCAGCCTCCTTTCCTCACGCCGCTCCCCATCTTTCTGCACGATGTTGTGTATGCCGAAGAGAAAGGGCCATTTTACAGGAAGATGAGCAGAACGCAACTCGAAGACGAGCTGAGGGAAAAGATGGAGCCAGCAGAAAAGAAGGGGAAGAAGCAGAAAACAGGAATGGGGGTGAAGAAGGAGGAGGGTGGAAATAGGGAGAAGAAGGGAGAAGATGCAAAGGAGAATGCAACAATAGCAACAACAACATCTTCTTCTTCTTCTTCTTCAACAAAAGAAGCTATTCAAACACAAAATGACAGTTCTGTCTCTTCTCCATCATCTTCTCTATCATCTTCATCTTCTGCCAGCACTTCAGACACAACAACATCACATTTCCATTCAAACACCCCACAAACATCATCCAATTCTGACACAGCCACAAATGATGAAGCAGTCAAGCAGAATGTGAGTGAAGAAGAGAAGTGGGTGCTGATGGAGAAGTGCTACCAGTACTTCAAGCTGATCGACGATTTCAAAGCGAAATCGCGCCCTTCGTTTGACTTTGGGGCAGAATTGGAAGAGGAAATGGAGAGGGGGATGAGAGAGGAGAAGAGGAAGAGAGAGAACGAGTCGAATATGCAGCAGATCGAAGAGGAGAAGAAGAAGATGAAAGAACAACCGCTTCTTTCGTCTTCACCAGAAACTGCTAACATTCCTGGCTGTTCTTCTTCTCAGTCATCTTCTTCCACACGAAGAACCTCTTCTTCTGCTTCTTCTTCCATTTCCATTTCTTCCTCTTCTGAGACTTCTTCTCTGTTTCATTCAGCTCTTCAATCGAAAGAGACAGCAGATGCAAAGTCTTCGAGTGAAGAGAACAATCTTCTCAGATGGTTAGATTTTTCGTCTTTGTTTGTTCCGAGCGACGATGAACTTGTCGAAAGATCAAAAGAATTGGAACCTCCGCCTTCAAATTTCACTCACTCATCATCATCTTCTTCTTCATCTTCATCTTATTCTTCCTCTTCTTCATCTTCATCTTCTAAGCATTCCAATTCCAATAAGTTCTCCCCTTCCTCCTCTCCTTCCTTCATCTCCCAGTCTCCCATCAGCGACTCTCGTCTGTCTGTGCCAAACTTCCCTCTCCCTCCCATCAACCCCCTCAGCACTCACTCCTCCTCTGAGCATTCTCCTCATTCAGACAGACTTTCTGCCCGCTTCCTTCCAAATCGATCGAGCGTTGACTCTCCTTACAACCAAGTCTCTTCTTCTCTCTCTTTCGACTCATCCAGTTCAGCCAACTCTTCTTCACTCTCTTCTGCCACTCCAAACAGCCTCTCTGAGTTTTCTGTCTCGACATTCACTCCTCCTCTCTCATCGCCTTCCATCTTCAGAATGCGCCTTCATTCAGAATCTTCCTCAGAATCTGCTTCTGAACCAAGCCTTCTTTCTCCTCTGGCAACAGCCTCGTCTGATGCTGATGTTCCTTCTAATTCGAATTCTAATCCAAACTGTGATTCTGTCAACATCAACACAAACACCCCCAACGATGACAGCAACAATATCAACAATAGCAATAATAACACAATCTCTCCAGACACTTCTCCATCATCCATCAGCACAACTTCTGCTCGTCTTCCTGTTCCTTCCACATCCCAAAAGAGCGACGTCCGCTCTTCTTCATCCGAAGACAGCCCACTCACCGCACAAAGTGCTCCTTCTCTGCCATCTTCTCTTTCCTCTTCTTTTCCCAACCCTTCTCTCCCTCAGCGTCCTCTCTCCCCCATTCTCTGCAGAACAACAACAAACACATCGTCCACGAAGCAGTTCAAGCGCTCTCGTTCTGTCACTTTGTGGTCGTCCACAGCTGAACGCAATCAAGCTGCTTCTCTTCCGCTGTTTGCTTTCCATCCGCCTTCCTCTTCTGCTGCACCTGCTCCAATCGTTCCTTCGTCTTCTTCCAGATTTTCTCTCAAAACTTTTCCTTTTTCAACTTCTCTCACAAGTTCTCAGAAAGTGGCAGCTCCTTCTTCTTCTTCTTCTTCTTCAAATGTTGAGAAGCCCAATCCCATCCAAAATAGCTCATCTGCTTCCTCCACAACAAAAGACTCAACAGAAACATCGAAGCCAACACCAAATGGCTCTTCTAACAGCACCGAAGAGCACAACCAGCAGGAAGTGTCAGTGTCAGAGTCAAAATCAGATGATAAAGCATCTTCAAATGCTGTCTCACTTTCATCATTCATTCTCGATGCGCGTGTGCCTCTTCCACCGCCTTCTTTGAACATCAGCTTGGAAGAGTGGGGCAAAAGCGCAGACTCGTCAGCTCTTCCAAATGGATCAGCTGATGACAAAAAGCATTCAGATGAGTCAGTTTCTGGATGTTCAGATAGGAAATCTGAGGAAGTGAAGTCAAAATCAGCTGATACTTGCAAATTATCTGATGAAACTTTTGATGAAAATGAGACAAACAACCAGAACAAGTCTATTACCACCTCAAAATTAAACAGAGAACGCATTTCTTCTTCTTCATCGTCTCCAGTCCATTCACAGGAAGCTTGTAGTGAGTCCTCTTCTTCTGTAGGGATAATGACTACTACTGAAAAAGATGAAAGTGAAGGAGAAAGAAATGCGTCTTCTTCTTCCTCAAAGCATCATCAATCGCTCCCGCTCGCACTTCATTCAACTAAAAATCCATCAAAAAATCCATCAGAATCGTCAACTCTCCAATCTTCTTCTGAAACATCAGAAACTTCAAAAACAGCTGCTGAAAACAAAACTGCTTTAGAAAACATTTCTTCCCAAGATCATTCCGCATCTTCAGGCTCTTCTGTTCAAAATAAAGATTCTGAAGAAAAGGAGCTGAAAGAAGGGAATCTTTTTGCGGAGGTTTGTGGCTCAGCTTCTGCTTCAGCAGACTCTCAAAGTGTGATCTCTAAATGTCTTCAGCTCTTTTCGCATCAGCGTTCTCTTTCAGATTCGAGTGAAAATTCAAAAGAGGCAGGAAAATGCACCAAAAGCAATTACAGCAGTGAAGCAGTAAGCAACAAGAATGATTGGACTAAATCACCGATGGTCGAGCACAATGAACAAATGATAGAGATTAAGGATGGCAATCACGAAGATGTGCATGTTGTGTATCATGGCAATCCAAGAGAGCTGTTTCGAATGGGAATATTTCCTGGATTTAATCAGGAAATGTTTGATTTGCTTGTTCAGGAGGTTGAGGTTGAAGAAGAAGAGGAGGAGGAAGAAGAAGAGGAGGAGAAAATTGATGGTTTGCGGAATGAAAAAGTTGAAGAACAAGTAGAGGAAGATGCAAAGGAAGATGAGGATGAAGAAGAGTATGAAGAAGAAGAAGAAGAGGAAGAGGAGGAGGAGGAGGAATATGAGGAGGAGGAAGATGAGAATTATCCAAATGAAAAAAGAGAACGTAAAAGCGATACAAGTTGTTGTCAAACAGAAGCAGAAGAGTGCAAAGAAAAAGAAAAGAGCAACAAGAAGCGAGATAAAGGTAAAGAGGAATATGACGAAGAGGAAGATAAAGAGAAGATTAAGAGCAGCAAGTTTGAAGAGCCGAAAAAGCAAGAAAAGAACACGAATCCTTTTATGGATATGAAATCTGAATGTTTTGTGAGAAATGTTACTAGCTTGACCTGTGATACGAAAAGATTGAATGAAATTAGAGAAACTAAAAATGTGTTGATTTGTTATTCAAGTAACGTTAACGATAAACAAGAAAAGAACTTTGGAAAGGGGGAAAACTTGACAAAGCTCGATCAACCAGGCAATGGTTTTCGTCAGACTTCGAAAAAAGTGAATGATAACGTTAAAGATGAGCAATGCTGCGAAGATGATGTGGAGATTGGTGATTATGAAATTGTTACTGATAATGATGTTTCATCAATAACCCAAAGTTTTTGAGTAATTTGTCATTTTTCCAATAATTATGAAGAGATTTCATTATTTGAATAAGTTTTTATTTTTTCGTAATAATTCAATTATCAGAGTTTTCGATAAATTGATTTTTATTTTCAAGTTCACACTTAAAACTTTTCAATTTTTTAAAAAGAAACGATGAATTTGTTTTGTGAAAGATATTTATTATATACTTATACATCAAGAATTTTGTTTTGTTTTTTGGTCATCTGCACTTTTTCTTCTTTCATTTCCTGTTGTTATTATCGTTATTTCGTATGTGTTTGAGACCTTTATAAAATTTTTCTTTTCTGTCTTTTACGTTTTTTTATTGCGTTTTTGTTTTACAAATATTTTTAATTTATTTTGAAATTTATATATTCTTGTGTTCAACTATGTTATTTTGTTTTTTTGACTTGCAAGATTTTAATATGGATTTAGTGCTTGTCTCGGAGTTGAAATTGGCACTTACCATTTCCATGCGAATAAAAATATTACATGCTGCTTTGCATATCATAGTATTTCATTAATTTTCGATTAATATAAAAGTGATTCTGAAAGAAACAAAAATAATGGTGGTTGATAGAATTATGCCTCTGCGACACACATTTTTGGTGTGCAATTTGTCTGTCGAGAAACTTTTCATTTGTCGAAAAGTTTGAAATGATTGTTTCTTCTTGAACAATGCAATTCTTGAATATGTCTGACTTTCCTCAACAGAAACTTTTTGTTTCTGCAGATTTTTTTTTTCATTTTTTTGAACGCAAGCATATTTCATATATTCATATATTTGAATTTTTCAGAAATCCAATCTCTCATGGGGGTGGGGATTCAAATCCTTTCATTGAGCTTCCATGAGAAATATGGAAATCCAAAGGTGTGTAAATCCTTCAAATTCATTCAAATATTTTTATATCAATTTTATTAACATCAATAAGAATTAATTAATTTAATAACAATAATTAACGATCATAACGATAATATATGGATAAAATCTTTGGTGAAAAAGAAAGTTGAAACTGTGCAGAAGATGCTGAAGGAAGCAATATCTTCATTTATAAACAGAAAGAATTATTATAGATTGGAAAGAATCTTGCAATTGAAAAGGACAATTCGGTCATGCTGGTTGATGGAGTCAAATATGGAATGTTCATTAAGAACACTTGAGAGCATGCGATGAAGGCTATCAAATATAGTGGACAAATTGCAAAAATTGGGCATCTGCCAATTATCACCAGCGAGAAAGAAAAACAATTTTTAGAAAAAGACACAATTGAATCAAGATTTGGAGCAAGTCTCACGTTACGAAAAGCGCGTGATCTGGTTTGTAATTGAAATTTGAATTGTGTATTCATATGGATTTTGATGGAAAATTTTATAAATAATGAGGAAGAAGAAGAAGAAGAAGAAAAGAAGAAAAGAACAGCAACTCTGAAGACAGTTCACGCCTTCAGACAGAGACACCCGGCATTGAAATCATTTCTGTGAAAGCAAGTTCACATGAACAGACTTGTAGCATCTTGCCAGAAAGTCCTAAAGACATGGTTTTCCAAATTACAAGCATTACGCGACGCAAACAAATATTCCGAGGAATTAATCTTCAATATCTATGAATCTTCGCTTCGCATTCCAACTTCTTCACGAGGTGTTGTTGTTCATCCCGCAGATGAACAAGCTGGATTCTAAAAGACTGCCGAACGGATGCAGAATGCAATTCTCGTTGCTAGAAAAGCTGCTGATGGTTTCTCGCTTCCGTCTGTGGTGCTGTGTCCGAGCGTTACACTTCCAATAGATCTAACAACACTGTTGACACCATCGCTTGTCATTTGGCCAAATACAAACGGCTGGATGGACAAAACATCATTCAAAAAATACACCTTATCAGTACTACTGATGGCCATCATTTGTCGAAGAAAGCGAATACTATAAAAATCTCATCGTTGCCTTCTTCTCTTCAACCCATCCACATCCCAAGCAGATTCCACGATGTGGATACAGTTCAAGAAAGCTGAAATAGACATCGTCACTTATGTTCCACACACTACACACATATCACATCCGCTGGACAGAGGCGTATTTGAAGTGTTGAAGTTGGAGCTTTCCAACAACCACAGCTCTCTATCATCCACCTCATCATCAGCAAAAAGAACAGCCATTGCAGATGTGTTGCCACAAGCCCTTCACACAGCATTCACACCATCTGTGATCAAAAAAGCCTTCATCAACTGCGAAGTCATCAGCAATAGTTCTGAAAGGGACTTATGAAGCTTCCATAGTCTTCACAACACTCCATTCCTTCTCATTCACAAAGGGACAACTTTTTCGGAAAAGAAAAAACAAAAAATAAGCTTTTCAATGAATGGGATGAGATAAAAGAAAAATACTTGATGAAAATTGAAGAAAGAAAAGAAATAGAAATAGAAATAGAAGAAGAAGAATTTCTTTTGGAGAAAAAAGTGAAAAGGACATCTTGAATAATTATTATTATTGTTGATAAAAGTTCAGACAAATTTGACCCATTTGAATGTGAGAATTGAAAAATGAAAGTGAAAAGAGGAACTGATGAGAGTTTTGCATTTTTCATAATGAGTTTTTTTGTCCTTTTCATTTCAAAAAATTCTTGTTCAATAAAGAAAAAAGTTCTAATTAAAAGACAACCCTCACTTTTTTCATTGATTTATTCCACTTCAAGGTTATAAAAAAAACAAAAGGATATTTAAAAATCTTATGCAAACAGTTTTCAATTTTGTGAAGTGCTGAAAAAAAAAGAAAATGAAAAAACATTTCATTTTTTCAAACATTTACATTTCAACTGATAATTAATCACACAATTCAACAAAAATTATAAATTGAAAAATGCTGCAAACAACTTTCGCAAATAAAAGGAATAATCAAAAAAGAAAAAATAAGAATAGTGAAAATACAAAATGTGAAGAAATTTCATTTCCTCAAACATTCACAGAATAATCAGATATTTTCAACGATAAACCATTATAATATTTTCTGTTAAGAAAATGAAAGATTTTATGAAAACTCTCGATGCAATCTTCATATCCTTCTTCTTCCATCCTTTCAAATATCTTTCTTTTCTTTTCATTTCTTTTTTCTTCTTCTTTTTCATCTTTCTCCTTTCCTTTCAATTTCCTTGAAATTAAATTAAAAAAATGCAAGCTTCCACCTGCCATTTCGTCAACAATTGTTGTCCCATGAATCTCCTCCAAAACAGCATCAATTGCTCCACCTTTCAGCAAATCATCAACTTTCATATTTCTCTTTTCTGCTGCTCCTCTTAATGAATGAAGGCATTGATGGCTTGTATCTGGGTAATTATCCTTTGCTGCTCGATATAACCCCACAATACTGCTGATAAGTTCAACAAGTTCTTCATTCCACAATTTGCACGGGGGAATGAAATTATTAATTACATCCAGCCATCTCTTTAAAGCAATCTCTTCTTCCGTTTCTTTTCTTCTTTGTTCTTTCTTCTTCCAATCAATACATCTTGTTAGCTCTTCCAATTCTCTTACTTCTTCTCTTGGTAAATGCAGTTCATCCAAAATCATTCCTTCCAAACTTCCTTCATTTCTCAATCTGTTTTTCAAAAACTCCATGCAGACTGATAGGCGAGTTGAGTCAGGTTGTGATTTTTTTGATGATATTGGATGATTTCTTTGATTTCATTCACAAACAGCTCTTTTTCCACCTTCAATTACAGAAAATTGTTAAAAGAAAAATCAACATTCAATGATAATGAAAAAATTTCAGGCATCAATTATCCATGTGTTACTCAAGGAAAGCAATGACATTTCCACTTCCTTTTCAACTTTCTCATTTCTCTCCTTTTTCAAAGATTCTTTCAGAAGGATAGGGACGCACATTGTTTTTTATTCTTCACTTATATCATAGTCATGGGGCATGAGATAGCATATGCAAAGATCAGCAAGAAGCCTTTCATTCTTTTCTTCTTTTTTCTCATTTTCTTCAAAAATCATCTTCTCAAATCTTTTACACAACGAAGATTCTTTAAAAGAAAACAATAAAATAAATATCATTATTTTATAATATCCAACGATCTTTAACAACAAAATTGCATTTTCCATCGAAAGTTTCTTTTCTTCAATCATTTGGTGAATTTTGTTGAACAGCTTTTCTGTGAAAACTGATTCGAATTTTTTTTCATTCATTTCATCAATTAATCTATTCATTTCCTCTATTTTCTGCATTTGTTCTTCCTCATCGCAATTTTCAAGTCCATTAAACAATGCTTCAAAATTACAAAGAAAGAAATGCAATTTCCAAAAATTCAAATGCAGCAATGGATGCAAACCAGTAAACTTTTCAGTGACGTTCATTTCCCTCGACTTTTTGCAAAACACATCATTCAGAAGACATCAACAATTTTATCAATACAAATGAAAAGAAAAATCGAGGCAGAAAATCAATGACAAATACTATATTTTCAAAACTTTCTGGAAAATGTCTTTCCTCAAACCACTCTTTTTATGAAAGCACTTTTGGCAAGGTATTGCAGAGAAAAAATAAACGCTTAATCCTTGTTGGTTTGTTGTTATGGATGTTTTGATCGAATTATTATTATTGAACACGAATGGAAATTTTTTTCATGATGAGAATTTGCCAATAAATATATCTTGTAGAATTGGAGATATTATGTTTTGTGGTGGAACTATACAGCGACGGAGGGGAATTGATGATGGAATTGAGAGAGATGATTAAAAAAAGACATCTTGGAAGGAAATGCAGCAATTTGGTCAGTTGAAAGAAAATGTTATGCGTTTGTATTTTTTCTTCATTCTTGTTCATTTTAAAGATGCTTCCATCTGTGGCCTTCTCAGAGTGCAAGAATATGAAAAATTGAATAAATGGCTATTCTTTTGCTTTTCTGAGGAGATCATAAGAAGAGAGCTATGCCGAGAGACAATCAGCAAATGAGAATTGAAGATTTTTTGTATTCAGTTGGGAGAGGGGATGAAAATAAATCAATTTCAAGCATTTGGATGAGAGCAAAAAGGAATGAAAACAATTGGACAGTTATTGGAATGAATAGAATTCGGAGATATTTTTTTCAGGAAAAAAAATGGATGAAAACATAGAAAGAAGGATATTTAAGGAGAAAAAAGGATGAAGGAGAAAGGAGCAAAGGGAAACAACGGAAAAGGAGATTGACAGCATCAGTGATTGAACAACCTTCTGCATTTGCGATAGAAAGGACATATGTGCTCTTTTGAGGAATTTTTTTAATCAATGCAAGACAAATAATTTTTATTTTATATCTTTTTTTCTCACTAATAACAGCTTTTTTTCATGTTGTGCATCATTTTCAGGAACAATCCATTTCAATCGTAATTTTTTCAAATCAAGTGGTTCCTTCTCCTTCTCCTTCTCCTTCTATCTCTTCATTGACGATATTTTTTTAACTTGGCTGATGAAAAGAGCAGCTTCATCTTATTTGAGAATTAAGTTGTTTGAATAGCCATCAAATTCTCATGTTGCGACACACAATGAAACTACTGTCTGTTGCTGCTGTTGGCTGTTATGAAATTCGAATCCATTCAACATTTCTTCATTTTCTTCAATGAGTCTTGTTCGCCTTTGTCGCCCAGCTCGTCCAAAGAGAATCATTGAACTCATTTTATTCCATTTCTCTTTTTGATTCTTTTTCTTCTTCCATTTTCCTTTTCTGCAAAGGCAATTGCTGCACATCATTCAACAAAAAAGTTAATGATGGCTTTGCAACACACCAACATCATCGAACTCATTTTCTTTCATTTCCTGTTTCAATTCAATTTCATAATTGTTATTGCCCCATCATCATCTTCTCCCATTTTCTTCCCCTATTTTTCTGCACATATTGCGTTTTTGTGCAAATAAGTAATTTTTTGTATTTCGCTCTGTCTTTCTTTGAACCAAATGAAGAAAAGGCGACTTTTTGAGGATGAATATTCGCCGTTGGAGCTCCAAGTGATGTGATCCTTATAATCCACCTCTTCAGTTAAATTTCTTTATCTATTTAATTGCAAGACATGTATTCACGACAAAGCAACGAATCTGCCTTCCATTAGCCTGCTGTCGATGAAGTTGCAATCAGAGACGGAGAATAGAACAAGAAATCTGTGAGATCTCCGTTGTGTCTTCAACTGATGATAGTTCAAAATTAAATCACGTAGCGATATAGGTTGGACGAACGTTCATTCAACTATGAATGAGATAGATTGGAAGAAGAAGCAGTTACAAGCATTGAAACTTTGTCGCATCCCGCTTCTCACAAAATTTGATAAATGCATTTTGTCTTTCTCATTTCCACTGAATCAAAACACAAGTTCATTGTTGAAGAAGTGTAAAAATGGCTATATAATTCTTTGATAAAGAAACCATTTCCACCAATATCTTCAATGGACTTAAAAAAATACTTGCAGTTCCTTTTATTGGACGAAAGTTACAAGGTAATTCTCTCTCTTCAACTTTTTGAGATTCAGTTATCTTGATATGCCTCATCAACTCACCAAGGAAACGTTGTGCATTCATATTCAACTGAAGAGTCCACCACTTTATCATAACCGCCAAACTATTGCGCATTTTGCAACAATATTTTTCTCAATTCACTTTTCCTGCGTAAGGTGAGGAGCGAGCGGCGAGTGATGCCTAAGAAGCTTCTCGGATGAATAAGTTAATTCTTCTTGTGTTCTTTGTTGGATGCATTTATTGACTGTTGTTTGTTTCTTCTTTTGAGCCAAAAATCATGCAAACAAGCAACCAGGAAAGATGAAAGCAACAAAAACAACTCTTGGAAGCACTTTTCTCAAAAGCATGTTTTTGATTGGTCAGAAAACCATTCATCATCTTCATAAAATAAAAAAATTTGAAAAAGTTATAATTAGGAAAACGAAAAGAATTGAATCACATTATTGAATACCCACATATAACCAAGAGCAAAACCTGCAATAAATTCAAAGGCAAAAAAAATGGAGCAAGCATTATTCAGAAAGTGGCTTGAAATGAATTTCCACAAACTGAAATAATATGTCTCCCATTCGGTTCAAACAGCATTCGCACAGCTTCAGCAAAGTTCAGCTTGAACTCCGCTCGATCTTTCAGAAAGGGCAATTGATTGCATGCTCGAGACTTCCACAAGCATCGAAATATTACCGTTTTCAGAGGATCCGTTTTCTGTTCAGAAAAGATCTTGCAACCTCATTTGAGTCTCCATCGTTGGCAAATGCCGTTTGTGCTTTTTGAAGAAGATGCAGTTGAAGCCATTCGCACACTCACAATGATATGAGCGAGCTGCTTGAATCAGGGATCTGCGAGTTGCACTCAGATGGCATCTGGTAATCAACTGCATCAGCAATGGTCATGACCATTGCTCCTTCTGGAAAGTGCTGGATGAACTCCTTCTTCAAATCAGTGAGTGTCGGCCGATCGTTTGGCTGCTGGCACAATGTGCATCTCACTGCGTTGCTCAAAGACGAGTTTTCAACAGCCTCTGGCTTTGGCTTTTCGCCATTCACAATCTTCTGCCCTGCCACCTCTGCTGGATACTCCCCAAACGGGATCTGCAGCGTCAAGCACTCCCACAGCATCATCCCAATCGAAAAGGCAACTGACTTCTTTGTTGCTCCCATCTTCTTGTTCATCAGCAGTTCTGGTGCCTTCCACCTCAGACACTCTTTTTTGAAGTCATCCTCATCCTCAAATGCCGATGAGGGAAGTGAATCATCATCATCATCATCGTCAGTTGCAGATGTGACAACTGTTGATGAAGAGATGGATGAGGAATCAGAATCATCAGATAAGAAGTCTGAGTGCATCACAATGCAGATCACCATGTGTTCTGAGAACAGAACAATGTGAGGACTCAGACTGGATAATGATTGGAGAGGATTTTCCATTTCATCAAATGAGTGGAGTGCGAGATTGGCCACCCAGAACAGGATTTGGGCAGCTGTCTGTTCTCTTTGTTGAAGGCTTCCAATCGCCATCTCCTTTTTCTCGTTCCTCCCATGAAGAAGCATGAACAGCGAATCCCTCAGATCAACAATCAGTTTCTCATGAGGCGATGAGCAGGCCATTGCATCCACCAGATTCGACATGGATGAAGTGGTTGGACACAGACTCTCCGATCGAACAAAAGTTGAATCTGAATCAGTCGTTGAAGTGGATGAGATGGAAGGTGAAGGAGTTCTCTTCCTTATCTCTTCTTCCTCAACCTTCTCCAGCATCCATTCTGGGATCTTGTCTGAATCTTTCCCCAGAATGTATTCTGTTGAGCCACTCTCACTTAACAAATGCTCTGATGACTCTGAATGTTCCATATTCGTATCATACACCCTCTTCTTCACATTTCTTTCGTTATTCTGCTCTGCCTCCCTCTCTGCTCTCCTCCATTGCTCCTCTGGTGACATCTCCATCGTCACCATCTCAATCAGCTTCGGATCTTTTCTGATGTTATCATTCACAATCCCTCTCAGATCTTCTGCTTCATTCTTGACCTTCCTCCACCGAAGTGTTGAAATTACTGCAATGATGAGAACAATCAATAAAACCACAACAAGGATAATAACAATCAACAACCAATACGATTTCCCTTCTTTTCCTCCCTCGACAATTCTGTCATCTCTATTAGCCTTGGGCTCACTTCTGTTCTTCACAATGAAAGAATCAGTTGATGATTGTTTTCCAGCATCTCCAAACAGAATGCACACTCTCACTTCTGCCTCGTTTTCTGCCTCATTTATTGATTCCTTTGCCAATCTCCCTTCAACTTCTGTCTCTGACACATATCCACTCTCATCACACTCATGCTTTTCTATCTGCTTTTCTTCTCCAATCTCCTTCACAACCATTACCGACAAGCTGCATGGGAGAAGCAGCTTTCCTTTGAACACAATCTCCACTTCTTCTCCCACTTCTTTTGTTTCCACACCCTCCAACACGGGAATGAAGAGTGATGAGTCCCTTTCAGATACAATCCCTTCAAAATTGCATCCTTCATTCAGAATCCAAAGTGAAGAATTATCTTTAACCCCATCTCCTCCTTTCAAACTCATCACATTCAATGCTCCAGAATCAGAACAAATAATGTTTCTTCTCGCTGATGGGTAATTCTCAATCGAAGGATTGTTATCCACAAACTCCCCTTTTGCAATCGTCACAGATCCTCCACTCACACTCATCCCTCCCTTCGACGAGTTGTAAATCGTGGTGTCTCTCACAACTGTTTCACTCATCGACAAGTCAACAACTGACCCATTCCATCGGCAGACTTCATCAGTGATCTTATTCCCTTCTTTTCCTGAAACCAAATTCCCTTCAAACACACACGAATCCATTAATATCTTCTCCGCATTTGTTATCGCCATCTGACTCCCCTTTGCCGACTCTGATGTGCACTCGTGAAAAGAGCAGTTGAATATCTCAAAACCACTCATCGGATGTGTAGTGAAAACAATGCAAGAAATACTGGCCGATTGACTGATGTTTGTGAATGATGACAACACCAATGACAAAACAAGTGATGAGTGGCTGTTTTCAAATGAGATCAGACTTTTCTCCTCCAACCCAACTTTTGTGGCTGCTAACTTCGAAACACTCACTTTCTCACTTTTCCCACATTCAATCAACGAACTCTTGCATTCCACATCATCCACTCCCACATCCTCAAATGTTGCCCTTTCTGAATGCAATATCTCAAATACAGGCTTCGAGAAGCTCAAGTGGCTAACAATGCACAGATCTGCCTCAAATACCCCTTCTTCAACAACAATCAGAGAAAAGTCAAAAATGGTCTGTGTATTTTCTACTATTCTGCTCTCTGAATGAAATGAAACAGATTCCAGAATGAGAGATTCATTCAGCTGGTGTATCAAGCACGAGCAGACGACATTTCCCATTCCACCAAAAACAAATGATACCTTCTCAAATCGAACAGACTCTGATGTCGTCACAACTCCTTCACCAGCCACCTCAATCTCTCTCACTTTTATCTCAGCATTCCTGTTTGCTTCCATCGACTTGATTGTGACCTTCTGAGCAGAGCATGAACCAGTTAGTGTTGTTTCATTCCATATTAGCATCTGCGAATAACCCGATGGGATGATGTGACTCACCCCAACATTCAGTGATCTGCATGTGCTCTTCATTTCCCCGCAGTTCTTGCTGTCGCTGCTATTCCCTGCAACCGATGAAACAAATATGAATTCGCTCCTTAACACAAACACCCTCCCTAACAGATCCTCTTCATTCCCATAATGATCTAACGTGCATCCCCATATTGCCAGATCCCTCACAAATAGCTCCCCAAAATTTATCAGGAACTGTGACTCACTTATTTGCGAGTCAAGATCAGTGCACTTCACAAACACATCTCTCCCCTTCAGTGCAACATTCCCTCGGAATGTGATGTTCGACAGCACAAATGGCAATGCCTTTTGTGAGACACTTTGCGATTTTAAAAACAATCCTCCGCCTCTCCCAGTGTTCGAGCAGAAACATTCTGTCACATTTGTGTGATTCATTTCCAATCTCCCCTTTTCATTGAGAAGGAAAAACATTCCTCCTCCTTCATTCGAGCTTGTCGATCCACATTTATCAATTGTCGAATTCTCCATTTTCATTCTCACTTCATTTGTCACATCACAGAAAAGCAGTGAAGGGTTGTTTGTCAAATTATTCTTCACATTCGCAAATGTGCATTGACCAAATAGAATATTCCACTCTTCTTCTGAATTATCATTCCAATTCACAGTAATCATTCTTTCACTCATCGCAATTGCACTTTTCTCACTCAATGAAATTGTTTCAAATGAAACATTGTTCATTATTATCACACAACAAGCTGATATGCACAGTATCTCATGCATTGATGTCAACCCTGCTATCTTTGACTTTTCAATCTCAACAATTCCTTTTGAAGCTCCAATCAACACAAATGACAATTCACCTTCAGCATTGTCACTCATGTGAATTGAGCATCCAATAACACTTGTTTTGATTGTATCTGAGTCTGTCTGGATGAGGATGTTTGCATCATTATCGAAGGCAGTTATGATCAGAATCCCCACTTCTTTGAATTGAACAACCCCTTTGCATTCAACAACAGCATCCTTGTCTCCTTCAATTGCTTTCACAAACATGATTTTGTCAGTTTCGCTATTTGTTCCTTCCAGGCTCATCCCACTCACGCTCATTTCACTCCTCACATCACAAATCCCCTGAACTGCAATTGATTCGATTCCCAAACTACTCCCTCTCTTCAGCCCATAATCAACAGACCCGCACGGATACTCCAATAGCCCACACACAACCACATTGTTTCCTTCCCGTGCAACATGAACACTTGATCCAATAGATTTCCAGAAATAGATCAGTGGAATCGCACATTCCCTGTTCCTTCCATCATACCCTCTCATCGAGTCTTCTGTCAATGTCTCCAATCTATCTTTCACAAAAGGCAGAGTTTCATTCTTAACGCTCTTTGTAAGCGATGGAGATGAAATAAACAAATCTTTCCCATATTTCGCATTATTCGGCTTTTCAGATGAAATAGTTGGTGAGAATATCACAAACCCCACTTCCTCCTCTTCTTCTTGTTTCAATATCTTCATCATTATTCCTCCCCCATATCCAATTGCTTCCCCTTCATATGGAGCTGCGCAGCTATAAAACTCACACCCATTCATCAACAGATTTGTATTTGCAGATGCTTCATAAAAGAGTGCTCCCCCTCCGATCTCTTCTTCCTCTCCAACAACAGAACATCCTTTAAATGTGCAGTCAAATATTTCCACTTTGTAATCTCCATTTTCATCCTCATTGTTTGAAACACTTATGCATCCTCCACTTCCCTTCGAACGAGTGATCGATGAAAATGTGCATCCAGACATCTCTTCAATTTTTCCGTTGTGGCACTCAACAACACATCCATCGACAAATGTGATTTCGGAAAAATCACTATGAGTCATATTCATCGAAGGCACACTTTCTGCATTCCCCTCAACAACAAATATCGATGAATCTCCAATTTTCATATTCTCTGATCCAAACTCACTCACCTCCACAGCCCCTCCAATAGCCTTCACAAGCACTGTCGAAATAGCCTCAGTGCCTCCTTCCATCCCACATTTGTTCAGCGTGAGTTTCCCTGAACAGCACTCAAACACACTTTCATGAAAAGTCAGGGATTTAATCAAAGAAAATACAATTCCAGTTACAGATACAGTGATTGTGCTTTCTATTAGTGCATTTTGTGCTCCATCTATCAAATCACAAACAACACATTTCATTTTTTTCTCCTTTGCTTTGATGTTCCACTCATTTGCACTCAAGCTCAATTCCTCCTCAAATGAAAATGAATCAATGATTGAGATATATTTTTTCCTATCCTCAAAATGAACTGATGCTGCCTTCGAAATAGTGGAACATGGAAACTCTTCAAATCCACACTTCGAAAAATCATGGCTCAATGATCCTCCTCCCACAAACGCTGGAGCTGAAAAGTTATTCCATAAATAAACGCACAGTGGAATTGGAAACGATTCATCCCCATTTTCATATCCCTGAGTCTTGTTCTTTGTTTCTAACGAAGCTGTCAATGAAGTGATCTTCCCACTTTTTGCTGTTGTTTCCAGATCGATTGAGTCAATAAAAATGTCACTTCCCCATTTAGCTCTGTTCCCTTCAAATCCTGATGAGATCAGAAAGTTTGCATTTATATTGCTCACTTTCAGCCCAATCCCTCCTCCTCTCCCTTGTGTGGTTGAGGCATAACAGTTCTTCACAACACCTCCATTCATCTTCAATGAATTCCCACTTCCAACTTCAACCATTATTCCCCCTCCAAACTCAGAATCTTCACTCCCACAGCCATCAATCGTGCATCCTTCAAGAGTTATTGAATGCGACCCTTCATCCACACTCATCATTGATGATCCGGCTGTTGTTCTTACAATATTGCCGAACACACAGTTATCCAGGGACAATGAAGCAGATGATCCTTGAGAAAGTGATATCACACTTGTGGTGCTGAATGTTCTACCCCATCTCACATCTTGCATCTTCAACTCTCCCCCTTCAATTTTCACAAGCGAGTTCTGAATGCTCCTCTCTTCTGAATGAGCTGAATCCATCGATATGTTCATTCGCTTCACATCTATCAACCCGCTTCCCTCGACCTCAAACAGTCTGCCTTGCCTGTTGTTTTCAAACGATGTATTGTGGATTACAGACAGATCATTCACACTCAACTCCCCTGCTCCAACACAAAACAGACTCAGTCCATTTGTCTCAAATTGTGTCTCAATAGAAGAGCCAGATGAAGAATCCCCATTCACAGTGATCGTTTTCTCGCCAATATCAATTCCTTTGTCTTCCACAACTGTTCCTCTCAACACCTTAATTTCCTCCACAAACCCCACAATCATTTGGGAAAGGCAATGGCTGATTGTGAGACATGCACAACTTTCATTCAACCCACAGCTGAATGTATCTTTTGCATTCGCTTGACTCTCCTTTGATGAAATGAATCTGCTCCTTCCTCCTTTGTTGGGAAGCCAATCACTTTTATCTCCACCTGCATAATATCTCACTCCTTCTATTCGTGTAGAAAAGCACAAAACAAGTTGAGAATCTGTGGAGTTATCTGCAATATAAATATCATTTCCATAGGGTGCTGTATTATTATGGAAAAAGCAAAACCAAAGCAAGCTTCCCCCATAGCTCGTCAATTTCACAGCAACGCCACCTCCGTGATAATCAGAGTGGCTATCTTGAAATAGACAATTTCTTGTAACAACTTTATCAATTGGATTCCAATTTATATAAGCCCCACCGTCTGTGCTTCTAGGATCGTGTCCGCTGCAATTAATGAATGAACAATCCAAAACGCAATCCTTTGTTTTAATTGTTTGAATAGAAACAATTGCCAAACCTCCTCCGTCATCTTCTGACCAACCATCTTTAAATAGACAATTTTCAATTATTGCTTGTTGAGATAAATCACGAACTTCAACACCTGCTCCACCGAACTCCGTTGATGCCATGCAATAACACTCTTTAAATGAACAGTGCTTTACAGTGCATTCTGCAATATTCGAAGCATATATTCCTCCTCCTCTTGTTGAAGTTGCATTGCATTTCACAAAAGATGAATTCTCAACAGTCAGCGTCGCACTTGAATTATCATGCACATACAGTGCCCCTCCACACGGAGCAGAGCATTTATTCCATTCAGCATTCTTATATGTCTGTGTTTGAGTTGTTGAATTTCTTTCTGTATTTCCCACTCTCCAATCCATTCTTTCATTCTTAACAAATGTGCAATTGTTACAAAAAAAGTTAACAGATCCTTCCGTTCCGCTCACAATCCCTCCCTCAAGCACATTCATTGATCTTTCAATGTCACAATCCTCCATAAAGCTCATCCTCATCATCCTCTCTTTCACAGTTTGTATTTCCTCTATTTCACAATATTTCTTTGTGATATTCGCAAATCGACAGTTTTGAACACATTGAAAACCTCCTGCCCCCTTTCTCAAAATGCTTCCACTCCCACAAAACACAACGTTCTTCCACTCACTGTTTCTCACAAGCAACGATGAATCTTCTCCTTCCATCTTCACAAGACCCTTCATCATCATATCACATTTGTTATTTCTTCTTTCTGTGTTCAAAGTTGTGTTCATCATTTCACATGTTCCTTCATTGAAGACAAAATGTTCATTGAAACCTCTTTTTCTCATCAACAGGCAGTCATCAAGGCACAGGAATGATTTTGTTCCAATATCAAATGCCGCATCATCATCTGCCTTTTCCAACATTATTTCCTTCAATTTGACTGACGAGTTATGTATTTCGCAGAACAGTCGAACAACACTTCCCTGCTCCAAAACATGACTTTTAGACTGAGCATGAATGCGATAAATGAGATGTCCATTCCTTTGTGCATCATTTCTATCTGTGCCACAAAATATCAAATATAAACACTCGGCCAAAATAAAAAAAATCATCTCCTTACACAACAATGGGTTATCTGAAACCATTTTTTGGATAATAGTCACAAATTTTAATGTATCCTTGAAAATCACGATTCTTCCTGTCTCACTTTCTTTTTATAAATCGATGGTAATTCATATTGCTTTGCCTTTTTATATATATTCTATTCTGTTTTAAAAGATTGATTTTTTCTTTTTCATCACTCTTTTATTTCTTTTGTTTTATTATGTTCTATCTGAATGAAGTATGATTACCTCCTGAGGTCATTGCCAATAACATATTCTTCAATGTGTAATTATCTATCGATGAAAAGAAGAATAATAATTCAAAAAGATATTTTCGTTTGAAATATTTAAAAAAAGAAATTGGAAAAAAAAATGACAACATTAACACAAACTTTGAATGTTCAAAGAGAAGAGCTTATTCGTTTGATAAGTGCATTTGATTTTCATCAATAATTCCATCACTTTAAAGCCAACCTTGTTTTCGAAAACTTCATTTCGAATTCCTTTTTTAATATTTTCTCCTCTTTTCTCTTTTTCTTGTCTATCTTTTTCTTCATTCGCTATTTCTGAATCTTCATTATTTCATCCAAACTGTTTTGTCAAGTTTATCGCAATTATCTTCACTTTTTACATATTTCTTTTGTCGCTCACGTTTCATCTTCAAACCATTTAATATTTCCAAAAAAAAAATACTTTCCAATCATCAATGGTCTTCCTAGTGCAGCGCAAATATTTCATTTTTATGTGCATTCTTCCAATCCTCCTTCATGATTCTTTGTTAATGATTGTTTTGTAATATCCTGGAAAACATCTCATTCAGAGCTTCATTTCTTTTTTCGCAAAATAGGAATTGCTCATCAATATATCTTTCAGAATGAAAAAAGAAGAGATTTTCAACAATGGATCAAAATCTTTGTTATTTTTCATAAAAGCTAAATATCTCTTGATTCCTCTGACAATAACTTCAAAACTTTTCATCAAAAACAATGGAAAAATAAATTTATGAAGCAAGGAAGAAAAAATTCAAAACCTTCAATTTTGTTGATGATGCTATTGTTTTCATTGAGTGATTTGTTTCAAATTCTGTTTTGGACTCAAATGCATCTTTTGTCATTTCCTCCCCTTTCTCAAAGCGAATAAATATCATCGATGCAAGTCATTGTTAGAAAGATATATGGATCGATGAGTTTATCCGTTTTATCTTCAAAGCGATGTGGTTCAATATCAACAGGTGTTGTTTGTTCAAAAAGCACACTCACGACATATTTTTTTGTGTGTGCGTGATAAATTTGAGCCTCTATTAGACTGCAGAAAGGAATATTATACACGAATCGAATAAAGACGATTTTTGCTATCATATCATCAAAATCATCCATTTCCTTCTGAAATAAAATATCTAATAAAAGCCAAAGTGTTGCTCTTTAATTTTTTGAGAAGCTGATGAAAACAATATCAAACGTTTGCAAAATGTATCTGAAAAAGTCTCTGGAAAACCGAAAGACTGTAAAAACAGAAAATACTAAATACAGCATAAGTTATTTTTTAATGGGTAATTATCTCAAATATTTTTTTATATACTCAATAATCAAAACCACTCGATGCAATCAGTTCCAATAAAAATGATCAACGAAATATTTGCAAATAAATTGAATCAATCTTTTTATCGTATTTCTTGTGCCTTGAAAATTTTTAAATTTAATAATATAATATAATTCAAATAAAAATAGTTCATGTGGTACAAAATACTTCACTTATTGAATTTTGTTCCACACAATATTTTCAAATTAGACTCTCAATTTATTAAAATTTGTATTTTTTTTTTTTTTTTTTTTTTTTTTTTTTTGCATTGTTATGAAAATATTGAAATGACATAATTGCAGGAAAAGTTTGGAACAAACCTCAGTTTTTTTAATTGCAAAATTATTGCTCCATACATATTCGAAGTTAAAGATTGAAAGATTACATATATATTAATTATAAAACGTTACATAAATTGATTTGAAGAATTAACCTTTGGAACATTGCTTCTCTAAACTTGAAACCTCGAAATCAAAATAAAACAGAATGAAGACAAACATTAAGAAAACAGGAACAATAAAAAATAACGAAAAATCTATCATTTTGCTTTCAATCAAAAAAAAAAAAAAATAAAAATAAAAATAAAAATGCAAAATGAAGCAACAATCGATAATAGAATAGATCGAATATATGCACGCAATGTGCATTCAACTAATTAAGATTTTCTGTGGAATGCTGTTTTCTCAAAAGCAGCATCTTACATCACCAGCCTTTTCAGCAGCGGTATTTTCTGCCAAAGCGCAGTCACAATCCATGTTGTCAAATACACGCTCACGCAAAGCAGAGGAGTGAACCACAACGGGTTCATATCGTAATAAGACTTCTTCAGCACTTTCGGAAACAGATAATCTGCCACAAACCTGAAGATCGCAGACTCGTTCAGCAAATAAATCCCCAACGTGCACGATCCTGTCGAACTGAAGAACCACATCACACACTTCTCAAATCTGCTTGTGGGCTTCCATTTGCACGTCAATGCATAAATCCCACACGCAAACCCCGCAAACGCAAAAGTCGTCGGCAAGCCATAATACTCGTAAAACCTCCAGAACTCAGCGTTCTGTGCATAATGCCCAGTCAGAACAACCAGCCCCCAGTTGCACAACGAAGCAAGCACAAACACTCCAAAGCACACCAACGCTGTCACTTTGCTCTGCCAGTTCACTCTCCCCAGAATTGGGAGGTATCCTGGCTCTTCCACCCAGTTTGGGTGTTCTGCCGATGGATTGCGCTGATACTCCATCACCGTCCAGCAGTAATACCCCACCAGAAACGTCAGAAACATCGCCACAAACGCATCTGCCCACACTCCTATTTGCATCCCAACCAGAAAAGTGTGCAGCAGGTGATGCGACACAAAGATCGACAGAATCGTCATTTCAAGCACTTTCCGGCTTGTCGCTTTCACTGCCTGCCTCACAAACGGCACAATCATCAGCATCCTCATCGCAATCTGCAAATACCAAAGCGTCCCAGGGTTCGCAAAAAAGATGTTTACCATCTGCCGAATCCGCTTGAACGGAGTCGCCAACTTCATTGCAGCTTCGAACAGCTTGAAGTTGTACGGGATCATCCACAACGTGTATTGCACCATTCGCCGCACCACATACTTCATCGTGCTTGTTGCGCTGTCGTTCAGCCGTTTCGGAGACAGCATGATGATCGCTGTCACCACCATAAACAAATGTGTCCCGATGCGCCCAAGTGCACAATACAGATTTGCCCAAATCCAGTACGAAAGCTTTTCGTTTTTGCAGTAAAGCTTGTACTGGTGCCTTTGCCGCAGCCCTGCATGGCTCAGCACAACTGCCAGAGCTGCAAACGATTTCAATATGTCCAACGACGCAATCCTCTTTGTTGGCGCCGCTCCATTTTGAATGCCTCTTCCATCATTTGTTTGTTCGGAAAGTTCCTTCAGCTCTATCGCGCTCGAACTTTCCTCGTTTGCAATCAACGACTGCGTCTCATCCATCTGTTGATGCGATGCACAAAATATAGCAAAATATCGCAATGAAAGCAAACAATTCAAAAATGCCCACGAGCCAACATCAAAAACATAAATTCACATTCGAATAAATCGAGAAATAAGCACACATATTTTTCTGCAAATTGCTCAGCCTGCAGTTGGCCATCATCTTCAGGGTTCTCATTTTGTCCAATGCAGGCGCAACCATCCATCAGATTTTCTCCTCCTTCTAAATAAATAACAAAGTCAAAATTTTCGCTTTAAAGGAAGAAAATCGCAGAATAATGTGTACCCATCGTTATAGCTTGAGAGGAAGTCGCTTCTCCTCCCCCCTTTCTATCTCCAATTTCATAATTTGCTAAACGAGAATCAAACAATGAATGAACAATCTGAGAAATCAAACGTACTAAAAAAAATAACAAACATGTATGTGTATAAAGATATTATCATCACACAAACAACAAAATGGATTATCGTAAATATCAGCGTCATTGCTCAAAATTTAACATTTGCAGATGCTTATCGAAAAATTTTCATGTTCCAAACTAT
The DNA here is from genome assembly GCF_001643675.1 of Monocercomonoides exilis. Lineage (NCBI taxonomy): Eukaryota > Preaxostyla > Oxymonadida > Polymastigidae > Monocercomonoides > Monocercomonoides exilis. The sequence continues at coordinate 107,673 of NW_027150550.1, forward strand.
ATTCACAAAAATTACACCAAAAATAATTCTAATTCGAAAAAAAATAATTCAATTTCGAAAATTAATAATTCGAATTCGGAATTAATATTTCAATTTCGAAAAAAAATAATTCGATTTCGGAATTAATAATTCAAAATCGAAAAAAAATAATTCGAATTCGGAATTAATATTTCAATTTCGAAAATTAATAATTCGAATTCGGAATTAATATTTCAATTTCGAAAATTAATAATTCGAATTCGGAATTAATATTTCAATTTCGAAAAAAAATAATTCGAATTCGGAATTAATATTTCAATTTCGAAAAAAAATAATTCGATTTCGGAATTAATATTTCAATTTCGAAAATTAATAATTCGAATTCGGAATTAATAATTCGAATTCGAAAAAAAATAATTCGATTTCGAAATTAATAATTCAAAATCGAAAAAAAATAATTCGAATTCGGAATTAATATTTCAATTTCGAAAAAAAATAATTCGATTTCGGAATTAATATTTCAATTTCGAAAATTAATAATTCGAATTCGGAATTAATAATTCGAATTCGAAAAAAAATAATTCGATTTCGAAATTAATAATTCAAAATCGAAAAAAAATAATTCGAATTCGGAATTAATATTTCAATTTCGAAAAAAATAATTCGATTTCGGAATTAATATTTCAATTTCGAAAATTAATAATTCGAATTCGGAATTAATAATTCGAATTCGAAAAAATAATTCGATTTCGAAATTAATAATTCAAAATCGAAAAAATAATTCGAATTCGGAATTAATATTTCAATTTCGAAAAAATAATTCGATTTCGGAATTAATATTTCAATTTCGAAAATTAATAATTCGAATTCGGAATTAATAATTCGAATTCGAAAAAAATAATTCGATTTCGAAATTAATAATTCAAAATCGAAAAAATAATTCGAATTCGGAATTAATAATTCAATTTCGTAATTTATTAATTCGATTTCGAAAAAGAATAATTCAATTTCGAAAATGAATGTTTTTTGATTTGTGGAATGAATAACTTGTGTTTGGGGTTTTAAATTCTTTCAATTTTTATCTCATCAGTATATTTTGTTTATCAATATTTGAAAAATGATGCATTTTCATAAAAAATTTTCTTTCATTTTGAATGAAGATTTATTGATTGAAGTTAATTTGAAAACGAAATAAATTCATTTTCATGTTAAAAACCGATATTATCCAAAATTTTGCCAATGAAACAATCACATTATTGTGAAGAAATAATTCAATAATCGTGATAATTTTTTTTTAATTTTTATTTGGTTATTCAATAGAATGAATATTTATTAAATTATTATTAATTGAGAGAATCTTTTCGAAAATGAAAAAAAAAATTAAAAAAATTGATTTATTGATTGTTGCAATAAAAAACAGTTTTCTATTAGTAATTAAATTTGATTGGTTAAAAAATAACTTGAACTTTTCTGAAATCCATTCTCGAGAAAAATTAAAAATTTCCGTTTTTAATGAATTTTGAAATTGAAATATTTATTTTCGAAATTGAATTATTCTTTTTCGAAATCGAATTATTTTTTTCGAAATTGAAATATTAATTCCGAATTCGAATTATTTTTTTCGAAATTGAATTATTCTTTTTCGAAATCGAATTATTTTTTTCGAAATTGAAATATTAATTCCGAATTCGAATTATTTTTTTCGATTTTGAATTATTAATTTCGAAATCGAATTATTTTTTTCGAAATTGAAATATTAATTCCGAATTCGAATTATTTTTTTCGATTTTGAATTATTAATTTCGAAATCGAATTATTTTTTTCGAAATTGAAATATTAATTCCGAATTCGAATTATTTTTTTCGATTTTGAATTATTAATTCCGAATTCGAATTATTTTTTTCGATTTTGAATTATTAATTTCGAAATTGAAATATTTATTTTCGAAATTGAATTATTCTTTTCGAAATCGAATTATTTTTTTCGAAATTGAAATATTAATTCCGAATTCGAATTATTTTTTCGATTTTGAATTATTAATTTCGAAATCGAATTATTTTTTCGAAATTGAAATATTAATTCCGAATTCGAATTATTTTTTTCGAAATTGAAATATTAATTCCGAATTCGGAATTAATAATTCAAAATCGAAAAAAAATAATTCGAATTCGGAATTAATATTTCAATTTCGAAAAAAATAATTCGATTTCGAAATTAATAATTCAAAATCGAAAAAAATAATTCGAATTCGAATTAATATTTCAATTTCGAAAAAAATAATTCGATTTCGAAATTAATAATTCAAAATCGAAAAAAAATAATTCGAATTCGGAATTAATATTTCAATTTCGAAAAAAAATAATTCGATTTCGAAAAAGAATAATTCAATTTCGAAAATAAATATTTCAATTTCAAAATTCATTAAAAACGGAAATTTTTAATTTTTCTCGAGAATGGATTTCAGAAAAGTTCAAGTTATTTTTTAACCAATCAAATTTAATTACTAATAGAAAACTGTTTTTTTATTGCAACAATCAATAAATCAATTTTTTTAATTTTTTTTTTTTCATTTTCGAAAAGATTCTCTCAATTAATAATAATTTAATAAATATTCATTCTATTGAATAACCAAATAAAAATTAAAAAAAAAATTATCACGATTATTGAATTATTTCTTCACAATAATGTGATTGTTTCATTGGCAAAATTTTGGATAATATCGGTTTTTAACATGAAAATGAATTTATTTCGTTTTCAAATTAACTTCAATCAATAAATCTTCATTCAAAATGAAAGAAAATTTTTTTATGAAAATGCATCATTTTTCAAATATTGATAAACAAAATATACTGATGAGATAAAAATTGAAAGAATTTAAAACCCCAAACACAAGTTATTCATTCCACAAATCAAAAAAACATTCATTTTCGAAATTGAATTATTCTTTTTCGAAATCGAATTAATAAATTACGAAATTGAATTATTAATTCCGAATTCGAATTATTTTTTTTCGATTTTGAATTATTAATTTCGAAATCGAATTATTTTTTTTCGAATTCGAATTATTAATTCCGAATTCGAATTATTAATTTTCGAAATTGAAATATTAATTCCGAAATCGAATTATTTTTTTTCGAAATTGAAATATTAATTCCGAATTCGAATTATTTTTTTTCGATTTTGAATTATTAATTCCGAATTCGAATTATTAATTTTCGAAATTGAAATATTAATTCCGAATTCGAATTATTAATTTTCGAAATTGAAATATTAATTCCGAATTCGAATTATTTTTTTTCGATTTTGAATTATTAATTCCGAAATCGAATTATTAATTTTCGAAATTGAAATATTAATTCCGAATTCGAATTATTAATTTTCGAAATTGAATTATTTTTGGTGTATCAAGTTTAAAAAGAATTTTGCTGATAATACAAAAATTCTTGATGAAAACAGCATTTTCTCTTTTGCATTCATTTAATGAATCACATTCAAAAAGCCGACAACTAATTATAATAAACTTCACAATTTAAAATAAATATTTCAAAAATAATTTTATAATATTAATTGTTGATCAAACAATTGCAATTTTTGTCTTAAAAGACCTATAACAACGTTATAGAGGAAGCGCGCTTGCACAAGATATGCTTCCGCTGCGACGGATACATGCAAAACATTTGAGTAGCGGATTTGGAGACAATCTCGTTTCCGCGCACTTTTCAAGTTCAACGCGAATGTATCGCCATATAATTGATGATTATTGAATTTCACTGAATTATTGCTTTTTAAAAATAGGCTTTTTGCATTTATGAAGTCTGGATATCCAGTTTGTTTTTTTGTTTATTTGAAAAAGAAATTTTATTGTTTTGTCATTTTTTGGCTCAGCAATGGAAAGCCTTCACACGTAATACTTTCACTTTGATGTGCATTATCAATGGGTTCCAACTTTGCTTTTTGGGGTTCAAGCGAGTGGATATTTTTTCGATGGGATTTCCCGAAGTCATGAAGACATTGGGGTTTGCCCGCAGCAATATCTGAAAGAAATGATGATAAATATGTGTTAACTTTATTTTCTGTGGAATTTTTTCCATCTTTTTTAGAAGATATCTCGATCCTTCGATCCGATTTTTGTCATCAACTGCGCTAATTACCTTTTTCATAATATCTTCGATTTTGTGCATCATCCCTATTTTGCTAATGTTTGCATTATGTCTCACCTCAACAGCACAAAAAAGGATGAACCAGTTTTTGCGGAACACAGCATCATTTCTTCTGCTTTTAACAAGTCGAGTGCTGAGAATCCCCAACATCATATTCCTTCTTTCTCCGCTGATGTGCTTCATCAATTCTTCGATTGCTGACTCGTCCAGCATATCCATAAGCATCAAGTCGAACTTGTCATTCTGCGAAGGCGGCTCGGGGCTTGATCTTGGAATAACTGGTGCTGTGTTTGTGTTTGTGCTGAATGCGTTTTGGGTGCTTGTCTTCTACTTCCATTTCCAGCCCACTTTGTCTGAAAAAAGCGACTTCACTTTGCGGCGGACGGGGCTTCTGGCGTTTGTAGAGAGTGCCATTTCGGCTGTTGTGATGGCAGCCACACTGCTGCAGGTTCTGAGCCCTGTCTTCACATCGCTCGGGATCGGCCTGGCGTTCCTGCTGCTTGCGCTGCTTGTGGCACTGAATCAGCCCTTTTTCTCCATCCGGCCGAACACAATCTACTGCGCCATGCTGTCTGCCGCGTCGGGTGCTGGCTGGGCAAGTTTTGCGATCGGCTTCATTCAGAATCTGCTGGTGCAGCTGGGCGCAGTCTCTCTCCCTGAAACTAAAGCTCCTGAAATTGTAAGAAAAGAGCAGCTGAAATATGAGCCATCTTCAGTCAAATCAAATTTTCATTTTCCATCTACTTATTCTGATGCTTCTGTCACATTCTCTTCTTCCTCCTCTTCTTTCTCTTTGTCATCAAATCCTTCTTCGTCTTCTTCATCTTCTGTGTATTATTCGCTTTCTGCTCTTTCTTGGATCATTTGTGCCATTCTGCCTGTTCTCTTTGCCTTTTTGGGTGCTTTTCTATCAAAAGCAAATTCACACAGAAAATGGCTTCTGAAGCCTGTTTATGAACAAACAAAAGGAAAAACAACCAAAAAGGATAAAGAGGAGAAACAAAAGACGATAGAAAACGAAAATAAAGATTCTTTCTCAAAAATGACTAATTCCACTTCAACATCCTTTTTATTATCAGCCTCGTCATCGTCTTCTTCTTCTCCCTCGCCTTCTTCTTCTTCTTCTTCTTCTTCCTCGTCAACCTCATCCCCTTCCTCCATTTTATATTCAAACACTCAACCACCCAATCCACAAACCACGTCACAAGAGCCTCCACATCCCTCTCAGCCCACACCTCATTCGCTTCTGCAGCAGCGTTTCTATCAGCAGCGCCAGCGTCTGCACAGCCTCTTCCACCCAACAAGCCACCGCTCCAGCCGCATCATCGGCTTTACTCTTGTTGTGGACGGGGTGAAGTCTGAATTCCGCCTCGACAGATTCCACCCGGATGTGCTCAGAACACACACTGCGCTCAAAGCAAATGAGGGAAAAACAGGCGGAAAGGCAAAGAGGCACAAAAATGGAGCAAGCAGAGGGGCTGAAGTGGTGAAAATCAACACACTTCTTCCAAATCAGAACTTGTTTGGAACGCTGCCTTCGACTCCTCCTCAAACGCATTCATCTCCTTTTGCATCAACATCACCACCATCATCTTCCTCTTCCTCTTCTGCAAATCTACTTCAACGCTCCGTTTCTCCTTCATTTCAGTCTGTTTCATCTCCAACCGCAACACCCAAACACCATCACTCACGTCCCCATGTGCCTCCCCTCCAAATATCCCCCTCTTCTTCCAATTCTTCTTCTTCTTCCTCTGCCTCATCTCAACTGCCTGTCCAGCATCTCTCCTTGGTCGACCAGGAGAAGCTGGTCAAGCGGCTGGTGAAGAACTGGGAGAGTCCCGATGACATCGAGCCGTCGCTGCGCTTTTTGCAGTTTTCTGAGTTCGGTGAAGACCCGGATGTGCTCGGCCTGGTGCTCGCGCTGCTCGAAGAGGCGCTCAAAAAGCCAGTCGCCGTCGACTCTGCCGATGCGCGGGTGACTTTTGCGCTCTTTATGCAGCATCTGCTGGGCGTCACGAAGAAGCACAAGAAGCTCAGCACTGCCAAAAAGGCTGTTGTAGCCAGTGCGATTATGAACAGCAAGGGGAAGAACGTTCCATCACTTGCATCAAATCAGAAGGGATTGATGGCTTCTGCAAGTTCGCTGCTGCTTTCCTCTCAAATTACTCAAACAGCAACAGACAAAGAGAAGCCAAGTGAGAAGATGGCTGGAAAGATTCCAGTAGTACCCAATTATACACAGACAACGCTGCACAACTCAAAAGAACAATCTGCTTCATTCACTTCATCGCCCGCACACACATCGCTGTCTTCTCTTGCCACTCTTCATTCAGGTTCTTCTTTTGCTTCCTCTTCATTCACTTCTGACGGGATCATTCCACATTCAGCCATTTATCCCAACTCCTATTTTGACACAGTGCTTTCCTCTGCCTCAGTCACAACGCGTCTCCATCTTCTGCTCCAGGAAGGCGTGCAGCTGTATCCCAGCCTCCTCAACAAGTGGATCATGGCGATGTTGGAGTTCCATCTGGACGAGTCAGGAGCGCTGAAGGAGCACAGGAAGAGGAAGATCAAAGGTGAAAGAGAGAAAAACAGCGGAGGAAAGGGCAGTGATGGCGGAGATAATCAGCAGGTGTATGAAGGATTGGTCTACACAGCGGCACACGCAGCAGAGCGGTCGTATGGAGTGATGCAAGTGGTGGAAGAGGCACAGCGGGAGTATCTTTCTGCTGTGCTGCATTTGCGGGGGATGTGGGAAGAGTTGTGCCGACGGACGATCAACTGCAGCCGCGTGATGCACAGCTGCGAGGCAGCGCTGGAGGCAGCCAAGCGGAGCGAGAAGTTGTATTTAGAGGCGATGGAGAGGGCGCCGCTGAGTGTGAATGTGATTGGCGGGTACGGCCGGCTGCTGATGGACGTGTGCAACGACGAGGAGTTCGGGGCAGAGCTGCTGCATTTGGGGGAGATTGTGGTGGAGGAGGAGAAGTTTGAGCAGCTCAGAATAGCAGAAGAGGAGAGGATGGCTGAAGACCAGCTGAGGCAGCGTCTGACGGAGATTGCGAAGGAGCGGTTTGACAGCTTCGCGAGTGTGGAGAGAGAGGCAGAGGAAGATGAAGAAAGAGGAAGAGAAGAAGAGAAGGAAGAACATGGTAGAGAAGAGGAGGATGAAGAAGGAGAAGATGACATACTGGATGAAATGAACGATGCATCACTGTTTAGCACGAAGCAGACATTTGATAGTGGGAAAAGTGATGGAGAACAGCAAAAGGAAAATGACATGAAACAAAAAAGCATTGGAATGCAGAACATTCGGAAGGAGAAAACAAGCAATGACAAACCTTCATCAAAGCTACCTTTTTCTCCTTCTTCATCAAAAAATGCAGAAAAAACAGAGCATCCTATTTCTCCTTCACCAAAGGAGGACATCAAAAATGCTTCCCATTTGTTTCCATCTGCGCATGCTGATACTCACTCACTTTCACCTTTTCCTCCTCCTCCTCATCCTCCTTCCTCTTCTTCACCTTCACCCTCACCTTCTCCGCTGATGAAAACAGACACATTTTCAACTTACTCCTCGTCTTCTCAGCAGGACAGTCATCAGTCTCACTTGAGCAAACAGCCAAGCACCTTCAAGCTTGTTTCGTCGCGATATTCCACATCGGAGGCAGCTGTCGAAGGGATGACACACGATGTCGCTGAGATCCTGAAGAAATATCCCTCTTCTCTCTCGAGCAGCTTTCAAAGCAGCAAGGAAAAGAGCAAAACGGACTCTTCCTCCGCACATAAGGAGAAAAGCAAGAATAATTCGCAGTTTGGTTACCTGGTGCCATCTCTGCTGTTGGTGGGGATTGTTGCTGGGCTGATTCTGGTGACTTCTTTTATTCTGAACGAAGTGCTGATGAATGGAGTGAAGACGTTTCTGAAGGACATCAAGTTTTCCATCGCCATTTCCGAGTCAGCGAGCCAAATGGTGCGGTTTGTGCAGGACACGTCGCTGGAGCTGAAGGTGCTCGAAGCAATTCTCAACCATACGACAACAGCAACAACGAAGAATCGAGAGAGAAAAGAAGAGGATTTACACACCGAATGGAAGGAGCATTACAACAAAGGAAGTGAACATTCAACTTTTTCGTCACCATCAACAGTCTCGTTCAAATTTGAACGAGACGAAAAAAGTATTTGTGAAACTTTAGATAAACACTCTTCTCAAACGTCTTCTCAAACATTTGATGCTCAGCATTTGGGGAGATATTCATTTCAATCAGACAAAAACAAACTTCAACGCATTTCATCCACACCACAAATTCAGAGCATTTCATCTCGACTCACAACTGACAATTCATTTCGCAACAATCTTATAACAACACTTCATTCGCATACACCTTTACAATCGTATTTGCCTTTTTCTGAAATAACACAGCCACTTCAAAACAATTCACACATCTATGAAGAAGTACAATATCCTCATGCAAATTCCACACATTCACCATCAAATTCACTTCATTCAATTTCTCTGCTGACTGATTCTCAATCACTCATCACACACACATTATCTATCCTCAATAAGATCATTCAGCTGCACACAAAAGCATTCATGACGAACTTCTCAATGCTATACGACTCATCGCCATACCTCTCCTTTTGGCACAGCAATTATTTTGCTCCCACTCTTCTGCTTCCTGTTCCTTCTGACTTGTCGCAGTTGTCGTCGTATGTTGCTCTAAAGACAGATTCTCTCAATGCGCTTTCGTGGGTGGCTGACTGCATTGCAGAGTTTGGATCACTTGCTGAAGAATTCGAAAAGCTTCTGTTGGATCAAGTTGACGAACCAGGAGGTGGTAATTCTTTTGGATTCAAAATGAACAAATTTGATCCGTCTTCATTCTCAGAATCTCATTATCCATCTTCTCTTTCCTCCAGCCAGTATTCAGATGATCCAATCACTCTTCTCTACTTCCTCCACGACACTTACATGACTTCTATTATGAATGTCCCTATTTCGATTGCTGAATCTCTGAAGCAGCTGTCTGTTCTGTGCGTCTCCAGCTCCATCGTCCAGGCAGACCAGGCGCTGATTGCGTCTTCGGTGTGCTGCACAATCGGTGTGGTTGTCACGCTTGCGTTTATGATTGGACCTGTGCTCAAAGCACGTTCAGATGTCATCAAGCACAGAAAGTGCAGCCTGACAACGCTGTGCGTGCTGGATGAGGACAGCATTGAACGGAAGATTGAAAGGCTTGATCCAACATTTGTGACGAAAGCAAAGAGAAACCAGATGCTGCTGGAGAAGGAAAGAGAAAGAGAGGAACTCAGAAAGAAACAATTGGAAGAAGAAAAGCAGAGAAGACTAAGGCTGAAAGAAGAGAAAGCAAAAGTCAGAGAAGCAAAGCCGATCCATCACACAGTCACGCAATACACCACAAGCTCTGGTTCTGTTTACTCAACTGCTTCTTCTTTATCTACTCCAACGCAATCTGCACCTGCGTTGGCTTCATATCCATTCATAGCAACTCCAACATCCAGCCTTCCGCAGTCCCAAATAATGATGTGCCCAATGGTGAGCCCTTCCATTTCTCCTTCTGCTTCCCTGGCTTATCCAATTAATACATATCAGCTGCAACCATATCGCAGTACGATAGCTGATTATCCAAAGGACTCGAAACAGCAGCAGTTGGCTCAAGATGGAAAAGTGGAAATGACGCAAAATCCAACATCACCACATTATCAATATGTTCCTTTTGCTTCATTACAAAATTATTCGCCTCAGGTGCCAGAAGGATTGTTCGATAAAGGTTTTTCAGAACGGACGGATAAAAAAGTTTTTACAAATGCTTCTGTATTTGACACGCAAACATCAATTGACAGTTCAAAATTTGTTCTCAAAAATCAATCTTCATTCGATCCGCAGCCGACAGTATTTGTGGCATCTGAACTTCCAAAAGAAAGAAAGAATGCTGCTGAAGAGAAAACACATAAATATGATTCCACTAAATCTTCACTTAACAGAAAAGAAATTACAGGCAATAATAATAAAAGGAAAGAGGACGCTTCTTCTATAGAGGGTGATGAAGGAGATGAATCAAGCACAATTACAAGCATCAAGAATGACAGTTCAAAATCTGCATCTCAGCGGCATTCTTCTCGGCATCATCACCATGCACGACGCAAAGTTATCGACAAACAATCTGAGGAAGAGCTGGAAATGCTGACCGAACTGGCAAAAGCAAACGAAGAGGATGCTCAAAAGCGAAAGGAGCAGCGTTCAACTGACGTTGAGGAACAGTTGCGTCATCTCACTCACATTGTGCCTGCAAGCTATCTCTCTCGAATGATTTGGGGAATGTGCTTGATGCTGTCGGTCATTGCTGTGTTCTTTGCACTGGTGATTGTTGAGAGTGTGCTTATCAGCGATGAGATGGGAAAGCTTGCGATGGAAGGACAACGAAGTGTGCTGACTTCACAAATAGCAGGATTTGCAGCAATGCTCGTGAGCAACTCGACGGTAGGGGAGGAGCATGCAGCTGTGTTTGAGTATGAGCGCTCAAATGGAAAAGAGTGGCAGGAAAGATTGAAGGAGATGAGCAAGCACTCATCGAAACATCATTCAACGTCTTCTTCTCTTGAGGAGGCAACACAGGCATCTCTCCAGATTACTTCTCCTGTTCTCTTCAACACATCCTTTCTCTTGTCGCAGCAGAAGGTGGCTTCTGTGCTGAAAGGGCTGAACTCGCTGCTGATATCGCTCAACAGCATTTTGCTTGTGGGCTCGGATTCAGCTCCTCCGTCTGGCGATGATGCGATAGATTCGATGACAGCGTCGAGGTCGCAGGGGGTCAACCACGATGTGGAAACCTTGCTGAACAGCAAAGTGAAGTGCCTCATGCTGAATGAAGCGCTGTGCAAAGAAGGTCGGATTGCAGGCATGACAGACGAGTTCTATGGGCTGAATGCTCTTCTTCTGCTTTTCATTGACAACGTGCAGACACTCACAAACGCGAAGGACGAGGAGCTTGTTCCGACCAATCCGTCTTTTCAGTTCATCACGACAGCCTCAAAATTTGATCTTGGAGATGGGATTAAAATGGCAGAGCTCCTGCGGGAGAAGTACATCAAGGGAGTTGTGAATGTAATTCCTTCGCTTGTCATTGTGCTGTTCATCATATTTCTGATAGTGATGCTGATGGTGTTTGCGCTGTGCTTTTCTCCTCTTCCGCGAATACTCCGTGGCGTTCAAAGCAAAACGATGTATATTGAGCATCTTGCAACCTCTGCGGAGGAGGAGCAGATTGTGTGGAGCGAAGAGCTGGTGACGCAGGTGGGGCGGATGGACGAGGCACACCACGTGCTGGTCGACACGCTGGCAGCAATTGTGGCGCTGGTTGCGCAGCACGCCCCGCTGGCAGAGGTGGCGCAGGCAGGGGACAAGCTGCTGGCAGTGGCGATGATCCACTTTGCAGACGAGGAGCAGATGATGGAGGCCACGCACTATCCGGCGCAGGTGCAGAGCAGACACTGCCAGGCACACGTGGAGCTGCTGGGCTCGGCGCTGGCGTTTGTGGCAGGCATCGAGGCAGGCGAGGCGCCGCTGTCGGATGTTGTGGCGTTCTGCTCGATGTGGATCATGAGCCACATCCGCACAGCCGACCAGCAGCTGGCCATCTATCTGCTGCGCACCTTCGATGCCAAGCGCCTGGCGCAGCCTGTGCCCTTCGACCGCCTCGTGCTGCCGCCTTCCTGGAAGGCCCACATGCGCAGCGGGGCTCTTTCGCAGAAAGACAGAGAGCAGCTGCGGTGCACAGTGAAGAGGATCAAGGAGAAGGAAGAGAGGGGAGAGTCGATTTGCTAGACGGTTGCATTCATTTTTTCTCTTTTCCGTTCACTTTCAATTTCATTTTTCGATTTATTTGTGTTGTAATATTGCTTTAATGTTTGCGTTTTTCGTGAAGCTTTTTGTTAGATTTTTGGTTGTGTGTGTTTTCTGTTGTGGTTTTGAAGCATTCTCCATTATTATTGTGTTTTCCACTGCTTCACTTCTTCCTGCTCAATATTTTTTTCCCCCTATATTTTTGCATGTTTATTTAAAATGGGTAATTTTAAGTTGATGAATTGAAGCTGTCAGACGAAGCTTTCAAAACTTCTGTTTCAAGTTGAAAAAATGAAAATCTCTTTTTTTCCAATCTCTTTCCGATTGAGCGACTTCAACGAATTTTTGCAAGTGCTTATCTGCTCGCATGCTTGAAGATAGACAAAAGTGCCTGATGGATAGGGTATTTGGAGTGGATGTTTTTTTTCTTGGCCCATAGGTTATTTTGTGCTGAGTGAATTTTTTTGAAAAAGCCCACTCTTAGCGCAGCAAGTCGCAGATGGCAGACGAGGGCATGTGCGAAATATGCAAAAAGCAGGAGTGGAAGTACAAGTGCCCGGAGTGCGGGGTGCGGACATGCTGTGTGGAGTGTGTGAAGAAACACAAAGAACAGAGCGGGTGCACGGGGAAGAGGCAGCCGCAGCAGTTTGTGCGTCTGTCAGAGATGAACGTGCAAACGATGGTTTCGGACCTGCACTTCCTGGAGTCGATGGCGCTGGAGGTGGAGAGGGCGAAGCGAAAAGAAAAGGAAGCGAAAAGGCCTTCGTTTGTGCCTCCCGAGAACCTGGTAAGGAAGATGCAGCAGGCGCGCAAGGAAATAAAAATTGGGGAACGTGGTGAAGAGGAGGTGCCGGCAATGCCACGGTTCGGGACAAAGCCGATTTTGTATGAAGCAATGATGAGCGAGCTGGAGGCTGTTGAAGCGTCGATGAGCGACAGCAGTGCAAAAAGGGAAGAGCCACAGCAATCATCGAAAGGTGCGCTGTTCCAGGCATTTATTGCGCAAGAAAAACGGGATGGGAAAGACAAGAGCAAAGATGATGGAATGGAAGAAGTTCGACCGCAGAAGCAGCGACGCCTTGCAGAAAACAGCTCCGAGAAAGCTTCTGGGGAGCAAAATGGGGAGAAAGCGGTGCCTGTGCTTCAGCCAGCAGAGAGTGCCCCAGTGCTGCAGGGGATGGCTGGATATTATTCTCCTTTTTGCTATGCTCCCCAAGTTCCATTTCAGCCATTTTCTTTTGGAGCTTATTTGCCCCAAGGTTTCAGAATTCTATGATTTTCTTTTTTCATTTTTCGTGTTCACTTTTTCCATTCTTTTTTTGGAGCAGATTATTATGATTCATTTGCAGCCACGATGCACACACCTGCAATGCCACAGCCACCACAATGAGCATATTGCCTGGGAAAGTGTTTCTGGAGCTATTGATGGACATCTGCAAAGCAACGCCTGCTTCAGCCGAATGCCAGAAGTTTGGGAGAAGGAATGGTTGGAAAAACGAGTTTTTGAGAGGGAAAGGATAAAGGGGAGATTGCCAGCCATGAAGAAGAACAAAATGGAATGCGACTGGCTCACCTCACAGCAAGAATTCGTGGTTACCTTTGAGATTGCGTTATTGTGCAGTTTATTTATTTGTTTATTAATTGTTTTTTCCCTTCCCAATCCGTTTATCACTTTTTTGCCTGCCTCTTTTGAGAAATTGGCTGTTGAGTTTGTTTTTGGAAGCACTTCACAAAGAGCACTTCTGCTTGGCTGCTTCTCAGCACTTCACAATCAGAGAGGCACGAATGGTTGAAGGTCTGGGACGGATGATGGATGCCTGGAAGAGGCAGGAGAGAATAATTATGAGCGGATCAGGACCATTTTTATATTTTTAATATAATTGTTTTGCGCTTTTCTTGCTTCACGGAGGAGTGAGGAGGCCAAACAGCACAGAATCTTAGGGCAATTTAAATTCCAGAAAAATTGGGAAAGTTGTATATTTGATTCAATTGGGATTATCAAACAAGAAGAATTTGTTTATGAATTGCATTTTGTCAATGGAGATTGCTTTAGTCGGTCTCGACAAAACAGCAGACAAATGCACGCAAATTATAGAGGAAAGGCAAGTGGGCAGCGAAGACGAAGGAGCTTGGGAGGAATCAGAAGGATGGGACGAAGAGTTTGACAAACTGTTTTCGGAGGCATATGACGGAACGAGTCGCGAGATAGAAGACGGCGAAGCCGTGCAGTCACCTAGCACAGCATATGGAGTACATGGGTCAATTGATGAGGATGACTTGTTTTTGCCGATGACTGAAAAACTTACATCAAAAGAAAAAGTGAATGTGGGGCATGCTGAGAGCAAGAAAGGGCAGCAGAAGGCGAACAGAAAAGAATCAGGTGCCAATGATGGGGAGAAAGGAAAAGGTTTTTTGGGAAGCGTTTTCGGACTTGGAGAAGCTGCCAAAGAAGATGAACCGAAATTGCATGCGGAACACATCAGCGCAGAAAGTGTTGCTCGTGCATCTGCAAGCGCTGATGAAAAACTCCATCGAATGAGCAACGTGCAGCCCCCGAGAAAACGATTTCGGTTGGGCTTTTTGGGTGGAGGAATGAAGGAAGAAAAGGCAGAGCACATTGTCAAAGTGACTCAAGGGCTATCAGCTGAACAGACTGACAGATCTCTGCTGGCGAACACAAATGCATTGCATGATTCACCGAATCAGATGAAAATGTCGCATAGCGAAATCACTTCTCCATCTTCATCAGGCCTAAGGGAATCCTCTTCAGTGGTATCGTCGCTAATGCAAGAACCTTTATTATCTTCGAAGCAAAATACAGAAATGAAGGCAGAGACTGCTTTGTCTTCAGGCGAAACATCTTTGGAAGCTGATATCAGCAGGATCGATTTGCCTTCTTCCGACTTTCCATATTCTTCGCTTCTTTCAGAGCAGATTGTGCTCAAGAGAGAAGGTGCATCAAGTCCGATTACAGTCTCTTTGGCAGACATTGCGATGATTGGGGGATGCGGGGAGAGCGAGATGGAGGATTTTGCTGAAGGAAAAGGAGATAGCTCAGAAGAAAGCGACAAAGCATACGACACTTTGAAGCGGGGGTCAGGGATTTACGAGTGGCACATTGATGATGATGCTGAGGATAGAAAAGAAAGCAAACAGAAGATTAAAACAGGAATTAAAGAAGAAGAAGAAGACGAAAGAGGAGGAGGAAAAAGAAAAGAGCCAAGAATTTACGAGGCTGAAAGGAGAGAGGAAGAGAGATGGGAAACAGGAATAGGCAAGAAAATTAGCATTGGGAGAGACGAGATATTTGAGATTGGAGATGCATCTGAAGAAGAGGACCAAGATCTGTTTGAAGCGCAAAAGATGAAAAGAAGAGGAAGCACAGTAAACAAAAAAGAGGAAAAAGAGCACATATTTCAGAGAAGATATATTGAAGGTTCTGAACAAGAAGATGATGATAATATTTTGAAGAAAAAGGATGGAGGAGAAGAAATAACGAAGGATGTTTTGAGTCAGGAAAAAGCAAGGGGAAAGGGAAAAGAGAATTTGCGTATAAAGGAAAAAAAGAGCTTGATATTTGATGACGATGATGATGATGAAGGTGATGAAGATGGCAAAGAAAAGAGACTAGCATTGGAAAAAGGATTTGAGAAAAGAGGACTTAGCGAGAAATCTGCTCGTATCATCTGTGTGGAGAAAAGAAAATCAGAGAGAAAAGGAGGAGGAAACGCAGATGAAGAATTAAATGATGAACCCAAAGGGGAAGAGAAGGAGCAGAGTGAATCTAGGCTTTGCAGAGACAGTTCAGATGCAAGCTCGATGGTGAGTTCGTTGAAGACAACCACAAAGCATGAACAAAGGCATCACAGGCGACATCATGATTGCTCTCATGGGTATTGTGACAATAGCTTCCTGAGAAGAGATAAAAACTCTTCACTGAGCAAATTGATTGAAGAATGGGATGCGCAACACACAATGAATAATGACCATTCTCATCACAGGCATCATCGACATGGACACAGGAGTCACCATATATCGCGTTCAGAGTCACTGAGGAGTGAGAGCGGAAAGGGGCAAGAAGCATATGATTATGGAGGGGCAGGCTTTTGCGAAGAGGAAGCGGGAAAGAGTTTGGGAATTGCGGTGAGCAGCGTGAAGGATGCAGAGCTGAGCAAGGCGGGACTTGGCAAGCAGGTGAAGTGGCTGTTGAAGGAAGCCAAAATCAAATGAAACAGAAGACGAATGAAGAAGAACAGATAAGTTTTGTGGTATTTTTGCTGCTTTGCTTCAGAAATGCGAGCAATTGTAATCATAAAAAAAGAAAAGGGTCTATTTCTATTTCGTGCACGCTCCAAGATGAAATAAAATAAATCGATCCAATTGTGGCATGAGATTTTTGGGATGAGTGAATGAAGGAGAAAATGACTGTGGAAGAGACTCATTAACAAAAAAAAGTGAAATGGAAAAGAGCATCAATAAATAACTGTTTTTGCTTTCCTGAGGGTTTTGAACATGAAAGAGCAACTAAAGGATTCGAACGAAAGGCAATGATTTTCAACGATACTCAAAATCTGAAATGGCAATAATGCAATTGAAATTGTTGGTTCGTCTTTTGTTTGACAATGGCTTGACAGATTGAAGTTGAACTTGACTTTCTGGCTTGGATACATTATTTTTCACTTAAAAACAATTGTTTACAATAAAATTGAAGATCGAAAGGTTTTTACGAAGGAAGAGAAGATAGTTATGGGCAATTATTTTAGGAACTAAATACTCTCGCGCTGTTGAAAAGAGAGACTGCAAAAGTTGCACAAAGTTTTTTCAACTCCCACATTCATTTTCAAACTTTTTTTGCTCAGTTTTTCAATATTTGCATGTGCTCTTCGTTTGATGCTTTGAGTGATTGTTGTTTGTTTCTTCTTTTGAGCCAAAATCATGCAAACAAGCAACCAGGAAAGACAAAACAGCAAAAACAACTCTTGGAAGCACTTTTCTCAAAAGCATGTTTTTGATTGGTCAGAAAACCATTCATTATTCTCATTTAAAAATAAATAAATAAATAAATAAATAAATAAGAAAAAATGAAGAAAACGAAATGAATTGAATCACATAATCGAATTCTCACGCTCAACCAAGAGCAAAACCTGACAATAAACTCAAAGGCAAAAAAATGGAGCAAGCATTATTCAGAAAGTGCTTGAAATGAATTTCCACAAACTGAAATAATATGTCTCCCATTCGGTTCAAACAGCATTTGCACAGCTTTTCCAAAGCTCGGATTGAACTCCGCTCGATCTTTCCGAAAGAGCAATGGATTGCATGCTCAATACTTCCACAAGCATCGAAATATTACCGTTTTCAGAGGAGCCGTTTTCTGATCAGAAAAGATCTTCCAACCTCGTTTGGATCTCTTTCATTGGCAAACGCCGTTTGTGCTTTTTGAAGAAGATGCAGTTGAAGCCATTCGCACACTCACAATGATATGAGCGAGCTGCTTGAATCAGGGATCTGCGAGTTGCACTCAGATGGCATCTGGCAATCAACTGCATCAGCAATGGTCATGACCATTGCTCCTTCTGGAAAGTGCTGGATGAACTCCTTCTTCAAATCAGTGAGTGCCGGCCGATCGTTTGGCTGCTGGCACAATGTGCATCTCACTGCGTTGCTCAAAGACGAGTTTTCAACAGCCTCTGGCTTTGGCTTTTCTCCGTTCACAATCTTCTGCCCTGCCACCTCTGCTGGATACTCCCCAAACGGGATCTGCAGTGTCAAGCACTCCCACAGCATCATCCCAATCGAAAAGGCAACTGATTCCTTTGTTGCCTCCATTTTCTTGTTCATCAGCAGTTCTGGTGCCTTCCACCTCAAGCACTCTTTTTTGAAGTCATCCTCATCCTCAAATGCTGATGAGGGAAGTGATTCATCATCGTCATCGTCAGTTGCAGACGTTGCAACTATTGACGAAGAGATGGATGAAGAATCTGAGTCATCATCGGACAATAAATCTGAGTGCATCACAATGCAGATTACCATATGCTCAGAGAATAAAACAATGTGCGGACTGAGATTGGAAAGAGAAGAAAGAGGATTTTCCATTTCATCAAATGAATGCAGTGCGAGATTGGCCACCCAGAACATAATTTGGGAAGCTGTTTGTTCTCTTTCTTTCAGTGAGCCAATTGCCATCTCCTTCTTGGCATTCCTTCCGTGCAACAGCATGAACAGCGAATCCCTCAAGTCCACAATCAATTTTTCATGAGGCGATGAACAGGCCATCGCATCCACCAGATTCGACATCGACGAGGTGGTTGGACACATGCTCTCTGGTCGGATAAAAGTGGAATCTGAATCTGTCGTTGAAGTGGATGAGATTGATGGAGATGGTGTTCGCTTTCTTGACTCTTCCTCTTCTTTCTCATCAACCTTCTCCAGCATCCATTCTGGGATCTTGTCTGAATCTTTCCCCAGAATATATTCTGTTGATCCACTCTCACTCAATAAATGCTCTGATGACTCAGAGTGTCCCAAGCTTTTCTCATACACCCTCTTTTTGATCCTCTCTTCATTCTTCTTCTCTGCTTCCTTCTCTGCTCTCCTCCATTGCTCCTCTGGAGACATCTCCATTGTTACCATCTCAAATGCCTTCGGATCCTTTTTGATATTATCATTCACAATCTCTTCCAATTCTTCTGTTCTTCTCTCCGACTTTCTCCATCGAACTGCCAGAATGATAGATACAACAAGAACAATCAAGAACAACACAGCAAATATCACAATCACAATCAACGCCCATGATGATTTTTCTTCTTTTCCACTTTCAACTATCCTTTCATCTCCTTTTGGTGGAGTAATGCTCGCATTCTTCAAAACGAATGACTGTGTTAAAGATGGGGATTCTGTATTTCCAAACAGAATGCACACGCTCACCTCTGCATTTGCGTCTGCTGTTCTCACAATTCCAGATTCAATTGCAACATTGACTTCCTCTTCGCTCGCAAAGCCAGAGTCGGGTATTTCATGAGTCTCGACTTGCTCAACATCTCCGATGGAGGAAGTCACCCGAAACGACAGGTTGCACGGCAGAAGAAGTGCTCCTCTGAACACAACGTTCAAAAGCTCTTCGTTCTGTTCTGATGTGGCAGATCGAAGAATTGGGATAAACAGTGGTGATGCTCGCTCCTCAGCAATCCCCTTCAAGATGCATCCATCATTCAGTATCCACAATGACGAATTATCCTTCACACCATCTCCTCCCTTCAGACTCATGATATTCAGCTCAGAAGAATCAGAGCATATTATGTTTCTTCTTGCTGATGGAAAGCCTCGAATCGTCAAGCTATTGAATGCAAAGAAGCCTGAGTCTATCTTCACCTCTCCTCCCTTCACAGACAGCCCACCCAATGATGAGTTTGAAACTGACACATCTTTCATGCTCACAACGCTCTCTTCAACATCCACAACAGAGCCATTCCATCTGCATATTTCATCTCTCTCAAATCCCTCTTTTTCTTTCATTTGTTCATTTTCCTCAAGAGCACCCACAAATGTGCATGAGTCCAATATTAAACTCGTGCACCTGCAAAAAGAGGCTTCAATCCCCCGAGTGCTTCTTGACTCACATTCTGCAAACGAACAGTTTTGCAACACAATCTTCCCTTCTCCATCTTCACATTCCACTCCGCACGCTCCTTCACTTGTTCTGCTGATGTTGCTGAACTTCGATAACATCACATCCATTCTTTTCTCATCACCTCTCAGCTGCTTCCTCCTCTTCTCATCTCGTAACATTCCATTATTCTCATTTCCTCTTTCTCTCAACATATTGACAGCAGGCCCATTCTCAATCCTCACATCCATCACATCAAGTTCCTTCACATTCATCTCTCCATTCCTCATGCAAATCAACCCATTCCTGCTCTCACCTTTCTTCACCACAACTTCTGATAACTTCACCTCACACTCGACACATTCAACAAGCGAAGCACATGCAAACTGTGAAACAATTAATCCGGCTATTGTGACTGACGATCTTTCTCCATGCATCAGCGTTGGCATTCTGCACACATTGCATCCTTCAGCTGGCTTCACGCAACATTCACTCATTGAAAGTGTCCCCTCCTCCACACAAAATATCTGCTCGTGTTCTGTTGGAAAGACTTCTGGAATCTCAAAGCTGATTCTCTCCACACTCACATTCCCCTTGCACTCAACTACGCAACCCTTCTCTTTCCTCTCCAATCTGCTCATCTCGACTGTTGCCCTGCTTCCCTTTGCCAGCAGTGTGAGATTCTCCAGCTTGATCTCTGTTTCCACTTCACTTGCTTCATCCACCACAACTCGCGTTCCATACTCGTGCACAATGTGCGTCAGCCCATATCCCAGCGTTTCACAGCACTTGTCTTCTTTCCCACACTGTCTGTTGTTCTCCCCGCCTTTTGCTCCTCCAGAGCTCACAAAGATCGTTGATGACTGATATTTCGTGATGAATGGAATCAAATCTGTATCTTCCCTGTGATCTGTTGTGTCTGATCCTGATATCATGTGTGCCTGCCCAGAAATGCCTCTCAAATCCATCACAAATTGTGTTTCGTTGATCTGTGAAGAGATGTTGTGGCAAGCAACAAAAATGTGCCTCCCAATATATGCTGTGTTCCCTTCAAACTTATCTCCCTCAAACACAAAGTCCAACACCTCGTCAATCTCTGCCCCAACAAACACACCTCCTCCTCTCCCACTGATCCCAGAGCATCCACACTGCACCACGCTGCATTCACTCACACGGAGCCAGCCCCCAGCGCTCATCTGCCAACACATCCCTCCTCCTTTTGTGCTTCTTCCGCATTTGCACCCCTCCACTTTCGTTCCATTCACCTCTGCCCCAACACTCACCTCTCCCTCGCTCTTCACCACAACCGCATCACTCCCTTCTCCATCCACCCACCCAATGCTCGAGTTCGCAATCCCAATCCCTGCCTCTTGATCGTCAATATTCCCTTTTCTTTCATCTGCTTCCATCCCAACTCTCACACATATCAATGCTCCACTTTTCACTTTGCATCCTTCCACTTTCAGTTCTTCCACAACGCATCTGCACCCGCTCTCAACAACAAACATTCCATTGCACACACTTTCACTTTCCATCTCAATTCCCTTTCCCTTCAACTCTCCTTTGATCATGTGGACAAAAACAATCTCTCCAACAAATTCATTCTCTTCAATGCTCAATGCGCATCTTGTGAGTGACAGAACTCCTTCATTGTTTGCCATTATTGCTGTCTTCAAGCATTCTTCATCCTTCACAACTTCAAATCGGATCCCTTCAAATCCCGCATTCTTGCTGTTCGCCAGTCCCACACCTTCCATCCTCTGCTTCACTTCAACAACAATTGTTGCCTTCGCATCCCCCTCAATCATTGTTCCTCCATGTGCCTCGATCTTTATTCCAGACACATCAAGTCTATCGTCAATTTTCGTCTTCTCCATAATCTCGATCATTCTCTCTTCTTCACAATCCTCAACATGCATCAGTCCTTGCCACAAGCTCATGCATGGATCTTCAATGCTCCCACAACTCATCACATCATATCCGTCTTCTGCCACATGCACAATTCTGCCCTTGAACAGAATAACAAACCGTAACAAATCAGTATCTGTGAACACACTATCATTTCCCACAAATCCATTTCTATCATTGCTCCAGTTCCCAACATCAAACAAGAACGAATTAACACTCACACAACTGTTCAGCTTCGATGCAAATATGAACATGTTTCTTCCAACAGCTGCTTTATTCACTTCCATCTCGCATCCCTCACCAAATATGAACGGAGTCTCTGCCTCGTTTCCCCTGCAGTCCATCCACAAAAACCCTCCTTTCCCTCCCTCTCCATCGCATCTGCATGTTTTCATCTTTGTGTTGTTCATTCTCATCTCTTTGCCATTCTCAATCACCACTCTCATCACTCCTCCTTCTCCTGAAACGGTTCTTCTGCATTCTGAAAATGTGCATCCATCAACCACAACACTGCACTGAAATGCAAATCCTGTCTCTGTCATATCCATCATTGACATCTCACATTCACTTATCCTCACAACTCCACCCTCTGCAGCTATTATTGCATATTCCCTCACCCCAGTCCCATCCCCCACAAATGTGCATTTCTCAATCTCCACAACAGCCTCTTCTTCGCCTCCTGCTGTTGATCTTGACAGAATTACAACATCTATATCATGCACAAACTCGACTGGCAGCCCTATCTCCATCCCTCTCAACAGCATGCTTGCTGTATTTCCAAGAACAGAGCTGCCTTTTTCTCCTTCAATCACCGATTTCACTGTCAGTCTCGCACTTTCCGCTCCTTCATTCTTCACAATCTCAAACATGCTCACATCGAACTTGTCTTCGATCTCAACAGCTCCACTCACATTCAGTGTCTTCTTCCCTCTCCATTGCTTTGCATTCTTGTATCCTCTCAAAAGTGTCTTGCACGGATACTCTTCGCTCCCACATCCAATAACATCAACACCAGTCCTGCACACATCCACTACACCTCCCACATATTCCTTCAGAAACAGATCCAATGAAGCAGCTCTTTCTTTGAAATATCCTCTGTCAATCCCTTCCATCTCCACGCTCTCCCCTTCTCTCCCTCTGATATCCACAAATTTCTCCTTCACAACTCCCACAACCAGATCGTCACACTCCACAAAAACATCCTTCCCTTCTGCTGCACTGTTCCCTCCAAACTCAATATCATTCAGCACAAAGTCGTTCTTCGATCCTGCACATCCAATAAGGAATATCCCTCCTCCTCTTCCTTGTGCAGAACATCCATTCACTTTCCATCCATCCAATTTAAACTCTGATGCAACACCAAGCTCCACCTTTATCCCACCTCCGCTGCTCTCTTCTTCACTCACAGAACATCCACTCATCGTGCAATTCCTCCCTTCCATCTTTATCCCATTTCCTCCTCCAAAAGCAAAGCATCCCCCATCCCCTGTTCTTCGTTTTATCCCAGCAACACTCACATTCTCCATCTCCACGTTCCAGCTTCCGCTCCATTTCCCAAATCCACTTTCGCATCCTTCCTTTCCCTCAAACTCGCAATTGTGAATATGGCTCTTTCCACTCGATGATACCACCACAATCCCATCAACACCTGTTGATCCAACACCCTTGCACATAACGCCATCCATCTCCAACTCTCCTTCACCTTTCACTGACAGCATCCCATTTTCACCAAAGATCACATGCTTTCCCTCCACAATCTCGCAATTCCTCATCACCAGTTTCCCTCCAGTCACTCGAACATACTCATAATCCACAGCAGTCACCCCTTCCATCATCTTCATTTTGTTATTCTCCATTGAAAGCGTTTTGTCCATCACCTCAACAAACGCCTCTCTTCCACAGAGCGACTCCTTCAGAACCAGCGTCATCTTTATAATTTGTGTGTCAGCTGAAAGCATGAGAAGTGCATCCTGTTGCTTTTCAGTATCTGTCCCAACAACGATTTCACCCCACTCGTTCACTGTGTCAAACACAAAATGACCACCTTCGATAACTGCCTCGCCATCGAGCTTATATCCTTCTCTCATCCGAATTCTGTGCTCTTCTGCTGATCCGACTGCATCAATCGCTCCTTTGATTGTCCGGCATGCAAACATTTCACATCCACATCTGCTGAAATCATGCACACCATCTTCGCTTCCCACAATTGTTGGCACGCTTACTTCTCTCAAATACACCACAAGAGCTATCACTAGCTTTTCATTTGCGGTGCTCCTCTCAAACCCACTCAGCTCATCATACACATCCATATTCGGCTGAAATTCAATTGTTGTTGTGTTTATCACCTTCTGCAAATCATCTGCACTCACAAACATGTTCTTCCCAGCTCTCGCCTCACAATTCGAAAATCCAACATTTTTCACCACAAAATCTCTCATCCCCTCGCAGACATATAAATACACTCCTCCTCCATATCCTCCTCCTCCATTCCCTCTTGTTTCTGATCCTCCTGCACTGCATGACTCAAACATCGTCTTCTCATCAGAACCAGTCATGTTCCCAATCCCCACTCTGCTTCCCATCTTCATCTCCAACCACAATGCCCCACCGCTCCCACTCAGACACTTGCAACCTTCAAATGAAATACCATTCAACTCCATCACCTTTCCATTTTCCACAACTCCACAAAACGCACTTCCATCTCCTTCGCTTCGTTCAATCTCCAAAAATGTGCTCGCTTCAATCCTTGCAGTTCCAGCTGCACCAATTCTCACCAGCTCCAGTTTGCTCTTCATCCATTTCATTGAAACATTGTTGCATATCAACTCTCCATCGCCAATCTCAATGGCACTCTTCTCAAACACTTCCGCTTGCTCATCCTCTTCTGCACTTCTTTCACTCCTCAACACTGCATCTCGAAGCTCTGCCACTCCTGCCCTTCCTTCAATCTTGAGCAGATGCGATCCTTTCCACAATCCAGAATTGTGAACCAGGCATATCTTTTCAACGATCAGCTTTCCACTTGTGATCTTCATCCCAGCACCTCCCTCAGCTCTTGGCTCCATGCTTGTCGAACTTGCCCCACTGCCTTCAAACTTCATCCACATTGCATTCACCGCCAGCTCAGTATCCCCATATACGCCTTTGCCAAACACAAACTCTTGCATTTCTCTCCTCACATCAGACATCCACAGTGAATGGTTCAATGTTTTGCAAGGTCTGTCAGCTGTGCCACATATCCACTCATCTGTTCCATTTCCACCGTTTGCATGCACTTTTCCAACAAACAATGGAATCCAGTCATCACTTGCTGACCCTCCTTCAATCACTACTCTTCGACCTGTCAAATTCGATGATAGAGATCGACATCCAACAAAGCAATTGAAGTTTATCACGCTCGCATATTTGGATGAAGCATAGAAATCGTGTCCTTCTTTTGCTGTGTTGTTATCAAAAAGACAATATTCAATTGAGAATTCGTTCGCATAGTTGTCAGAGTAAATATTGAATGTTATACCACCTCCATTCACCTGAGATGCAGTATTATTTTTGAAAAGGCAATTCGTGATTGTTGCTGGATTTGATCCAAGCTCTTCAAGAGCACCTCCATTTAAATTTCCCGTCGTTGTTCCGTTCACAAAGCAACATGAATCAAAAAGTGAAGACTGACCATTTCTGAAGTGAGCACAATTTCCTCCTTTGGAATCCAAGCATGAAGAAAAGTTCAATCCAACATATGTTCCTTTTGCAGCATTTAGAAATGTCGCACCTCCTGTTGTTTGATTTGACCAACAAAAAGAAAATGAGCAATTTACCATATTCTGCTTCCCTTGATTCAGAAGAATTGCTCCATCTGCCACTGAACTCCAACATCTCTTAAAAAGAGAAAATAAAATCACAAAAGACGAAAATGATTATCGAAGAACATTAACAAAGTCAAATTAAAAAAAAAAAATGGGCATACCACAAAATCACAACGAACAATTGTTGCCGATCCACTTGAAATATGATTAATTGCACCACCATTGCTTCCAGTCAAATCTGTGAAAATGCAATCAACAAATTCAATATCATCATTTCTGTTTGTGCATCTTGTTGCAATGACTGTTTTTGTGCTTTTCTCAAATGTGCTGTTGAAAGCCCCAAACATTCCACTCTGTGTAATCAGTCCTTCAAATATGCTTCCATAATATGCATTGTCCACAGAAGAAAACTGGCTGTTTGTCACAAAGCATTTTCCTCCAATCATATTTCTTTTCAAGCTTTGTGGACAAACATTTTGTTCAACATTTGAATGCGAAACATTCTCGAATGCACATCCACTCACAAACACTCTCTGTGCATCAGAGCTTCCAACAAATGGTTGGGTTCCATCAACGCAGAATGAGGAGAAATGGCAGAAATTCAATTCCAAAGATGAAAAGTCTTCAAACCAGTTTTTTGTTCTCCCGTCATGCTGAATGCAAGGCACAAAAGACTTTGATTTCTCAGGAGCAAGCGAAACATTTGAAAAAACTGTTCTTCCTCCAAAACTCTCCACAATCCACTTCGTTTGGCTTTTTTCAATGAAAATTTGGCAATCTTCGATTCTTGCACTTGAGAGTGAATCAACAAGAAATAAACTGTTTCTGTTTGACTGGCAAAGATTCATCGCTCTTAATCCTATCGATGAGTTCTTTTTTTCAAAGCATCCATGAATGAAAGTTTTCTCTTTTATCAATTTCTCGTTTTCACAATAATCTTTAATGTTCTGTGTTTTCTTCATCAAATCTGATTGAGAAAAGTTTTCGAAGTTCTGCAGGAAAGACGTCAATTTGTGTTTTGAAAATTGTTGTTCTTTCATTTGTTCATCTTTCGGTTGAACGATGGTATCAATATTTTCTGCATTTTCATCTGTGTATGAGCCAAATAAATGATGAAAAAAGCAGATTAGCACAATTATCAGCATGCAGGAGAAAAATGAATAAATGAAAATAAATAATTATGGGAATGAAAGATAAAAATTAGTTCTTCATAAAAATGCTTTTAATAAGAAGCATTAAAATGTTATATCTCAATAATAATTGAAAATGCACTTGTATATTTAAAGAAAAAATTAATGACAAAAATTTCCTTTTTTATCACAATGAATAAAAAATTGAAAAAAAGTGGAAAATTTTTTTCACAAAATTCTGTTTATTCTGACAAACGTGAGGGTGATCTCTTGAAATGAACTATTTTCTATTATTTTTAATAATTAAAATATATCAAAATATTTATACTTCAAAAAAACATTTTTGTCACATTTAAATATGGATTTCATGGAAAAAAATTTAACAAACTTCTTGATTTTTGAAAATTCAACTTTTAAAAGGATTTCTTTGTTTGTTGAATTTTTTTCATTTTCAGTCTATTATTTTATTTATTTATTTATTTATTTATTTAAAATGAAGCTTTGTTAATAGAGAAAATTGACAATCGTTCTCAAAATTTCAGCTTGGATAATAAATAGTTTTTAATTTCAAAAAGAAAACAGTTATTTATTTTGTTCATTCTCAAAGAAATTATTACATTATCATTTGTTGTATTTGAACGGACCTTATGATAAAAATTTTATTAAATTTTTCATTTTGTTTAATTATCAGGTGAAGATGAAAAATGTATACTTTCATCAAAATTTCATTCAAACTAACCAAAATTTTCCAACAGAGAAACAAATGTTCAACAATGTCATTCTTTTCTTATTGATTAAATTTTGTAAGTTGGAATATAAATTTTATGAAAATATCTAAAATTTTTTGAAAAGTTCCTTTTGTTTAATTTTCAAAAAAAAAAATATCATATTTCGATCAAATTTCTGTTTTCAGTCACCAGATTTCATGAGAATTATTATAATATCATTATCATAATTTAATTTTCTTAACAGAAAAATTTGGTCAATTTGAACAGAAATTTGATCGAAATATGATATTTTTATTTTTTTTTGAAAAAAAAAAGGAACTCTTCAAAAAAATTTAGACAAATATAGTTAGTGTTAATAATCGTGGACACTTTCAATAACTGTGGACAGTGGCTTTATCTCAACAACCATCAAAAGTTGCTTTTTAATAATTAACCCAATTATTCATTAAATGAATATGAACTTATATGAATTGTTTCAATCACACATACACCACAAAAAATATTTATAAAAAGATTTTTTTGTTTTCGGAGAAATTCGGAGAATCTTATTTCTCCGAGTTTCTCCGAAAATATAAAATGTTTTTTTCAAAATTCTGCAGAGCAAGTTGTTAAATTTTTGTTTGACTTATAAGTTCATATTCATTGAGGGAATAATTGGGTTAATTGTCAAAAAGCAACTTTCAACGGTTGCTGAGATAAAGCCACTGTCCACAGTTATTGAAAGTGTCCACCGTTATTAACACTAACTATATTCAAACTTCATCTTCTTCTGACAATTAAACAAAATGAATAATTCAAAAAAAAAAAATTTATGATGTATTCAATTAGGGTTTTGGTAAACCATTATTAATAAAAATTTGAGTCTAAAAATATGACACTTCAAGCTTTTTCATTGAAAAATTACGCTCTGTGGATAAACTTTTTTATGATAAAAATACAAAAATAAAATGGGTTCATTTTTTGAAATATGTGTGAGGGCACAATGTTTTATGTGACAACAAAAATGATGTTTATTCACGGATAAAAGGAACCAATTTATTTTGTAACCTGAGAAAGTTTTGAAAAGTTATGAGCGAACAAAGTTTTTTGAAAAGAATAAAAAAAGTTTGAAAGCTTGTATTTTGCTGCTTTTTTTTTTGAACCAATTAAAATTTGAAAAGAAAGAAAGAAAATAATCGAAACCCAATGAATAAAAACACTTTAAAAATGAAAACGAGAAATGAATGTTCAAAAAATAAACATAACTATTTTTCTGTTAAAGAAATATATTGATAGAAAATTCTAAATTCGAGATATAAAACTGCAAAAAAAAAAATATTTTTTTTATGTTAGATTATAATTAAAAAATATCAAAACAAATGATTCTAATCAAATTTATATTTAATGTTGATATCAAAACAAAAACATCACTCTTTTCAAATCGCGCTTCAAACCTTGAAAAACTGCCATTATTACCTTTTCCTGGATATAAAAAACTGTTGTAGGTACAAATTCGAATCATTTCAAGAATTATTTCAACATGGCGGCTCAAAAAAAGTTGCTCAGTTCTCAAGAACGCGTTATCGAATTTAATAACCGTCAGTCTTCACTTGGGTTTTGCGACAATCGTATACGAACCGCCAAGTACAGATGGTGGACTTTCCTTCCTCGGAATCTTTTTGAACAGTTGCGACGGATATCTAATTTTTATTTTCTTTGTTCAATGATTATCAATTTATTGTATGGAAATACTTTCCCTTTGCTATCAGATGATATTTTCTCGAAATTTTTAGGCCTGGGGTTCAAATTTTGAATCCAGTCACAAGCATTTTGCCAGTGATATTTATATTAGGCGTTGGAATGTTAAAAGATGGTTACGAAGATTTTTTGAGATATAAATCTGACAATCGAACAAATGGAAAGCCTGTTTTCGTAAAGATAGGGAATCGTTTCGAAAATTTGGAAACATACAAGCTTCGAGTAGGAGATTTTGTGTTGCTTAGGAGGTTTGCTTAAATTCGATTAAAATGGTGCTTTTTAGTTAAGATATATCCGAACAATTACTTTTTATAAGAGGGGAGCAAATTCCAGCGGATATGATTCTTTTGTCATCAAGTCAGGAAAATGGCATGTGTTATGTAAATACGATGAATTTAGATGGGGAAACAAATCTTAAGATTAAGAGAGCTCATCCAGATATTTACAATTCACTTCGATCCCTCAAACGTTTCCGTTTTCCAAAGCGCGAAATTGAAAAGAAGAGCGGAAATCGCACTTTAAAAAAAGAGGATAACTTGAACAACGCAAATAATGCTGCAAAAAAGGATTCACAATATCTTTGCCTTCTTGCATCACAACTTAACGAGTGGAAAGGTCGAATCGTCTGCCAAGCTCCCGACAGGCATTTGCACCAATTTGCGGGAAGAATTGAATTTTCGAATGCTCTTTGCACATCTTCATCTCAAAATGCAAGCTCTCAAACAAATTCTTCCTCATCTGTAGCTGATGCTTCAGATTCAGTTCCTCAGAATGAAGCAACTAATCCATCTTCAGTTGTGCCTATTTCACTTACGCAACTTTTACTGAAAGGATGTTCAGTAAAGAATACGCGTGCTGTTCTGGGAGTTGTTGTCTACACAGGAAAAGAAAGTAAGGTCTGAAATATGCCCCTTTTGAATGAATCGCAATATTTTGTATTTTTATTTAGTGAGTGATAATCTTAAATTTTGTGTGGCGTACACTTTCCTTTTTCATTATATATATTTTTATGAATATTCGAATATTTCGCGAAATCTTGCAGTTTTTAATGAAAATTAAAAAATATTTTTTTTTTTTGTTCTTTTTCTCGTTCTTATATTTTCAAAGATACAACTGAATTCTTCTGCACCAAAACCGAAGTTTTCTTCGTTTGATCGCCGTCTGAATATTTCTGTATTTGCGATGCTGATGATCACCATCTGCATTATCCTTTTCAGTGCGGTTGGATACAGAATCTCGAATGTGTGCTGAAATAAACAAACGAAAAACGATTTTGCTAATTATTTAATGATTTTAATGTCAGAGTTTTGAGCTTAATAATTGATTTTTCTTTCATTCTTTTATTGAATTTGATTTATTTGTTTCAAAATTTTGAATTTCAATTATTCTTATTAATCTTTTATCGAATATTTATGCTTTTTGTAATTTATGATATTTTATATGACTTTCAGAATAAGAATGTGCTAAAACATCCTTATCTGTTTCTTAAGGAGCAGACTATTCCGCAGTTTTTCTATAACATTTTGGGATAT
Source organism: Monocercomonoides exilis (assembly GCF_001643675.1). Lineage (NCBI taxonomy): Eukaryota > Preaxostyla > Oxymonadida > Polymastigidae > Monocercomonoides > Monocercomonoides exilis. The sequence continues at coordinate 138,120 of NW_027150550.1, forward strand.
TTTGTGATGTTTTCTTATTTGATTCCTATTTCTTTGTTTGTTTCTTTGGAGATATCTCGCTTTATCCAGGTGTGATTCATCTTTAAACTTCATTCATTTACATATGTATTTTTAATCTAATTTTTAATTGGGAAATGAAATTCGTTTTGCTATTGAAACCTGCTAATGATTGCAATTCAATGCTCTTGACATGTGATGTTATTTCAATGAAAAGAGCATCTTTCTTGAGTTGGATGAGAAAATGTTCGACTTCTCGAAAGGGGAAGAAGGCAGAATGCAAGCAAGAACCTCAACTCTCAACGAAGAACTGGGATTGGTGTGAATTGACCTTATGTTGCTGTTGACTCATTTTATGTAATAAATAATTATTGATGCAATCATCTAATTATTCAATGTTATCATTATTTTTCCATCTGAAACATTTTCTTTTGCTTTTTTCCCAGATAACTCACATTCTCTCTGATAAAACAGGTACGCTCACCTCAAACAGAATGAGGTTTCGCTCGTGTTGTGTTGGGAAGGACATATTCGACCTGAAAGAGAAAGGCACAAAAGCAAGCACTCCAAACTGCGGAAGCAGCAGCTCTTCGACGTCGATGTCGTCGCAGGCGACATCCATCCTCAAAGAGCGCTCACACGAAGGAGAAAACAGGAATGCTGATGGGACAGCGCCTGTCAAACACACTCATCATCCACTCCAATCACTTTCATCCACTTATTCACATGTGATTCACACAGGCAATCAGCAAAGAGCTGAATCTCACACTTCATCAACACAGTTAGACGATCAACATTCATCATCTTCTTCTGCATCATCTTCTTCTTATTCGGAAGCATCAACAGCTCCAGTGAATGCAGAAAACACATCACTTTTCTCTTCGCTCATTCCATCCACTCCACACTTCAATGCCTTTCACTTCATAACTTGTCTTCTTCTCTGCCACGATGCTGTTCTCGAGAAGAAGCCAAGAAAGCCAAAAACAACAAAAATCTCATTTCTTAATGACGAGGGTGAGGCCAACGCTGCTTCGGGCTCGGCTGACAAGCATATCGAAGATGGATTTGTTGGATTTTTGGATGTGGATTTTGAACACGAGAAGAAAAATGCGATGAATGAGAAGGAACAGATGTCAGCAAGTGAACAGGAAACGAATGAAGGAGATGGACACGACGAAGATGACGATGACGACTATGATGATATGGCTGCAGAAGAAGAAGCCGAAAGAGCAAAACACAAACAGAAAAAGGGCTTAACAGCAATGCTAAACACATTTCTGGCAACACCTGGAAAGGGCAAGAAAGCAAAAGAGGCGAAAAGCACTTCAAATTTTTCTTCTTCCAAAAAGAACACTAGAATTAGCCACACAGACTCAATAAATTCGAAAAACGATGATTTTTCGTGTGTTCAGCCAACAGGCCTTGATGCGAGCACGCCTTATTCTTATAGCGACGAGAAGAGTCAGCGTGATTGCGCTGTAAATGAAGGAGATGAAGAAGCAGAAGAAGATGACAGACTCTCACAAGGAGAGGGTGTTTCTCCGTCTGCACTCCCTTCATCGCCCAATCCTCCCATCCCTTTCTTCCCAAATATCGATTCCCCAACAACCGATCTGGTTTCTCTCACAACTTCGCCTGCACCTTCGCCCGTTCTATCTTCACCACAGACATCTCCCGCCAATCTGAACATATCGTTTCATCCGCTTTTCTCTTCTATGCCGCTACAAACTTCTTCAGACAACGACTCCATTTCTGTTTCTTCTGAGCATTCCATTGCAATGCATTCAACAGGCAATTCTGTTTCTCTGTCTCCCTTTTATCGCACTTCCACCTCCCTCCATTCGCCTTCTGACTCGCAATTAGCTGTCAACAAGGATGCTCAAATAGGCACTCCCTCAGCTTCCTCTTATCTTTCTCTGAATCCTCCCCTGATGATTCCGAAGAAGCACAGAAGAAACCCTTCCGATTTCTCATCCACTTCAATTGCCTTCCCTTCCACTGTGTTCACTCCCATGGCATATCAGTCAACTTCACCAGACGAAATCGCTCTTTTGAATGCTCTTTCTTCAGTCGGCTTATCGTTCATGGCGCGCTCTTTAACTGAGCTGTCTGCCACTATCATTGGAGACCCCTTGCAGAGTATATTCTCATCTGGGCAGCGCACTTTTTCTGCTTCTTCACTTGCTCCTCAGCCGACGCCTTCTCCTTCTTCTCTTTCGCCCTCGACATTCCACTGGAAAATTGTTGGCTGCCTTCCTTTTTCTTCTGAAAGACGCCGAATGTCAATTGTGGTGAGGGACAACAAAGGAAGCACAATGCTTTATGTGAAAGGCGCAGACTCGACGGTTCTCAACCTCTGCGGCATCGATGAAGATGGCAAAAGGAAAGAAACAAGCAACAACAATGGGTCTGCACTTGATGGAGCAGGAAACAATACAACTTCTGAGAATGCCAAACCAAACTGGAGAGAAAGAAGCGAAGAAGAGCGAACAGCAGAGCTGAAGCGATGGGCAGCGAAACGCTGGAAGATTGAGCGAGATGTGTTTGCCAAAGACAATGGACTGAACCCCAAATCGATCGATATGACTGGATTTGAGGAAGCTGTGGGGAGAAACAATTCTTCTTCAAATACAACAATGAACTCCTCGTCTGAAGGAGAAAAAGACGAGGAAGAAAAGCCAAGCGAATTTGATTCGTTTGAATGGATAAAAGTAGCTGATGACTTTTTACAGAGTTACATTTCTTTGAAATTAAAGTCGAATCCAATTTTGGCAGCGTCTGTTCAGAGTCGCAAAGAAGGGGAAACAGCAGAGAATCCATCATCTTTTCCTTTGGATTCCAATCAATCAAATAAAAATCAATGTTATGACGATGCCCCAGACAGCTCATCTGTTCTCTCTCGTGCAACTGCACCTCTTGCTCCGACACTCTCCCCCAGCCTTTCCTCGCTCTTCCCTTCTTTCCCCACTTTTTACTCTTATCTCGCTTCTCTGCTGCATCATCAGCACATTTCTGACCAGGCAATCATTAACTCTCTCACTGAATATGCGAGATCAGGATTTAGAACACTTCTTGTTGCATGCCGTTACATTTCTCCGGATGAGGCTGCTTCGTGGGAAACAGAGCTGACAGAGGCAGAAGGAGCAATCATGAGCAGAGAGGAAAGAATTGAGCAGTGCTTTAACAAACTTGAAAGCATGGCCCCGCTGAATCTTGTGGGTGCTACTGCTGTGGAAGACGAGCTACAAGATGAGTGCCCTGAAACAATTGATTTTCTAACAAAGGTTTGCTTTTTTTTCTGAAAAATAGAATGTTCTTTTTCCATTAAACCGATTATTATTCTTCATTTCTATAAACTTTCTTTTATTTTTAGTGTGGAATTCGCTTCTGGGTGTTAACAGGGGACAAAGTGGACACCGCTGTCAATGTGGGGTTATCTTGCCGTCTAATTCATGCAGATGTCCAGCCATTGTTTTTGACGCGAAATGAACTTGCACACATTACTGAAGTGAATGATGGACAGGCACGAAGCGAAAATGCTCTGATAGCTCTTCCGACTGTGCTCACGTTGAATGCTAGCTCTTTCCAGTCATTGACAAACGCTTCCCGATCATCAAAACAGAAGCACAAAAAAACTTACAAACCTTTCTCTCCTCGAACAATTGAGGATCACATGCAGAAAAAGCAGCTTGATTCGCCTCTGGTTGCAAAGAGCCCGTCACAAATGAACGATGAAAAGGCTTCTGTAGCATTCTCTTTCTTAAGTGCTCCAGATCCAATATCAACAGAAGGGGCAACTTTGGCAGAGAGACAGGCAGCCGAAGAAGCGCGCATGCAAAAACAGAAGGTAATGCAACTGCTGATCGAATTGGCAACAAAAGTTGACATTCCGCAGGCTGAGATCAACAAGGCAATCAACGTGAAGCCCGAGAAAAAGCCGTTCTCTCGAACAAACAATACTGACGATGATCAGCCAAGTGACGAAGACAATGACCCGATTGCATATGAGGCATCTACAATTAAAGGATCAGCCGATCACCGCCCTTCGTTGATTGTTGATGGGCACTGCATCAACCTGATTTTGTCGTCGAAGCGACTCATGCGCCTCTTTCTGCTTCTGTCGACTCGCTCGTCCAGCGTCATCTGCTGCAGAATATCACCATTACAGAAGGCACTTGTGCTTCGGCTGGTGAAGATGCACTTGAAATCCACCACACTTGCTGTTGGAGACGGAGCCAACGATGTGTCGATGATTCAGGAGGCGCATGTTGGTGTGGGGATTGTTGGCTTAGAAGGGACACAGGCTTCTCAAGTGAGCGATTTCTCGATCGGCCAGTTCAAAACACTGAAGCGGCTGCTTTGTCTTCATGGGCACTTCAACATGGTTAGGCTGTCGTCTCTTATCAAATACTCATTCTACAAAAACGTTGTTTTTGTGACTCCAGTTGTATGCTTCCTGTGTAATTCCCTGTTTTCTCAACAACTCGTCTATGAAGATTGGTTTGCCACTGCTTACAACGTCATCATTACCAGCTTCCCAATATTGGTCGTAGCAATAATGGGCAAAGATGCAACAGATGATATTCTTTTGACTCATCCGGAGATTTATCGGACTTTCAGCAAAGGCAGAGCACTCAGCTTAGTCGGTGTTGCGAAATGGGTTGTTTTTGGTATTTTTCATGGACTTAGTATGCATTTTTATTTATCTTTATTGGCTTATAAGATTTAACAATTAACTAATATTTACAAATTACTAGTCTGTTATTTTGTTCCATATTTTGTGTTTAAGTTCGGACAATTTACACCACTTCCATATGTGGAAGGATTCGATGTGTTTGGGAACCTCTCTTCGGCTATCTGCGTCTTTCTTGTGACATTCACTATATGCTGGATGGTTGAGTATGCACTTCTTTATTATTTCTGAATGTGCAATTTGTATAATGAAATATTTGCTAATTATATTTATGTATATTTTATTAATAAACAGATATGTCAACCTTGTTTTTGTAATTATGGTAACTGCTTCTGTATTAGTCTACTATGCTTTCATGTCCTTAGTTTCTGGAGTGTTCTCCTTGTCTCCTTTATTTTACAACACCTTTTTCCGTTCTCAAGCATCGCCTGTATTTCACATGGCAATATTCCTTGCTTTTTCAATTGGGGTTATTCCACTTTTGTTTGGAAGATGGGTGAAAAAGCAAACACAAAAAGGATTTGCCATGTGGAAGTATCTTCCAGAGGGTCTCAAATGGCATCACACCCTCCCATCCCTGAAAAGCAAACAGAAGTGATTGATTTATGTTTTTTTTTACAAAATGCTTTTTATTTTCGCTACAAAATAGTTGATGGATTTCGATAGTAGGATTTCCAATTTAACTATGGAAAGAGCGTGTTCACTTATGTATAAATTGGGTTTGTGCCTTTTTTACAATGTAATTTTTCCTTTTATTTTTTGAGAATATCATGTTCATTAGACTGTTTTCTTTAAGTGTATTATGACTTGAGTGGGATTTTTTTTAAATGAGATATTTTTTTTTTTATTTGTACAGTCATTTGTTTGAGTATATCACCAGAACATCAAAAAGACCAATACGAGCATCCAATAAATAAATTAATAAAATCTGTAAAGTATTTTTCAAAATAAAAAAGAAATGAAATAAAAATTAAAAAATTAGTGAAATGCTAAAAGTTACTCGTAAAGATCTTCTTGTTCAATTTCTGTAGAAGGATAAGCATCTTCTTCTTCGTCTTCCTCCATCTTTCCAGAAGCTTTTGAAGTGCCTTTTGATGCTGGTGCAGATGAGCTGGATGAAACAGGTGTATCTGATGGCTTGAATATGGAAGTGGCAACATCGTCTGAGAACTTCAAAAAGTGAGTCGGACGATGCTCTTCGTGATAGAAAGGCTTTGGAACACCAAGCTGAACTTCATAGTGCATGTCAACACGATGTTGGATGCCTCTAAAGTTGTAGTTCCAGCTTCCTTCCTCTGGCACAAAGAACGAGCCAAGGAACTTCTTTGACAAGATAATTTGAACACGCTGGTACATCGCAGTCGTCCACCCTTTCACAACAGGATTCTTTGGCTCTGTGTTATGTTTGCCAAATTCAAACCCTGCTTTGGTCAATCTGTAGGCAGACAATGTGCAAGAACCAGAAGTAAATGAAATAGTCATAACAACGCATCTGTCTCCATCCCATGATTTGTTCTGAGATAAGAAGTTTGCTTGTACAGTTCCATCAATTGGTGATAGTCCCATCAGCTCAGATGGTTGTGTGTGGATCCATCCAAGTGGTTCCATCGACTTCAACAGAGGATGGTCAGGCAATTCTGATGCAAAGATCACTTCTTCGTGTGTTCCAAGTTGAGGAGGCAAAACAATAGCGTGTATTTCTTTCACTGTTGGATCGTTTGAAGGAGAAACACCATACAGCAGTCCTCCAATTTGAGTCCTTAAGTCAGCAATGTACACCATCTTCTTCAGCAAATTCGTTGGCATTGCATAAGTCAAAGGTCTGTCACCTGATCCCATTGATTCTCCTTCCATTCCTCCTTCTGCGTCCAATCCAGAAGGAGGTGCAATATCTTCCTGTGGGCTTGCCACAAACATTCTGTTCGCTCTCAGATAAAGATTAGCTGACGACAATGCTCGCACACGCCAATCTGTGCGAGAAACATGCACTTCTTGTTCGTATGGCGAGGTGGTTGTGATGACCATTTGATCTCCATGAACATTGTGTGTCTTTGTGGTGACTGCTGTCAGCTGAGACTGTTCTCTTGCTTGCTTTTCCAGCTCTGCCACTTCTTGTCTCTGTTGCGATGGAGGAGCAATTTCCATACCCAAAATGATATCTCTAATTTCAGATGTTGTCAGGGACTGTACATTCACATTATTCTTTCGCCCATAATCGGCAAGAATCAGATCTTTCATTTGATTTTCTACATCCAGCCACTGATCATCGGTTAATGTTGGCCACAAATGATGTGGTTGTGTCACAATCTCCTTTGTTGGTCGAAGGATCATCTTTGCTCTTTCTGGATTGATTCTAATTGCTCTCAGAAGAAGAATCAATCTTGAGAAGCAGATTGGAGACGATTGTTTTGTAAGCCAGTCATCGTAAAGACGATACATGCACATTTTTGGCTCGGTCGCCTTCAAAATTTCATCTCCTATTTTTTCCATTTGAAGGCATGCTTGGAATGGAAGTTGAAGTTCAGATCCTTTGATGACAGTATTCGGGAAATCAGTCAAATATGTGGCAAGAGGATCAAGCATAGCCTTTCTAGTGGCAATAATCTGTTTTGGCTGTTCTTCAATTGGAAGAGATCGAATCAACGCAGAAACTTCTTCTGCTGTCTTCCATTTTGCAAGCTGTCCAAGACGCTTCTGCCCTGCCCAAGTAGATGTGTGAATAATCTTCAAGAACAATTGTCCTGTTCGTGGATTGAAAATGAAGATTGCTCCGTTAATTGGTTTTGTTGTCAAGTTTCCTTCGAATGTCTTGTGGATGGTCACACGATAAACATTCGTATCATCAACAAACCAAATAATCTGATTTGAAAACAGCTCTCCGTAGTTTTGTGATGAAAGGTCTGGTTCTGTTGGCTCTGATGAATACAGCTGAAGTCCTTTACGAATACGTTCGCGAAGGATGTACAAGGCAGGATTAACTTTCATAATCTTTGCCATAGCTTGAGTCATCAGAGGCTTCATCCCAGGAATCCACACTCCAAATGCTGAATGCAGATTGTATGCCAAGTCAATAGCAACAAGAGCACCAGTAGACGATGGATAGATTGACATGTTATCTGTCGTGTAATCCAAAAATCGTGCACGTGCATAACGCTCAATATCATGAGAATCATAATCTCCCCAACGCAATTGAACATCTAACCAGTATTTTGTTGTGAAAGGCGTCTCGAATGAGTCATGCTCTCCAGACTCCCACATTCCAGATGGACGACTTGTACCCCACCGATGAGAAGCGAAGCAAAGGATATCAGCACAACTAGAGTTCATTTTGTATGATTTACGTGGATGAATAACTTCTTTCTGCACTGTTTCGATGCTAAGTGTATCCAACTTTTGATCCAACACTTGTAATATATCCATCACAATTGACTCGTGAATCTTCTGCCAAAGATGTGCCCTGAAAATTTGAATCAGTGAAATCTTCAATGTTGGGATTTTTCCATGCATAAATATACCAGTCAAATCAAGCTGAACCTGGAAACCAACATAGACGTTTGCTCTGTTAATTGTTGGAGACCACCACAAAGTGAATCTTCTGTTTGGAATTTGGTTCAGACCACTTCTTTGAGCTAAAGTCAGCTTTTTATATTTCATAGATTCTTCAAATCCAGATGCTTTCTCCCAGAACAAACCTTCCCATGTTGGGAAATATGTTCCTTTGAACAGAGTGTGTTCCAAAATACCTTCCACTCTTCCCAAGGCTTGGATCATATCAGTTCTGTAATTTGAAAGATTCCATAGCTTTCCATCGTGTCTCTGATTTGTCCACCAAAAGTTGTTCACTTTAACTGATTGGTATTGCTTGAAATCAGCACGGATACGCCATCCTTTGTCATAAGCCATTGTCTGCCTATCTTTCGAGAACAGCGTATTGATACGAGGAATACCCCGATCCCATGAATCTTCCAGATCTTCCAGTGTCAGCTTCTTGTTTTGCGAAAGTGCTTCTTGTCTCTTCAGTGCATACTCAGCCCAAACACGTTGTGAATCCAAAATTTCAGATTCCCATGGCTGTACATATCGATACAAATTTGGAATCACTTGATTCTCTTCGTGAGACAGACCCGCTCTGAAATGAGTAATGCCAATGTCTGTTTGCTTGGAGTACTTCAGATCTGACTGAGGAATCAAAATGTGTCCCATTGAAAGCATACCCAGCCCACCAAGTTCCTTTGGTGTATAGAACACGACAGGTGGGAAACGAGAAGGCATCTTGCTGTTCAGCCCAATTTTGATTCTTGTTTGCATCTTGTTCTCAGATTTCACTAGCAAATCAAGCATTTCTTGAGTCTGCACAACAGCTTCTCTATAATAAGTGATGAGTGCGATAAGAGCAGTATTCCATTTGTTGATGATTTTTGTGAATGTTCCTGCACCAGATGTCATCAAAATTTGCCTCACACGATTTTGGAATCCTTTCATTCCGCTTTCGTCAACACGCAAATAAGCCAAAGCTGTTCTTTCTTTGGACGATTCATTCTGAAGTGCCCAGACACCATCCTTGTGAGCATAGTCCAGATCACCCATTCTGCATTTCGGAAGGATACGAACATCGAAGTTGCACATTGAGAAGAGAAGGTTCGGATTGTCCTTCGAATACACAGACACAAATGAGTCATCCCAATTGATTGTAGTGATAGATCTGGGAAGTCTGTTTTTAAGCATCCAGAACACAGCTCTCCCAAGATTGACATCGTGCTTCATCAGCCTCATTCGGGCATCGATTGGCCAGCATTTTTTGTTTTTATAGCCAACAATATTCTCATTGTTGGGATCTGGATTCTCAGTCAGGTATTTGTGAATAAGCATTCTTCCTTCTTCTTCGGTGAAGCGAAGAACCATGTGGAATTTATCAATGTATCTGCAGTATAAACGAATTGGCGAGGCTAATTCAGTGGCCCTGTCTTTGAATGTGAGGAATTCATTTGGATATGCACGTTCTCCAGCAATATCAGATGCACGATTCAACCCCAAAAGAAGCAAATCCAGTGCAAGGCCATAATATTGCACAATAAACGCTGCAAATTGAAGCCCTCTGATAATTCCAAATGAGTTGACATGAGACATATCTTTGTAGCTGATAGTCACATTGTTTTTGCTTGTCATGTAGTCAGCCAAGTTTTCATCCATAATCAGTTTCAGAAGAGATCGAAGCAGTGTCAACTCGACTGTCTCGTGCATTCTGTCGAATTGTGTTTCAACCACAACAACACACTGCCCTTCACTGACATCCCACACGTCTGTCAGATTGTTAATGCCCTGACACCATTTGTACACAAGCACTGGAGGAGGCTCAGAATCTGCAGGTTTGATCCAGTTCGGGAACAAGTGCCTCTTATCAGCTTCATACCAGAGATATTGATCCAAATAGGCATCTGTTATCTTCTCAAGAGGATTCACATCATAACTTGGAACAAGATGAGTGTAAAGATCGTTGAATTCGATTGACACTTCTTTGAATGTTGATCTTTGCGTCAAAAGATGCTTCTTGATTCTGGCAAGTGCATCGTGAGGGTTGTCATACGCCTGTTCAATCAAAGCCAACTCATCTCTTTGCGACTGATTCAATCTGTTCTTCACTGAATACACTTCCTTTAATCTTTCCAAGGCGAGAATCAAAAGTTTTGTGTCGTGTTTGTAGTTAAGAGGAGGGAATGGAATGGGAGAGAAATGGCGAGAGGCCAGCCAGCTAAGCATTGTACGGTAAATTGAAACAGCTTCTTCTGCAGATAAAGCAGCACCTTCTTTCAAATGCAGATGTTGTCTTTCCTGCTCTTCCTTCAGCCAAAGTCTGGTCAACCTTCCGAGATTTTTACGGCAAACAGTCTTATCAACCGTTGCTCCTCGCTGAATACGCTCTCTGTTGTAGTGTGCAACATTCGTCCACCAATCGGCCTTCAGCTTCACATACTTGGCAATCAGATTCTCAATTGGTGCTGGAAGTCCAGGCACTTTCCACGGAACATTCGCCTTCCAGCAACGCCACGCTTCTGACAGATGCTGGAGAATGGTTCGTGCCTTTGTGTCTTTCATTCCTTCAGGCATCAAGTCCACAATGTCGTGCATCACAGCTGCTCTCAGCTCAAGATCAAAGTGAGACTCAACACGCTGCTTTGTCACTGTTTTTGCGGTTCCCTTTGCATGCCTTCCTTCAAACTGACGAGCAAGCAGATTTCCCAGCCACCGCTCAAGAAGAGGAATAATACCTCTCAAAAAGAACAGCCACACTCTCCACATAGGTGCCCAGAAGCCGCAGCCAGGTCCCTTTCCGACAGCACCTGTGTTGAATCTGTGGTAGATGACGTGTTTCAGATCTTTGCACGCACGGATCTGCTTCATCAGCTTGTACTTGTATCTGTACATACCAGTCAGCTGCCCAATGTGAGAGAAAGTGTACTGCAGGCCATCAGCCAGACGGAAGGCATCCACATCGCCCAGACGATACTTGGCATGTGCATCGACAACAAGCTTCATCAACTTCAGAATTTCTCGGCAAAGATGGAATGCATTTCCAAATCGAGACTTCTTTCTCTCTTTTGTGGTCAGTGTTTTGATGGGTTTCAGATTGAAGTTGAAATCCAGATGAAGATAATTCAGCCCCTTTCTGTGGATCAGCAGGTTCAACATGTTGTATCCCTGTCTGCACAGCTGCAAACCAGCCTCAAGCCAGTCGGTCTCTGTTTGTTGGAAGAATTTCGTTTGCTTCAATCCGCGCAGCAGCGACCGCTTCAGTTGTGGTTTCGGATCCTTTTTGTGGAGCTCATTCAGCACGTAGTTCTTCAGAAGCTTTTGATAAGAAACGCGAATCTTCACTGGCTGTCCTGGTGGACAGTGCTCCAAATACCAGTTTTTGATAAGCGGGACGTCTTGTGCACGGCGTGTGTGCCCGCTCCGCTGGTTGAATGGATGAGGTGCCCAATAAAGTTGAATCCCATCTCGCGTCAGCGGTGTAAAGAGTGGAAGCTCATCGAGAAGTGGAACTGTTCCTTTAGGCAGCTGGAAGCGACGAAGATTCGATGTGTGCTGAGGGCTTCTAAATGACTCTTTCTTCATGATGCGAAGGAATTCCGATTTAGCATCAGTTTCGCTGTCATCAATCATGCGTCCCGAGTCTTCAGGAGGGAGATCAAAGAAATCATCATCAGCAACATCATCGTCACTGCCTGCCTCAGCTGCAAGAACATCTCGCAGCAAACATCCATCTTCAGTCAAAAGCTCGTATCCTCTGTTCATATAAGATGCATATGATCCCATACTTTCCAGCACTGAATGATGTTTTGTTTCACTATCTGCGCTTTCGACTTCCTCGTTTCCATGTGCATGAGCTTTTTCCCAACCCCATTCTTCTTTTTCTCTCACTTCTTCTTCAGATAACGCTTTCAATCCCTTGTTTTGTTGCTTGTCTGATTTGTGGCGAGGGATTGGGTTGATAACAGGATCGAAATAAAATGCTGGCAGAGTTGGAGCGTCTGGCTTCACATACATCAAAAGAGGATGATGATAAATTGGCACAACAACTTTGCGTGGGCGAGAGTTGTACAGATGGGGAAATGCAATTTTATATTCCGTACGGATTTTTGTTCTAACAATGATCTTGTGCAGATCATTGAACTCATTCCAGTCTTCCTCAACATCGGCCACATCTCGGAAGAGTGGTTCAAAGCGAGGACCTCCTGGAATCACTTGAGATAATGCTTTTGAAGTGAAAAACGAGGGACGGTCAAATAAATAAGAATAGTTTGGATCAATAAGATCAGATATCAACTGTCCTGCAAGCTGATATAAATTTGACATTATTGGTACTGTCAAATTCCACCATTTGTAACTTGGCCCATTCACATATTTTGTGTCTTGTAAGGGTTTGTGATCATAAAACCAATCATAAACTGCAGCATCTTCAGTTTCAAGTAATGTCATTTGGACAGGTTCCAAAGGTTCTGAATCCAAAAAGTTATCCCCGTAATCCATTGGCTGTTCTTCATCGTCAAATGGTGGAAATCTCATACGTTGAAAGTGAGCACGCTCTTTTTTCTCTCTTCTCATTGCAATCCACATTGTACCCCATTGAGCAATAAAAATTGGTTCAACAACTCGAGGTGTTTCGTTAACAAAAGTGATTGCACCAGTGATGTGATAAAGAACATGTACATTCCTCACTTGCTCCCAAGGCCTGAAGAAAAATAAATGATTAATTTCAAATTGTTGAAAATATAAGAAAATAACGAATAATCAATTCATACATTGGTATGTTTTCCAAAAGTTTAAATACTGCGTGGGGAACATATTTTAAAGCACCAAGATACACACGTTTGTCGTTTTTAAACTTTTTGCTCGACATATCACCATGATCTTTAACAATCTTTCTTAAATGATCAGGTGGCATATCCTTTAAAGCACAAAACACTAAATTACATAGAAAAGTGTTAAATCATGCACACTTCTTTGGCTATTTGAATTGCACCACTCTTTTTTCTTTCTCCATATCTTTTTTTCTGGAATTGAATCCAAGCACGTGCTACAATAATATATTTCCGAACAAAATGTATTGATATATTCGATTGCTTCAAAAGGTTAAAATTTCATTCACACCTTTATCTTCAAGCGCTGGATCGGACATCAAGAAAAAAAAAAGTGATCCAATGCCCATATGGTTACAATTCGAAAAATAATAATATTTCTTTCAAAAATAGTTTTACAGGTGAATTATAACGTAGTGAGTAATTAATTAAAGATTTGAGTGTTTTCACATTTGAACCCAATATTTTGATTATTATGAACTCAAAAAAACCGTTTGAACGGTTTACGATTGAGGATGCTTTAGCAGAGATTGAACATGTTGTGCTTACTAACATAGATAAGCACTTCACTTCATTTGCTCAAAGACTGCTTGAAACTTATCAGGACGGATATGTTTGATTCATTTTTCTTCTTTTTATCTTCCTTTCATGCATAAATTCATATTCAAATTAAATGTGTGATGGATGACTCGTAAATCGTATAATACTTGAATTGAAAATAAAAATTAATGAAATTTACAGTATTTGAACGAAGCAGCAGAATTACTTAGTTTTCTTCAGATTTTGTTAAACTATTACACATCTCTGGAAGATGACGATCAAGAAATATCACAAAAAGACATTTGTGCAGAAGCTTACAATAAACTTATTATTCATGCAGCAAAACCATGGCTTTCATTTCGCATGGATGATGAAACAACATATTTTCAAGAAGGATTGAATTTATTGTTGTTTATTTTTGATTTAAGGAATGAAAAGGATTTCAACAAATCTTCTTATCAAGTTTTGCGCTCCATCGTTGACCAAGCACAGCTTTCTGAACCAACACCTGTTTCACCTTCTCCCTTTGTTCTTCACAAAAAGCAATTAAATGAGTCAACAAACAATGGTCATTCTCAATTATCTGCAACTCAGGCAACACCTGCTATTCCGTTGGCTACAACAGCTGCGCTTGGCGGATTGGTGGCTGGTGCGGAGAGCCCAGATGATATTATTGTTAGAGGATTATCTGGTGTCTTTTGCAGACGCCTTATCATTGAAGGAGATATAACAAGAGAACTTGTCCAAGAAATTCATGAATATTTTATGTGTTCTGAGCTGCAGTGGTGCAAAATGACAAAAGAAAAGGAGGCAGAGACAGTTGAAGGGCAGCCATCACCTCTGCAAGCATCGACAAACACTTCAGCCTCAAAGACATCAAAGAAGAAATCATCTCTCATTCAAAAAGAAAAGTGCACTCTTCCTTTTCCAATCGAAACATTGCCAGTTGAAGCTGTTCTTGTGCTGGAAGAGCTCTCACAAAATAAGTACATTTGTGCTCAGCTAGCGTCGTCTCCGTTGTTTGTGGAGGATCTGCTGTGTGTTGTGTCATTGAAGCACAACGATGCATCAGTCATTGGACGCATCCTAATTCTGACTGGAAACGTGCTTGAGACTTGTGTTGAAATGGCTTCAAGTGGAGTTGGAGTTTGGGCAAGTGAAGAGGAAGACGAATGTGCAGACCCCTTTGACCTTGCAAGCTTTTGTGAGTGTGATTGTGATCTGAGAGGCAGTGACCAATCGCAACAAGCAAAGAAAGCAAATAAAAAGAGAAAGAGAGATGGAGATGGCAGATACAGCACATCAGCAGCTGATCCATCAAATCGCTCGAATCCTGCTTTGTATCACCAGGGTTCTTCTGCATCGTTTCTGATGTTTGGAGCTTCACCATCTGCCTCATCTTCCAATCCAAACACATCTTCTTCGTCTTCTTCGTCTTCTTCCTCTCCTTCAATTTCTCCTTCCTCCTCCTCCTCCACATCACCCACACGTCCCCGTGGCCCCATCATCAAAACAGAGAAGATTCTGAATCGCAGCTTCACCTTCAACGGCATCCGCTATGCTCTCATCTGCCGTCTGCTCTCTTCGATGATCGCTGGCCAGTTTGAGACAGCCATCACTGCGCCTCAAAAGGAGACACGCAACACTCTCCTGTCTTTCGCTGCCATTGTCCTTCGCCTCCGCCACTTCGCCCACTTCTTCGTGGCTGAGTCGCGGGAGCTGTTCAAAGCAACTGTTTTGGCTGTCTTTTCTGCTTCGTACTCTTCATCTTCCTCATCATCATCATCTTCTTCTTCTTCTTCTTCCACTTCTCCTGCTTATTGCTCATCCACCACACCAATGTCTGCCTCATCTACTTCTCCTGCGAATTCAACACCTTTCTTCAACTTCACATCCACTCCCAGCGAAAAGGCGTCTTCTGCCTCTTCAAACAGCTCGTCGTCTGCACTTGCTCAAATCAGCGCTGCTCTTCTTTCCTTCACAGCAGCCAATCAACCTTCAAACGGCGCATCTGCCTCTTCCTCTTCCTCTGCCTCCGAAGCCAGCAGCGCTGCCCAGCCGCTGAGTGATGCTCAGATTGAGTCTTTGAGAGAGCAGTTTCGCCCTTCCCTCGACGAAAGCGTTGTGTTTGGTGCTTCTCCGTCTCCTGCACGCGATGCACTCGCCAGCTGGAACCGAAATGGAAAGCGGCATGTCGGTTTGCTCTCAGAACTGATCATGTTTCTCGAAGGAGTCGTCTACTTTGGCAGAGAAGAGGCGCGGAAGAAGGCAGAGCAGAAGGAAAAAGAGAGACTTATTCTGCTGCAGCGGCAGACACAAGGGCAATGCACATTCAATTCTACGAGTGCGAAGCTTCCTTCGCTCAGCGAGACTGCTTCACAATCAATCAGTCCATACACACCAACTGGTGCTGCATCAACCATTCAAGCCAGTTTCTCTTCCAGCTCCTTAGCAACTGCTGGCACGCTATCCAGGGCATCACAACGGCCTTCGTCTCCTTCTCAGCGGAATGCCAAGCTGAACAGCACTTCTCTTTTGTCCACAAAGGCAGCTGGCTCAACTGTGCGCCGTGCATCTTCAGCGATGGACAATCTGACAGCATACATTTCTCTTCTGCCCACGCCCACTCGTCCGAAGAGCAGCCCTTTCTTTTCACTCGCATTTGGCATGCCTCTGAATCAGACCATCCCCAATCCGCGTCAGCTGTCCTCTGATGCTGACTACGATGCTGTGCTTGCCTCTCTTCTTTTGCTGAATGAGCTCTGCCAGTGTGAATGTTCTGAGTCCATCATTGAACACTCTTCACTGGGCGAGTCTTTGTGGGAGCTATTCGATCCACTCCTTTCTGAAGAGGAGGAAGGAAACGAGGCAGAGGAAGAGCAGAACGCTCAATCAAATGGTAATGCCAGTTCAAGCAGCGAAGAGAAAGACAATACTCCGCCCACTCCGCTGCTCCCTCCGTTCAGCGGACCCACGGAATCCACTCCTTATCAGCCTGCACAGACATCGCAGAGAAGGTCTAATTCTCCGTCTGCCCTTTCTCGCACACGCGCCTCTGCTTCCCACTCTTCCCAGTCTCCTGCCAGACCCAACTCGCCCACTCGCCCTGCTTCTCCATCGCGTTCTCAGCTTCCTTCTCTCGCCACACCCAGCCGCTCAAAAGCAGCTCTCAAGCCATCTTCGTCATTCACCGTGTTCTACTCTGAAGAGCAGGTCGAAGTGCTTCGCGAGGCAGCACTCACTCTCCTCTTCACACTCGCTGGCTTCTGCCCTTCCTTGTTTGCCAAGCCACTCCAGAGGCACACAGATGTCCTGAATGCATCGACTGGATCGTCCAGCGCATCATCATCTTCCAACACTCAATCACAACAATATTCAACTTCTGTTCTTCCACAGCCTTTGGAAAGAGCACCTCCTCCTGCTTCCAGCATGCCAGCTGATATCGCATCAACTTCATCGTCTATCGCTGAATCGCCTTCCACTTCACCTGTCGAGTGTGCCCCAGCACAGATGGTGAGTGGCGTGTGCCTTCTGCTCGGCTACTGTCTGAAGAGCATCCACTCTTATCCCTCACGCTTTGAGAGGTTTATGTCTGTGCTGTTGTATGGCTGCGAGCGGAGCGACGTCTTCAGAGAAGCCGTCCGCTGCTCTGAACTGTACGACAAGCTTGTTTCTGTCGTTTGTCCTGCTTTGCTCCCAAGCACCCCTTCTTCTTCTTCTTCTTCATATTTAGGCAGAACTCGCCCATCTCCTTCGCAATATCCTTCATCTACCCAAACAACGCCACAGAAGCGTACCCCTTCGCCTTCTCGTTCAAAGCTCCTGCCATCAATCTCATCAAGTGCTGAAACCCCACTCGCCTCAACATCTTCAATAAGACCATCATCGTCTTCTTCATTGGCTTCCTCTGCTTATTCCCTTGCTTCTCCCACTTCTTCTCCGATAAGATCCATTTCTTCACCAAAGATTTCTGAGCATTCACAAGGAATGATCCTTCATCTGATCTCTCTTGTGTCTCTTGTGCATTCATCCGCATTTGTTTTATTCAATCCTCTGAACGAGGCACCAGCCAACAACCCTCCAATTGGCTATCCACAAATCGCATCTCCGCGGCAGATGCAGCCTCATTCGTACAGCTCAGACCCGATGTCGATGATGGGGATGGACAACCGCTACGGCTCTGATCTGTCTGGGATGTATGCGCCAGGCATCTCCACAACAGCGAATCTGCTGAGTGGTGACACAGCTGGCACACAGACACCGCTGTGGGCACAAAGCGGAAGAGGAATTGGGACGCCGGAGGATTCGAGCAGAGAAGAAGAGGATGCAAAGACGGTAGCAACGGGCATGTCGATTCTGGGGACGCAGATGGATCAGGTGTCAACAGCAGCACTGCACGGAATGAAGATGAGCAACAACGCGTATATGGGGATGGATGACGATCTGAGTGTGAACGACAGGAGAGGCAACAAAACAGCACAGGAAATGGGAGCAGGAGGTGTGCAAATGCCTGCGGAGAACACAGCTGTCTCTCCACGTCCCCACATCGCAGCGCCAACAGCAGCAGACGGAGGAGGTGTGGATGGGCTGATGAGCACAGCGTTTGTTGGAGGCGGGGCAGGGAATCGCAGCAGAGACAACATCGATGACAGGGCATCACGCTATTCAGCACGCACGAATGTGGCGACAGTGTCATCGAAGGCATTCACATTTGGAGGGAGCAGGCTGCATTGGATAGACAAGGAGAGAGACAGGCAGAAGGGAGACAACGGAGACGATGATGAGATGAAGACGCAGTTGGAGTTCGAAATGAAAGGGAAGGACGGAATGGGAGGTGCGCGCCTGATAGACGAAGAGGAAGAGGAGGAGATGCGAAAGAAGAACTTGAAGGAAAAGAAGATGAAGCGCGAAAAGGAGATAGCCGATGCCTTCCGCTGCCAACTCTCCGCACGCCTGGCACCTTCAGTCACTGTTGGACACGCGATCAGCTCTCTCCACACTGTTGTGAAGTATCCCTCGCTGGTCACTTCTCTTTCTTCGCAGCTGTCAAAGGTCACTCCACTTGACTCAACACAGCATCTGATGTTTCTGTCCTCCTGTCTGCACGCCCTGTGGTCTCTCACCACAAACAACCCTTTCGTCAAGATGCTGTTTCTCGCAGGCAACTCAACAATCTCCAAAAGCAGCTACATTCACCCGAACGGAATCGACATCGATGCAATGATGAACTCAGCGGGTGCACAACAGCACAACCAGTCACTCCTGTTCTCTTCAACTGTGTCTTCCACCACTGCTTCTTCGACTGTGGCATCGCCATCGTATTCTGCCTGTTCGACTGTCAGCAGCTCCCGCCGCGAGACAGCCAGATGGATGGAAGGCGACCGGTTTGCCGATGCAAACTCGAAAAACCCGCTGGACTCTGTTTTGGTGCAGTTGTGCTCCAAAATGGCTGCGCAGTACAACCAGCACATAAACTATGCAGCTCTTCAGCAGGCACTTGCATCTGCTCAGCAGCTGGCAAAGCAAGGACAGTCACAGAATTCTGCTCCGCTATCAGCAGGCATGAATTACCCAGCTGAATCGGGTTATGCCCATCCTGATGGAGAAAGCGGAGGCAGCTCATTTGACCAGCAGCACAGCCCGATGATGCGAGGGAGTTCGTTGGCTACTTCCTCATCAACACTCGCATCTGGCTTCCAATCATATGCTCAATATGGCTATCTCTTTGGCCCACAATCGATGATCAACTCACAGTTTTTCAGTGGGCCTTCGTCAGCGCGCCCGATTTCACCATCTGCATTCACAACAGTCACGCTGTCCTCAATCATTTCTGGTGGCCACTTTCCTCAGACGCCAGGAAACCAGCAGCAGTCGCTTAAAGTGGTTGGACAGTCGTCGGCAGTGGCATCGCATCTTGTGCCTCAGCTGCACATTCCCCGAACAGCTCAGATTGGCTCATTTTCCACATCAACAGCAGACGATGGCTCCACAATGCAGACTACAACAGCAGAAGCAACACAGCCCACAGCAGATGGCATTGTGCAGTATGACTCAGTCTATCCGCATGTCCTGTCATCCACCATTCCATCTGCATTCACTTCACATTCACTCAACTCTCAGCCATCAGATGTCAACAATGCACAGCAGAATGAGTTCGTTGTGAATGGCACTGGAGATGTCTACGCTTCTTCAGCCACTCCATCCAACATGCTCAGCCAATCAGCGTATTACTCCCAATTCGTGCCGCTTTCAATTAAAACAGGATCAAAGTCGATGTCTGGCGTTTCATCCACATCATCCACGCCTTCTGAAATGAATCAGGGTGGAATGGGATTACTGGCATTTAACCCGTCAGACGGGAGTGGGCTTCTGAGGGACGTGGGATTGAAGGACGTAATGACAGGCGATGGAATAACAGCAATGCAGCTTCAGTCAGGAGATTATGGAAGTTCAGCTTCGTCGTCTGTGATGAGAGATGGTATCAATCCATACTACGGGGTCAATCCGATGAACGGGGCGATGGGCGCAGGAGGTGTGGGCAGTGCGAAGGAGAATATGAAGCTGACTCCGAACGTTCTGCAGTCGCTGATGGATGCGGAGGAGTTGAAGCAGCTGTGTCAGATTCTGCTGTCAAATGGAACAGAAAGCTTCCTTCTGAACTCAGACAGTGGTGTGGCTCTGCTGCTGTCGATGTTGGAGAGAATTCCTCCGATTCCAGAAATGAAAATGGAAGGTGTTCTTGTCGAAGAGGAAGAGAGCAGCAACGACGATGCAAATGAGGATGATTGCGATGAAGAGGAAAAGGAGACGGATGAAGAAGACGGATATGATGACTCTAATGAAATGAGCGAAGACAGTTTCAGCGAAGATAAGCAAGTGGAGGCTTTGCTGGGGAAGAAGATGGATGCTGGTTATTCAACACAAACGAGAGAGAGAGGTGCAAATGAAAGAGAGTATTCAAAGCAAAGAGGACGTTCAGTTAAGCGATTCTACACTGTTCCTTCAGGAACACTTCCAACTCGAGCCACACTACGTGAAGCATCAAAGATGATCAGCGAGAAAGAAGCAGAACGGCAAAAGGCCAAAGAAAAGGAAAGGGAAAGAATTAAAGCTGAGATGAGGGCAATGATGGGAGACGAGGAAGACGAGGATGAGGATGAGGATGAGGAAAGTGAAGAAGATGAAGAGGAAGGCAGTGCGCAGGGAGAAAGTGAAGAAGGATGCGAAGTTGTTGACAGATCCATGAAGCGTTCTTCTGCTCTGACTCAAAAGAAGCACAAGATGTATGACGATGAGGAAGACACGCAAATGTCGAGCACACGAAAGAGCATCCGTGTGATGGGAGGTGGAACATTCCAGCGAGCGCAGGGCAAACAAATCGTTGGGTCTGCTATCAGCAGCGGAACCATGTCGCGTTCTCTGCGCAGCTCAAAAGGAGCGAGTCTGAGGAATGGCAGCGCTGGAACGGGCATTCGCGAGAGAAGCTTTAACTTTGGTGCGACAGATGCAGCAAAAGAAGGCGATGTGTTGGAGGAAGGGCTGACAGATGCAAACGGAATGGCTCGTCCGTCTTTTGCTTCTTCGACAGCCGCAAAGGAGCTGGCAACTACACGCAAGTGGGGCATGCTCAGCACCGATCCCAGGGCCAGGCGCATAGAAGCGAAGCTGTCGTCAACTGGAGAACGACAAAGAAGAAGTGAAAGGAGGAACAGAAGCAGAGACTTTGGAATGAACACCATTGAGGAAGTCGGAGAAAGAGAGGAAATGCAAGAGGATGAAGACAATACAGAAAGTGACTGCAAAGAAAGGGAGCGCTATTTGAGAAGAGGAAGCATGGAAATGAGAGAAGACGAATGCAATTTGGATGACGAGCAGCAGAATGCAATGGCAGAGAACAAGAAAAGGAGACATGTTCAGATCTGCTTGCCGTACCAAGAAAGAGACAACGAAAGGTCAAACAAGACAGAACATTATATGGATACAGAGAAACGAATGAATGCATCTGAAAGAGAAAGAATCAGGGGTGGCAACAGCACATGCACTTCAGCACAGAAGTGGAAGACGATGCAAGGCACGCTCATATTAAGTGAATACACGAGCGGGGCGATGAGCAGCACAGTTGGCGAAGAGCGAATTCAGCAGGCAAAGGAAGAGCGAGCACGGAAGCGCCAGGCTGAGCTGAAGAGCACAATTTACAGAGAGAAGGGGTCTGTGTCATCGGGGCTGATGGGGATGCAAAAGAAGCATCTGAAAGAGCAGCCATCGGAAGGGAAACGACACTCAAAGCAGTTGGCTGTGCATTCACGCGGGGTGTTTACAACAGACAGAACTGATGGGAAACATATGTCAGTGACAATCGGAGGCAGCGGAGGAATAAACAGTGATGTCGTCACGCTCACATCTGTTGATGGAGAAGGAGGTGCCAGTTCTCTGATGAAGCTGGCTGATCGTGGTGCTGTCGTGGTGCATCTTGTGAGTGCTGTGCTGTCGCTGCTGGCTGATGTGCTCGTGATGGGATCAGCTGTGCAGCGTGCATTCCATCAGTGGGTGTCCTCACAGACAGGGCGTACAGGAGTACAGCTGCTTGTGGCGTTGTGGTGGAGAGAAGAAGAGCGGCTGATGATCGCTCCATCGAAGGACGCTGCAAAGGCAACAGGTGACACGACGCTTCAGACAGAAGAAGGGAAAGCGATGCTTGCAACAACAACAGCTATTGGAATGGGCGGAGGAAGTGGAAGCGGAACAAGCGAAAACGGAGGATTTTCAGGAGCCAAGTCAAAGAAGACTGTGAATGATCGTGTGGGTGTTGTGCCATTGCCACACATTTCTCCGTTCATTCTGTCGAGCATTGAGCATCCTCTGCAGGGAAGACGCTCGGCGCTGCATGACTCGTTGTTTGATGCACTTCGCGAAGACGAAGAAAAAGAAGAGCGAGAAAGAATGGGAGAGACAATCTCGGAAGCACAAGATGGCAAATTCAACAAAAATGGTTATTCCACAAGGCCAAGGCCGACCACAATGAAGAATCGCACGAAAAAGCAAGGAGATTCAATGCGAATGAGCTCAGCCTCAGCAAAGATGTCAGCATCTGGCAGTCCATCGGGTGTTCCATCGCTCTCATCGCCTGCTGCGCCGTCAGACACAGAAGAAATACCACTTCCGCCTCACCTCTCGTGGCATCTGCCTCCTCTCATAGGAAGAGATGGCGAGGTTGTAGACTGGGCACACTTTGATCTGAGAAGGAAGATCTATTCCGCACTTCAGGCATCTGGCATATTCGGCGAGTTGGATGCTATCATCACAGACCATTTGAACAGCCGCCCAGGTGCTGCCCATCCATCTGCAGCTGCTGGGTCCTCTGCAACTAGTACTCCTTCATCGACTCCTCTGTCAACATCCGTCTTTCCAGCGTCTGACGAAGGAGACAGAGAGAAAGCGTCTTCAGCTGCTGCTGGAAAAGTAGTGATTTCTCATCCCTCTCCACTCCATGTCTCTCTCCCTCCCATTTCATCGACTGGCCCAGTTCCATCATCTGCACTGTCGCAGTCAACAACCTCATCCACCACCACTTCCTCTTCTTCCGTCTCTCCCATCACACCCACCGACCCTCTCATTCCACTTAAGCAGCGCTCCGTGCTGACTTCTGCTGAGCTGTCGCTGCTTGTCCTGATGCGTTCGTTCCCTCTGTTCAGTGAGGCTGAGCAGTGGGATGCCCTCCACGCTGAGCTTGTCGGACAGGAAGCCACTCGCCCAGTCAGTCCTGACGCTGAGGACATGAAGGCAAGAGCAAGAATAGCCAAGAATCACGCTTCTGTTTGCTTTTTGTTTTGATTTATACATTTTTTCCAATAATTTTATATTGTTATTATTATAATTGGTTATTCTATTTATTTAGGAGATACAAAGCATTCAGCGCAGCATTCTTTTGAAGCACGAAGCAGAAATGGAAGAAAGTGCACACGAATTCTTTGGCTCCAAAATTGGACAGAAAAAGAAGCTTGCCGAAACTAAAGTGGATATGAAAGTGCTTCGAGAAGTTATCAAAAAGAGCTCTCCACCTCATCCTATTGTATTCGATGCTTCTGCGATGGGGAAAATGCCATCTCACAACTGATTTTGATTTATAATGTTTATTTCTTTTACAGATTCTTCACTTTATTTGAATTTATGATATCAATTCACCATTAATACAAGTTTGTTTCTATTTTAAGAATCCATTTTTTGTTCTAATCTCCACATTATAATTAAAGAAGAGAATTTTTGAATTGAAGATTATTAGACAGCTAGTAATCATTGAAAAATCTGACAAAGAGAAAATACAGCAAAGGGTTTTTTTCCAAGCTATTTTGATTGATTTTGAAAAATAAGTTTAATTATGTTTTCATTTGTAAGAATGTGTTAATTTGCATATGTATTTAGTTATAATCTAGATGAAATGTTTAAAATCTTTATAGAAAAAAAAAATCTCCATAGATAATTTTAAAAAAGAAAAAATATTTACATTGTCGGAAAATATCAGACACGCAAGAAAAGAGTTAAGTCCTCTTCGGTGGTGTGAAAAATTAGAAAAGTGGGAAGATTAAAGATATTTCCTTCGGCGAATTGAAAAGGAATACGCAAGAAAAGAATCTAACCCTTTTCAGTGAACGATGTCTCAAAGAGTGGATTTCAATCAATTTTTTATTTGAAAAAAAAAATTGATGTCAATTTTTTGGCATTCGCCATTCTGAGTAAACGTTAGGCTTGTCTTACTCAGTCACGTTTGTGGCATCTCGTTATTTCGAAGATGCCCAAAATTCTGTTCTCTTATTTAGAAACTGATCCATCTTCACCGGAAAAAGCTAAATCTTCCGAGCGCATCAACTCAGCAGCCAAGCTGCTCAATTCGCCATCACTATCTGCGTCTGCTTTCGCACTTCTTTGTTCATTGCTGCGAGGGAAAATGATATCCCTGCTGCAAAATATGAACATGTGATAATCCTCAAGAAACCTGATTATGAGAAAATACGATGAAGCGCATAAAAACAAATAGAAGAATATAATGAACGTTTAAAAATATATATAAATATTAACAAAAATTAAATGTAATTATTATGATCATCAATCAAAAACATCAATTATAAACAATAAAAATACACACTTCGTCAAATGACGTGAATACTTCAAAATTCTTTTTATTTCCTTATTGTTTTCTGTCATTTTATAGTCGCACAGAATTTCAGGTATTCTGAGAACGAGCCGGAGCAAATGCTCACCACCGTAGATGTCAGAAAAGTTCTTGGCCTCTTTTGGAATGTCGCCAATGTTTGTAACAGAAGATAGAATTTGCGTGGGATAAATCACTGTGTTCAACTCTTCTGCTGCGTGTACCACACCAGTCGGAGGGAAAAGAAAGTTCATGTTAGTTTTGTAAGTAAAAGAGGAAGAGGAAGAAGACGAGGACGAAGATGAATCAGATGACTCGTCAGAAATTGATTCTTCTTCGATATCCATTCTGTTGTCTTCTTCTGGAGCCATTTCATTTGTGGATGCATCAACAACATCATCAACATCATCAACATCATCAACAGTCATTTCAATGCTGGCCATTTCTCTGCTTATGTTGTCTATGCTGGAGACTTCTGTGCTTGTCACTTCTGCGTGAGTAACTTCAGAAATAGATGCCATGCTCGACTCAGATGAGTCCTGTTGCACTTCAATTGATTGCTCAGCCATCGGAACAGAAGCAGACTCAATTTGAGTGGAAGGCGCAGAAGCTGCCAGTTGTGCAGGTACAGGCGCAGGCTCAATTGCAGTGGTAGCGGCAGTTGCAGTGGCAGCTGTCGGACGGCGAACAGGTAAAATGCGCAGCCTGACCGGAATTTGAACTTTTGGCTGTCCTGTTTGTGCATTCTGTGCTGCCTGAGGTGAAGCAGCAGAAGCTCCGCGTTGAATGCCTGTTCTCGTCGCCATTTCTTCAGGTGAGATTTCAATCAGCCTCATCCTCTTCGACGTTCCTGAGTCTGTTTGTGTTCGGCCATCAGCCAACTCAGAGGAAGGAATATGCCCATAAGACATACTTGAGTCTGGCGGAGTAACTGAAGCAAAGCCAGAAGCAGTTGAACGAGAACCAGATGCTCTGAGCAACTTCGCGTTTGCTTTCCTCTTCTTCGCATCCAACAATTGCTGAATGTTGATTGGTGGTTCCTTGTCTCGACTTCTCACCACATGTGTTTTGTCCCCCTTCCACACAAGGCCAGGTCCTCTGTTTCGGGCGAGCTTCAGATAGATCTGCTTTGCTTGCTCAATTTCTGGCTCCATCGTCAGCAGTGGCACAAGGAACTTGTCAAACGAACGCTTCATCCACACAGCAAACTCGAAATACGGAGTGTGAATATATGGCTCAGCTTCTGACGCTTCAATTGGATTCTCAATTTCTTCTTCTTCGTCAAAGGATGACAATGGCGTTGCATTATTGGTAAAAACAAAGTTTGTAGCTGCAGCAGTCGATGCGCCGGAAGTAGAAGAAAATGAGGAAGAGGAGGAAGATGATAGCGAAGAGGTTGAAGAAGCAGGAGAAGGCATAGGTGAGGTTGAAATGGTTGTGGGTGTGTGTGTGGTTGTGAAAGGAGAAGTTGATTGTGTAGATGAAGGCGCACAGGCACTTGCGGTGCTGCTTGTCGCAAAAGTGGATGCTGGATGAAGCAAATTATGCTCTAATCCAGTTTGGGCAGTTGTTGTGTTGGATTGACCAGATGTTCTAAGCTCAAACTGATTGACTTCAACGCTTGCTGAAGTAATATTTGCAGATGTTGAATTTTGAGAGCATAAAGCACCGCTTGTGGTGCTACCGGTAGTGGAACCGGGTATGCTGTTCCTCCGTCTGTTAGGTAATGAATTTTTGATTATTCCGTACAACTCGTTTATTTCCGATTGATCAAATATCGTTTCTGTTATATGGTCCATTAAATCATTTGCATTTTGTTCTTCCCATAAAACAAAGTTCCATAAAATGGTACTAACTGAAGGTGTTCTTGGAAGTGGTATGAGCTTTTACAAACAATAAAAAAGAATTGAATATCAAAATAACCAGTAATGAATAAATTTTAACATTTTGATATATAAACCTTGTCATCAGTTGAAATAGAAAGATAATCCCGAATGACTCTTGATTTCAGATTTGAAGTCAGAAGATAATTCATGCAACGGTATGGCTATTTGGTTTAATTGAATACTTTAAAGATGAATGACATCAAATATATGCAAACTGAAGGTTTTTCCTTTTTTGAAGTGAACAAAGGGCGCTTCCAAGAAATTGAGAAATAGCTTCTTCCACCCTTTGAATTTTTGCGTTTCCTCGAATAAACAATGCTTCTTTTTTTCTCTGTTTAATTTCATATTAATAATTTGGTGAAAATATGAATAGATTTAAAGAAAAATTCAAGCGTTTTGTGATTTATAAACACCTTTATTGTTTCTCATTAATTGTTCTCCAATGCGCTCTCTAGGAGCTTCATTAGGAAAAGGATATTTATCGTCTTTGATATTCATTAATAGTTGATTGCTGATGTCCAATACTTTGCATACATAAACTATTTAAACAATTTTCCTGGTTATGGGAATAAATTTGAAATCATTATAGGGTATTTCACATCCACCAGGTTCGTGTTTATTCAATTTGAACTGTATATTTAAAGAGAAAATGTTAATATTAATTTTTTTTACAAATATTCAAGTTTTAAAGTTATTTGATCTTTAAATATCATGCACAATGATTTTTTTGAATTCTGTAATTATAAATGTTTAGAAAATAATGGATATGAAAAACTGTATTCTTTGCAATGATTGAAGAAAAAATTGGAATCAAAAATGAACTTTTTTCGTTTCTTTTGAAATAACCGATTTTTATTTCTTTTCTCACACTCTATGGGTTCCAATTTTTATTCTATGTGTCTGATCAAATAACCATTATTAAGAACAAAATGTCGAAAAACCTGTCAAGTCTAAATCAAATTGTGGATAATTGAAAAAATAATGATATAAATTTGAAAATTACATATTCTCGGCTTGGACATCACTGCAATATTTAATGAATTCGAATATTGATGATTGCAAAATGATATTTTTTTAGAAAAAACAAAATAATTATTGAAAAAGTTGAAAAAAAATGAATTTTGTTTTTTATAATTTCATAAAATAATAATTATTATTACAATTGAATGTGTGCAATTTGCGCACAATCGATTCGGAAATTTTAAATGAATGTGATTTGTTTTTTGAATTATTTGAAAAAGGCGACAGTGTTTTGCAATAAAACTGAAAAATGGAAAAATATTAGCTTCGGAGTGAAAAAACAAATACTGCATTTTAAAATACAATAACTTATTGAATTAACAAGTGTGAATCTTTTTGATTTAAGAAAATTTTCCTGTGTGTTGATTAAAAAAAAGGTTTTTGTCATCAGAAAAATGTTTTTCAAAAAAATAGCTAATTTGTTTTGTGAAAATTTCAATTTGATTCCTTTTCAAATAAAACAAAAATATTATATTTTCATAAATTTTCTGTTCCCACTCACTTATCTTCACTGAAATGGTAATATTAACATTGTTAAGGGATTGCTTCCATTTTTGTCAAGTTGTATTTGAGGGAACAGATAATTAATGATGATAAGAATTTTTTTTTATTATTCGAAAATCTTAACAAAAGGAAGTTTTCAAAAAAAAAAAAAAATAGGCCATATGGGTGATTCTTTTTGAAAAGTTCCAAATGTTTAATTTTCAGATAAATCAAAATTTTCATATTTTGCTTTAATTTCTGTTTCTCCTCACGAATCTTCTTAAGAATGTTTGAAATAGCATTATCAAGATATTGATTCCATATTTGTGAAGTTTGGTGTTCACGGACAAAATTTTCATAAAAATATGAAATTATTGATTTATTTGAAAATTAAACTTTTGCCACTTTTCAAAAAGAATCACTCATATGTTCATAAAATGAAGATTCGTTTTTGTGATTTGAAAACAAACATGATGAATGTTTTCTGAAAAAGAAGAACATTTTCATCCTTGAAATCCTATTATTTTCTTATGAATTTTCCTCACCTTGTTAAATCGTGCATAATTCAATCTGGAAATAAGTATTTAATCAGTTTCCTAAACTGAATACATATATTTTTCACTCTGAATGAATTTATGTATGCACTTTTGGAATTTTTTGATAGGCTTATTAGTGTTGTTCAGAATAAATTTTAAGATCAATGACTATTCTTAATTGAAATGTGCATAATTAACGCTGTCAAGTGAATTCATTAAAAAATTATAAGTTTTCCATGATAATGATTTTTTCTGAAGAATCAGAAAATTTCATGTTTATTGACAAATAATAAAAATCCGGGATGTATTTCTCGTCCTTTTCACGAATAATTACAAAATATCAAAAATTTGTCACTTTTATATGCTCAGCCAAAAACCAACTTTTCACAAATAATTTTTTTTTCAAAAAATATTCAATTAATTATAAATTGAATAAGAAGTTTTCAAATTTCGAATGATAAGTTTATTGATTTCAAATAATAAGTTTCAGAACGTTGAATAATGAGTTTGCCAAATTTGAATAATAAATGATGGATATAAAAAAAAAATGCAATAAAGAATTTTGTTTTTTTGAAAAAATGACATTCACAATTTTAACCAAATTTTGAACTTATATGTGAACAATGAACTCAAATGAATGATATTACACTAATCGATATCATATATATTTATATTTTTTTGAAACTTTGAACAACAAAAAAATGAAATGATAAAGATGAAGATTCAAAAGATACTCTTTTTCCGTTTGTTTATTCTGACTTATTTCTATTTTATAATATTCTGCGGAATCATATGTTGAATTTCAATAACGAATAAAGATATGAATTTGATAATTCATTCCCATTAGTTAATTACAAGAATTTTAATTTTGATTTTTTTCTTTTTCAACTAAAAATATTGTGTTAAAGAGCATAATATTTAGCTTATGCTTTTTTATTTAATATATATTTTTCGGGAGGTTTGTAAAATTTGCACAATTTGAAAGTCTTTTTTTCTTTCATTTATATGCTTCTTCTTAGGCTCTCATGTACTCTCCAACAATTGACACAAATGATAACCGTATGTATTGATATTGCTGTCTTTATGATGTTATTTTTAATCTATTTTTTAAAATTTCTAGAGATTGGAAATTGTACTTGTGATTTAACTCCTGAAAAATGTGACATTCTGTGTGGATGTGATCCGTATTGTTCAGATTATTTGCCATCATTTCCTTTTGTATTTCCTAATCATCCCAACGCTAAGTTTGAGTTTTTTTTAAATTTTTATGAACAACCAACTATATGTTTTCATTTCATATTTGCTTTGAATTTATTTCTAGAAAAACAATTCTGTGCAATGAAACAGACTTTGTGAGAAAAATTAATGTTCCCTCATCAGATTTCAAATGGGGAAGCGTTCTGGAAACTCAGTTTTGCGTTCAGTTTAACAATAGTATTGTTGTTCTTTTTTAGAAAAAAATAAAGCTAACAATATTTTCAGATCCATCTCTTGGATACAAGTATAAAGATATCGTTTTAAAGGAAAAACTAAGTACAGACGAAGTGTGAAAGAATATTTTACAATATTTTTTTATCCTCTGTTATAGATCAACACTGAATTGGATAAAGCAATAAAAACGACTAATCTTACAAAAATAGCAAATGACATTGGAGACAATACCGAACATTATATTGTTTGATATTCATTCAATTTTCACGATTATTAAAGCATGATTCTTTTTTTTTTTCGATTTGAATTATTTTAAAATGTGCTTTATGATTTAAAAAAACTCATGAAAAGTTCGGAGATTCCCTTCGAGATAGTAGTGAGCAAGCACAATTCGTAGGAATATCTCCGTTTGGAACATGCCAAATAAGAAGAGGAATTCTTGGTTTGATTTTTAAAATTATAGAGAAAGGCTTATCGTTTTTTTCTTATGCGATTCTTGTGATGCTTTTATAAGATTTTGGACGAGAGCAAACGTTAATTTGCAGCCAATCACCAACAACTCCAATTACAATCACAGACATAACAGGCACTTTTCTTTCTTCAATCACAACTGTTTGATTCATCTTCCAAAATCTTTAATAATTTAAAAGTTTAAAAATTTCTTCTTTCTTTTTTTGCGTACTTTTTTCATCAATTGAACCAAAGAAAAAAGGGCTGCCCGATCCCATTACAAACATCACAGCTCGCGTTCGCGCAGATTCAGGGAGTGCGACCAATGCTCTTGATAAAGTGCAAATCCGGTATGTTTTTAGCTTCTTTCAAACATTCATGTTTCTGGACAATCTTTATTTTCTCTCTGTATCAAACAACAACAAAATTTCACAAAGCTTTTTATACGAAATGCCCGGGAGCATCCACTCAGTTGATGTTCTCTACGGGCACCACAAAGACAGCCAGTCCCTCCAAACCACCATTGAAGTGCTGTGGTCTCCGTATGTCGATCCTTCGGGAAGGCCGCAGCCATTTCCCGCTTCAGGCGCCCCTGGGTATCTTGGAGGATGGCCAGTCATCGCTTCCTCGTCGAGCTCTGCTCCGTTTGCGATCGACTCAGCAGACGAAGGGGCGATGAAAGTGACGGCGACACAATCGACAGGGACGGAAGAGCACATCATCCGCTTTGGCTGCGACATGAGAATCAGCGTGGAAGACCCGGCTGTGGCTGATGTTGACAGCGCATTCTCGTTCGTCTCTGCAAATGGCGAGTTCGCAGCTGTGTCCTCATTCGGCGTTGCGTCGGTTGACAACGACGACGATTGGGTGCCCATCATCGAAGGAAGCACTGACTGCAAAACAAACGGCGATGTTTGCGTTGGGATTGAGCTTCAATTTCTCACAGTTTGTGATTCTATTAACAAATTGTTTCATTAAAAAATTATTTTTTAAAAATTTGTTTTCTTTCAATAAACTTTTTCATTTTTTTTTAAATAAGGAAAATGCTGGATTTTCTATCAATCCCCAGCCACGAATACTTGGCGTGCGCAAGAGCTATGTTGGAGTGAGTTCAGCAACAGCCAGTGCGATGCATCATTTCTATTGCAGCGTCTCTTTCAACACACTCGCAGGCCAAGCTATCTCAGAGGTTGTTCCTGGACCACCAAGCGTTTTCCGGCTTCCTGAAGATATTTTATATCCCTTCAGAAGCGCAGGCTCACATCACAAGCCTATTCAATTCACATCGCTTTGCTTGGTAATTGCTTCTCTTCTAACTCTCATGTGGAACTTCTGAATATAACTGACTTCCAATACACTTTTTCTTTTTCCTTTGATTTTTATCAACTTTTTAAATTACACTTCATTCGTTCATCAACATGCTCAGCGCCATAAAAAAATAATGATATGAATTACATATCGAGATGTATTCTGTCTTAAAAAAAAAAACAAAAATGAGTTCAATTAAAAACTTGCCAATTCGAAAAAGTTTATTTATCTTAATTTATCAAATGTGTTGCTTGAGGGAGAGAAAGAGAGATGCGACATCCGTCAAAGCAATCAATAAGCCCGTTTTTTATTATTTAAACAAGTATGAATCGAAGTTAGAAAAATTGTGAACACAAGAACAGTTAGATCTCCTCTTGAGATTTTCTAACAGTGCGTGCCACTCTCTTTTTGAACTCCGATGTATTTGATCTCCACATAACCTTGTTATAACAAAAGAAAAAAATAAATCAAAACGCCAGGTTATTTGAAAAAAATACAAATAATAATTACAAACTGCTGCATCAACATTAGCGGGGCTCTGAACATAAGATAATGAAACATTTAATATAATATATATCAAATTCATAAAACTAATAAAAAAAAACACACTTGATCGTTAGGCTCTCCAAGCATTGATTGAACACATATAAGGATTGATTCAACTGAATTAATTGGGCGCCATCTTTCTGAAGACTGCTCATATCCCCATTGATCCTCTCCCGGCGCGTGAAGAATAGAAATGCACACACGTCCGTCAGGATAAACTTTGAAAAAGAAAAAGAATAAAACAATATACTTTTTTTAAAATACAAACTATTTGGATGCCACATTTCCGATGTGAATTTCATTCTCGGTGGATAATTTGGATATTCATCAGAAAATTCAAGTACTGCTTGAAACAGTCCTTCTGCGTACGGAGTTTCAGGTGGGCCCGTAATGCACACAGCCCATCTGAAAATATTTGAATCATCTACAAGTCCAACAGATATACCTAAAAGGCAAGAAAAATAAAAGATATCAACATGATTATTATCAAGAAATATTCTAGAAAAAATGCATCAGCTAATACCTTCGATTGGATGCTTGTTAAGTTCGACAAGTTCTCTGCGAAGATGAATTGCAGCAACAGAAGTTGCTGAACCTGATCCAAATACACGATCATCCTTTTTTGCAAGTGGATCCAGGGCCTGTGCTTTTGGTTGTGCCATTTACTTGATTTTATAAAGTGTTAAAAGGAAAAGAAATAAAAGCAGGTAAATTTTGATCTTAAAACCCTTATTGTTTTAAGAGTTAGTCATTAACTTTCCTGCCTTTCTAATAATAGCAATTATCATTCTTAAATTAAAAATTGTACTCGAATAAAATATGCTCAAATAAAAAACAACAAGAATGCGTTGCGAAATGATAAATACAAATAAATAATATGAAAATGGAGGATAAAAAATATCAATTACATAAATTCGGAATCATCCCACCGAAGAGAATGTTTTGGTAACAAAGAAACGTGATGCACATACGAAGATTTAAGCGAGTTATGTATTTTTCTTTCGCAATTTGAACAAAGACGAAGAGGGCGGCGTGATTTTTTCGAATCAAGAACACAGCAGTTAGAACATTCGAGCGAAGCTGCTTCGATGCAGCATACATCACAAGCAAGCAAAATAGTGGTAGAGAACGAAGAAGCACTAGCAGCGCGGAAACTGTCAGCGGAAGCAGGTGCCGAAGGATCTGCTTCAGGAATGCAAGAAATGTATGCCTGGTGCTGAAGAGAGTGCTCCTTCATGCAGCACGCACAAAGAGAAACAGAACAAACATCACAGACACACAGCTGGCGCTGTATTGGAGACTTGTCCCACTGCAACGCATCCTTAACAACCACTCCTTTTGCACTTTGCTCTTTCACAACCAGTTTTCCGTGCTTGTAAAGCACAAGTTCATCTTCTGAACTTAAATACTGTGAACTGCTTGTAACTTCAACGTTATTTTTACTCGTTTCATTCTCGCTTTTTATCACATCATCTTCCATCAATGATGAAGATGCTTCTATTTCTGCACTACAACTAGCAGCACACTTTGTTGATGTAGGAGAATCAAAACGATCAGTTGAAAGGCTTTTTGAGGATTCATCAGAACTTTTAGATGAAAAGTACTTTCTCGATGAAATGCCATCGCTTGTGATGTGTTTTTTCAGCAGCGGTGTTTGAGAAGTCGCAGAGTCAACAGTTCGAATTGAGGAGCAGGAAGACAGAGACGAAAGAGAAGCTAAAGAAACGACTGATGCAGAGAGACAAAGCTCTTGTTTGTCTTCAATGTTTTGTTTGCTTTTGTTTTTGCTGTTTGCACTTTCCATTTCATCAGAGTCATCTTCTCTGCTGCTGTCTGAATCATCTTCGGAAGAGCTTTCAGATTTTGCGTCTTCATCGCTATCACTCGAAGAATCACCTGAAGAGTCATATGAAGAGTCATCTGAAGAATCAGTTGAAACAGTTGATTCACTTGAGTGCTCAGAGGAACTATCGCTGCTTGTCTCGTCTGAATCTTCCTGCTCTGTCTTCTGTTTTGCAACACACTTGCTAATTTCTTTTTCTTTCTCTTTCTCTTTTTCCTCTTTTATTAATTCCATTCTTTTAATTCTTTCAATTCTGGAAGGGCACTGAAGATTGCTGCAGATCATAAGTCTGCTGCGAAAATGAGAAGCTCTTTCTTGCTTTTCAATCTCTGCCAGAATTCGCTTGACTCTTTCTCTTTGCTCATTTAAAAGAGATTCATTGTCTGATTCATCGGATGCATTTTCTGAATGGCTGTCAGAATAAACGTCGCCTTCATTCTGCTCATCCAAAATATCCTTCATTTCGATGAGTTCATTAATCAAAATATTCCTCCTGATTTTCTCTCTTTCTTTCTGCCTTGAAAATTCCTCTCTTTTCTGCAAGAGCCAGCCATTCAACTGATTTTTCTTTATTTCATCTGCCTGCATTTGGCGGTGTGACGAGAGAGTCATCGTCACCTGGCGTCCGTCCAACGAACACGAAACAAGAGAAGAAGTGGCCTGTGGCAGTTGCAATGAGGGCATCATCAATGAACTGGAAGAGGAAGAGGAAGAGGAAGAGGAGGAGGAGGAGGAGGAAGAGAGATACAATTCAGGGCCATCAAGTGAATTGTGTTGAAGTAACAATGCTGTTGACTGGCGAGTATCGAAAAGCCGAGTTGATGACAGACCAGGTCCAGCACTTGGAAAAGAAGAACGATTACCCAAAGAAAGAGTTAAGCTGGCTGAGGAAGAGGACGAAGCAGAAGCAGAATCAGAAGCAGAGTAAGGCGGGCACGACAGGGAAGAAGAGTAAATTGGAGGGGCAACAAACGGAAGCGTTGCTGACTTTGTGTCTCTAACAGGTATTCGATGTTCAGAGGCAAACAGCTCTGTGCTGATCGCTTTGTCTTCTTCGTTTCTAAGCATTCGCTCTTCTTCTTCTATTTCTGCAAAATGCATAAGACAGTTTTCTATGTTTTGAGACAACGAAGAAAACTTTTTCTCTTTTTTGTGTTCCAATGCATCGCAAAACACACAGAAGTACTCTTGGCTTTCATCAGCGACTTCGTCTTGCTCATTTTCATCCATCTTTGAGGAACACTCAGAATCAAAATGCTTCTGGAGTGTTTGAATAAGACGTGCTCCTGTTGATTCCAGCTGATGTGAGTGCTGCTTGCATCTGTGTGTGACAAAGAAGAGATTGCAATGAGGACATTGCAAAGGCAGATGAGGTGGAGAAGAGCGGATTGATTGAACTGTTGCTCGAAGAAGCAGCGTCGACTTGTTGTTGAGAATGCACTTCAACAGCGGAATTGGATATGTCGATTCAAAAGCATCCAACGGAACACAATCAGAAGGAAGCTCCGGAGTATAAAACGGCGAAAGCTCGCTTGAAGTTTCCTGTTTTGTATTATCTGCTTCAATATTTTTGTTCGTATCCACTTTGCTGTAACCAGACGAACAAGCTTTTGTATCAGCTTTTGGAGGTGAATCTTTAAACAGAGGAGAGAGCTCAGCTGAGGCAGAAAGCAAACTTATCTGCTTTTTCATTCTGCTTCCTTCAACGCAGCATCCAATCACAGAGATAAGAACCATCAAAAGCACTGGAATAGCCATGCAGACAGTTATCACAATCAACAAATACGGCATCGTCAACGATTTGATGACAAAATTCTCAACAACAGCAGAAGTCGAAGGCAGCTGCGCAACATAAATTGTCTCATCATTCTCTGCAGAATTACCAGCCTTTGTTTTCTTTGAGGACATTGTCAACGGCACGCGATATTCAGACTTCTTCACTCGTTTGATTTGAGGTGGAAATGAAATATTTGGATGCTCTTGGTCAAAGCGAAGAGCAGACTTGAGCGAAGTGATGGAGCTCCATCGAAGTGTGGCACACACAACTTTTGATTGAAAGCGGAACGATGGATCTGTCTCAGGAACAACAGGGGAGCCATTTGCAGAGTCTGCAATGGAAGAAGAAAGCAGGCTGGATGAGCTTGTCGTGATGCACCGAAGACAAACAGTTTGCCCAGGTGTGATTGTCGGTGGAGCAGAAGCGTTGTAGTAAAGCCATTCCATATACTCACCAAATTCGCTATTCACTTTCGTAACAGAGTTTGTGCTTTCAGAGGATGGTGCTGTCGAATAAGTTGAATTAAGTATTTCAGCAGAGACACTCGAAAAGGCATATTCAATATGAGAATATTGCGGGTTGTTCGGATTAATAGCTGGAAGGACAACATATTGTGAAGGACTCGTTAAAATGGAGGAAGAACTGATATCATCAGAAGAACTCTGCGAAGATGCACCAAAAAGCGGAGGAAGAAGGAACTTTCGAACATAAACTTCTGTGGAAGTTGATGGAGATGCCCTGACTTCAACCGAGTGCTGTATCAATGAAGAGTCAATTGTTGTATGTGCAGTTGTTGAAAGCCAAGAGCTGCATTTCATTGAATAATGCGGAATAAACTTCAGAGGCCTGCTGCCTGTGTGTATCAGATGGAGAGTGTCAGTGAACAGTTCATCATCAACTTCATCCCATTCATCGACAAAGCCTTCCTGGCTCAGCCGTTCATTTCTGCACTGCCTCAAAGAATCTCTTCGAAATGGGTCAATCAACGTAACAGCTGCAATTTTTGTCCGAGCATAGTCTTTCTCCACAACAGTTAAAAGTGGATGAATTGATGAATCTTCTTCGTTTTCTGATTCTTCTATTCTTTCACACTCCAAATGCAACGAATACGACGACATGTTCCGCATCGTTGAGCTTCCTGAAGCGGTATTGAACCTTCTTCCACTATTCCATTTCCAACCATTCCTTTTATTCTCATTCCTTCTGAAATTACTTTCATTTGAAGTTCCAAGCAAATTCGTTGAAGGCCAATTGACGATAACAGCCTCTCCTTCCTTTAAGACATTGTTGCTGGTTTTCTCTCCATTCAGAGAATTTCTTGAATTGCGAGAAAGTTTTCTATTCGTTTCACGATTATCATTTACTTTCCCTATCCTTCTAAACGAGTTTCCTTTTGCCAATGCACTGTTTGCAGTATTTGAAGAAGAGAAAGAGAATGATGGAGCCACTTGCAAATAAGGCGAAGTACCAAGTGGAGCTTTGGAAACAGGAAGTTCAGAAGGCGTTGAAGGAACAGAAGGAACTTGTGTGAAATTGATGTCTGATGGCGAAGCACGGGGATACTTTGAGAACAACGATGACTCAGAAGATGACTCATCAA
This sequence comes from Monocercomonoides exilis, assembly GCF_001643675.1. Lineage (NCBI taxonomy): Eukaryota > Preaxostyla > Oxymonadida > Polymastigidae > Monocercomonoides > Monocercomonoides exilis. Next base: position 175,733 of record NW_027150550.1, read on the forward strand.
TTGCAACACAAGAAAAGGGCGAAAGACGTTTGTGTATGCGAGTCATCTCTTCATCAATTATTCTGTCAACTTCTTCTTTTGAAGAAGCATCTGATACCAATTCAGTCCAGTTGAGCGACAACCCCATCGCATCGCAGAAGAGCTTCAGTCTTGTTGCCTGCTGATTGTTAGATTTTGCCTGTGGATCTTCTGACGATTCATGAATCAATTGCACAAGCCAGTCTCTGAACACATTTTCCCTCTTCAGCAGAAAAGGAATTGTGTTCGGATGGAAGCGTGAGTGAATAGATGCCATCACACACCCAGCTTTTGCTGCCACATCCAACGGAGCATGGAGCACAAGAGGAATCCCAAGCGCATATTGTGAAAGAGGAGAAGAAGCAGAAAGATTTGTAATTAACTTGCTTGGGTTCTCAACAGAAAGATATGCACTCCATGTAAAGTCACGATTTCTTCTATAATCTCCTCTTCCTCCAGAAATAATCCGGATGCCTGTAATCTGCTTCCACTCTGTGCCCAGATCAAATGTGACAACACTTCTATTCAAAAAGGATGCCCTCTTCATCTCAGAAAAGTGTCTTGACCATATTCCATGAAGTCTGCCATTTGGAGGCTGGGCTTCTTCAGCTTCTTGTTTTGATGAAATTAAACTGAAATCCCCAAAGAAAATTCCTCTTCTCCGTCCAGCTGGTGCGATCTTGATGAGATGCTTTAAATACTCCTTGTTGTTCATTCTGCTTTCTTCTTCTTCCTCCAAACGCGCAAGAAGCGTCTCTTCTTCCTCACTTTCAGCAGAACGAGTCACTGACTGAGGGATAATCCTTCTGCACATGTCCAATTTCCCCCATTTTTCTTTGGTATCATCCTCGTCACTTTCAGCATCATTAATTGATTGCGACTGACCAAGAGCTGATTGTCTCGATTTTTTCGTTGTCCATTCGCAGCTCGCCAAAGGAATCAATAAATCTTCATTCAACGGACCTTCTTTTTCTATTTCTTGCTGGCTTATGACCTTTGATATCACTTCAATCCTCTCCACAAAGCAGATGCTGGCTTCAAACACAATAGTCAAAAAGCGTGCGCCTGCTGCATTCCAAGCAGAAATATGATTTGAATCACATACACACGGAAGAGCTGGCGGCATTTTTAATTGTTCATCTAAATCTGCCAATGATACATAATTATCAACTGGACGCACAAAACTCATTCCAGATGGACATTTCGTATGAAAAAGCCTCGAACTAGGAAGTGTTGCCTCGAATGAGTTTTCATCGGATATCTGACTCACAGGAGGCGATAGTTTCATCTCATAGCCAACAACACTAAATGGGTGATGGGGATTTGCATTCATTTCTATCATTTCTGCAACAAACTGAGCATACGGAAGCTGATGAATATTGCCTTTTTCTTCAATATCAGTTCCGTCGATAGACTTCATCTTCTGCCCATTAAAAGGCGAAACAGGAATATTTCGAAGTTTCAAAGGAACACTATTGTTGACATCCTCGTCATTGACCATTCCATACCATTCATCCGCTTCAAAAGTCAAACCTTGTTTTATCCGATTTCCAAACGGAGAAATGAGATTTGACAACGGCGTCTGCTCTTTTGGAAGATTGCCAGGTATTTCTCCGTTGCCCTTTTGCTGAGTCCTTCCATTTTGTTCAAGCCTTGCGTAATATATTGATTTCTCTCTTTCTTTTTGCATCCAATCTTCAGCAAATGCATCCTCAAATAGCTCATTGATAATTTTTCCCGCTTCGTCCATCACGCAATACCCTCTTTCATCCATCTTTCCTTTCGCACACTTTTTCCCGAATTTCATTCGTTCCTCGATCAATTCAACAGAATCACCGTCATCTTCAGAATACCCTGCAAGGCGCATTCCGTATGTGTTATAATATCCCAATACCATTTTTCGTTGATACGCAAACATGAAATCCGTTGTATTTAAATTTAAATTACCATTAATGTGGATATCGTCGATGGCGCCTATAACTCTACGGCGGCGGTGTTCAACAAGATGACATGCTTCTTGATTCTCCATTGCTGTTGATTCAGCTGAAGTGCAGGTATCATTCCTTTCAAAATCAACGTTTTCACCTCCAATAACAACATCGGAATCTTCGTCTATGCTTATGTCTGTGAATCGATCAAAATGAACAGGCCCAGCAATTTCTTCTCCATTACAAAAAAAGAATACCGAAACATTGTGCATCAAAGCAGCTACATGCACCCACTTGTTAAAGGGGAAAATTGCTGTATGGCTTCTGTTTCCCAAGCCTTCATCGCCTACACTGCTGTAATTGGAGCACGCGCTGCTTCTCGAACTTTTATGATAAATAAATAAATTACCCATTACATCTCCGTTCTCGTTCACATCTTGCACTTCAATCCCAAATCTCCAATATCCCTCTAAAGAAAGAATATCAATATGAATTGAACACTTCTCTCCTTCCTTGTTCTTTTTGACTGTATCTTTTAATATGTCATCATCTTTTCCGTTTCGAAGGAGAACCCATGCTTCCACAACTGCTGCAGATTCTTCGAAATAACTTTGACTATTTAACTGAACGAACTTCGTAAGGTTATCTTTCTTGATTGCAAATGAAGCCTGGCGATATGGAGCTATGCTTGCAGAGATATTGGATAAGGTCTTATTAGTGGAATTAGGATGAGTTGCATATGCCAGCATCGAATGAAATGAAGAATGAACTGAATATAGCTCTTCGTTAGAAGGTCTATTTGAGCTTAATTTGGAGACGTGCTTGTATTGAAACAATTGATCAGATGGACTGAAATACACCTTCAGCGATGTCGTAGGCAAATACTTTGAAAAATACAAGACTTTATTGAACGACGGAAAACGTTTTTCATCGGGCTGCTCTTTCAAAAAAACTGTTTTGGTTGCATCTGAAATAAACGATATATTAAAGCTTGTGTGAATTGTGTTAAAGCAATATGAAGGATTTGCAATAATATTCTGAGATATGGAATCATCAAGTAAGTCTTCTCTGGAGACATCTCCAAAAAAGCTCCTGGAAGCGTCAGTTAAATCAAAACTTGTTGCCGCATATGCTAATGGTAATGAATAGGATGCATGGGTCTCTATTAAAGTGGATGAATCGTTAGAATGAAAATTCAAAACGCCATATTCTTCTAAATCTTCAAATGAAACATAATAATCGTCATCGCTGTTGTTGTAAGGATTCTCATCCATTAAGCAATAGCGAAAAGGAGATGGGGGAGCATTATCAATGACATCATAAGTTATTGGAACAATTTGCGACAATTCCATAAGTTGTTGAAGTTGCTGCTTTAAAATCTTCAATTTACTATTGCAACTTTTGCTTAATCGATCACTGTTAATAGATGAGATTCCTTCTGTACACAATAAAAAATAATACTTTTATAAAAATGGTGAAATTCATTAAATAAAATTTGATAATATAAATATAAATCGTAATTCATACATTTTCAAAAGGTTTAAACATTTCGGAAATATAATTAATAAAAAGTTCACTTCTTGTTTTTGGATCTAAAGATGAATTCATAACATTTTCCGAAGCAAATACAATGACAAAAGATAATGAAGTTGTATGCAAAGTTGCCATCGTAAGAATATATTCTTCCAAATTTGATATTAATCTATCAGTATTTTGAATATCACAAGTGAGGTTTGTTGGATCATTGATACACAGAGAGCTATACGCACTTAATAATTCACGCACATATGCATCTTTTCTTTCAAACGAAGAATTTGCTGCAGTCATGTATGTTTGCTCGTTAAGAAGCCTAGAAAGATTTGCAAACGCATCATTCACCTTTTGTTTGTCCAATTGATTGCTAGCGAAAAGTGTATCGAAGAATTTTATCCATCCACTAGAATTATTTTTAATTTTTGCATAATTAACAATAAGAGTAAAAAAATCTCTCAAGGAACTATAAAGATCGTCTTCTCTCAGAGGAGAAGTTATCTCTTTTGATCTGATAATATCTGGTATTCGATTCAAAATGTTAACCTTCAATTCCCATTTTTCTAGAAGATTATGAACAGAATAAATTCTACCTCCAAATTGTTCAAACATAGCGCATTCAACAATACTGCTATTCTGAAGACTCTTTATCATCGAATAGTTTGGATCTTTTTTATCAACATAGGTGCAATGAAAACTGGTAGGATTATAATAAGAAATATCTTTAATATTCAATTGACAATTACAATCTTCATCGATTTGAATGGATGTAATTGATTGAAGAACAACAACTTAAAAAAAGATAAAGCCAAATTTATTGTTGGACATTTTCAAAAAATAGATAAACAGCAAACTTAAACGAGAGATCAATGAAGATATTTGCAATTCATCATAATTATTTTTTTCGTTTCCTTGACTTTGCCCCAAAAGCGTTAAAAGCAGCACATACATAAAAATTAATTTCATCCTAATATATTTAGCAATAATTTTAAAAAAGAACCCATAAAAAGTCGAAAGGAAAAATTGAAGCAAGCTTATCTTGATAAATTGAATGTTATTCGACAAAAATATTTAGAAAATTTATTTTGAATTATGTTGAAAAGCTTCCAATGTTTTTGTTTGATTGAATTTCCTCAGAATAAGTTGACCTGACGAAATTTTTAAAAAGTTTGTGATGGGTATGTTTGGGTTTAATTCAATGAATAGACGAGAAAACCCATTGCAAATTTTTTCTAATTTCAAACCGTCACTCTTTGAAAATGAAAGTTTTTCAAGTACTTCAATTTATTTTGATTTTTGTTATAAAAGTGAGTAATTTGCAAACTTTTGATGATATTGCACTCAGTTTGAATTTTGGAGAACTTAATAATTGAATTCAAGATTTTCCATTTTAACTTTATAATTTTTCAGGAATTATATCTCATTCCAATACCATTGAAAATAATGAAACAACCGTGTGGGTTCGCTTCAACAAGGAAATAATGTTTCGTTATCCAGAATACCCTGAGCCAATAAATTATGCAGATGGCATTGGACATTGGGGAGAATGCCCCCTGAGTAATTCCATTGTGTGGACTACCAACGCGAAATTTAACACATCGTCAATTAAATCTTTAAGGTGCTTTGAAAATCCCAATGGAACTTTTGACAAGAAGATTTTGGGCATTACATTTGAAGAAACAAGCAGTAAACAAATTTTCATACATATTTCCGATGATTTTATCGTGACTGTCATTGAGCATGTTGATATAATCGACAAAACAAGAATTACTCAAGATAGTGAACAATGCTCATCATATTATTTTTATCTTCCAATGTCGTCTGTTCCAATAATCCCTGAGGATGAATTAAACGAAACAATGGGAATTCCATGTACAAATGGTTGCTATGATGACGAAAAAGGAGAAGAATATTTTTATAGTCAAATTGTTCCTATTTCTACAGCACCAACATCTTTAGAAATACCAATTCCAAATGATACAAACAAAATTATCAACATTGCAACAATATTTGACTCAGATATTTTTACTCCAACAGTTTCAATGAATTCAGATGATGAAAACGAAACATCATGGACCGTCAAATTGAATGCATCGATTTCGTCAAACGATTCAATTGAATCAACAATCCAAAAACCATTGTCTATACAGGACAATCAAAACAACACGTATTATGCCTATATCAACATGTCAATTCATGCACTTAGAAATACAACAAAAGTGCTATTCAATGCAACAACTATGAACCAAGTGACTCCAACAAAAGAAATGATTTTTAGGGGAGTCAATCATTTAGAAAGGCTTGAGAGAATTCAGAAGTTTGATGAAGGATTTTGCATGGCTGCATCAAACTCGGGAGGTTTCATTTTGAATGGGAATAGTTGCAGTATTGAGAATAGAAATATGGTTGTTTATTCTGGATCAAATATAAGCTACATTACATTCCTCGATAGCCCAGAAGGGGAATTAGCGAAACTTGAACTGTTGGTTTCAAATATATCACTACCAGCAAAACTGAAAAGGTCTGCAGCAATATCAGAAGATCTTGTTGTTTTCTCGAACATAGATGAAGAAATATGGACTCTTTTAAATGTTGAACAAAACTACAATGTTGAGGAAGGGCTAAATTTGAACATTGACATCACAGCTTCAAATGGAACGAAAATTAACATTGCTAATGTTGATGCGGTTTGTATTTTCTTTTGTATTTTCTATTTTATTTTTATTTTTTCCTTTCTCCTTAATCCTTTTTCTTTTTTCCTTTCGTTTCCTTCTTTCTTTGATTGCTTGCCAAAAATACAATATTTTTTTTATCAAAAATTTTCAAAGAATAATGAATCGAGCTTCAAAAACGATGTTAATGGGATTTCTTCTTTCAACTTTTCTCTTAATTCAACCGCGCCTTCATTCCCAAATCTTTCATCTTTCAAAACATCTGTCTATAAATCTGCCTACTATGATATATTTCAGTCATTGATGGGGATAGCTATTCCGTTTCGCTGCCCTCTGGATCAAGTGAAAAACAATCCATCTGGCTGTTCTCCACCACCGTCTCGTTGGCTCTCATATGACACCATGCGATTTGAGAGGACTTTTAAAGATAAGTTTATTTTACCAAGTTATAAAGCACCAAAATGTGGTAACATGTCATTAATCAACATGTTTTATTCAGTTCTGTTTAAGGACTCGGATGCCATTGATGATGAGATGTTCTGGACTAGTAAACCGATTTTGTGGGACAACAACCCACTCTGTACTCAGGGGATTGCACATTCTTTGAATAGTGGAAAAGGCGGATATCTTCCATTTGGAGATCTTGACAAGATTGATTCAGTTATCATTGAGAAACATTTGCCTCAAGCTCAACAGAATACAAATTCAAAAAATTCACACTTGGATAACCCGTTTCTGAGAAAAGTATTCAATAGAGCCAATGTTTTGTACAATTCTTCATTGAATCAGCAAAATCAAATGAAACCAAATCCATTGGCAAGCTCTCCTCCACCAAAATTTTTACAAATTATTCGGATAGCAAAAAGAATTATTGTATTCTGCGAAAAATGTTTCTTACAAATTATTGAAAGCGTTCTGAGACAGGCAATCAACTTTCTAACTTTTCTTACACCGAACACAAAATTGCATTCAAAAATAAATAATTTTGCTTTGATGATATCAAATTATCGTTCGAGCTTATCTTCAAATAACCGTCAAGAGTTCGATTCAAATCTTACATCTTTTTCTGAAAACACTTCATCTTCTTCTTCATCTTCTTTATCATCGCCAACTCAACAAATAAGAAGACAATTGTATTATCTTCCTTCAGAAGAGCCAAACAAAGGAAATGTTGTTGTGGAATTCAGGCCAAGCAGCTTCTCTTTTTCACTTGAAATAAACGGTGCTCTTCTGGATATCACATTGCCTGATTGGATTGACGAAGAATGGGAACTTAATCAGAAAATCGTGATTGAAGAAGCCAACGACGGAGAAGAATGCACAGTAACAGTTGACGTTCCATGGATCATCAATGTCCCAACAGCAAAAGTTACATTGAACGTTTCATTTGCAGGAAATGTTTCCTCATATTCACTTACAAGCAGGTTGAAGCCAAGCGATGAATCATCATCTTTTTCTTCTTCACGAAACCAAGAAGCAGCAGGCGACGTTCCAGACACTTTTTCGTTTAAGCTCTCAGCTGCCGCACTAACAGATATTAAGAAGGAGCGCGATGTTTCTGTTGTATTTGGCTTCTCGATGCTTCCTCTTTACACAGAGTCTCAAAAAAGCATTGCTGCATCGCGTAAAAAGCAATTTGCATTTAATGTTACAACATACGTCAATTCCTTTAATCCTCCTGCGATCACTCCAGAATTCTGCAGCACGTGGGACGAGAACTACTCGCAAAGTGGCTCCCCATCTTGGTACAACATTAGCTCTCTTAATGCTCAAAATGGCGCTGGAGTTTCAGTTGGAATAAGAGCACACGACAGAGAGCCAACAGTGACAACGTTGGATTTGTCAGTCGAAGAAGACGGACTGGAAAGGGTTTGCGAGTCATTTGTCACAACTTCAGTCTTTGGGAATAAAGGAGGAAAAGAAGGGAAAATCACAAGAACTCTAAAGATTGAGGTCGGATGGGATGCAGAGGGATCTAACGAGGCTGTAAATACTCCTTTGCCTTCAGTGTATCACATGGAATCAAATGGAACATGGGCAAAAGGAGAAGTTTCAGCAGACGGAGCGCACGCTGACTTTCGTCTCACAGAAGAGATGGATATTTTAGCTGCAAGTTCAGTTCATTCACACAGAAATGAAGTCGAAGAGGAAGTCTGCGTTGAAACAGAGAAAGAAGACAAGTGGATGATGTGCCTACCTCCGTTTGTGTATGTTGCACCAGAAGAAGCTCAAACATTGTTGAAAAATGTAAAGAGCAATGGAGTTCAGAACGAAGGGAATGAAGAAATGCCTTATCACAAAAGATATTCGTTCAATGAACATTACGGGCGTTTTCTTGGGAAAAAGAGGAGCGTCAAATTTATTGCCGAAGCTTCCGTGAAGGAGCCAGTTCCAACGGCAAATGACTTGAGAAAGAAGAATTACACAATCTCTCTGAAAGATGAAATAACTGGTTCATTGGATTCTCTGCAGAACATACCTCAAGTGGAACTGGGAACACCTGTTCCTTATGCAAAATTGGGAAAGACATACACACACGACGTCGTTTATTCGATGACTGCCAACAGAAACGAAGAGGATTCCAAAGCAAAAAATGAGAACAATACCACAAATATTTTAAAGACACTGCAATCAAAGAGGAAAAATCTTCAACTTCACGATGGCGGCTTTACTCAAACAGTAATTAACCATTCAAATATCGTGCAAATTAGTGATTCTGAGCGCATTCTGATTGAACTGTCAAACGAAGATGAAGAGGCAGACGGAACAATCAGCTGGGCCATTAAGTTAGGCACAGGCTGGAAAAAAACTTCCTCTCTGGCAGGCAAACAAAACTCAGAAATAAAAACTAATCAGGCAGAACAAAGCACAGATATTTTCAATAAAGGGTTTGTTTTAGGTGTATTTATTCCAGCTGATGATGCTTACGATATTGATGCTGAGGGAGTTGCTGTTATTCCAGAATCTACAAACGACGGTTCTTCTTTCACAGTTTCAAAGTCTGATAATATCGGTTTTTCATCCAGAAAGCAAAACACTCGAAATGAAGAGGGATTCTACTGTTCGATAAATGCTTCTCTAACATCTGATCATGCTGTTACAATAAAAGGAAAAGCTGACTTATCAAAAGCCTCAAGAAAGAACATGTCAATAACATTGACATTTACACTTCCAAAACTTTTACAGTCTCAACAATGCTCAAATTATCTAACAAAAGAAGAGGCCTTAGCTTTGAATTCAATAAACGACCAAATAAAGACTTTTGAGCGTTTTGCTATTATCGAGTTCTTTGCTTCCGTTGAAGGAATTAATGTTTCTGATTCGACACCTCCGCCTCTTTCTCAAAATACCATCGAAGAGACAATCGAAATGTATATGCATCCATTCACTGTGGTAGATGCTGATCAAAGCACCTACGGGTTTCACTTGATTCCGCCTGTTCCATTACCTTCTTCAAAACCTCTTCCAACAGAAATACTTTCTTTAACATCGTCTTCTCCCATTCCCAATCTTTCTCTTGTTATCAATGAAACTACAATCACACCCAACACTAATTTATATGGCTCGTACCAGGAAAGCGTGTCATCTGTCCATCGTTTGATGTGCATTCTGACATTTTCTAATGATGGAAGCGAAGCAGCAAATGTTTCAGTGGAAATGAATGCGTCTTGCGTCTGGGAAACTGAACAAGGAGCTTTTCTTCAAAGAAATGCAATTGATTCAGATGTCCAGACGATTAATTCTCAAGCATCATCTAATTTATCAACGAATGGTGAAACACTTGAAAATCCTCAAATAGTTTATGGTGTCTTGTTTGATGGTGATAACAAGACAGTTAATGGTGCTTCTCTTGAACACTCTGAAGATGGAACATGCAACTCAACTCCATCTTCAAAGGAAGTTACTGCACTTTTTGAGATTGTGGTTCCTCCGCTCATTCAAAATAAAACATCATCTGCAACGAATGATTATTTGAAAGATGTCAAAAAGCTGTCAAGAAATGAGAGTGCAACTCAAAATATGGTCAATGCACCCGATGAACTGACACTTGATGAAAAATATGAATTGAATCAATACTATCAACAGTTTGAAGGAATCAAAAAGAGGGTTTTGGTAGACTTCACTGTTCGTGCCGATGACGGCTCCTCAAGCAATGAAAATGATGAAACAAATACACTGAAAGAGCACTTTGAGATTGAGATTAAGCCTCTCCCGTTTAACTTCTACGAGTTCAACCAAGAAAAGCACGTCATGTTGGAGCCCACTTTTGTGTCACATCCTTCAGAACAGAAGGAAGGAGTTAGCCCTGATGAAAGTGAACATTCTTCAAATGGAAATCAAATAATTGATTCGAAAAGCACAAGACTTCACTCAAGCAACGAAGAAGAAGACGCAAAATGTGTGCGTTCACTTGGCGGAACAAGCCATTCAGAGCAGCTGCAGATATCTTTGGTTGTTGATTCTATTGACGAAGTTATTGATGAATATGCAATGGATCAAGAAGATACAAGCAACCAAAGCATAAGTCGGTATTGCGAGCTTGTTCATGGTGGAGTTTTACTGAAAAATTCTGAGAGCGAAAAAGGAGGAACAATAACTTGGTCCATGGACGCAGAAGTTCAGTGGGATCAGCCAGAAAAACAGCAACGAAATTCTGATAGAAAAGATTATAAAAAACGGTCAAACGAATTGAAAGATCTTGAATTTAGTGTGTATTTGTCTATGAAACAAATAGAGGAAGGCTGGCGCACAGTTCCGTCGATAATTTCAGACGCAGTTATAACCGAGCAATGTGAACGGAAAGATAAACGAACAGAAATCACCAGCAGCACAAGTGCAAATTCTGAAGAAGGCGTTGAAACTGGTGTCTTTGTTCGTAGAATTGAAGGAAAAGTATCAGAAGAGCAGGAGACAGAGATTCTGCAAAGCGGAAAAAGTGTAATAGTCAATGGAATAACAAAGATGGACCCAGCATCAAAAGATGAGAACGGAATCATCACTTCTTCATATGCAACAGCTGAATGGAAGGCTCGCATCTGCCTTCCAATTTACACTCGCCCAGCGTCTTCGTCTAATTCAGTGAATATTTCTTCAAATGATTCAAAGTTACCTTCACATGAGTCAAAAATACACTCAAACAGATTTTCTTATGCAAAGGCAGAATTTAGTGATGATGAAAAGAAGGAGATTAACGAGTACTATGCACAATTTAGATCTGCCACAAAAAGGTTGCATCTGAAATTCAAAGCAGAAGTTGAAGAAGCCAAAACAATTCCAACTCCTCCTCCGCTTACCAAAGTTGGCATTGAGGATTCTTTCACTATTGCGATTTCTCCTTCAATCATTTCTCAACTGACTGTTGATCAGCCAGTGATTGTTGACCCAGGAAATCCGAACGATCATTTAACAAATACAAAAGCCCAGCCTGTGTCATTTCCAACTTATGTGTTTTATCTGATAGCTGCATTTATATTCATTTTTATCCTTATCATCATAATCATTATCTGCGTTATAAGAAGGAAGAAAGCAAAGAAACAGAAGAATTTACAAAGAAAGACTCTTAATGAGTTTGAGATGGATGAGATAGAATATAATTCAGCTCTGGAGAAGAAGAAAACAAAGTCTTCGAAAAAGAAAAGGAAGAGAACTTCAAAGAAAATGCGAATTGCTGTTGAAAAAGACGATGATTGCTTTGATTTAAATATCGATGATGATGAATTTACAAATCCGATTTCAAAGGATGTCAAAAAGAATACCGAAAACAGATTAAGATGTGAAAAGAACGATGAATACTCTGACGAAGAATTTGAAATAGATATTGACAGTGAAGAAAGCGATGACTTTTTGAAGGACGATGACGACATGTCTATTTGTACTAATAGCTCGTTATCTTCAGCTCCTCTGCTTCAAGTTCGGAGATCAAAGAAGTCAAGTTACAATAGCGATTCATCGTTTTTATCCTCGCCAATCATTGCAGAACCTGAAGGCATTTCCACTATTGAAATCCAAACACCAGAAACAATGGAAATTGAACTGGAGATTGACTCTGAAGAAGAAGAAGAGAAACAAAATGAACCCGAAAGCATCACATGCAAAGAAGAAGCTCTGACAACCAAAGAGGAAAATGCTGTTGTTGATATCAAACCAAAACCTTCTGAAGCAGCTAATGAAGAGCACAACAGCGTCCACAGTGTATCAATAAACGGAGAACAACAAGACAGCCGCAGCGGAAGTCTTGTTAGCAGCAATGGATTTGGTACCAACTTTGATCAAAGCGATGACCTGGAAGATGAGGAAAACATTCGAGAAGAGACAGAAAGCTATTACACTGTGCAGCATAGTGAAGGATCTTATTTAAGTGATTCACAAGAGACGCTTGAAACAGAAGTGACTGTTAGCACAGACAAAAATGAAAAGAGCGAAGAAACAAAGAGTGTGAAATCGACTTTGTCGTCTGTTTCGTTGAATGCCTCAACACGCTCAGAAAAGTATCTTATCACTCGCAGGGCATTTTGGCAAACAGGAAACGACATTAAAAGCTACGATGAAGGCAAGCCTCATAACTGTGTGTCGCATGCAGATGACGAAGAGTGGGACTCTGTGCTCGGCGAGCGGCAAAAAGCGTGGGACGATTTTTCAGAGAATCCTTCAATTGTTCCGAGTGTTGATGGCTCCAAATCGGAATGCGGTGGGCTGTTTGTGTTCTTCAGAGATGACTCAGATGGATTCAGTTCCGATTCTGAAGACGATTCATCAGACGGAAATTCTTGGATCGATGACGAAGAAATGAACCAAAGGCAAAAGAAGGAGAGGAAGGAGGTCAGCATTACGGGCAATGATTATGTTGTTTCTTCGCTTTCGCGAAAAGAGCAGAACAAAAGAGATAAACGAATTTTAAGAGCACTGCTACAAAAGGAAGAAGAGAAGAGACAAATGGAACTGGAAGAAAAACGCTTGAAGCTGTTGGAAGAGGATGCAAAAGAAGAGACAGAACAGTCTCCATTCACGTTTGCTTCTTCATCAGCATCAGTTTCAGAAGTCGATAAATCTCCAAAGCTAACATCAGCAGAAGCTGCTTCATTATGCGCTCTGCAACTGACTTCAGATGGGTTGAATGACTCATCTGCCCCACTCCTTCAGAAAGACACAGCATTACCTCCTTCTTCTATGCTATCAATTCCAGTTCAGACGACTCCTTACATATTTTCTCTACAATCACCTGACCCATGCTTTACATTTTCTGCTGCTTCCAGCGAATCATCTTCAGAAACTTTACCGATTACTTCTTCTGATAATGTTGCTCCTGTCTCTACGATCGATCCACAGATACAGTTGAGTAATGGAACGCTTCCAGATGTTGAACCTGATACTTCAAACGTTTCAGGACAGGCTGTTCCATCACATCCTAATTCACTCCTCCAATCCGATGAACAAGAGGGACTTGATCTGAAAAAACTGAATGCAGTTATTGCACAGCTGCAAAAGCCAACTGGAGAAGAAGGAATACTAATCGAAGCATCTGACGAATACGACGATTACAAATCTGAAATCAAACAAGATAAACTTAAAGACGAAGTTGAACTTGAAGATCCTGAAGACAATGAAGATGTATCGTTGACAAAATACCGTTCAGCATCTGAAATCTTACAAGCACCATTTTACAACACACCAACTCCACTTCCGTTTTCTCCATTCATATTTCTTCTTCGAAAGCGATCAAAAACAACAACGTCTGTGAACATATTTGCAACGTCGATGATTTGCGGATTTCCGTTCAGAACTCTCAATGCTGATAAGTCTGCTACACTTGCATCTGCTGCTTTCACTTCTTTCCCACACAGCTTCTCTTCGTTGTCAGAAGAAGAGCAGCTTTCTCTTCGTCTTCCATTTGCTGCGTCTGTTGCGCTATCTGTGTGTGTTGGCTTGTCCCATCTGGCTGATATGGACATTAGCGATCTCAAAGACGAAGAAGAGCATCTGAAAAAAGAAAAGAAGCAGGAAAAATATACAAAACAAAAAGGAAGTGCTGATGCAGCTGAAAATGCTGAGGGACAGAATTCATCAGATTCTGTTAGAAGTGGATGCAAAGATTCGTCGGCTGATGGAGGCTGTAAAGACGATGAATCGGAGGAAGAAGAAAGCTATGAAACTGCAGAAGAAAAAGAAAGAAAACTGAAGTTAGTTCTGAAACAAAGAAAATCCATATTGAGAATGTTTTCACCGTACAGGGTGCTATTTGGACCAGAAGGAGAATTATGTTTGTATTGGGGAACAAACAAAGCAGAAGAAGAGGGTAAACAGAGCAAAGAAGATAATAAAGATCAGGAAGAAAGAAAAGAAGATAAATCAAATTGCAAAGCATCGATGGCTGATAATGAGACCAACAAAAAAGAAGCAGAAGATGAAGAAATAAAGATGGATGACTTTGAAGTTGACGAAGGCATGGATGGAGGCGGATATCAAGCATTGAGATGGAAGGCTCCTGAAATAGAGGAAGAAGAAGTTTGCAACCAGAATGAGAAACTTGCTGATGATGAAGACTTTTTCACCCTAAGAACGAGAACTTTGAAGCCCTCGTCTCGCTTTTGCCTCTTTAATCTCAAATTTGGAGACGAAGACAGCGACGACAATGAAGAAACACAGCTCATAATGGACGAACAGGCATGCGTGTTCTCAATCGGCATGCTCATCTTCTCAATCATCGAAGGCGTTGAGCCATTTCCTGAGCAGGATGCGATCACAAGCGGAAGAATGATTGAAATGAATGAAAGACCAAAGTCTATTTATTTCAACACGCTTTGTCGCGAGCTCAACGAAAATGCTTCTCAATCATCGTCCTCTTCTTCATCCTCTTCATCATCATCAACTTCTTCATCTTCATCTTCTCTAACACTCAACACATTTTCAACTGTGCCTTATCTTCCATGCATCGCTCCAAATGGATCGTATTATTCTCGTTGCTCAGCATCTTCCAATGAACCATCTGCATTCTTGTCTTCGTTGTGCACTATTTTGTCCCTATCTTCCATATCTTCTCTGCTTTCTCTTGTTCAAAAGTGCTGGAAACAGGATCCTCTTGAAAGGCCTTCTCTTTCTGAGCTTACAGACCAATTGAAGGAGATTGTGCCAGAATCGCTCCGTCCACAGATGACAGATGATTCTTCAAACGAAGAATATGCAGCGCAAAAGGCAGCTGAACGAAGGAAAAAACTGAAAGAAATGGAAGCGAAAGCGAAGGAAATGAAAGGCGGAATGGGCGAAATTCATTCACTGAAGGATGAAAGAAAGCAAGAAAAGATGAAAAGAAAAGAAGAAAAAAGACAAAAGAAACTTGCGCAAGCTAAAGATGAAGACGATGATGAAGAAGAAGAATCAACTTCTTCGTCTTCGTCTATTTCCTCTTCATCTTCTTCATCTGAGTCAGATTCCGACTCCGACTCAAAATCCTCACCTTCAGTTGCTCATCAACAAATTGAAGAGCCTAAAACTCCGATGAAGCATATTGAACCAGAAATTGTCTATATTATGCAGCTGGCAACCGCTTACGAATGCAGAGCGGAAGAAGATGCTTATCAGCAAAGGCCAAGCATTCCATTTTCATCAACTGAAGGCTCTTCTATTTCTGCACAGCAACCATCATGTTGCAAGCAGGCTATTCCCAGCGCAAGCGATGATCTCACATGTTCAAATGCAATTGCTTATACTGCCGATGCAAACAATGCTATTGATGTTCTTTGCACACCTCCATCCAGCCCAACAATGGAAGATGACACAATGCCGATATTTACATATCAGCCAATTGTGAATCCTTTGCCACTTATTAATGAAATGGACGAAGACACTCACAGCAGTTCTTCAATGGAAGCTTCGACTTCGTCATCGTCTTCCTCATTTCTTCAACCTTTGGAATCTCTTGATTCGTTGGAAAGCAGTTCATCATCATTGAAATCTGATGAAAACATATCTTTATCTGCTTCTTACGATTGCAGAATACCAATTGGCTCTGAATTATCCTTTGAATCGTCTCAATCACTTTCTCAGGACACTTCTTCTGATCAGTGCTCGCCTCAGCTTCGAGTCGTTATTCCCATCGACGAATACACTGCTGTTGTTAATGATGAACATACTGATTCCGCAAAAACAGTTTTGGAACGAGACGCAGACCTTCCGTCGTTTGCCGTCGAGGCATGTGGCGCTGCAATAATAGACTGGGCTTATTTAACTAACTCGGATATGCCATCTCCAAATAGAAAAATGCAGCAGCTTTGTGCTCAGATGGATGATGGCAATTTAACTTCTAGTCAAGAATGCTTTGCAGACTTGGATTCTGCTGCTTATTTGAGTCAAAATCAATCATCTGCACCGAATATGAACAGAGAAAAGCAGAAAGGAAAGCAAAAGCAGAAGTCTCAGAAGGCGAAACAGCAAAAACGGAGGAGAGGAAGAAACTTGAGGAGGAACTGTGATGAAATAGAAGACTTTCCCGATGAGTATTCAACATACGACTGGGTGAGAGATCTTCGTAGACCGACACACCCTTTCACTCCAACAAAAATTACTATTCCAAAGAGAAAGAGACAGGCTTCTTCCTCCTCCTCTTCTTCTTTTGCAGCTGCTTGTGCTGCGCATCCATCTGGAGCGCGCTCAACTTCGGTTCTTCCTTTTATCGCTCGGCCCAAAATGAACGAGTCAAGAAGCACGTCTCCGTCTCGAAGGCTGCAAACTTCCCCTTCAAGGAATCGCACTTGCCCGCTTTTGGCATCGCCATCCTGCTTAAACAGATGCAAGTCCACTACTCCAATGAAGCGTGTGCATACGCTTCCTTCTTCTATTCCTCCTCCTCATGAAGTTCCTTCATCTCCTTGCACACCTCCAAAGAGTAACACTCGTGCAGTTTCGCCTTCTCGAACTCACATGCTTCCTCAAACAACACCGAAGCATACCTCTTCATCGCCTGCTTCTTCAAGACGCCTTAATGTCCACCCGACTCCATTGAGAACTTCCTCAATCACTCCATCAACTGACAGAACTTTCCGTCAGCGTTGCTCGGCTCCTTTGTCAAAGCAATCATCTTCTTCATCATCTTCTTCATCGTCATCTTCTCCTTCGCCTTCTCCTTATGTTTCTTCTCCTCTATCAACTCCATCCTCCAATCGACGATTGCCTTCTCCATCAAGAACGCCAATTTCCAGTCCATCCAGCAAACGTTCCATTTCTCCAATACGAAATGAAAATGAGAATTTACAAAGCGATGCAAAGGCTCAGAGTGAGAAATCTGTTGAATCGTTTGGCAATAACAATAATTGCTTAGTTCTTTTCAATGGAATGGGAGATTATTTGCATGGGCAAAACGTTAATCAATATTGTCCGCTACAAAAAGTTGGGTTTTTCGACAAGACTGGCAGAATGGTTCCGCTTCGGCAATTGCTTCAGCTTGCCATTCGATCTTCTTTGGAATCCAAAATTAAGGAAAATGGAAAGTTGCTAATTGAAAATGATTATCATTCGCCAGAAAAAGATAAATCACAACCACAAAGAGAAAAAGCTCATAAAGTTGAAGAGAAAAAGATACAAAAGATAACTGAAGAAAAAGACGAAGAGGAAAACATTGAAATTTATTGTGAGGGTTCACTCGAAGCATATGAATGTGATGGCTATCGTTGTGTATTCAGAGAGAAATGCGGAATAAAAGAGCAAGTGCTTTCAATGAACATGGATGAATTTGATGATGGCACGAGCAATGAGTCTTATGTCGATGAAAAACGAGAGAAATGCAACGCAAAAGGAAATATTATTGATGTCGACACACTTTTACTGCGATTAGAATGCTCAACGAGTTCTGAAGAGATTAAGTGGAAAGCAGAAAACGAGAACAAAAGAAGAGCGGAAGAAGAAAAAGAAGATTCTATCAGTCCCGAAGAATACAATGAAACTGATACGTTGCTTTCTGCGCTTTCTCTTCGTGTTCAGCCCATACGCATTCAAATGCCGTTTTCGTTGGTATTGTTACAAATTCCGGATGATGCTTCAACAAATCTTCATCATTCAACTCGTGAGGAGCAGTATTCAACAATGTATGTTCCTTCAACGTATAAGTTATGCATTGTGTCAAGTCAATGCGTTTATGTGATCGAATCGTTTAATTGCAACTATTCACTTCTTTCATTGTCTGAAGATTCTTCTCTTTCACTCTCTTACTCCATAGATCATTCAAAAGTTTTGTTTAACTCTAAAGAAAAAAGCGAGAAAGTTAAACTCGCAGAACGATCATCTTTTATCGAGACATTTTTCACTCAATCTGCTACATTTTTAACCTCTCCAACTTTTCCATCTTCATATGTTACAGTTTTTGATTCTTCTAATCAAGCATCTCATTTGGATTTATTGCTGGAAGAAAAGCAGATGCTGATTACAACCGAGTCTTTTGGTGAAATGTTGCCTAAGAGAAGATGCTTGAAGAGAGAAGAACGGCCCATGCGCAATATAGCAAATCAGGACGATTATTTCACTCAAAATGATTCGAAATCATCAAATGATGAAAAAATGGAATGTGGATTTATTGTTAAAAGACTTTTTGTTCAACTTAGTTGCAAGCCCCAATAAAATTTTATATCAATAATTGAATTTGGAAATTATAAAAAGAAGTTGAACTGAAAAAAATGTATTTAAGATGATAAAATTTTTACCGTTTTATTTTTTGAATATCATTTATCAATTTTAAGAATTCTTGTATTATTTTTTTCACAAAATAAATATCGATTTTTTCTTTTTCCAACTTTTCTTTTCTTTTTTGCAATTAATCACTTCAAATTGTTAATATCTCTTTTTAAGGTTTTATTTTATTGTTATAATTCGTTTGAATTTAATTTTATCAAAAAAAAAAAAAAAAAGCGCAAATGGAAATTTTGAAAATTTTAATTTGACTTTTCTTTCTTTTTTTCTCTCTCTCAAAAGTTTTCACACATCACTGTTAGAAATAGAAATATTACTTTAAAATTGTGTTTATGTAGTCTGTTTTGGAATACAATGAGTAAAAAACCCGGGACATGGTAAAAAATCCGGACTTTTTGAATATTGCAACTGCATTTTGTTTCATTCAAATATGTTCAATTGACCGATATGTTTTATGTTTTATTCAGTAATTATTAAACATTTGGAGATTTTTTGAATTGAAAATTGTATTAAAAAACAATTTTTGTATATTTTCAACGAATTCATAGACGTTAATGTGAAATGGTATTTCTCAAATTGTCAAAATTGTTGATGTAATATTTTTTTTAAATAAAATGAAAGTTGATACAGACGCAACAGAAGTTTCTTTCTATCCAATGCTCAGTGAATTTCATCCTTTGTCTTTTCTAAATTCAGTTAACTGGAAATGAAGAATTGAAGAAATTATCACAAAAAACATTCAATTCAAGATTAACAATGAATATAGAGTCGAATATTTAAAAGTTTGGTAAAAAATTTGATTTGATTTTCAACAAAAAGAATTTCTAAACAAACTTATTAGTATTTCCATCTATTCGTTATCATCATGCTGTATTTTAAATTTTTTTTTCTTTCAAATTGAGTTGTATCTTCTGCGCTTTCCTTATGCTCACTTTTCCATTCATCTTTTTCGTAATCTTCGTCATCTTCATATGTAAAGTCGCTGTCAATTTTTTTCTTTCTCGTTCTGATGATTCTTTTGGCAAAATTGCGACTTTCAGAATTGGTATGGTGATCGTCATTGAATAAATTGTCTTCTGTTTGTGTGCATCCATCAATGCTATGTTTTTCATCGATTTTTGTATCCATTTTACACTTTCTTGATGATTTGATTTTCCGTTTTGGTGTGAAAGAATCAAATAGTTCCTTTTTTGCTTCATCTAAAGAAGTTAAGGAAGAAGATTTTGACAGTGATCCACTTATTTTTGATAGAACTTGAGAAGCTGCTAGTGGCCATATTCCTGTATTCAGAAAAGCAGTTTTAATTACTGAAGGAGTGGTTGCTGCGGAGATTGCGTCTGGCAAAACCTCAGTAAGTGCCTTTCTGTAAGAAGAAGATGAATCATCCGAAGGGACTTTGTAATTATTGTTTAACGTTCTTTTCGATCTAGCGAAAATTAAGTTATCGCATGGTTGTAGGATATGTGTCATGTTAGGAGGGAACTTTTTGATGAAGATTCTGCTTTTTTCTGCTTCACGAATGACATCTGAGCATGTATAAGTCGTATGGTTATCAAGAAGAATGAGAGCCTTTTTTGAAGATGTCGATTGGATTTTTTGATGAATGAGAGGAATCCAATTTTGAAGCATGATGATTTTATAGATTTCAGTGGTAGTCCATCCTGAAGGTGCAGGAATATAGTTAATATCAAAAAATTTTAAATTAGAAAATTCTTCTGGTATTTTCTTCTTTGGAAAAAGCAAAAAATGAGGAAGATGAGAGTTATCTGAGCATACGCAATTACATAAAGTCGCGTTTGAAGATTTTCGAGGCTCAGGAGGAGAAGGAGGGATTTGATCCTTCAAACAGATGACCAACTTTGCAGAACTTTCTCCGATTTGAACAGAAGATTCATCGAAATTAAAAATATTGGTGACTTCGATATTGTTTCCTTCTACGATTTCTTTCACTTCTTCAAACCTATTAGTCACACTTTCAGGGCTCTATGACCATATTTATGCAATTTCAAGTTGTCTTGCCAGGGCTGCCTTTAATATGGAGCTTCTTTGAACTAAATAATAAGATAATTTCGGATGAAGTTTCTCGTTTCCTTCTTCTTTTGTTGATTCCGTATTTAAAAAATTAATTGCCTAAAAAAACAAAGATTAAAAAATATACATATAAAAAAACGAAAACCATTTCCTGTATGTGCTTCATTCGAACTACAACTCCTTCTGATAATAAAGACAAAACCTGATTCTCAATTTTTTCCAGTTTTTCAGAATTTATAAGAGATGGTCTTCCTTCTTTTCCAACATCTCTGTTTTCCTTTTCAGCTGTTTTGCCTCTGTACCAAGCCTGCCTTGTTGTTGCTTTCGCTTTGACTGCAACATTCACTGTCAATGGATATGTTTTCTTGATTTCAAAAATTTTTCGAGATCTGGAATGAATTGTCCGATATGGGTGATTTTTTTTGATATCATAAAAAATTCCGACGTTTGATCATCAAAAATTTTCATTAAGGGTGGGGTTGAATCGAAAATATTTTTGTTTAATTATGCGAAAATATTGTTCAATATATTATTATTTTTATTTGCTTGCTGGTTTTAATTTGTTTACAATTGTTTTTATTACTTATTTTCAAAAAAACATAAAAAAATTATTCGCAAAATATCGAAACTTAAATTCACTGAGCAAAAAAAAAGTTTACTGGTTTTTTAAAACATTAAAACAATAATCACAATACATAATCAATCTAATTTTTATGCAAAAATTTGTTTTATGATGTTGTTGCAAAGAAATTTAGAAATTGATGCTAAAGATATAAAAGCATTTGTTGAAAACAATAATTTTCGACAGCTCTGGCAAAGCGATTCGCAAAGCAGCCTTTCCAATAATCATTACCTTCTTTTGAGTTCACTAATTGCTTGCTATTCTGAAATATGAAAGATTTTTGCTTTTTTTCAATTCCATCTTTCTCAATTCAAATCCAATTAGCTTCTTGAAAAATTTGCAGCCAATTTCCATCTCAATCTCTTCATCTTGCACACTTTCCATATAAATTCTATCTCTCAACTCGATGGATAACCCAAACAATGAGCTATCCCGCTTTCATTCATTTTCATTCATTTCCACCTCCTGCCCTGAAAACGACACAAAAACATTCAACAGATAAATATTCATATAAAGAAAAACAAATAAAGACCAAACTGCTCTTCGACTGTTTTTCTCCAAGCACACTCATTTCCACAACAATCATCATTCAAAATAAATCAATCTCTTCATTTCAGTCTCAGAATGGTTGAATACAGCATGGGATGCATCTCCACAAAAAGCATTGAATAACTTTCTGGAGGATCTTCTCATGCTGTGCACATTGTGGTGGATGTCCAAAGGGGTTTTTTCTGTTTTTGGTATGATCATCTCCTTTAATAATATTCTCAACCACCAAAAGAAGTATTTGATGTTTATCTTGTCAATAACATGAACATGAGAGATATGGGGCAGAGAAGAGATGGAAGAATATTTTTTGTGGCAGGGGGTGGGAGTTGGGTATTTTATGGAATGTTAATATTTCGAGAGGGGTTTTTGAATGAAAGAAATTCTGAGACAAAAAGATGGGGAAGGAACAGGTGGAGATTTGTAGAGGAAAATGTAGAAAATATGTAGAGAAGTTGCAAGGGATGATGAAAGAGGACTGATTGGTGATTGGAGAAATGGATTTTGAAGAGAAAGAAAAGAGGGCAAAGGCGGGAAAGAAGATGAATATTTTGAAGTGTTTGATTGGATGAGGGGTATTTTTTTTGAGAGGAGTAGAATGTTTTATAAAAGAGAATGGGAAAGAGAAGAAAAGGAGGGGATTGATATTTTCTGATGATTTTGTGAGCTGAACGGAAGAGGAAAAATGGAAAGGAAAAGAAATTGAGAAATATTAACAGTTTCTATTTTCGAAGCAAAAGGAGAGGAAATCGCAAAAAGAAAAGCAAATGATTTGAATAAATCAAGCTTTATTGATAAATTTCAGAACATCAGCCAAAATATTTGCAATTTGGGTTTTTGACTCGTTGCGAAATTAACTTGTTTAATGTGATGTTTCATTCAGAAAACAAATTCACATGGAATCTTCCCACTTCTTCTTCAGAAATTTTTTTGAGTTTTTGTGGAATTGTCAATCACCATAAATATTCACTTTCATCATCATCTCATCTTCTTTTCATTATTCCTCATTTTCCTCAACATTTCCTCAACATTTTCTTCTTCACCTTCTTCTTCCTCTTTGTCTTTGTCTTCGTCTTCTTTCCTGATATCATCATTAGGCATTTGATTCATTTGTATTTTTGGAGCCGACAGAACAGCATCATTTTCGGTTTGCGAAGGGAAATGCAGGGATCTAACAAAAAGGGAGTCAATTGACTTTGAGGGAATGTAATTCTATTATTTTGCTTGAATGAATCTGTCATAAACATTGCAATTTGGATTATTATCATTTTGTATAATCAACTTGTTAAATATGATATTTCATTCAGTCAGCAACGTCACAGGATCTTCTCATATTTTTCTTTGGAAATATCATTCGACTGATTTCACATTTCTCAATCCTCTCGCCTTCTTCTTGTTCTTCGCCTTCTTCTTCTGTGATATTTCTTTTCACTTCGTGTCAGAACAGACCGTCGACCTTCAGATGCATGTGAGCTGTTCAATCAGTGGCTTGATTGCACCTTCCAAAAATTATTTCATCCAATTTTCCTACTCCCAACAGTATCATCCTCACTGTCAATGCATTTCGTAACTTCGCTGGATGGGCATTTGAACAGCTTTCCTTTTCCGTTGCAGTTTATCCAGCTCTGCTTCAGCGTTTCGAACGAAATACATGCGCCGGCTGTGCAGAATAAGCTGAATGGGCATAGAAAGAGAAATGGTGGTTGGAGGGAAGGAGCTGACAGCAATATCGCACTCATGCTCTCGCTTTGCGATACTGCCAAGGAGCAAAGAGAGAGAGAGAGAGAGAGGAGAGGAGAGGAGAGGAGAGCGCATTAAAATGGAAGATGCAACGAAGGTTGATTTCAGAAGCAAATTGAGTTCAGAGCAGAGGAAAGGGAATCAGTGTGAAAAGCCAAAGGCGAAGACGAAGATGAATGAGAAAAACGAGATATCCACATTGAAAGCTTACACTTTCGACTCAAGACTTGCGCAGGCAACAACAGAAAGGAGGTCGAGGGACAGGAGAAGGGTAGAAGGAGGTGATGACGAAGATGAATAACAGCAGACATTTTTTCGCGTTCTACAGTACACTCTCATCTGTTCGGCTGTATTCTCAAAATACCACAGCCTCCTCAACATTTGCCACTCCTCCTTATTTTCTCTTGCCCTACACACAATTGTCTGCCCCTTCAATTCTTGTTGGAACTCCACCGAAGCCATTTACACCTTCATCTCCCGCCACAGACTCATCTTCACTCACACAGAAGTCCTTCAACATGACTGGACCAAGCTCCGCCTATTTATCGAATATATCTTCTTTTCATGCATCTTCAACTATTTCTTCCTTGTCGCAACCTATCCTTTGTGTGATTCTTAGTAAGATCAGATTGGGCAATGCATGTGTATTTGCAAGCAGCATGTGAGCGACGAGGGATGTGTTTGAGCCACAGAGCATCCTTCTGAACTGTGCAGCGTATGTGGAAAGAAAGTGGATTCAGGTGGGTGGTGAGGAGGAGGGAAAGGGAGTGAAGAAGGATGAGAAAGAGGAGAGAGAGGAAAACACTTTAATTAATAACTTTCAAAAGAGAAGATGAAATCAACAAAAGAGAATAATAAGCCTGTGAAGATACTGATCACAATTTGCTTGACTTTCTGCCTGAATTCAGTAATCAAAGAAGGATTCAGTAGCAAATCATTAGAACGCTATATTCTTTCTCAGCATTTTCATCTGCAAACGCATCATCTTTTTTCTCAACTTCTTCGTCTTCTGCTTCAACACCTTCCTCTTTTATTTCAACTTCTTAATCTTGTTCTTAATCTTGCTTTTATTCTTGTTTATTCATCATTTTTTCATTATCTTCTCTTCTTCTTCACATGATTCATTAACTGGCACGCTAGAAATCCCTCAGCATCCACATCCACCTCCACAAGTGATGTCAATCCCTCCTCCTCTCTACATCCTATCTGATGCAAACAAAGCAATCCATTCAGCGCAAGTGAACTTATTTTTCTATTATTCCTTTATCATCATCATTTTCTTCTTCTTTTTCTTCTTTCTTCTTCTTCCTAATCCTCCTCTTACTTCTTCCTCTTCCTCTTCTTTCTCTTCCTCTTCTTCTTCTCCTTCCTCCATCTCCAAAAGTTCTTCTTCTTCTTCTTCTTCTTCTTCTTCTTCTTCTTCTTCTTCTTCTTCTTCTTCTTCTTCTTCTTCTTCTTCTTCTTCTTCTTCTTCTTCTTCTTCTTCTTCTTCTTCTTCTTCTTCTTCTTCTTCTTCTTCTTCTTCTTCTTCTTCTTTCTCTTCCCCTTCTTCATCTCCTTCTCTTCATTCTCCTTCTCCTTCTTTCTCTTCTTCTCAGGGATCTGCGTCTGCATCTGCCTCTGAATCAGAGCTCGAAATGCCCCCCGCTGCAGCCGTTGCGTTGATTTCTGCTCCCTCCCCTCCGATTAACGAAGCACTCACACCTTCTCTGATGACTGCGGCAATTGCTGGCTCCACATTTTTATTGTGTCATCACAGACACGCAAACGGAGAGAGCGTTCTGGATCTACTGGGAGCTGTGGAAGTGTTTGGACTGCCCCAACTTGCACTAATGTCACCGGAAAAGACGTTGTCTTCGTTTGATGCTGCTTCTGCATAGAATGATTAAAACGTTGCAACACAAGATGCTTCTCATGTTGTTTCATCATCATCATCATCTTCTTCTTCTACTTCCTCCTCCTCTTCTTCTTCAATACACCTCACCACACTCATGCCCTCCGCACACCACCCCGCCATAGCCGACGTCATCAGCCACAGCTATCTCTAGCGCAGCCGTTCAGCCGCCATCACCACTGCAGAATTTGAGAGCCATCTGGCTGGTTTCCCACTCGAGCACACCAAAAGCAGGAGTGAAGCAGACAACACAAGATTTGCATATGATACCTTTTACGACTCAGTCATCCGCGAACAATCGGTGAGGCTGCGTGACGACGATGCGGTTTCTGATGTGCTCAGCTACTTGTCAAGATTAGTTTTCCCCACGCTGTTTATGCCATCTTACCTCACCGCCGGTCAGCTTTCTGACTCCACACGCCTCAAATCCGACTTCGATGGGGAACTTCCTCTATTCACTTCAGACACATTGAGCATGCCTCCAGATTATCAGAACAACCATTCCTTGGGAGAACCTCAGCTTCCGCATTTCCTCTCCTTCTCGCCTTCACTCAGCCCCCGCAAATTGATTCCAGACAGCTCCCCAACTGGTTCCCCTTCCTTCTCCACCAGCTCCACACTGCTTGAAGCCCTCTACCCTGCTGCCACATCCGTCGTTGCGTCTGTTTCCGACCAATCATTCCTGTCGTAGGCGCTTCCTCTTCTTTGCCCGCTCGATCCGCTTGAACCGCTCGATCAGATGTCGATTGTGGCTGCTTCAAACAGAATAGCCAGTGCCAGAAAGACAAGTGCGAATGCGAAGAGGAAGCTGATGTCTTCAGATGAGAAGTCATATGCACTGCCTTTGGAATTGGAGTCGAAAATGGCCATGGAGGATTTGAATAAGTTGGTTTCGAAGGATTTTCGTTCTTCTTCTACTTCTACTTTAACAACTACTGCTTCTCCTTCATCGTTCTCTTCCTCTTCCTCCTCTTCCACTTCCTCCTCTTCCACTTCCTCCTCTTCCACTTCCTCCTCCTCCTTCTCCTCCTCTATTGCTCACCTCATTTCTCACACAGTTGCCAATGAACTGAGTGTGAAGGCAAATTTGTTTCAAGAGGAGATTAACAAGCAATTGGAGTTATCGAGGAATACAACGAGAAGAATGACACAGAAAGTGCTGGAGAGGAATCAAGCCACTTCTGAGACATTTTCAAGAGGAGAATGTTTTAGAAGCGGAGTAGAAATGGAACGAAGATGAGGAGAGGATGAAAAAGGAAGCGGGAAGGACAAGTGATGAGAAGAATAAAGAGAGAAAATACTTGTTCGAATTAGTTTTATTCATTGATTATCGAGTTCATTGTATTTCGTTCAACGTTTGATGAAGAAACCGAATCGAAAAGAAAGGACTGATGTTTTGTGATGATATTTCAGTTGAAGAAAAAGATGAAGTGAAGAAAACCAATTGCTTTAACAGGTTAAAAGTTGTTAAATCTATTTATTGAAACAATCTTTTTAACAAACCGTTTCAATAAAGTCTTTCAAAGTATTTTTTATTTATTAGGATAGTTTTGCAAGTTGAGAAACTTGGCATTTTCCTTTTGCAGTTTTATTTTTTATTTTTCACATTTTTTTTGAAAGCTGGATCAAATAATTCTTTTTCACGAAAAACATTAAAAAGGTATGTTTTTTTGAATATAACAATAAAACAAATATATATAACAGAAACAAAAGCTAAATACTTGCAAAAAATCAATTTGACTCTTTGATCAAAAAATACCACAATAGATTTTATTTTTTCTATTTTTGATCTTTTTTTATGATTTCATAAAAAATCACCCATATTCTCTTGTAGCAGCTATCCGAAGAAGCTCTTCCGAAGAAATTGATTTCTTTTCCATCACAAAAAAGGGAACGATCAAAATGATCAAAATGGAAAAAATATTGTTTGAAAGGCTATTCAATCAAACTAACAAATGGCAGTTCAAGTGATGGAATGATATTTTTTTTTTCAATATATTTGCTAAATTTTATCTTGAATTTTCAACAACATATAAAGAATATTAATCAATCATTCTATCAAGTGAACAACACTTGAAGAGAAGAAATACATCGTAATAATTAGAAAAATTTGAACTTTTCAACTAAAATTGTTTCATCAGTCAATAATCAGTTTGAACAAAGCTAATGTTTTGATGAAAGAAAAATTTTCTTTTTTTAATGTCCCGGTTTTTTAACTTTGTACCGGGTTTTTGACTCATTGTTATTAACTTTTTCACATAACGTTTATTTTAGGTAATTTTGTTCATACCAATAACATCTACAACAGACATGTATTAAATGATACAAGCTCATAATTGAAACAAACTGCCATTGTTCTTTAACACGCAAATTTTTCAATAATCAGGACTTTTTCATTAAATTCAAATATCTCAACAAATGTCAAAAATTCTACTGTAATAATTATTAGTGACAAACACTGGTCTTTTTCGCATCCAACCATATCCTTTTTTTTTTTTTTTTTTTTTTTTTTTTGATTGTGTTGAATTTATGAAGAAATAAATGCTTTTATATTTTTTTTTCCCAAAACAAATGACAATTCCAATAACAGCAACTCTTGAATTTTCAAAGACATTCAAATGAATATCTAATCACATTGAAAATAGCAAAAGATAATCTGATGTATTTTCGTGCACCAGAATTTGTTCAAATCCACTCAAAGCAAAAACAAAAAATTTTCATCCAAAATTCATGATTCAAATGCAAAATAATATCAATTTATTAGTTGAATAATATGATATAATTCATTTTTTATTAATCTTTTATCTTATTATTTGATATCAAAAAAATGAATTCTTAACTTAAGCTAGTTAATAGTTATAATCCATTTTCATATTATTTATGAGGTATAACATTCTGATGATTCTTATTTATAGCTCTTTGGTGAAAAACTATTTTTTAACTTTCATTCCCATAATTATTTATTTTCATTCATTTTTTTCCTCCTGCATGCTGATAATTGTGCTAATCTGTTTTTTTCATCAAACATTTGGCTTATTCACTGATGAAAATGCAAAAAGCATTGATGCAATCGTTCAGCTGAGAGATGAATTGTTGAAAGAACAGCAATACTCGAAACATGTTTTGTCATCTTTGTTTCAGAACTTCAAAATCTTTTCTCAATCAGATATGATGAAGAAAACAAAGAATATAAAAGACAATAGTGAAAACGAGAAATTGATAAAAGAAAAAACTTTCATTCGTGGATGCTTCAAAGAAAAGAACGCATCGATAGGATTAAGAGCGATGAATCTTTGCCAGTCAAACAGAAATAGTTTATTTTTGATTAATTCACTCTCAAGTGCAAGAATCGAAGATTGCCAAATTTTCATTGAAAAAAGCCAAACGAAGTGGATTGTGGAGAGTTTTGGAGGAAGAACTGTTTTTTCAAATGTTTCATTTGCCCCTGAGAAATCAAAGGCTTTTGTGCCTTGCATTCAGCATGACAGGAGAACAAGAAACTGTTTTGAAGGCTTTTCCTCTTTGGAATTGAGCTTCTGCCATTTCTCCTCATTTTGTGTTGAAGGAACCCAACCATTTGTTGGAAATTCTGATGCACAGAGAGTGTTTGCGAGCGGATGCGCATTCGAGAATGTTTCACATGCAAATGTTGAACAAAATGTTTGTCCACAAAGCTTGAAAAGAAACATGCTTGGAGGAGAATGCTTGGTGACAAACAGCCAGTTTTCTTCTGTGGACAATGCATATTATGGAAGCATATTTGAAGGACTGATTACACAGAGCGGAATGTTTGGGGCTTTCAACAGCACATTTGAGAAAAGCACAAAAACAGTCATAACAACAAGATGCACAAACAGAAATGGTGATATTGAATTTGTTGATTGCATTTTCACAGATTTGTCAGGAGCGAATGGAGGAGCC
This sequence comes from Monocercomonoides exilis, assembly GCF_001643675.1. Taxonomy (NCBI): domain Eukaryota; phylum Preaxostyla; order Oxymonadida; family Polymastigidae; genus Monocercomonoides; species Monocercomonoides exilis. The sequence continues at coordinate 205,307 of NW_027150550.1, forward strand.
ATTAATCATGATTCAAATGGATCATCAACAATTGTTCGTTGTGATTTTGTGGTATGACTTTTTTTTTTTAATTTGACTTTGTTAATGCTCTTCTTTACTCATTTTTATCTTTCATGGCTTTGATAAAACACTTACAGAGATGTTGGAGCCCAGTCGGGGATGGAGCAATTATTTTGATTCAAGGGAAACAGAGTATGACAAATTGCTCATTTACATTTTGCTGGTCCAAACAAACAACAGGAGGTGCAACGTTCATGAACGCTGCAAAAGGAACATATGCTGGATTGAACTTTTCATCTTGCTGGGATGTGCTTGGAGGAAATTGTGCTCACTTCAGAAATGGTCAGTCTGCACTTTTTGATTCATGTTGTTTTGTGAACGGAACAACGACGGGAAATTTAAATGGAGGTGCTCTTGAAGAGCTTGGATCAAATCCAGCAACAATCACGAATTGCCTTTTCAAAAATAACACTGCAACTCAGGTGAATGGAGGTGGTATCACATTCAATATTTACTCTGACAACTATGCGAACGAATTCTCAATTGAATATTGTCTTTTTGATAACAATACAGCAAAAGAAAGTCACGATTTCTATGCCTCATCTCAGTATAATAATGTGATAAACTCCGATTGCTTTGTGGTGTGCCGTTCGCTTTCATCGAATTTGACAAGTCGAAGAGTAGTGATTGAAGGAGGATCAGCGAGTGATGACTGGATTCCATTGTTTGTTGGAAAAGTGCATGCAAACAGTGGAAATGGAACAGATGAGTGGATATGTGGCACAGCTGACAGACCTTGCAAAACATTGAACCATTCGCTGTGGATGTCTGATGTGAGGAGAGAAATGCAAGAGTTTGTGCTTGGAGAAGGAGTATATGGGGATTCTGAGCTGGTGGTGAATGCAATGGGGATGAAGTTTGAAGGCAGCGGTGCAAGTCTGACGAGAATGGAGCCAAGGGCTGAGGGAGGTGCTGGGATGAAGATCACAAGTGGAAAGCTGATTGTTGAAAAGATATGTCCGGTCCACAATTCTGCATCGTGGAAAGGATCGCATCTGCTCAAGATTGGAAGGGCAGGATTTGCAGAGCTTCGAGATGCAGTGTTGAGGAGTGAAAGAAGCGCAGAAGGGGATGAGCAAGCGGAAGTGTTTGAGAAGAGTGCCATTGAGATTGGCGATGGAGAGTTGATTTGCAACAATGTCACAATGAAATGGATGAAGAGCAAACAGGAGCTGGTGAGAATTGGAATAACTGGAACTGCAAGAATTGAAGCGAGCACATTTTTGGAGATTGAACGAAGCGATGGAGATGGGAGTGTGTTTTGTGGGGTTGTGGAAAATGGAAAGGTGATGGAGCTGAACGGTATTTCATTTGAAGGTTGCAGATGTTTGAATGGAAACGGTGGTGCATTGTGGTTGGAGATGAAGATGGGAAGCAGAGTGGGGATTGGGAACATGACTGGTTCTGATGAGAAGACGATGTTTGAGTCATGCAGTGCAGGAGGATCAGAAACAAGGGAGAATGGGGGAGGAGGATATGGAGGAGGAGTGTATTTGTATGTCTGCGAGGGGATGAGAGACTTTGTGGTGAAAAATGTTGGATTTTCAAATTGTGAGGCGAGAGCTGGGAGGAACATGTTTGTGAGTGCAGATGATTTGCAGAAGGTGATTAACACAACAACAATTGAATTTCAGCCGAATATGGATGTGTATGATGAGCTGAGTGGGTTTGAGAGGAGCACCGCAAATGAAAAGCTTGTGATAGCTCTTGTGGTGTATCTGAGAGAAGTGAGTGTGCCAACGATTGTGGGAAGCGAAAAAGGGGTGCATGATTTCAGCAGATGTGGATGTGAAATGTTTGCATGCCGGACAATCCAAGGGGCAATCGATGCAGTTGGATCAGCAGAAGAGCACAGAATTCGGATGAAAGAAGGATACAAGCTCGATTGCGATGCAGTTATCGAAGGTGGTCATTTTGTGTTTGACACAGTGAATGAGTGGGGTGAAATCGTTGTTGGGATAGATACTGAAAAGCAACAGGATGCACTTCTCATGCTTTCAGCAGATACACAAATTATGAAGATGACACTGGTTCTGAAGGAGTCACTCTGTGGAAGAGAGGCGTTTGTTGAGGTGATGGACAAAACGCTTTCAATGGAGAATAACAAAATGAAGATGATGGAAGGGGTGACTGTTGTGGATTATGAGTATGTTCGAGTGACTGGAGGGAAACTGGCGATGAGGAATTGCGAGATCGTGGAGGGAAAGCATGTGATCTTTGGTGGAAATGGGATGCTGTCAGTGAAAGGAGATGGAGAGTTGGAGATGGATAGTGTTATGTGCAAGGGTATTGGATCAACAGGTGTTGATGGGATTGTGGTGGTATCATCGAGTGGAAAGAGCGATATTCACGATTGTGAGTTTGAGGGAAAGGAAGGATGCGAAAGTGGATTTGGGAAATGGAGCGGAAGCTGGAATGTTGAGATGGAGAATGTGAGTGTTGCTGGGATGAAACGAAGAACAGGGGATGGGGGATGCTTTGCTTTTGGAGGAGGAAATGGGATAAAAATGGAAGGGAGGAATTGCACGATGAGTGGATGTTCTGTGAGTGAAGGAGAAAGCAGCGGAGGTGGGATAAAGGTGGAGCTTGGCGTTGCATCAGAGTTTAAATTGGATGAATGGAAAGTGAATGGATGTTCTGCACAAGGAAGAGGAGGAGGGATATTTCTTTATGGATGTGCAGGATCGAAGAACGACTATGCGCTGAATGATATTGAGTTTGGAGGAAACATTGCAGCAGAAGGGAAGGATGTTTTTGTGGAGTGTGACGATCTCGTTGTGGGAGTTGTGAAGGAGAAATTTGTGGATATCAGAGGGAGAGAAGGGGAGAGCGTCGAGATGGAAGGGATTGACAGAGGATATTTCAAAGAAAGAGCTGTTTCATTGGATCTGTTTCTGAAGGAATATGTGGGAGGTGTGGTGGATGTGAGCAGGACTGGTGTTGATGTTATTGGATGTGGGAGCGAAGAGTATCCGTGCAAGACACTTTTGAGGGGATACAAGAATGCAAAGCAATGGGAAGGGAAGAAGACTCTGAAGGTGAGTGGAGTTGTTGAGATCGAAGACAAGTTCGATGTGAGCATGTTTGAGATTGTGAAGAATGAAGGAGCGGAAAGTGCGAGACTGACAGTGAAATCGGTGATTGAAGGAAAAGAAGGCGGTTCTGTTCTTGGAAACACAGCAAGCATGCTGTTGAGAGGGATGGAGATAGGGCTGCCAGTCGAGTTTGTGCATGATATAGGTGTTGTAATTCTGTCAAGATCAACAGCAGGAGGCGAAGAAGAGGCTGTTGTGGAGATTGAGAAATGCACATTTGTGGGAGATGGGACTGGGGTGAGGGAATATGCAATAATAGCTGCAGAGGGTGGGGTTGTGAGGCTGAGTGAATGTGAGATGTCAATGATGGATATGACAGAGACAGGATTTTCTATTCAGGGAAGCGTTGTGGTTGATGGATGCACATTTTCAGAATGCGGAAGAACCGTTTCAGGAGAAGGAGGAGTGATGAGAGTGGTGATTGAGAATGGAGAAGAGATGAGGATGAACAACACAAAGATGAAAACATGCAGATGTGATGGAAAGGGAGGGAAAGGAGGGTTTTTGTGGATGGACTGCAGGGGAAACGAGGCAGAGAAGCCGTTCATATTTGGCGAGAGATGCGAGATGGAAGGGAATGAAGCAGCTGTTGGAAGAAACATGTTCATATTTGCATCGAATCTGAACAGTTGTGTGAATGTGAATTCGTTCTTGTTTGATGTTGGGAACTGGAGCAATGATAAAAATGGATTTGTGGGGAATGATATTTCTTTCACAGATACTGATTTGTTGCGCTTTGTGATTCTGTTCAAAGACAGAACTGTGCATGTTGCAGAAGACGGATATGATGTGATGAGATGTGGAAGCATTGAAGATCCGTGCATGAGCTTGTGGGAAGGACTGATGCATGTTGAGGATTGTGAAGAAGAGAGAATGATCGAGATTATGGAGAAGACAAGGATGGACAGCAGACTTGATGTGTCTGGAATAAAGATAGAAGCACATGGAGGAACAATGATTGAGGGGGATACGAAGGCAACAATTGTTGTTGAAGTGAAGCAGAGGATGGAAGGTGTGGGACTGGTGAACAGCAAGAAGGCGGGATTTGAAGGGATCCGATTTGAAGTTGTGAAGGATGAAGAGTGCTTGAAAACAGCAATAATAGAAAACAATGAAGGAGTTCTGTCTCTCACAAGATGTGCATTGAGCATTGAAGAGAATGAATTTGTTGGAGAGATTGTTTTTGTCCACATGATAAAAGGAGAGTTGAAGGGAAAGGGAATTGAGATGGAAAGTGAAAGTGCGTGCAATGGAATGTTTATTGTTGAGAGCGGGTGCAGATGCATTGTGGAAGAACTGAAAGTGGAAGGATGCAAAGTGAAAAGTGGAGCATTGATATGTGTGAGAGTTGGGATGGAAGCAGGGGAAAGAAAAGGGAATATTGACGATCAAGAGGCAGGGATTGGGATTGCGAACTCGAGCATTGGGTGGGTGGATGGAGAAGGGAGCGATGCGGTTGTGGTGAAGAGCGAGGGAGAGGTGAGTGTTGGGGCAGAGGTGAATGGAACGAAAGTGGAGGGGTGCAAATGCGGAAGAAGCACAAAAGGAGGAGGGATGTGCTGGCAGATGAGCGCTGGGGGCTGGCTCCGTGTGAGCGAATGCAGCGTGGTGCAGTGTGGATGCTCTGGGATAAGTGGGAGAGGAGGAGGAGTGTATGTTGGGGCAGAGATTGACGGGGTGTTGGACTATGTGTTTGAGGGAGACAAGTTCGAAGGGAACACGGCATATATTGGGAGGCACATTTTTGTTGCTTGCCACAATATCTCTTCACAGATTAACGAAACACAATTTCGAATGGATTTGAGAGGCATTTCTGGGCAGGCACACATGATCTCAGGATCAGACACAACAGATCACAGGGAAGACACGGACTTGATGCCATTCATCACGATATATCAGTCATCAACGATCTTTGTGAGCTCCGGAGGAGCAAAAGGCGGGGAGAACAACAGACAATGCGGGAAAGAAGACAAGTGCTGTAAAACGCTGGGATATGGGCTGGCACACATTGTACACGAGTATGGAACGCGAGTTGTGGTGGATGAAGCAAGCGAAGTGGAAACAGAGATCAAGCTGGAGAATCTCACGCTGCTGGCAAAGGGAAGCAGGGCAACAGTTGGGATAAGCAGATTGGTGAGGAAAGAGAAGGGTTGTGTTGTGGAGTGCAAGGGGAATGTGAGTGTGGAGAGAATCAGCTTTGAGGTTCCAGAAGTCTTTCCAACAGAACACGAGCAGATATTTGGTGTGGAGGAGGGGACACTTTTAATGAGTGAATGTTGGGTGAAGCCAGCTGAAGGATGCAATGTGTGCAGAATGCTAACGCTGATGCATGGAGAAAGATCGTCAGTCACAATAGCCGGATTAATTGTTTCACAGTTTGCGTGTGCTTCACTTGTTGAATGCGTTGAGTGTGAGGTGAAGCTATCAGAAGTTGTTGTGGAGCAAGGTGAGAGCAGGAATGGGTTGTTTTTCTTGAGGAATGGAGAGATGAATGCGATGAAACTTGATGTGGTGGATGTGAGGATTGAGAATGGGCCTGCTGTCAACATGTTGAGAGAAAGAGGAAATGGGAACAATGGAATGTTACGAGATGAGAAGGGAAGGAAGCAGCTGAGAGGTGATGAGAAAAGAATGGATGTGATATTATCGAAGTTCAGCAATATCAGCAGAACAAGTGAAGGAGCGTGCGGAGTGGAATGTGAAGATGAAGAAGGGAAGATTGTGTTGCAAAACTGTTCGTTTGCAGAATGTGAGTCAAGAAGCACTCGGGGGATTGAAGCCTCTTTTTGCAAGTGCACGAGCTTGAGCTTGGACTCATGCACAGTTGTGGGTGCTCTTGAGGAAAATGAACAAATGAAAGAAAAAGGGGGACTTGAGAGAGATGAAATATGCAGATGGAATGGCTCTGTTGTGGATGTTGAAGAGAGCGTTGTGAGCATGAAAGATGTGTCAGTTTCAAACTCATCATTGGGTGGGCTGTCGGTGAAGGGAGGAGAGGTGAAGATTGTCTCAGGCTTCTTTGCATTCAATAGCTTGACAATTCGAGGCTTTCCATCAGCCAGAAGAAACATAATATGCTCTGATTCTTCTGAACTGAATATTGTGAGTCTGAAGGGAGGAGATGGTGTTTTTCCAAATTCGTCATTGTGGATCTTGAATGATGGATGCATCTTGAAGCGGATTGCTGAGGAGCGAGTATCACCACTGTTTATCCCAATTCTTCGATCTGCCACACCAGAACAGAACGAAGAGCTTTTGAGTATTGCGTTCAGAGGAGCACTTCTTCTGCCGTGCAATCTTTCTTTTCGTGTGACTTCCTCCATCGGAGATGTTGAGCAGATTGAGACTCATGAAATACCAGACTCGGGCTTTGTGAGCGAAGAGGAAGTCAATGTGGCAATTGAATCTGGGATTGTGAGAACAGCAGACGCAAATGCAGAGGTGAGCGTGTGCATTCTGTTTGGAAATACAGAATCTCTTTCATCAACACAGTCATTCATTCTGAAGAACAAAAGTGAAACAAAGATGAATGGAGATGAAAAAATTGTTGAAAGTGGAAAAGAAGAAAAATCATCATGGGCGTTGATTGTGATTGTGATATTTGCTGTATTGTTTTTGATTGTTCTTATTGTTTCAATAATATTCATTGTTCGATGGAGGAAGGTGAAGAATGAAGCAGAAGATCTGAGAGAGATAGTGAATGATAACATCAGAAAAGATCCAAAGGCATTTGAGATGGTGACGATGGAGATGTCACCAGAGGAGCAGTGGAGAAGAGCAGAAAAAGAGGCAGAGCAGAAAAACGAAAGAAATGTGAAGAAGAGGGTGTATGAGAAGGCAATGGTGCATTCGGAATCTGAAGAGCATCTTCTGTCTGAGAGTGGTTCCACTGAATACATTCTGGGGAAAGATTCAGACAAAATTCCTCAATGGGCATTGGAGAAAGATGAAGAAGAGGAAATTCGAAAGCAGACTCCTTCTCCATCCATCTCATCCACTTCAACGACTGATTCAGATTCTTCATTTGTTCGATCGGAAAGTCTGTGTCCAACCACCTCATCGATGTCTAATCTGGTGGATGGAATGGCCTGCTCATCTCCACATGAAAAATTGATTGTGGACTTGAGGGATTCGCTGTTCATGTTGCTTCATGGAAGGAATGAGAAGAAGGAGATGGCAATCGGTTCTTTAAAGGAAAGAGAACAAACAGCTGCCCAAATCCTGTTCTGGGTGGCTAATCTCGCACTCCACTCATTTGATGAAATGGAAAATCCTCTTTCTTCTCTTTCCAATCTCAGCCCGCACATTGTTCTGTTCTCCGAGCACATGGTGATCTGCATTGTGATGCACTCAGACTTCTTGTCTGATGATGACTCAGATTCTTCATCCATCTCTTCATCAACAGTTGTCACATCTGCAACTGACGATGATGATGATGATGATTCTCTTCCCTCATCGGCATTTGAGGATGAAGATAGTTTCAAAAAAGAGTGCCTGAGGTGGAAGGCGCCTGAGCTGCTGATGAACAAGAAGATGGGAGCAACAAAGGAGTCAGTTGCCTTTTCGATTGGGATGATGCTGTGGGAGTGCTTGACACTTCAGATCCCGTTTGGGGAGTATCCAGCAGAGGTGGCAGGGCAGAAGATTGTGGATGGCGAAAAGCCAAAGCCAGAGGTTGTTGAAAACTCGTCTTTGAGCAACGCAGTGAGATGCGCATTGTGCCAGCAGCCAAACGATCGGCCGACACTCATTGATTTGAAGAAGGAGTTCATCCAGCACTTTCCAGAAGGAGCAATGGTCATGACCATTGCTGATGCAGTTGATTGCCAGATGCCATCTGAGTGCAACTCGCAGATCCCTGATTCAAGCAGCTCGCTCATATCATTGTGAGTGTGCGAATGGCTTCAACTGCATCTTCTTCAAAAAGCACAAATGGCGTTTGCCAATGAAAGAGACTCAAACGAGGTTGCAAGACCTCTTCTAAACAGAAGACGGATCCTCTGAAAACGGTAATATTTCGATGCTTGTGGAAGTCTCGAGCATGCAATCCATTGCTCTTTCGGAAAGATCGAGCGGAGTTCAAGCCGAACTTTGCTGAAGCTGTGCGAATGCTGTTTGAACAGAATGGGAGACATATTTTTTCAGTTTGTGGCAATTCATTTCAAGCCACTTTCTGAATAATTATTTTTCCATTTTTTTTGCCTTTGAGTTTATTGTCAAATTTTGCTCTAAGCTATATGTGTGCATTCGATTATGTGATTCAATTCTTTTCGTTTTCTTCATTTTTTCTTATTTATTTATTTATTTTTGTTTTTAATGAGGATGATAAATGGTTTTCTGACCAATCAAAAACATGCTTTTGAGAAACGTGCTTCCAAGAGTTGTTTTTGCTGTTTTGTCTTTCCTGGTTGCTTGTTTGCATGATTTTGGCTCAAAGGAAGAAACAAACAACAATCGCTTAAAGCATCAAACGAAGTTCTCATGACTAAAGATTGAAAAACTGAGCAAAAAAAGTTTGAAAATGAATGAAGGAGTTGAATAAACTTTGTGCAACTTTTGCAGTTTCTCTTTTCAACAGCGCGAGAGTATTTTGTTCCAAAAATAATTGAATAAAAACAATCTTCCTTCACCTCGTGTTTGCATTTCCATCTTAAATTCTATTGCAAACAATTTTTTTTAAGTGAAAAATAATGTATCCAAGTCGGAAAGTCAAGTTCAACTTCAATCTGCCAAGCCATTGACAAACAAAAGACGAACCAACAATTTCAATTGCATTATTGCCATTTCAGATTTTGAGTATCGTTGAAAATCATTACCTTTCGTTCGAATCCTTCAGTTGCTCTTTGGCGTTCAAAACCCTCAGGAAAGCGAAAACAGTTATTTTTTGATGCTCTTTTCCATTTCACTTTTTTTGTTAATGAGTCTCTTCCACAGTTATTTTCTCCATTCACACATCCCAAAAATCTCATACTGCAATTGGATCGATTTATTTTATTTCATCTTGGAACGTGCACAAAATAGAAATAGACCCTTTTCTTTTTTTATGATGATAATTGCTCGCATTTCTGAAGCAAAGCAGCAATAACACAACAAAACTTATCTGTTCTTCTTCATTCGTCTTCTGTTTCACTTGATTTTCGCTTCCTTCAACAGCCACTTCACCTGCTTGCCAAGTCCCGCCTTGCTCAGCTCTGCATCCTTCACGCTGCTCACCGCAATTCTCAAACTCTTTCCAGCTTCCTCTTTGCAAAAGCCTGCCCCTCTATTATCATATGCTTCTTGCTCCTTTCCGCTCTCACTCCTCCATGACTCTGAACGCGATATATGGTGGCTCCTGTGTCCATGTCGATGATGCCTGTGATGAGAATGGTCATTATTCATTGCGTGTTGCGAATCCCATTCTTCAATCAATTTGCTCAGTGAAGAGTTTTTATCTCTTCTGAGGAATCTGTTGTCACAATGCCCATGAGTGAAATCATGATGTCGCCTGTGATGCCTGTGTTCATGCTTTGTGGTTGTCTTCAACGAACTCACCATCGAACTTGCATCTGAACTGTCTCCGCTAGGCCTTGCTTCACTCTGCTCCTTCTCTTCCCCTTTTGGTTCATCATTTAATTCTTCATCTGCGTTTCCTCCTCCCTTTCTCTCTGATTTTCTTTTCTCCACACAATTAATACGAGCAGATTTCTCGCTAAATCCTCTTTTCTCAAATCCTTTTCCCAATGCCAGTCTCTTTTCTTTGCCATCTTCATCGCCTTCATCATCATCATCATCAAGTATCAAGCTCTTTTTTTCCTTTATGCGCAAATTCTCTTTCCACTTTCCCCTTGCTTTTTCCTGCCTCAAAACATCCTTCGTTATTTCTTTTCTCTCATCCTTTTTCTTCAAAATATTATTATTATCTTCTTGTCCAGAATCTTCAATATATCTTCTCTGCAATATGTGCTCTTTTTCCTCGTCTGTTCTATTTGTCACGCTTCCTCTTCTTTTCATCTTTTGCGCTTCAAACAGATCTTGGTCCTCTTCTTCAGATGCATCTCCAATCTCAAATATCTCGTCTCTCCCAATACTAATTTTCTTGCCTATTCCCGTTTCCCATCTCTCTTCCTCTCTCCTTTCAGCCTCGTAAATTCTTGACTCTTTTCTTTTTCCTTCTCCTCTTTCGTCTTCTTCTTCTTCGATTCCTGTTTTAGTCTGCTGTTTGCTTTCTTTTCTATCCTCAGCAGTATCGTCAATGTGCCACTCATAAATCCCTGACTCACGCTTCAAATTGTCGTATGTTTTGTCGCTTTCTTCTGAGCCATCTCCTTTTCCCTCAGCAAAATCCTCCATCTCGCTCTCCCCGCATCCCCCAATCATCGCAATGTCTGCCAAAGAGACTGTAATCGGACTTGATGCACCTTCTCTCTTGAGCACAATCTGCTCTGAAAGAAGCGAAGAATATGGAAAGTCGGAAGAAGGCAAATCGATCCTGCTGATATCAGCTTCCAAAGATGTTTCGCCTGAAGACAAAGCAGTCTCTGCCTTCGTTTCCGTATTTTGCTTCGAAGATAATAATGGTTCTTGCATTGGCGACGATGCCATTGAAGAGGATTCCCTTTGGCCTGATGAAGATGGAGAAGTGGTTTCGCTGCGCGACATTTTCATCCGATTCTGTGAATCATGCAATGCATTTGAGTTCGCCAGCAGAGATCTGTCAGTCTGTTCAGCTGATAGCCCTTGAGTCGCATTGGCACTGTGCTCTGCCTTCTCTTCCTTCATTCCTCCACCCAAAAAGCCCAACCGAAATCGTTTTCTCGGGGGCTGCACGTTGCTCGTTCGATGAAGTTTTTCATCAGCGCTTGCAGATGCACGAGCAACACTTTCTGCGCTGACTTTTGTCACAAGCAATTTCGGTTCATCCTCTTTGGCAGCTTCTCCAAGTCCGAAAACGCTTCCCAAAATGCCTTTTCCTTTCTCCCCTTCATTGGCTCCTGATTCTTTTCTGTTCGCCTTCTGCTGCCCTTTCCTGCTCTCAGCATGCCCCACATTCACTTTTTCTTTTGATATCAGTTTTTCAGTCATCGGCAAAAACAAGTCATCCTCGTCAATTACCCCATGTACTCCATATACTGTGTTTGATGACTGCACGGCTTCGCCGTCTTCTATCTCGCGACTCGTTCCGTCATATGCCTCCGAAAATAGTTTGTCAAACTCTTCGTCCCATCCCTCTGATTCCTCCCAAGCTTCGTAATCCTCGAAGCCCACTTCCCTTTCCTCGATGATTTGTGTGCATTTGTCTGCTGTTTTGTCGAGACCGACTAAAGCAATCTCCATTGACAAAATACAATTCATAAACAAATTCTTCTTGTTTAATAATCCCAATTGAATCAAATTTACAACTTTCCCAATTTTTCTGGAATTTAAATTGCCCTTCGATTCTGTGCTGTTTGGCCTCCTTACTCCTCTGTGAAGCAAGAAAAGCGCAAAACAATTATATTAAAATATAAAAATGGTCCTGATCCGCTCATAATTATTCTCTCCTGCCTCTTCCAGGCATCCATCATCCACCCCATGCCTTCGGCCATTCGTGCCTCTCTGATTGTGAAGTGCTGAGAAGCAGCCAAGCAGAAGTGCTCTTTGTGAAGTGCTTCCAAAAACAAACACAACAGCCAATTTCTCAAAAGAGGCAGACCAAAAAATGAAAAACGGATTGTGTGGGGAAAAAAACAATTAATAAACAAATAAATAAGCTGCACAATAACGTCATTCCAAAGGCAACCACGAATTCTTGCTGTGTGGCGAGCCAGTCGCATTCCATTTTGTTCTTCATTGCTCACAATCTTCATTTTATCCTTTTCCTCTCCAAAATTCGTTTTTCCAACCATTCCTTCTCCCAAACTTCTGGCATTCGGCTGAAACAGGCGTTGCTTTGCAGATGTCCATCAATAGCTCGCAGAAACACTTTCCCAGGCAATATGCTCATTGTGGTGGCTGTGGCATTGCAGGTGTGTGCATCGTGGCTGCAAATGAATCATAATAATCTGCTCCAAAAAAAGAACAGAAAAAAGTGAACACGAAAAATGAAAAAATGAAAATCATAGAATTCTGAAACCTTGGGGCAAATAAGCTCCAAAAGAAAATGGCTGAAATGGAACTTGGGGAGCATAGCAAAAAGGAGAATAATATCCAGCCATCCCCTGCTGCATTGGGGCACTCTCTGCTGGCCGAAGCACAGGCACCACTTTCTCCCCCTTTTGCTCCTCAGAAGCTTTCTCGGAGCTGTTTTCTGCAAGGTGTCGCTGCTTCTGCGGTCGAACTTCTTCCATTCCATCATCCTTGCTCTTGTCTTTCCCATCCCGTTTTTCTTGCGCAATAAATGCCTGGAACAGCGCGCCTTTCGATAACTGCTGTGTCTCTTCCCTTTTTGCACTGCTGTCGCTCATCGACGCTTCAACAGCCTCCAGCTCGCTCATCATCGCTTCATACAAAATCGGCTTTGTCCCGAACCGTGGCATTGCTGGTACCTCCTCTTCACCACGTTCCCCAATTTGTATTTCCTTGCGCGCCTGCTGCATCTTCCTTACCAGGTTCTCGGGAGGCACAAACGAAGGCCTTTTCGCTTCCTTTTCTTTTCGCTTCGCCCTCTCCACCTCCAGCGCCATCGACTCCAGGAAGTGCAGGTCAGAAACCATCGTTTGCACGTTCATCTCAGACAGACGCACAAACTGCTGCGGCTGCCTCTTCCCCGTGCACCCGCTCTGTTCTTTGTGTTTCTTCACACACTCCACACAGCATGTCCGCACCCCGCACTCCGGGCACTTGTACTTCCACTCCTGCTTTTTGCATATTTCGCACATGCCCTCGTCTGCCATCTGCTGCTTGCTGCTCCAAGAGTGGGCTTTTACAAAAAAAATTCACTCAGCACAAAATAACCTATGGGCCAAGAACAAAAGAAAAAACATCCACACCAAATACCTCTATCCATCAGAAACTTTTATCTATCTTCAAGCATGTGAGCAGATTAAGCACTTGCCAGAATTCGTTGAAGTCGCTCAATCGGAAAGAGATTGGAAAAAAAGAGATTTTCATTTTTTTCAACTTAAAACAAAAGTTTTGAAAGCTTAGTCGAATAGCTACAATGCATCGACTTTAAATTACCCCTTTTAAATAGACCCTCAAAATATAGGGGGAAAAAAATAATGAGCAAGGAGAAGTGAAGCAGTGGCAAGCACAATGATAAAGGAGAATGCTTCAAAACCACAACAGAAAACACATACAACCAAAAATCAAACAAAAAGCTTCACGAAAAACGCAAACAGGAAAGCAATATCACAACACAAATAAATCGAAAAATGAAATCAAAAGTAAACGGAAAAGAGAAAAAATTGAATGCGACCGTCTAGCAAATCGACTCTCCCCTCTCTTCCTTCTCCTTGATCCTCTTCACTGTGCACCGCAGCTGCTCTCTGTCTTTCTGCGAAAGAGCCCCGCTGCGCATGTGGGCCTTCCAAGAGGGCGGCAGCACGAGGCGGTCGAAGGGCACAGGCTGCACCAAGCGCTTGGCATCGAAGGTGCGCAGCAGATAGATGGCCAGCTGCTGGTCGGCTGTGCGGATGTGGCTCATGATCCACATCGAGCAGAACGCCACAACATCCGATAGCGGCGCCTCGCCTGCCTCGATGCCTGCCACAAACGTCAGCGCAGAGCCCAGCAGCTCCACGTGTGCCTGGCAGTGTCTGCTCTGCACCTGCGCCGGATAGTGCGTGGCCTCCATCATCTGCTCCTCGTCTGCAAAGTGGATCATCGCCACTGCCAGCAGCTTGTCCCCTGCCTGCGCCACCTCTGCCAGCGGGGCGTGCTGCGCAACCAGCGCCACAATTGCTGCCAGCGTGTCGACCAGCACGTGGTGTGCCTAGTCCATCCGCCCCACCTGCGTCACCAGCTCTTCGCTCCACACAATCTGCTCCTCCTTCGCAGAGGTCGCAAGATGCTCAATATACATCGTTTTGCTCTGAATATAAAAGAATCACATAATAATTTGAAAAATTATTAGTGTCAGAAATTTATCGGTACCCAAAAAATTATACGGGACCTAAATTTTCTGGCTCTCAAGAGCACTTTCAGAAAAAAATAAATAATAGAAAATAATTAATATATTATAATATACTATTCCTGAAAATATTTTTGATTTTTTCAATATTTGTGAAAAGATCTGGTGTTTTTTGTTTTATTTTTTTGATCAAAGACTTGCTCGTATTTTCATGAGCTTTTTGTTTTGAGTGTTTTGAATGTTGTTATTGATATTAGACTTATCTTTTTTTATGTATTTTTTGGGTATTTTTCATTGTCTAACACTTCATTTTTTTATTATTCTTTCCATTTCACTAAATTTCGATAAAATTTAAAAAAAATTGTGAAATAAGAGTTCCCATGTTTTTGTTCATAATAGAATAGTTAAAAAACTGATTGATATGTGTATCACCTAAATTTTGAAATGAAAAAATATGTTTTTTCGTTAATTCAAAAGGGGAAGAATGTAAATTATCAACAAGTGAAGGATGTCAGAAAAAAGAAAATCTTCAATTTTTAATGATCGAGATTATTATTCAAAAAAACATGTTTTTGTGTATTTTTGTGTTTAAAACTTCAAATCATATTTTTTCATTTCAAAATTTAGGTGATACACATATCAATCAGTTTTTTAACTATTCTATTATGAACAAAAACATGGGAACTCTTATTTCACAATTTTTTTTAAATTTTATCGAAATTTAGTGAAATGGAAAGAATAATAAAAAAATGAAGTGTTAGACAATGAAAAATACCCAAAAAATACATAAAAAAAGATAAGTCTAATATCAATAACAACATTCAAAACACTCAAAACAAAAAGCTCATGAAAATACGAGCAAGTCTTTGATCAAAAAAATAAAACAAAAAACACCAGATCTTTTCACAAATATTGAAAAAATCAAAAATATTTTCAGGAATAGTATATTATAATATATTAATTATTTTCTATTATTTATTTTTTTCTGAAAGTGCTCTTGAGAGCCAGAGAATTTAGGTCCCGATAAAAAAAAGGGGATATGATAAATTACTGACCCTAATCTGCAATTTTCTCATCTTTTATAAAGTCATTTTTCTAAATATATTTTTCATGGACATATCAAAACAATAAATAGCAACATTTTGAATTTTTTATTTTCTGAAAATGTAAAATCTTAAACCAAGAAAAAAAGACGGAATTTGTGTTGAGATGGAGAGAGAGAGAGTGAAAATTGAAACATTAAAAAAAAAAATTGCTTCAAGTTCAAGAGAGAAAATGTGAAAATTAAAAGAATTAGTGCACAACAAAAAATGAATCAATTATCGCAATGGTCACGATATATATCCATAATCTTTCGAAAAAGAAGAATAGATGAATTGCACAATTTTTGTGTAATTGTGAAATTTTCGAAAAATTTTGAAATTCGTATATGTTATTTTGAAATTATCAAGCAATTTTGAAATTTCTCAGAAAAATTGAAAATAAGGCAGTTATTTTAAGTTTCACCAACAAATTTCAAGTTAAATAAAAATTGTGGGAAGATCTTCATTTTTCGCATTAAAATTGTGATGTTCAAAAATTATTGGAAATTTGTTAAAAATATTATTAATTATGTTTTGAACAATTTTCATCATGTTCACCATTCAATAATGTGAAGCAAATCGTTTATTGAAGTTTTATTCCAACCATGAAAATAAAAATAATTAAATATTATATCACAAGTTTATTGTGATTATCTAAATATTTTTGTGACAACAAATGATTGTCAATGTTCAAAACATCAAAAATTTCAATGGAGAAAATAATTTGTAAATGTTTTGTGATTTTCATTGACTGTGAAACTATGAACGCAATCATTGAAAACAATCATTAATAAATCGAATCAGTACCTCCAATGAAACAAATGACATTCTATGCCTTTTAATGATTAAAAAATTGACAAAAACCGATGATTAAAAGGAATAAATCTGCATTGTTGTCCGATTCATAAAGTTGGTTTCCATTAAACCACAACAAATTTGAGCCGAAAATGAACAGATCATATCCATAGAAATGATTTTCCACTGGATAAAAAAGAAAAGAATCAAATATTCACAAACGATTTACTGATTTTTTGTTTCTTTTTGAATAAATGACTTTCTTCTACTGTTATATCTCTTCACGCGGCAATCAAATCTCTGTGTGTGGATCGTATGGTCGTTTGAATAATCTGAGTTGAATGTGAAAATTTGTTCAAAGTCTTATTAAACAAAATGTTGATTAAAAAGGAAATACAACTAATTTTTGAACCGTTCTATCAGTAATTTGACGCAAGATACATGATTTGGAGCTTTTCACAGACTAGAAATAAAATAAAACAATACATCGTTTTGTTTAACATTTTTTTCCATGGAGAACGGAAACACAAACCATTTATCTTCAGATTTTATTCACATCAACTTTATCCATCACGTCTCGAATCCTCCAAAAAACAACAAGATTTAATTTGAAATTTCATATTTTGCAACATGAAAAGGTTCTGAAACGACTTTCACATTTTTAAGTGGATGCTGAACACAGATTAACCTTGCCATTCCGAAGGCAAAGAAGGGATGATGAGAAAGTGACTTGTGTGTTTGATCAGTGCATTCCGTTGTTCCCATGCGTACTGATGAAACTGTGGGGATATGTTGTAGCACTTTCGGAGACAATTTCAGTTTCGCTGGTGAATCTGCATCATCAACTTGCAACGTTGGTGTGAAAGTTGTTTAGGAGAAAGTGGATCTTAGTATCGAACTGCGTGAACGCGTTCCATTTGATCTGCATTCTGTTTAATCCTTTTAAGTTACAACCTTCCACAGCTCAACTGGTGTTCCGATCTGCCCAGTCGAGGAGTGTGACTGTGAAGACAGATGATGAAGTGATAAGATGAGGAGTTGTCGAGAATGAAGTGTGGAAGATTGAGGAGATAGTGGTGAAACTGGCAAGGAAGATTCTGGAGCTGAGGTAGAAACACAATACAAAGGTGAAGGAGCTGATGGAGCAGCTGGTGGAGATGAAGAAGAACATAGAGCTCAGCTAGGAGGAGTGGTGAGTGTGGTTAGCAAACAGATACTAATGGTTTGGCGATGCATGCTGCCATGCTTTTTTCACTGGCCTCTGCATAGTGCGGGATGGTTTTATTTTTGGCTTTGTTGATTCTGCAGTTGGGGCTGCGTGAAAAGTGCCAGGAGACGGTTGCAGTTATTATTAAAAATGGAAGTGTTGTGGTCCTGTCGGTATACACAAGCGGAAAAGGAGTTGTTGTGAAGTTGGGCGTTATGTGAGTTTCGATGGAGAAGTTAACTGATGAGGAGGAGAAGATGAAAGGATGGGATCAAAATCTTGGATCAGCGAAAGATCGGAGAAGAACGACGCTGTGACCAATGGTGGAAGCATTGATGATAATGGTGGTTGTTGTGAAGGAGGAGTGAATGCAACGTTGCGGTAGAAGATAAACAAAATCTTGAAGGAAACGAAGATGCTGATGGAGCTATCGAAAGTGTATGAGAAGATGATAATAGAGCAGAAGGCGCTGTTCAATGAGGTGATTGAGACGCAGCAGACGGCGCTTGCGCGAAAGAAACAGGAGCAGAAGAAAATGAAGGCATCATATGAAGAGAATGTTGAACGGCAGGTTGGGCAGGTAAAGGAGCAAAATGAGCTGGTGTTGCGGGGAAACTTTGACATGGAAAGTGATTGAGGGGCAGAGAAGAAAGGGGCGAGAGAGTGTTACAGAACGAATAGGAGATGGATGAACAGAAGAGGAGGCGAAGAAAACGAAGAAGAAGAAGGAGAAGGAGGAGGAGAAGAGAAAGAAAAAGATGTTGATGATGAAGTCCAATTATTTTCTTCCTCTATTTCATTCAAAGCAACCAGCGGAACTGTTTCTGCTCCATTTCTCAGCAAATAATCCGCAGAAAGATTGTTCTAACGAAAAGAAGAAGAAGAAGAATTTGAAGAATTATTATTATTTTTATTATTTTAATTGTCATTATTATTACAATGATCATTGTTATTATTCAAATCATCCTTATTCTGCTGAGCCAGCACATTCATGCCAAAAGAAACCTTTTTATTCAGCTGAATCGGATGGCAGTCTCTGAACAGGGAAAGAAGGCCACACAAAAAAGACCAGGCGAGAAGAGAAAGAGATTGAGCAAGATAGAAACTGAGAGGGCGAGGAAGGAGTGAGCCTATGAAAAGAGGAGAAGAGAAGGAAGAAGTGTTTTGTGGCTTTTCAGATAAAAATGATGTTTCAGTTGTTGTTTGAGGAGTTATTTGACTTGAAAAATCTCCATTTTCATTGAAAACTTCGTAACTTAGCTGATTTTCATACAATTTGTCCTTCTTCATGTATTCATACGCCAACTCTAACAGATTCTCTGTCAAAATCTTGTTAGACAAATAGCCTGCTCTTGTATTCTCCAAAGATCTGTTGTTTGAAGAAGAAGAAGATGATGATGAAGAAGATGAAGAAGATGAAGAAGAAGAAGATAATGATGATGATGATGATGATGACGATGATGAAGCAGAATCGCAAGAATCATAAGAAGAAAAGGAAGAAGAAAAAGAATAAAAAATGAGGAGGAAGAAGAAGAAAAGGAAGATGATGACGACGAAAAATATTTGAAAATTGTTTTTCAACCAGATAGACTGAAATTTGATTAAACATTCAGTTTTCCCCAAAAGAGATCAGGAGAAGAGATGGTATCATCAGTAATGGAATAGAAATGGAAGAAAAGACAAATGCTAAAGAAAGCAGGCCCAGATGATGTGTAATTATAAAAATGGTCGTTATCCGAAGTAATTCAATCTGCAACAAATCGCACATTGTTGGCGTTTAACTGGAGAACATGAGCAGATGATAACGGAGCTGTAGCTAATGGAACTTTCATGGAGGGTTCGCAGAAAACTGTAGACTTAGTGAGAAAAGAGTTGTGCAGCCTCCTGTTCAAAAATCATAAGTTCCATTCTTCTCAAATATTCTTGAGTCATAAATATTCACTTCTTCTGAGCCATGCACAAAAGCAAGTTCCTGTTAAGACTAAAATAAGAGAAACATTAGCTGCTTCAATTTTTGTTTGGACGTTTGCGCTCACATTTCTTTGTCCATATTTCACATAAGTGTTGTCATCGAAGTCTTCACTTCTTTTTTCTGTTATTGTTCCTGTAAATTTCTGAACTTCATTTGCATAACGTGGAAAAAGTTGATTTATACAATGGCTGATAGAATTACACGGATAGCTTTCATTGATCCCACATGAAAAAGCACTATTGGAATTTGGTTGAGCAGCAGTTGAAAAAACAAATCTGGTTCTTCCTTCAGCATCATTATGCCATTCACTTTTGTCAATGATTGAACCCGAGTTTGCGCAACTCTGTTTGGTGTTTGTCTGTTTGAATAACTTCTTACGCGAATGTTGTTAAACGAAAAGTTTTGAAGAAGAATTTCATGTCCACCTTTCACACATGTGTTACAGCGGAAAAAACAGTAGAAATATAAAATTTCTTTATTCACTGCATTGATTTGTGAGCCAACAGCACCTCCTGCTGT
The DNA here is from genome assembly GCF_001643675.1 of Monocercomonoides exilis. Lineage (NCBI taxonomy): Eukaryota > Preaxostyla > Oxymonadida > Polymastigidae > Monocercomonoides > Monocercomonoides exilis. Next base: position 225,069 of record NW_027150550.1, read on the forward strand.
TATCGAAAAGCAGTTGCAAAATAGGCAGTCATTCATTAAGACTTTGTCCATTGAAAGCCAATGCTCAATAGCACTACCTCCAGAACCTGAAGAGTTAAGCGCACTGCATTTGAAAAATAAACTGATTAATCACACATATCTTCTGCCTATCGGTTCTCTTTGCACGCAGATCAATTACCACTCCGTCGTTGCCGAAAGAGTAATTTTGAAAGGAACAATCATCGGCCATTGACGTGAATTGACATTTTCAAACTGGATTCCTTTGCCACCACAACCATCTGAACTTGCTTTTTCTGTAGAACATTGGACGAACGTTGAATGGAGCACAATGCATTCGAAGATTTTTAAAGCATATATCCCTCCGCCTCTTATGGATGAAGCCTTGCTTCTTGTAAAAGATGAAGTTACAATTGTCAAAACTGCATTTGCATTATCATGAACATAGAGTGCACCTCCTTGTTGCGATGTGCAACAAATCCATTTGCACAATGAAAAGGACTAACTTTCTGTTGAATCCATTTTGTTTTTCCTTGAATTTGAATATTATTCAATTCTATTTAACATTGATGAGAAGAATTTTTCATTTGAATTGCATTAACCAAGATAAACAGCGAAAATGAATGAATAAGTTTTTTCAAATCTGAATAATTTTTCAACGTAAAAACTTGTGAAACACATTGTCCCTCATATATCTTGTTCAGAAACATTTATGATAAAAGGCAACAAGTCTTATGTCACCAGAAAACAAATATTCTAATTGATCAAACAATAACATTAAAAATTAATATCTAGAACAGGGTTTTTTGGATGTTGAAGTTTATCATAGATAATCTTTCTCGTTTGTGAAATTTTGAATATTGATGATAAATAATTTTAACAGAGAGTTTCATAACATTCACCAATCTGTAAATATTTTGATCCTTGGAGACTTTTTAAAAAATTTGACACTTATCATTCATCTGTCAAAAAAAAAGCAACGAAAACATTCAAACGATAATAACAATTACTTTGAAAAGAACAAAATTGTATTCCAAAGCTTGTTTCGAAAAATCATTCATTATTTCATAATAATTTTGTTTAAAAATTTTTTCTTTAATAAATAATAATTAAAAACAACAGAAAATTTTTCGAAAATTTGATTTGAATTACTTCATGTATATGCATAATATATTTTTTCACATAAAAATTTTGTCCTCCTGAGTTATTGCAAAATTCCCCAAAAATTTCAAATTTTTCATAGACAATTTCAAAATTATTGGGTTATTTCAAAATAACCCAATAATTTTGAAATTTTTTTTTATTTCACAATTCATCTAATTATTAGATGAATTGTGAATAGATTTTTTTCATTTGAATAGATTCAACTTATTTGAATGAACTGGGTTTTTCTTAAATGAGGTCATGTTATTTTAAATGGTTGAAGTGACACTTGAATAAAGAACGATACACTTAAATAAAGTTTTTGTGAAAAAGTTGTGAACACTTATAATAATATTTTCACGTAGACCTGTGCGACACGACAAGCGAATTTTTGTTGCTGTCAGTCACTTATAAAAAAAAAAAAAAAAAAAAAAAAAAAAAAAAAAAAAAAAAAATTCATTTTTTATGTCACAAAATTACTTTTGTCGCATTGAAACAATTCAATTTTATTTTATTTTAAATATTTCTTTTTTTTATATCATTTGATCGTTCAATCCATTATAACATAAACAGATTCATAAAACATTATTTTGCAACTAATGAGTTGTGAATCATATTTATCTTTTAATAAGAAGTGCTAACACAAATGTTCTCATGAGCAATTTTTGATTCGATAAACCTTTAATTCATTAAATCCAAACACGTTCAAATACAATATATATGAAGAAATTATAACGTTTCCTGAAGGAAATAAATGATGAAAATGCGAAAGATATTACCAAATGTTAATCCAATTGTTTGCATTCATTGTTACTATTTAATTCATGGAAATTGTATTTCTTTCTTTGTTTTTTATTCCGTATTGAATGTTGAGCTTGAGCATTGCACTGAGGATGAATAGAAGCAGAAGATCGAAGAAATGAATGAAATGATTGATGGAATGGGAAAAGAAGAAACAAATTTGGAGTTCACAAAAGAAATGTTCAACAAAATGGATAAAATGAATGAAGAAAAGGAAATGTGTTTGGTAAATGCGTTTGTGTTGCTGAAGCACATGAGATATTGCATTTTCATGAAAAATATGCGGATTTTGTGGCTTGAGAAAGTCTTCGTTGAAAAAAAGAAAAAAAAAAGAAGATCAGAATTGAAGGAAAGAATGGAAAGGACGGGAAAAATGAAAAGCTTCTGGTTGATATCAGCGAATGCTGTGTTTTTCTGAATGAATGAATTTCGTTGGAATCGATTTCCGTCTGTGAGCGCTATCTGCTGAAGGTTGGATTGAAGAAAGAGGAAAAGGAGGAGATTAAAAATGAAGTGGAAATGGCATTGCAGGGATTGAACAACATAGGATGTCGCGTATGAGCACTTCTTTTTCATTTTTGACATATTAATTTTTTTTATTTATTCATTAATCGTTTTTTTTTATAAATTTAATTCTGATGAGGAAATCAAAAAAGAGCTGTATTTGAATAAGATAACAGAAATCATCAAATATCATTAGGAGCATCGCAATCTGACGCAACTTGCTTATCAATCAGCTTAGCGGTTTTTGATTTGCAGATTCTTCCATGATGAAAGTTTGGAAGATATGATTGTGAATGAGCTGCATTGTGCTAGAGAAGCAAGAAGAGAATTGGTAGAGCTGACAAGATATGTTGATTGGAAGAGAAAAGAAGAAGAAAGAAAGAAAGAAACGAAGGAAGAGCTAATTTTGTCAAGATGGATTGAAACATTGGGGATTTTCTTTCGCATTTTCCGATTATGGAATGAATAATTTATTATGTCTTTAAGCAGTGTTGAAAGAGTGCATAGAGAATCAAGAATCAAACACAGAGAAATCAACGAGCAGCGCATTTATATAATTGAAGCAGCAGGCAACAAAGATGTGACAATTGATGGCTTGTTGAAAGATGGAGCTATTGATCTCGTTTTATAGGAACTTCAGCAATTAACAATGGAAAGAAGAACGGCATGCCAAAGTTTGATATTATGCTTGTCAATTTCAAAAAAAAAAAAAGTGAAGAAGAGAGACGAAATGGAAGAAGAGAAAAGAAAGAGCTGAAAAGGAAAGTGCTTGAAAAGATGGCAGAAGAAGGATGCGAAGATATCGTAGCTAGCATCCGAGGATTGATTCGATTTCATAACGAAGAAAATAATATTGATGATTTGTCATTCAAAATTTCTTTTTATTTTGTGAATGTTTGACCAGATACATTTCATTTTATATTTTAACTCAAAAATTTCTTCCTTCTTGTTCATATCTCAAAATTGAAAACAAATGCTTGAGGGTTTGATAACGTTTTTTTTATTTATTATAATTTCTTTAAAAAATGAAGTGAGACCTAATCGCATTAATATAAAGAGAAAATTGCATTGAAGATTATTCCATACAATTCTTTTCTTCTTCAGAAAACATCTACAAGAAATTTGTTGCTTCAACGTTTCGGTGGAAAAAAAAATGAATTCCATTCTTCATTTTTCTTTCATAACCTCCAGCTGCCTTTCGTCTTCTCCGATGAAAATTTCATTCATTTCTGCTGGTTTTTCTCAATTCTTTTCAATTGGAATTCTTTCTTTAAACATTTCCATTTATTTTCATAGAATCTGTTTATTTTCGCATTACATAAGAATGGAGAATGCAAAGAAAGAATAATTACATCGAGTATGACAAACTATGTGTAGAAAATATCAAGCGAACATGAATAGTGTTGCATTCGTGAGAATTTTGAGTAGTTAAATGAATGTTCTGTTAAAATATCAATTTTTCAGCAATCGAAAAAACACAAAATCAGCATTCTCCTTGTAAATATTGATAGATCATTATTTCATTAATTTCTTAGAATGACACACATTTTAATGATTAAAATTCAGCACTTTCTGTTCAGCTTATCTAATAATCTCAGCCCACTTATTACATATGAGTGAATTTGTTCGATTTCTTTGTTCATGGTCTGTACACACTTTTATCTTCATCACTAATTCAAATGCTCCATTAGGTCATTGGTATTGCTTTTTTCTTCCATATTAAAAAATAAGAATTTCATCCTTTATTTCGAAAAAGATCCGGAATAAACATTCAAAAACTTTGTTAGGTATGTTTTCATTATAAAATAAGAAATGAATTTTCAAATGATAAAATCACATCACATGAAGAAAATTGAAAAAAGAGTCAAACAAACAAAAATTAATGAAATTATGAAATTAACAAACATATCCATTTTCAAACAATCGTTAAAAGAAAATGTCTTCCAATGTGCATTCTTCAGATATTTTTTTGGACACATGTTTGGTTCTTTCAACGAAAATAAAGGATTATCAAATATCAAATGAAAAGTTATGGTTGCAATTGATGGAAAAATGAAATCTCAAACATTTCACAAGCTCAGCAAGTTATTTTGTTATTCTTAAACCTGTGTGACGTGATGAAATTTTTGTCTTCACGTCCGTCAGTGATGGTTGGTTACGTCAGTGGTGTTTTTTTTTTTTTTTTTAATAGAAAAAAGATAACTTAATTATTAATAGTGAACATTTTTTATTTTTGAATAAAAATTTTATTTTAAATAATTTTAAAAGGTGCAATTTTTGATTTGATAATCTTTTTCCCATAAATCGATTTCAATTTTAAATTAAGAATGAGTTGCTTTTAATCAGAGATCCAACGCCTCATTTGCACAATAATGTTCATAATGTGTCACTCCACTACTTTTCACATAACGATTGATGTATCTAGCACTTATACGGTTTAATATTATTTAAAACTCTCTGATTTTTCATTTTGATGTTTTTTCTTTTTTTAATCAAATTTTCATATCTCTGCCCACTATTCTCAAGTATTTCATTTCTTAATTGCTTATTTTAGACAATCACTGAATGCCTCTTATGTTTGAATGTTTGTTGAATTTTATCATAGAATATTTAAAAAGATTTCTCTTTTTCATCATTTCCTCCGCATCCTTTCCTGTACCCACGCTCTTTCATCGATTCAACCTTCAATTTAGAACAAACAACTTCATTTTTCAGACATGCTCTTCATCAAATGCTGCTGTAGTGCATGTTAGAACCGAAACTCAAAGATAAACACCAGGATGATTGATTTTATTCTATTTAAACAGCCATCCCTTCGAATGGTGTGAATGGAATGATTCAAATGGAGGATCAAGTTGTGGTGGAGCACTTCGTGTTGAATGCGCAAATGCAAATCTCTCAATCATTTCGTATTTATTCGACAATTGTTACTGTACAGGAAATGGTGAAGGAAGAGCAATATTCTGTCGATATTTATTACAAATCAGCATTACAAAATCTAATTTTTCGAATTGTCAGGCGAGACATGGAGGTGCTGTAGAAATATGGAATCCGCAATCAAATTCTGATTGGACATTCTCAGAAAACAGAGTTGAAAGTTGTAAAATAATTGATTGGAATAGATCAGGTTGGTATTTCGATATATATCCTTTGCCATCAAACTGTCAATTACTGTTCACAAACTGCAAGTGCATCGCAAATTCTTGTGGTGATGCTGCTGGTTCTCTAACATTTCAGAATCCTCCAGGCAACAAACTAAGTCAGTTTTTGATAAATGATTGTCAGCTCTTAAACAATAAATTGACATCAACTTCATCTACACGCGGTGGAGCTGCCATCTCTTTGGATGCATCCTTCACTTGGATGAATGAAATTAGATTCATCACCTTCTGCTTCTTCGATAGCAATTCCGCAACCAATGGCACAGGGAATGATGTGTTCTTCAGTGGCAATGCAATCACCAAATCTCCTTTGCAGCAATGCGGTTCAACAACAGAATCAAAAAGAGTGTGGAATGCAGGAACAGCTGACAATGCAGTGTACAACAGTTGGCTTCCTCTTATCCCTTCGATTAAAATAGTTGGCAACAGTGGAACAGATGCTTGCGGCTGTGGCAGAACACAGCAAATGCCATGCGCCACAATTGAGTTTGCCCTCAGCGGCTTCATCTCCCTCCAAGACGCCTCTTCACCCTCCTCACCTCAACATTTGTTCCCATTCAAACACTCACTTTCAGCGCGGTTGATACAAAAAATCACAGGAAATGGCACAACTGCCACCACCATTGCCTCCAGTGGCATTCCTCAACCACCAAACTCACATTCACAATCATCAACATCAACATCTTCTTCACCAGATCCATCTGCCTCGTCTGCCCTCTTCCAACAAACACAAGGTACCCTCACAGTCTCTGCCCTCGCCATCTCCCACAACTCCTCAAATCCCATCACCCCCATCCTCTTCCACCTCTCCAAAAACTCCCCTTCCCTCAACCTCAACACAACCACCATCACCGGAACAACCCCATCTTCATCATCAATCACAACCCCCCTCTTCTTCCTCACTGCTGGCTCCCTCGCCCTCAACCACACAGCAATCACCAGTCTCACCCTCAACAGTCAAAGCATCTTCCACCTCACCTCCCTCACAAATCCTCTCACCCTCAACTCCTCCAACATCACCGGCATCACCTCCACTGCCACTCCAGCCAGCTGTGTCCTCTCCTCTGCCACCTCCCCTGCCCTCTCCCTCTCCCTCGCCAACTGCACCATTACCAACATCAACTCAGCTCCACAAAACCAACAGACTGCCACCAATGGCGGGTGCATCTCATTCGCCTCATCTGCCTTTGCTAACACATTTTCTGTGGGCAACACCAAATTCACTGAATGTGATATGAGCAAAGAAGAATCGAAGAATTAGAAAGAGAGAAAAGCGAATACTCAGAGATCGGAACATGTTGGTGGACATGAAAGGAAAACTCAAACGAAACCTGTTTCAAGCGGATCAAAGAGAATGACATTCTGCGGGGATGATGCGAAAAAGAATGATAAAAAAGATAATAATAAAGAAACAAAAAAAATTTGAATTAAGAGAAAAGATGTTAAAGAAGATGAATGAATAAACCAGATAACTGTTTCATTTCGCAAGCTTTCTATGATTTACAGGTTAACAAAAGCAACAAAATACAATACGGTGATTTTTTTTAAAATTTCGAGATGAATTATTAAGTATTTTTGATAAAGCAATAAAAATCAACGTGCTTCAAAAATATCTTCTGCATATTTCTCGGATTTGATGTGAGACATTGAAGAAAAAATATAAAAAATTTGAGAGCATTTGTTAACAATAAGTTATAATTATATTTAATATTGAATCCATTTTCAAAGCTATAAAGAAGTGTCAAACTTCTCAAAACATTTCATTCATTCGAACAAACTATTCAGCCCTCATCTTCTGTTGACAAAGAGAGAGAAAAAAGTTCTGCAAAGTTATAAAAGTCTTTTGTGCTTTTCACCATTCCATGCAATATCTTTATCAAAAATTTCTGATCATCTTTCAATTCTTCTAGTACTGTATGATTCTTCCATTTCGCAATCATTATTCTCGACACAATTTGTTTCATGTTTATGACATCCAAAAAACTTTTTTCTATCACTCGTTTTCGAAGAAAAATTCTTCATGCGTTTCTGAAAAAATTGCGTTCAATAAATCAAGTGATGAAGATAAGGAAGGCAGGCGCTTCAAGTCGATCGAAGAAATTGATAAATACTTTTCAACGTTGTCGGGAAAGAAAGATGAATGAAAAAAAACGAAAATAACATTTTATTGAAAAGGAATTTGTTGAAGCCGAGTCTTCAATATATTTGTGTGCGTAACAAAGAGATGAAGATAAACCGTGAGTAGTTTGTTATCTGACTACTGGCTTTGGACATTTTAGTGAACTTTGTGAACTTGTTAATAAAAAAAATAGTTCTATAAAATTTATCATTAAAAAAACAAACCATTTTCTGATACTGTTTCATTCTGGACAAATTGTTGATTTTTTTTTAGGTCAAGTTTTTTTTGTGTGTTCTCGCTGCACGTGTTCAATTTTGATTTGTTCCATAATTACTTGAGAAAAGCGTTAAAATTCTTCATCGCACGATTCTATTTCACCTTCATCATAGGAAAATGCAACTTTTTCACCAATTAGTATTTATTTCAATTTTTTGTCCAACATCGAAATGCTGACTTGCCCTGACGGTCATGACCGTCACCGTCGATCTATAATTCCTTTTTTGCCTATCTGTCAGTTTCCCATTGTAACTTTTTCATTGTTTAAAAGTGATAAAAAAAGTCTTTTGATTTTCTTGTATAAATAATAAATTTAAAAATGAAATTAAATGAATTATTTGATTTTTTTGAGCTTTCACGAAAAATTAAAACTTTTATAAATAACTGACGTGAATATTTTTGTTGAGTCCGTCAGAATTGAAAATTTTCATGTCAATGGTCATTACGTCACTCAGGTTTAGTTATTCTGTTTCTTTTTCAAACGTGTTTATTTCATTGACAAAATGTAATGTCAGTGACAGAAGTGACATCCAGTGACATATTAAATTCCTTGTTTCACAGATCATGTCAGTGAAAATTTAATTTTGGAACATTAGATTAATTGAATTTTCAAAAATTTTGCAAAAAATATTCAATATTTCTTTATCAAATATTTTTTATCATGTTTGACAAAGAAAAAATCACTGCTGATTTCTTTTCTTCTCTTTCTGTTTTCTTTCTTTTTTCATTTTGTTGAAATCAATATTTCCTTCCATGTTCCAACAAAATTTTCTAATTTTGTTGAAACATGAAACATTCTGTCAATTATTTAAAAAAAAAAATATTGGCACATTTTATTTTTCAGTACTCAGAAATACTCCCAAAAATGAAGTAAATAAAAAAATAATGGTTGTGATCAGTAAAAATTGTCCTGTCGGTCACCTATGTCAGTTTCTGACAAATTTTGCCACTTGTCGCACAGGTTTATTTTCACGTTTTATCTTTCACTTTATCAACAAAAAATTAAAAAATCCAAATTTTTTGTGATTTTTCAATATTCTCAAACAAAATTTGAGACATATTAAAAGAAGATTTAATTTTACAAAAAGAGAGCGAAATATCGAAAATTTATAATTTATTCTTGTTCCTCTATTCTATTTTTAACATTTTCACATTTTTTTTGATCTCTGTGTAATTAAATATCTCAAATAAAAATTTGTTTCTTTTGATGTTCGCAGAGCAATCAACAACAAACAAAGTAAATATTTTTGAAGCTCTCAGTCGAGTCGACAGATTGATGCAGCTTTCATCTTTGCCACTTTCTCCATTGACTGGACATATTTCATTTTCATTGATAGATTTCTTTTTTCAAACCTCTCTTAATAAGTCTTCTCTACCTCCTTGACTGCTCTCCTCCACTGCTCTTCTAGTAATGTCTCCATCGTTACCATTTCAAATGCCTTAGGATCCTTTCTGATGTTATCATTCACAATCTCTTTCAGATCATCTGCTTCATTCTTCACCTTCTTCCATCGAACAGCCAGAATAGCAACAATTACAAGCAGAAGCACGTCAAATACAACACACACAATCTCAACAATTGGCAAAAATGATTTTTCTTTCTTTCCCTCCTTCAACAAGTTTTCCATCTCCCTTTAGCTCAGATTTAGTTCTGTTCTTCAGGATGAATGACTCCGTCATGAAAGAGAATCAATCTTTCCAAACAAGATCTTTGCAGATATTTCTGTTTTCTCAGATGCATTGAAACAATTGATGCTGGAATGGCTTCATGATTCTCTATTTCACCTGCTAACTCTTCTGACAGATGCGGATACACCTGGAGTTCGTGAACCATTCAATCGAAGGAATCAACCTGGAGAGCCAAGTCGCAATGCAGAAGCAAGGAACCAGCAAGATCAACTGCAAGGGTGTCACCTTACTGGAAAGATATCACTGAATTTAGCTGTTGAATGAGGAACGGGATGCTCTTTCTGAAGCCATTTTTCCAATGTTCTCAAACTGGTGGAAATCCACGTCGAGGTGTTTGGAAGAAAGCCATCCCCGACTTTCGAACTTTCAATATTCAGAAGCGCATGGACAGAGCAGGCGATGTAGTTCCTCATGTATGGATAGCATGCAACATTCGGTCTGTTGTTGGCAAATAATACAAATTAGATGGAAATGCTTCCGACTGATACAGACAGCCCTCCTTTAGATGAATTGACAATGCTCGTGTCTATTTTTCTTCACGAGCAATTCTGAAGATCAACCATTGATCTAATCCACTGGCACAGCTCTTCTGATCGATCATCGCTCGCTCTCAACTCTGGTGCGCTTGTTGCTCCATCAAATGAACATGAAGATAAGTTTTCATCCGTCAAATCTGCCAACGCTTCAATGCTCCCTTTTTCAGATGTGGAAACACACTTTTTGTTCGAGCAGTTTTCCAATTCCAGCAAAAAAGATGAAGATGAAGCAACCAAGCAACACGGACAAAGCGAATCTCTTGTTACGTTTTGAAATGAAGACTGCTTCAAATGAAATGTCGAAACATTCTATGTCACGCTCACTGCACATCCTTCTCCAAGCATTGTGTTTGAAATAGCCAAGAATGATCTCAATATCTGAATCTTGGCATTTTATTGAATGCCAAGAACCAGACAGCACAGATATTGCATCGAATTCCGAATGATAGTATTGGATGTTTGAATGGCCTCCAGAACTATCTGAGGAAAGCACAATCACGTTTGATCCGCTCTTAGTGCCTTTCATCTGAATGTTCTGAAGCTGTGAATCTTTGTAATTGCGAAGGACGAGAGAGGATCGATCAAAAATATACCTGAAAATAAGCACCTGAGACATGAACAGGTTTGCAAGATTGCGGAAGTCCAACAACGCACTTGAATTCATGTCAGAAATGTTCAAGTTCATATATGAGCAATATTGGACGCCTCTTGCTGCCAGGCACGAAGAACTGAGACTAAAGAAAGTGAAAGTCCACCCGTTTGTCGATAGTCTGCAATTCTCGTGGAGAATGATGGAGCAATCCAATTTCATTTCAGAGTTTCCAGTCGAATCTTCTTGAGTAAACGCTGCGTCTGAAATAGACAAGTTTACATCAGCCAGCAATAACAAGCTGGAATGAGAAGAAGAAAAAGCGCTTCCAAACAAAAACGTGAGAAATTCCTTTTTCACTCTCGATGAGCACGAAACGAGGCTTTTCGTCTTGCTTCCGATGCTGCTGTTCAGCACAACATTCCCTCTTTCTCCTTCTTCATCCAGCGACTTGAGCCAAACATCGCAAGCGCTTGCTTCCCCTGTCACCTCAGCGCTTTTGTCAATCAGAAAACTGCAGTAAACTGAAGGAATGATGTGGGGCAGAGCAACATTCAAGGAAATGCACGGTTCGCTCATTGCGCCACGCTGCTGCGAATCAGAAGCGTTGTCCGTTGTTGAAGATGCAAATATTGTCTCGCTCTGATACACAACCACAAGCAGCAACAGATCCTGCACATCAGCATAGTCAGGTGCTGTGCATCCACACATCGCAAACTCCCTGACAAACGGTGCTCTGAAATCGAGATCGAACAGCTCAGCTCCTGTTTGAGTTTTCACATTCGCGCATTTCACATACACGTCTCTTCCCACAAATGCTTTGTTCTCCATGAATGCGGTGTTTTTTAACAGGTAAGGAAGACATCTCTTGTGATCAAAGAGCAATCCAGGAATATAGTGCCTCCTCTTCCAGTTGCAGAGTTGAAACATCCAGAGATAGCTGAAAAACTGCACTCAAAAAAACCTCCTTCGCTTAGACTCATAATCATTCCTCCACCGCTTTCACTTTGGCTGCTTTTACAGTTCTTCATCGATGTGTTTTGCACAGACACGCTACAAGGCTCGCTACCAATGCAGCTGATAAGGATGGTTCAGATGGCGGACTTTGGAGAAGCGAAAAAAGCGCGTAACATTTCAGCTGAACTATTAAACTGTTAACTTCAACCAATCCTATCAACTCGCCTCTCCACACAGCCTGTGAAAACACGGAAACAATTCTTCTGATCATCAACTCCGTATTGCTCATGGAAACATTTGTCAAATCAATGCTGCTCTCATGTGATGCAGTTAGAACGTGGACTCCACATTCGATGGATTAAAACCAGAAGAATAACATTTCGCATATTTTAAACAGGAAACCTCTAACGCAAAAAGGAATGTCTGCTGGAGAAGCGCAGACAAATAGCAAGAGAAAGTCGATAAAACGACGTTCATTATTCAATGAAATAATGAAGACTAGCTTATTTGATTTAATTATTTTTTATTAAAAAATAATATCAATTACAAATATTGTCCGGTTGTTTTTTCAAGTCTTTTAATGCTATTGGCCCAAGCAGAGCAGAAATAAAGTTGTTTGCACATTCATTGACACAATCTAACACATTATTCAGCATTATTTCAATTAGCATTAATTGCGATAATTAAAAAAAATGCTAAACATTTCATAATTCATGAAATTCTTCTTTTTTTCAATTTTAAACGCATGTTGAAACAGGTGGATTTTATTCATAGAAGGTCCAACAATCAAAGGATGCAATATTGATGCGTTTTGAATCGTTTTTTGGCGCAAAAGAATTTTATCAGTTTTATTAACTTCTTGATCTTTTTGATCTTTGAAAAAATTTGACGAAAACAACAAAAATCATTTCCAAAACAACATTTACAATTTACAAATAATATATGTATATTTTTGCAATCAATTTTATATACATTAAATATACTTGTTTTTCATCAAAATTTTCGTAACTCAAATGAACTCAGTCTATCTCAAATGAATTCGGTTTATTCAAATAAACTCGATCTATTCGAATAAACATGAGTTCATTTGAATAAATCTGGTTTATTTAAATGAAAAAAATCTATTCAAAATTCATCTATTGAAGAATTATTGAAGAATTATTGAAGAATTATTGATATGACATTAATAATTTTTTATTCAATCAAAAGAGAAGAAAACTAAAACGGGAAAAAAATATTCAGTGAAATAAAAAAAACTAATAAATTCATCATCGACTTTATTTAAAGCAATCATATAAAAGAATCCAAATGAATAAAGATAAAAAAACTGGTTATGAAGATTGAAAATCATGTTCATTTTAATATGCAAAATAAAAGGATAACAATCAAAACACTAAAAAATAAAAAACTAGTAACAAAACAAACATAGAAAAGGTGCTGTTTCAAATGAAAAGTGCACAATTATTAAAGAAAAAATTATTCAACAATTTTATTGCACAAATAGAACTCGAAAAGAAATTCACTTTCTAATCCAAATTGCAATTTGAAAGTATTTCAACTCTTTATGAAAATTCGATTTGTTTAATAAAGAAATACATAAAACATTGTTTCAGTTTACAAACTTTGCAGACTTTTTTGAAGGATAAAATTTAATCTGTTTATTATCTATGTGTCTAACAATCAGAAATCCTCCATCATTTTGAAGAATGCTTAGACTTTGAATAATCTGCATATCTCCGAGGAGAAATTTGAGGGTCTGAAACAAAAGCCGGCTTTATGTGAAACTTGCTTCCGAAATTAAATTCAGAGGGTGGCTTGATGTGCTGCTTCGGATAATATCTGCTTTTTGGCTTTGTCTTCATCACGACGACAGGAGAAGCAGGAGGTGCGATGGCAGAGGAAAGAGGCTGGACAGAAGGAGGCGAAAAGGGAGATGACGGGTCGCGAGGTGTGGGTGTCTGGAGGAGAGGAGAAATGGAAGAGGAAGAAGAAACAGCTGGCAATGATGCTGTTGAAATTGCAGGAGGCGAAGCTGAGAGTTGAGAGGAAGACGGAGATTTCTTTGAATGAAGTGGTGTTGTGTTTACAGAAGATGAAAGTGAAGCGGATGAAGATGACGATGAAGAAGGCTTCTGATGAGATAACAATTCGTCTTTTGGTTTTTTTCCTTCTTTTGTTTCTTCCATTTCCTTGTTTTTGTCCAAATCAGCATTTGCAGCATCATCTACAGCAATAGGAAACAAACCTCCAATTTTCATTTTCCCTCTGCCTCCTCCTCCTCCTCCTCCTTCCCTGTTCTCCACAAATGATGTTGCCAGCAACCCCTTTTTCTTCATAAGATTCAGAATTTCTTTGTCTTTCTTGTCTTTCTCTCTCTCCTTCTCCTTCTCCGTGTCCAATTTCTGCTTTTCCTTTTCTACCTCCCCCTTCATCTCCTTCAACTCCTGCTGATGCATCCTCTCCCTCTCTCCCAGCTCCACCTCCAGCGCCATCACCCGGTTCTCCAGCATCTGCGTCTTCGTAAGCAGAGTGTTCAGCCGCTGCATGTTTCCTCCGCCTCCTCCTCTTCCTCTGCTCTCCTCCTTCACAAACAGCGCTATGTTCATCTTCTCTTCGTGCTCCTTCATCCACTTCGTCCGAAGCCTCTGCACTTCCACTGTCAGCTGCCTGTTCTCTTCTTCCAGCTTCTTCATTTCTCCTCTATTTCTGTACTGTTTGGACACACTTAATCGTCCTTCTTCTTCTGAATCATCTTCGTCTTCCTCATCCTCCTCCTCCTCATCGCTTTCATCGCTTCCATATCCTTCCTCATCTCCTTCTCCTTCTCCTCCTTTGCTTCTTCCCTTCTTTCTCCTTCTGGACTGCCTTCTTTCCATTCTGTTGCTCGACTGCTGCAGTCTTTTCAACTGCCTCAGCTGAGCATCTGATGTTTTCTGCAGCTTTTCGAGCACTGCTTTCAGCTCAGCATTTTCATTCGTGTAAAACAAAAGCTGCTGCTGAAGCGATGCAATGCGCGCAGAAGAAGCAGAAGAAGAAGAAGCCTTTGGAGAAGCCTTTGGAGAAGCAGACACATTCGAAGACGGAAAACGAAGTGGCGTCTGTTTTAGCTTGGCAGGCGACGAAATCAACTGAACAGAGCTGTTGCGCTTCCTCTCGCCTGGCTTTTCGCCTCCTTTCACCTTCACTTCATTTGAGCTCTTTCCAATCGGCTTCGTCTTCTTCTCTGGCGTCAGAAGCGCAACAGACCCAGTTTTGCTGTCTGCATCGTTGTCTGAGTATTCTTCCTCCTCTTCTTCTTCGTCTTCTCCTCTGCCTCTTTTTGGTCTGTTTTCTTCTGCTTTTCTCTGTTGCGGCAAGCGAGTAACAGACTTGCTTTGTGTTTTGAACAGCTTCGGCCGGAAAATCTGTGTTTTTGAGGCTTTTGAAGCAGAAGAGGAAGCTGTTGATGTTTGCTTGTTTTGCATGCTGCTGCGTTTGTTTGCCGGCTCTTTCTTTTTCAGAAGCTGCTTTTCCTTCTCTTTTTGCTTCTCTGCCAAAGCCAGCCTTTCCTCGTATGCCTTTTGCAGCCCATCCAACCTCTTTCTTTCTTCTTCTTTCTCCTTCTCCTTTTCTTTTTCTTTTTCTTTCTCTTTCCTCTTCTTCTCTGCCCTCAGCCTCTCTAGTTCAGCCATCGCCTCTCTCTTCTTCTTCGTCTCCAGCCAAAAATCTTCAATCATCAGTGCGCTTTCCTTCCTCTTCTTCATCTCCTTCTCCTGCTGCCTCTGCTTTTCTCTTTCCTTCTGCCTGATCCGCTCTGCTTCCTTCTGCATCTCTGCCGCTCGCATCTTCCTCTCCCTCTCTTTCCTCGCCTTCTCCTTCTTTTCTCTCTCAGCTTTCTCTTTCTCTTCCAACACCTTCGCTTTTCTGAACCTCTCCTCCCTCATTTTTGCTTCTTCCTCTGCCTCTTTCTGCTTCTTTTGCTTTTTCAGCTCAGAAAGTTCGTTTTTGGCGTCTCTCACCAGCAATTCGTTCTTCCACCAGGTCTCCAGCGTATCCACAGCCTCTTTCCTCTTCTTCCCTTCGCTTTCCATTTCGCTCTTCTTTCTCTGCTCTTCTTCTTCTTTCTCTTTCTCTTCCCTCATTTTCCGTTCTTTTTCCTTCTTCCTCATGTCTTCTGCTTCCTTTCGCATCTTCTCGCTCCTCATCTTCCTTTCCTTTTCTTTCCTCTTGTTCTCTCTCACTTTCTTCTCCTCCTCCTCCATTTCCTTCTTCGCTCTTGCTGCTTCTTTTTCTTCCTCCAATTTTTTGTTCCTTTTCAGCTCTTCCAACTCTTCCTTTGCTTCTTCTGCCAACAAACTGCTTCTCCACCAGTCTTCAATAAACAGCACAGCTTTCTTCTTCTTCTGCTTCTCTGCTTCCTCTTTGGCTCTTCTCCTTTCTTTCTCTTCTTCATTCTCAAAGCTTTCCTCTTCTTCTTCTTCTCCTCCTCCTCCTTCTCCTTCTCCGCCTTCACCTTTGCTCTGTTCTTTGTTCACGTGAAATGAATAAAGATTCTCTTGTTCTCTCTGTTTTCTCAGTCTTCTTTGCCGTCTTTTCTTCAAAATGTCGTTGATTTGTTCGTTTTCTTCAGAATTTTTCATTTCATTTCCTTCTCCTCTTGTTTCTTCCTCCTCCTCCTCTTCCTCTTCTTTGTCTTTTTTCTCCAGTTCGCTCATAACATTCAGGTCAAGATGAACACATGCAAATGATATGCGCTCATTTACTGAAGTCACAGGAAGTGAAGAAAACAGAGAATGATACGGCTTGTGCGTCCCAACCTGTTCATCATAATATTCAACATCAAAGAAAAAGAGAAAGAAAGAGAGAGAAAAAAAAAAAGAGAGAGAGAGAGAGAAGAAATGAAATGAAATGAAATGAAATTTTTCACTCATAAAATCAGCATAAGCATAAATAGAAGAACAAACCTGTTTATTAATAGCTTCTGATACATTCACCATCGTTATTCCAGTTATTCCCATTTTGATATCTCCTTCAAGAACATCATTTTCTTGTTGCCTTTTCAACTCCTCCTCCTCTTCTTCTTCTTCTTTCCTTTCTCTTTCTTTTATCTCCTCCATCTCTTCCATCATAATTTTCCTCATCATCTCTTTCTTCCTCTCTTCCTCCTCTTTCCTCTCTCTTTCTGCCACTTCTTCGTCTGACGCCACATCCGGAACAATCGGCATCTTAAACCCAAATCCGTATCTGTCGCCTCCTTCATCTTCGTCTTCATCACCGTCGTTATATTCTTCTTCCTCATCGTCTATCTGAAATCCATTGTCGCTGTCAAAATGCTTCACATTTGTGCTTTTCTGATCTTTGATCAGTTTGAATGGCTGGAAAGGAGCTGCATTGTTATCTTCATCTTCATCGTCCTTCTCGTCATTCATCACAACTTTCAGCTCTTCTTCTCCTTGTTCTTCTTCCTCCTCCTCTTGCCCATTTATTTGATTCTTCCTTTTGTCCTTTTCTTTCCCTTTGCCCTTTTTCTCCTTGTTTTCTGCTTCTTCTGTTGCATTCTCCAAGAAAAATGTGTCAAAATCATCGTCATATGCGTCGTTTGCCTCCGCCTCTTCCACCTTCTGCTGCTGCTGCATCTTCATTTCCGACTCCTTCTTTCTTCTTTCCTCTTCTTCTGCTCTTTTTTGGACTGCACTTTGCTTCTTTTGTTTGTATTCCTTCAGAAACGAGCGCTGAAACGACGGCGGCCACATCAGAAGCTCAGGAAGAGGAACAGGAGACAAAGCACAATCTGAAGAAATAGCATTATTGGATGAAGAAGAAGATGATGATGATTTGAGGTGAGGAGGGTAAATGAATGGGAGCAAGGGAGGAGGCGGAGGGGGTGATGGGATAATTGCAGGCTGAGTGTTCAGAGGAGGAGAAATGAACTCAATCAGAGCAGATGCATTGGGGTGGTCGACAATTGCCTATGAAATAAAAGAATAGAATGTTCATTTGAAATAACAGGAATGAATTGTTAAATATAAAAAAAACATTTAGAAAATTTCACTCTCTCAAAACAATTTCAGAAAGATAAAGAAAAATAAATAAAGTTTGAATAAATTTCTCGTTGAAAATCACCTTTTTTCATTCGATTCAATACAAATTGACAAAAATCTTTAAATAATTCATTGAATAGCCATAAAAAAAATACCTTTGTGAATACACTTGCACTGGACAAGACGGTACCGGCACGAGCCAGAAAACAACAGCCAGATATTTTAGCAGGAACAGAAAGAGAAGATGCAACAGAGAGAAGAATAGAGCGACTTATTTGAGGAAGATGCAGATGAGCAGAAGAAGACGAGGAAGAAGAAGATGATGAAGAAGATGAAGAAACATCAGAGGAAGAGTTCGCACAATCTGATGAATGCACCGCAGGATGAAGAAGATATTCTGGATAAAATGGGATTGTTATCTTCCGAGCAATACTTTCCTTCGCCTTTCCATTTCCTTTTGCTCTTTCTTCTTTCTCTTCCATCTTCCAATTCTGAGACTCGACCATCAGATGAGGCAGATGCGGAACAAACACATCCACAAAGGGCAACGACTCTTTCATCGCTTCTTCATCTCTTTCATTCGCTCCATTTGTCCGCCTTCCTGAAAGCTGGCTTTGGTTGCCTCTCTCTAATCTTTCTCCTTCTTCATCATTTTCTTCTTCCTCTTCCTCTTCTCCTTCATTGTATTTCTCTCTTTCCTTTTTCGCTTCAATAGCTTTCACCTTCGGCTCCACATTGGATTCCCAATATTTCTTCCCGTTTGGCACAATTCTGGTTGAAATGATGGTTGGAAAAGAGAAATCAACTTCTTCCTCGTCCTCTTCCTCATCTTCTGCCGTTTGAGGCCTTTCTTCGCCTTCAAACCAGTCGTCGTCATATTCCCCTTTCTTCTTCTTTTTCTTCTTTTTCTTCTTTTTTCCTTCATTTCCGCCTTCCAAATCGTAAAATGTGAAAGCAAACGGAAGACGTATTTTCGAATCAAGGAACACTTTCATCATCGATTTATCGCCCATTTCTTGTATCACATCGTTTGGCCTGTAGCACAGCGAAAACGAGAGAGAGATGTTTGTGCATGGATCAATTGCACGGAAGGTGAATGCTCTGCTGGGAAGAAGAGAATCCAAAGAGAAGAAACAAGAATAATGCACTTGTTCTGAAGGCGAGGAAAATGAGGTGCAAAGAGAGAGTGGTGTGAATGTGCTAAAATATGAATGGCGATTTGAAGAAGAAGAAGAAGAAGTTGATGATGATGATGATGATGATGATGATGATGATGATGATGATGATGATGATGATGATGATGATGATGATGATGATGATGATGATGATGTGTATGGTTGTGAACTGCGTTTGTTTGTGTGTTTAGTTCCATTTTCCCCGTTCATTTCATCGTTATCATTCCCTTCTCCTTCTTCTTCCTCTTCCTCTGCTCTTTCTATTTCTTCCCACAACTTTTCTCTCATCTCCTTCTCCTTCTTTCTCCTCCTCGGCGACACAATCAGAAACCCCAAAACAGAACTCGGCTTCGCCTCAAAAGCCATCTGCTCGAAGAAAAAGAGCCTTTTTTTCTTTGTCTTCTTGTCCACTTTCATCCGCCCCTTAAGAGACTGGCAGCATTCTGCGCGGCTGTCGAGCACAAACACACGAACAAACGCATCTGGCGGGAGTCGGAGATGCTCCTCAAGTCCTTTTAAGTCGCTTCTGCTGCGTTCCTGCTCTTTCTTTGTAGCGGGCTTCGTTTGGTGCAAAGATCTTCTCTCCATCTCCATCCAGCGCGCCTCGTCAAAGGAGCCGAACATTTCCTGTGACTTCTTTATCCCTTCCTTATTCTGCTTCTGCAGCTCGTCAAACATTCCGCTGTGTGGCTTTCCTCCTTTGCATTGCCCGTCGGCTGCACCTTCTCCATCTGCCCAGAACAGGTTCACAATCAGCGGATATCCGTCGCTGCACAATGGATGTGCAACATTTGATTGCGTTGATTTTTGGCTTCCCTTTTCTGGAAGATCGCAATAATGACGAGAAGGCTTAACGAGTTGGGCAGAAGTGGATTCTTCTAGAGCTTCCAGCCCTCTTCGGATGAATCTGATAGATGATTCAGCTGAAACTGTCAAGCGACAAAATTTCTGCAGATACGGGATTGCCTCTTCAAATGATGTTTTTATAATCCGAAATGTCGCCAGAATGATTCCCACATGATCTTTAGGCATTCCATCAAGAGCTGTTTCCTCGCTGTTCTCCTCCAAGCATTCATCTTCTTCCGCGCTGCTGAATGAAATCAGGTAATTGCTGTCAAAACCCCCTGTTTCAGGAGAGTCAAAGTAATTTTTTCCTTTGCGTAAATATAAAAAAGCTTGGATTGGATAACCAGCTTGAAGTTTTGACAGAGTTGATGAATCAAATGTATATCTGCAACGTGCCGAGCAAACTAAATCTCTTGAAGTTGCATTGCTATTGTTGCTTTTAAAAAGCTCACACAACACAGATGGATGAGACATATAAATGGAAGGTAATACTAACAAAAAAAAAATTCGCAATGATAAATTTTATAAAATATAGCACACAAAAATCAAAATGCTGCTGCGAATAAAAAGGAGTTGAGGAATCAGAAACAACGTTTGTTCTCAAAAAACAAGGTTGTTCATTTCCAGTGTCAAAAGCAAGAGATAATGATGAAGAACATTTTTCCTTAAAGAATAAATTAATTTTCAAATAAAATAAAACATTCATTTAACATATTCAATATTAAGAAATTTCTTGAAAATTATATAAAAATAAAACTTTCAATTCAATATTTGTTAATGAAAGACGAAAAATTCTGTGCAAATTATGTGGAGAATTAAGGTGCATGCTAGATTTATCTTCTATCCATGGTGTTATTTCGTCATTTTCCACTTTTTCATGTTGCATTAACGTGAAAATGTTTTTCTTGAATTATTGTATGGGATATTCTTAACTGATTTTTGTGGGGAAATCATAATTCTTTGCGCATTATTGCAAAATTTGATAACCATTTCAAATAATAATTTCGAACCAATTAAACCATAATGTTTTTGAAATGTGTCCAAGAAAAAAGGCAGCACCAATCCGTACCAATAATGCACTAAAGAAGCAAATAACCGATGTCCTTCATTGCCCGTTTGCAAAAAATATTTTTGTTGAGTATAAATAGTTATAATATGTTATTAGTGAACACATCGCTGCTCAATTATTAGAAGAGTCTTATGGAGATGTTGGGCGTTTGTATTGTTTATGTGTTTCTTTTTCATCCGTTTATCTTCTTTAAGGTGCACTTTCTAATTATTATGAGCATCCTGATAATTATCCATTTACTGCAAAAAGTCCAAAAGATGTTAACAAAGAAAAAATTGAATTATTTTTCAAAAATTACAAAGGTTTGGATATTCTTTTATTATATATTTGCATATTTGATTTATATTAAAATGTTGTATTTGAAATATGTGTTGTTTATAGCCGAAGATAAAAACGCTATTGAAGAGGATGGCTTTGAGCGCCTTCTCACCGACTGCGAAATAAATCCAGAAGATTTATCATCACTTGTTATTCCTTGGAAGCTTGGAAGCAAAGTATTTGGACAATTTTCTCATGATGACTTTATTCAGGGATGTGTTAATTCTGGGTTTGTTTTTCTAAATATTGTATATTCTTTTAACGAAAATTTTTAATTTATAACTTAGTGTTGAAGATCTTGAATCATTAAAGTCAAGTCTTTCCATATTCATGCAAAGCTTATATGAACCGATATATGTTTGATAAATGATTTTTTTTATAATAATTTGAAGAATTCAAAATATCATCATACATGACTATTTATTTACCTTTGAATCCATCTGTAACATATAAATATATATATCTAATTTTGTTACAGTTTCAAGACTTTTACAAATTCTGTTTTTTGTACAATATTGGAGAAAGTCGAACAAAACAGATGCGTATGATGTTGATTATTTTATGTTGAAATTTTCAATTCATATTTTTTTTGTTTGCTTGTTTTTTGCGCATTTGAATTTTTTGTTTTTATTGAAAATTTTATTGAAAAATTCTAGCAAGCGCTGATTGCATTGAGCTGTGGAAAGTTGTTTTGAAGGGAAGGTTCACTTCATTAGACGATTGGTGCGAATTTATAAAGGTTTGCAACACGTTGATAATTTTTCGATTATTTAATAGTATATTTTCATTCTGATTGTTACGATCATTTTTATTGGAATTATTTTTAAAATGAATGAAAAAAATTGAAACGTCTTGTTCAAACAGGCTGTTAATCCAACTTACATTTCATTTGACACTTGGAATTTGTTGCTTGAATTTAGCAAAGAAATAAAGTCCGATTATTCGAATTTTGATGAGGATGGAGCATGGCCAATTCTTATTGAAGATTTTGTTAAGTGGAAGAAAAGCGGGAAAACTGATTTGCCAAAAAAGAAAAAGTGAAAGGATATCGATTTGTTTGTAAGATTTGAAGTTATGGAACGAATTCATGTTATTGCTCTTTCTCTTTTCTGATCATTAAATTTTTTCGAAATGTTACATTACTAAATCAAAAATTTTTTATTTTTAATTAGAATGCAAATAATTTGGATTCAATTTGTGATTGGGTTTTATCATTTGTGTGCGTACTTATAAGTGTGTGAATACCAAAATAAAACTATTAAATAACTCATCAAATAAAAAGGAAAATAATCTTGTAATTTAGTATTTTTCATTTCAATTGTTCAAAATGTCAAATTCTTATCACGAACACAACAATTCTTCTCATCAATAAACTAGGAATTAATTTTTAAGAAATTTTCTAAATCACATATTTTCTTTTTTCATAAAAAGAACTTATTTCTTCAATGAACAAAAATATGGCAAACAGATCAATGGGGCAAAAGCTTTCGAGCAACACCAGAAAAGAGATTGACGGCGCAGCGGAGAGCGAAACGTCTTTCAATACAAAAAAGTTATTAATCCTGTTTTTTGTTTTGCCATAGTCATTGAGCTGTTTTCCTCCACTAATTGAATTGATTGAACAAGAAACAAAAGCAAATGTGATTCTGTTAATCCATCAATGAATGAAGCAGAGGCATTACGCCCAGGGAAAATCTTTTTTCGTTTGCCTGTTTTTTTCCTTTGTTATTTGAATGTGCAATGCGATTTTTTTTTTTTTTTGATTGTGTGAAGTGTCAGTTTCAGAGTTGTGCCTTTTCTCTTCGAAAAAGCAAAAGCAGAAAATAGAAAAGCTGGATGGAATAATCTGGGAAATGGATAGAAAAGATTTTTGCTCGATTTCCATGTTTTCGATTTTTGGCCAGCTTGGGATGATGATAACAGAAAAGAAAATGAAGGTGGAGAATGTTATTTTGTTACTGAAGCAAATAGGATATTGCAAAGTGCTGAAATTTAGAGAGTCCTTGCGTTTTGAAAAAACTTCGCTGTGTGAAGTATTTGAGAAGATGATTGTCGATGAAGACAAGAAAGATGAAAAAAAGAATGAAAAGATGCTGATTGACCTCTGCGAATGCTATCTGCTTTTGCGAGAAAGTAATTATGATGTGCCTGATGAATTGGTTTCAATTTGTATTCGTTGCCTGCTGAAAGCTGCATTGTGCAAGGAGGAAAGCGAGGAAGTTCGAAAAGAAGTGGAAATGGCATTGCTGGCACTGAGTAACATTGGATATGGGGTGTGTGAATTTCTATTTCCTTTGCATAGTTATTCAAGTGTGCTTAATATTTATTGATATTTTTTCCAATTTGAACAGGATACGAGCAAAGAACCGTATTTGAGCGAGATCAAAGAAATCATCCTGTATCATCAAGAGCATAGAAACCTGACGCGTCTTGCCTATCAATCAGCTTGGAGTTTTTTGTTCAACAGATTGTTCATGCAGAATGAAATTGAAGATGTTGTTGGGAATGAGCTGCATTATGTGAGAGAAGTGAGTGGAGAATTGGATGAGATCAGGAAATGGGTGGAGCAGAAGAATGAAGAAAAAGAGGAAGAAATGAAAAGAAAAGATGAGAAAATGAGACGAATTGCAGAAGTGTGGCTTCGCTCAATTTGCTCCTTCTTTAGCCGTTGCAAAGTTGCAGATGAAGTGGCCATCGGAATGGTTGCTGATGTGACGAGACTATGCCGAACGTCAAGAGAGAATGAAAGAATGATATTTTCAGCCTGTTTAAATATTTTCAAAACAATGTTGATTCTGAAATGTGTGAAAATTGAGGCGTTGTTAAAAGGAGGTGCAAGCAAGCTGGCTGTGGAGGTGCTGCAACAGTCAACATTGACGAACCTGAATACGAATATCTGCTTCAAGTTCTGTTTGGTTGTTTCTGAAAGGTTGGAGAAAAAGATGAATAATGAAATGGAAGCAAAAGAAATGAAGAGGGTGAAAATGGAGTTTGATGAGGAAATGGAAGAAGAAGGATATGAAGATACCATTTTGAGTCTGAATGGATCGTTTTATTTTTTTAGAGATGGAAAGATTGTTTATTGACCAGTTATCTAAGAGTAGTTTATCTGTATGTTTAATGAAATGATGTTCCTCATATTTTGTAACTCACAAGTTTTATTCTTTTGTTTTGAATTTTTTTTTTCCAAAATTCAGAAAGTATTTATTCAATTCTATTTTTTTTTTTTTTTTTTTTTTTTTTTTTGATTTCCAAAATAATTATTAATTTATAAACACCAAAAAAGAACTCAATTTCGAAAAAAAAAAAAAAAAGATGATTGAAGCATTGCACTTATTTCAATATTGAATAATTCGAAAAAAAGCAATTAACAAAGCTTGAAAATTCTTGATTCAAATTTTCTGACAATTCCAAAATTGATTTTTTCAAACATGTGTTATTCTTTTTGAAAAGTTCAGAAGATATAACTGTCATTTTATAAAAAAAGTTCATTTATCCATTAAATTTCACCAAAATGCAATCCATGCGGTTTTTATCTTGTTTATGAGAAACAGTTTTCATTGAATATAAATCAAAAGACAAAATTAAAAAAAAATGAGCGACAAATAACTCACTATTTTTCACACAATATTATGACATTTGTGAATTTTCTTAATCATGAACCAATATTCACATCAATATAAAATTGATACCAAAGAAAAAATTAATAACGAAAATTGATAAATGAAGAGAAACAATAATACAAATCAAAAAGATTTGGTTGAAACTGAAACAATAGAAGAAACAAAAATTAAAGAAAGAAAGAAAGATAGATAGAAAAAATTCTTTCAGAAGAAATATCTGTTGAAAAAATTGAAGAGGAAAGAAAAAGAAGATATCCTTTTTGCAGTGATGATGTTCCAGTTCTCGATGATTTTTATCTGAAATCCAATGACAACAATAGCTCATCTGCTTTTTCTTTTGATTCAGATCAATTTGAAGCTGGAAAACTTTTGTCTTTTAATAGAACTGATGGATAGTTAAATTTCTTGAAAGAAAAAAAAACGAACTTTATTGAAAGCTTTCTTTTATTCATAACTTTTTTTTCTGTTTGGACAAATCAGTTGAATGATCAAAGTTTTATTTGTTTATTGTTTGGGGAAAAACATTGAAAAGCAGATTTTTAAAGATTAATACGAACAAAAAATCAAATTCAAAAAAAAAAGGACACTTGAAACCCTTATCTTCAAAGATAAGCACAAATACGATTTGAGTGGTTTTGTTGCCTCAATTCTGAAATTTGAGCAAAATGTAATTGGTGGAAAAAATTCATTCAGAAAACGAACAAATGTGGAATCAGTGATATTTAGTATGTTGCGAGTTTGAATGGTTGTTGATGATGAAAAATATTCAAATGGACAAGAATTTGATTGTCAGGAAATACAAAAATATTCCAATCAAGCTAATTTTCCCATTAAATAAGTTGAATATAATATATGATCTAATAATTCAAGTGACAATAACTTTTTGAAAAAGATCATTCACAAATAAGTTGGAAAAACCACACTTTTCAAATATAAAAATCACAAGAACCATAAATGATAAGGGTAATTGTTTTTGAAATAAAACATTTTTGTTGGTCTATGTCATGATGCTAAGTTGTTTGATAAAGATAAGAAAAACATTGTTTTTGTGAAAAAAGTCCAAAGATCGTGTTTGAAGAAGAAATTACTGAGATGAAAGATAGATCGATAGATAAGTGAAAAATGTTTGAAACAGAAACATTGAATTTATCCTAAATATAAATTTTTAAAATACTTGGAGCAGTATTTTTGAAAGAATAATAATGACAGCAAAAAGAATCACCCATTTATATCAATAAAAGTCGAATAAAATCGTTTTTCAAAAAATGAATAATTGGGGTACAGATATCGCATAAAATACCGGACATCGCACAAAATACCGGACAAGATCGATTTCACAAAAACTGCAAGAGGAATAATTCTGACAATTTTCCTCAAAATATATCTCATTAGTACAAACTCAATTGAAAAACAAGACTTTCAATATAGCTTCATTTGTGCTCAGAAAGAATTATTATTGAAATCTCGGAGAAGTGGGATTTTGAGTTTCTCCGAGATTTAAAAAAATAATTTTCTCTGTACACAAATGAAGCTGCTTTGAAAGATTTGTATATCAAATGAGTTTGTATTAATGAGATATATATTGAGGATAAAAATCAGAATTATTCCTCTTGCTGTTATTGAGAAATCGATCTTGTCCGGTATTTTGTGCGATGTCCGGTATTTTATGCGATATCTGTAATATATTACACTTCAGGCATTTTCATTGAAAAATTATGCACAGTGGACGAACTTTTTGTGATCCAAAAAACAACATTTAAAATGGATTATTTTTTTGAAATACTTGTGAGATCACAAAAAATTTTTGAAATTATATAAATGATGTTTTCTTTCGGAAATGAAAATACAATTTATTTTGAAATCTGATAAAGTTATTGAAAGTTATGAGTGGAACAAATATTTTTTGCATTGTGCGAAAAATGCTTGATGGTTCGTATTTTCCCCCAATTGGTCAAAAAAACAAATGTTTTTTGTAATTTTTCTTTTCTTTTTTTCTCAATACTTGAAATTCAACAATTAAAAATTTGAGAATAGCAATATTAAACTTTTGAAAACGAACACATTCCAAATGAAAAACATTAAAAATTCATAATTTAAATATTGTTTGAAATTTTCACAACAGTCCAGATAAATCAAATTCACTTGTTTTTCGTTTTATTTTTGGATCAGTCAAGAGGGAAAAAAAAAGTTTGAAATTCAAAATGATGAAGATTTTTCTTTGCCAATTTCCAAACTCAAACAGATTTTCGATTGGAACTCGAGCATTGATCAGGATTTCAAAAGAAAAAGAAAAAGTTTTATTTGAGCATTGCGCGTGCTAATATTTGAATGAGCGTTCAAAATAAAATAATTTATTTCCAAAAATTTGAAATAGTTATTGCTTCAAAACAAAAATGACAACTTAAAAATTACAATCAATCTGCAACAATCGCTTCAACACGAGCATTTTGAAAACTCAAATTGAAGCAATTCTGGGAAATACAACTTGTGAACAATTAATTATGCAAATTGAAATTAGTGACGATAGTTTTCGTATGAATTCACAAATAATAACTGAATATTTTACAAAAATGGTGGATAATTTCAAAAAAATAAAAATGGTTAAAAATGTTCTGAAAAAAAGAGAGAATATTTCAATTATTAACAGAAACGAATCTGATTCACGCAATTTTCAAAAAACAGAAAATTATTCGAAAACATATCACAAAAATTAAAATCACATGAATACACAGTTTTGGAGTTACAAAGAAGAAAAAAAAGTTAGAAAATGAAAAATATCTTATTTAACTATTCTTTGATTCCGTTTTCTCTCATTGTTACTGATTTTTAGCTTGAACATCAGATCGTCAGGCCATGAAGCCATATCAGCAAAGAAAAACATATCATGCAATTATTCGAAGCCTCTTCTTCAAAACATCAAAAACCCTGACTTCGTCCAACTTTCTCTCCAAAAATATCAATTCTCCTTCTCAACTTTCACTGTTCTTTCTCTTCTTATTTCTTTTTTCTTTTTTGTGAAATCTTTTTGTCTTCAGAATCTTCCTCATTTTCAAATGCTTGCTTGACTTTCTACCTTATTCTGAATCTTTCAATCCCACAAAAGCAATGTTTTTATCCTTTCATATTTTCTCTCCCGTTCTCTTATATTTTGACGCTCGCATCCGGTCTTTGCTCCTCGTCTTTCTTTTTTGAGGAAACATCATCTGCAAGTGAAATAAGTTCGCTTCCATCTTCTGTTGAACCATGCCCATCATTCTCGCTTGAGCTTTCCTCTATCCTGATTGCATCAGTCATCGTAACCATCGTAGCGCCTGCTGGAAACTTCTCGAAAAACTCACGCTTCAGATGAGCCAGCATTGGTCTGCTTTCTTCATCTTTCAGCATGCATTTCTTCACAATCTCCTTCAAAGAACTTTCCGTGATCACGGTCATGTCTGGCCTCTCCCCATTCACAATCTTCTGCCCTGCCACCTCTGCTGGATACTCTCCAAACGGGATCTGCAGTGTCAAGCACTCCCACAGCATCATCCCAATCGAAAAGGCAACTGACTTCTTTGTCGCTCCCATTTTCTTGTTCATCAGCAGTTCTGGTGCCTTCCACCTCAAACACTCTTTTTTGAAGCTATCCTCATCCTCAAATGCCGATGAGGGAAGTGAGTCATCATCATCATCATCAGTTGCAGATGTCACAACTGTTGACGAAGAGATGGAGGATGAATCTGAATCATCATCTGATAATAAATCTGAGTGCATCACAATGCAGATTACCATGTGTTCTGAAAAGAGAACAATGTGCGGGCTCAGATTGGCAAGCGACTGAAGAGGATTTTCCATTTCATCAAATGAATGCAGTGCGAGATTGGCCACCCAGAACATAATTTGGGCAGCTGTTTGCTCCCTCTCCTTTAACGAGCCAATCGCCATCTCCTTTTTCTCGTTCCTTCCGTGCAACAGCATGAACAGCGAATCCCTCAAGTCCACAATCAATTTTTCATGAGGCGATGAACAGGCCATCGCATCCACCAGATTCGACATCGATGAGGTGGTTGGACACAGATCCTCCCCTCGAACAAAAGTTGAATCTGAGTCTGTTGTTGAGGTGGATGAAATGGAAGGCGATGGCGTTCGTTTTCTCGTTTCGTCCTCGATCTCTTTCTCATCGATTTTCTCCAACATCCATTCTGGAATTTTGTCTGAGTCCTTCCCCAGAATATATTCTGTTGATCCACTCTCACTCAATAAATGCTCTGATGACTCAGAATGTCCCAAGCTTTTCTCATATACTCTCTTCTTAATCCTCTCTTCGTTTTTCTTCTCTGCCTCCCTCTCTGCTCTCCTCCACTGAGCCTCTGGTGACATCTCCATCGTCACCATCTCGATTAGCTTTGGATCCTTTTTCACTGTGTCATTCACAATCACTTCCAATTCTTCTGCTTCATTCTTGACCTTCTTCCATCGAACAATAAATACTATCGATACTATTAACAATATCACCACAATCACAATGCAAACAATCAAAACCCATGAGATTTTTCCTTCTTTGTTTCCTTCAGCAATTTTTACATCTTTTTTTGGTTCAGTTTCACTTTTGTTCTTCAAAATGAAAGAATCTGTTGATGAAAGAGATTCAGTATTTCCAAACAGAATGCACACACTCACTTCTATTTCATCTCCACAACTGCTAAGGAGATCTTTTGCCACGCTCCCTTCAACTTCTCTTTCTGATAAAAATCCATTTGAATCAAAATCATGCTTTTCAATCTCTTTCTCTTCACCTTTCCTCTTCACAATCGAGAACGACAGATTACAAGGAACAAGAAGCATCCCTTTGAATGTCAGCTTCATTCTATCTGTCTCTTCTTTTGCTTCCACACTCTCCAACACAGGAATAAAGAATGGAGATGCTCTTTCAGAAACAATCCCTTCAAAACTGCACCCTTTATTCAACATCCAAATTGGTGTGTTTGCCAAAACTCCATCACCACCTTTCAAACTCATCACATTCAATGTTCCAGAATCTGAACAGATGATGTTTCTTCTCAACGATGGATATCCTTCAATCGATGGATTATTGCGGGAGAAATTCCCTGCTTCAACATTCACATTTCCTCCACTCATTGTTATTCCACCTCCTGGTGAATTTGATATTGTTGCATCTTTCATCATCACAGAACTCTTCACAACATCCACAAGAGAACCTTCCCATCTGCACATCTCTTCTTCCTCATTGATATTCTGTTCATTTCTTTCATTTGAACTTCCATCAAAAATGCAACTGTCCATTTTCACATCCAAACTATTCTCCAATTTCATCAATTTCCCTTTTGTGGTCTTTGAATTGACTCCACCTATCGTGCAATTCGTTAATTGCATTGTCTTTTTCATTGACAAGCAAGATATCAATGATTCTTCATTTCCCTCAACTGTGATATTTTCTGAATGAAACTTTTCCATGTTTAATTGTCCACTTTCAATAATTTCAACAAGCGAATGAGAAACTGTTGAATTGCTGATCTCAAACAAATAAATCACTGATGGAAGTGATGATGATAGATATATTGAAGATTTTTGAAGAATGAGATTTGATATTGTGCATCCATCAAGTTGTAGTTCTCCTTTTGCCATATTTATAATGTGGAATGGAATGTTTGCAAATTCAACATTACCTTCTTCATTAGATTGTTTTGAGGTAAATGAGCAATTCATGATTTCAAGAATTCCTTCTTCTGGCGATATCAATGATCCATGTTGAGAAATGAAATTCGAATAGAACACAAAATTCATTCTCGACAACGAAACTATTCCTGTTGTTGTGATCAAAGCATCCTTTGTTTTTTCAATCCCTGATTTCACTTCAACCTCGCATAAGCCTCTGCTCTTCGAACTCAGACTCATCTCCTCCAGATTTATCTCTTCACAAATTACACTCTCCTCAACAATGAACATCTGACTAATGAAATCTGAAGTCAGATGCATCAGTCCATAATCAATTGAATGACATGGAAGTGTGTTTGTTCCACATTGCCTCTCATCCGATCCATTCACGCTGCTCACAATGATTGTGTCACTCTGATAGATCGTCACAAAATCAATCAGATCTGTATCTTCTTTGTGTTCACAACTATCAATTCCATATATCGCATTAATTCGCGAAAAATGATTCTCTCGAAGATCAAACCGAAATTGAGTTTCATTGATCTGAAACGTGATGTTGAAGCATTCAATGAAAATATCATTCCCCACACTTGCTGTGTTCGCACTGAACTTCATCCCCACAAATGAAAAATTCAATTCTCCTCTTTCCTTTGTTGCCAAATACACCCCTCCTCCTTTTCCTGTGCTGATACTGCAGCTGCAATGACTGATTGTTGAGTCAATCATCTTCATTGAACCAGATGCACCCAACGTGAAGAATATTGCTCCTCCTTTTCCACTTGTTTCTGCCTTGCCTTCTGTGATGTTGCTCTCATTCATAACCAAACAAATCTTTTTCTCACTCTTTGAATCCAAAATGCTTGCTCCATCGTCACTTCTCTTCACTCCTGAAATTGAGGAATTATCAATGTTGAGATTTATTCCTTCACATCCTTCATTAATCGTTTCCGTCATTTCAGTTCCTTTGATTAGAAGAAGACATCCTCCACTTTCATTCAACGATTTCACACGAACATTCATCAAATGGCAAGAAACTCCAGAATTGCGAATGATAAAAATGCTGTTTCTAACATTGTGTAATTCTATGGACAAATCATTCACTTCAACACTTCCTCCAATCACATCCACAAATACACAATCAAATCCATTGTTCATTCCTGCCTCTGAATGGAATAAACATTCACTTATCACCAAATCTCCTCCTTTGTTTGAAATAACTGTTTTGGCTGAATTGTCAAATCCAGATGTTAGTTGAAGTTGGATATTTGTCAATTCAAGATGATTATAATTTTCCATGAAATATTCCAGTTGATTTCCAATTGCTTTTTCAAAATTCAATTTGGCTTTTTCATTCTCTTCTCCCATCTTCACACTTTTTTTGATCTGATAATTGGACACATTGAATGAATCTCGAATGATTGTTGATCCTTTAATCTGAATTGTTTTCTTTCCATTTTCCTTTTCCATGTTTTCCATCCCTTTCCACATTGTGAAGCACGGTTCTTCCTCACTTCCACATCTTGCAACATCATATCCTTCAGATGAGATAAATATCTCAGTTGAGCTGAATGGAATCAGAAACATGAACAAATCTTTGTCTGAATGAATGCTATCACTCCCAACAAACAAATTTCCATCATTTATCATTGAGGAATAATCGAACTTGTATGAATCATTTGTCACGGTCTTGTTCAGATCAGATGCAAAAATGAACGCATTCTTTCCAATGGCTGCATTGTTATTCTTTAAAGTTACGTCAGCTTCAAAAAGAAATGGCTTCTCATTCAAACAATTTTGGCAATCCAAATACAAAAACCCTCCTTTTCCATTGCCTGATGAAAGTGAACACGATGATGCATTTGTTGATTTCATCACCAATTCTTCATTCTCTTGCAGTGTTACTTTAGCAACGCCTCCTTCTTCACCGCTTCCAGTGTTCATAATGTTTGAAAAGTTGCTGTTTTCAAACAAAACAGAAGAAGATATCATCAATGGAGATCCACCAAATGAGGTGTTATCTAGACTGCATCCTTCCATCGTGCAATTCAACAGTTTCACTTTGTATTCTCCTTCGCTCTCTCCTTTATTCATATTTCCTGATGAAGGAGAAAATGAAAACAGCGCGACAGATGATTTCACATCTGAAATCGCGACAGAGTCCAGCTCAACCATCTTTCCTGTTGATTTGATCAACGAAAATCCAATTGCGTTTTGTTTCCCTCCAATCACACTCATCTCACAGTTCTTCATGTGCAACTCCCCATTTTGAGTGCTTGATTCAATCACCGAATCAATTTCTCCTTTAAAACTTGATGGAACAATAATCCCGATGAACTGAATTTCTGTCACCGATGCTGATTTCAGAATACAATCTTCTTCAGATCCATTCACTTCTGTTTGGCATTCGATCTCCACAATTGTCTCTGATTTGGCCTTCATATTCATTCCACCCACATCCACGCATCCCCTTAAAGACGATTTTGCAGATAAAATAATCTCCTGTTTAATATTCAGCGTTCTCTTCAAACGCTCCATCCCATAATTCACATTCAAACATGGTGCCTTTTCCAGCCCACAATACACCTTTTCCACTCCAGATGCTCCATCAACATATATCGTATCAGCAAAGAAACCGTCGAAAAATATAAATAAATCCACATCCCAGTTGTCGAATGCTTCTGTTCTATCATGCCCAACAACCGAGTTGTCTTTTTCAGTGATGCTTTTCATGAAGGTGAACATGGGCTCTTTCACACAAGCAACAAGGGATTCACACACAAAATACATATCTCTTCCGACACTGGCCTTATTTGCTGAAAACACGATATTGGTGATGGAAAAGGAGGATTCCGACACTTCTGAATCATCCTTGAACTCGATCATGATAGCACCGCCTTTTCCTCCAGAACTTGTATCCTCGCTCACACAACAGCTGGAGAAGGCGGTGTCACTCACTGAAAATTTGTTGGCAGGTACTGATGAGGCGAATGAGATGCACCCGCCATTGGTGGCTGTCTGTTGGTTTTGTGGAGCTGAGTCTATGTTGGTGATGGTGCAGTTGGTGAGGGAGAGGGAGAGGGCAGGGGAGGTGGCAGAGGAGAGGACACAGCTGGTGGGGGTGGCTGTGGAGGTGATGTCGGTGATGTTGGAGGAGTTGAGAGCGAGGGGTGCTGTGAGGGAGGCGAGGTGGAAGATGCTTTGGCTATTGAGGGTGAGGCTGGTGATTGCTGTGTGGTTGAGGGAGAGGGAGCCAGCAGTGATGAAGAAGAGGGGGGTTGTGATTGTTATGGAGGTTGTTCCGGTGATGGTGGTTGTGTTGAGGTTGAGGGAAGGGGAGTTACCGGAGAGGTGGAAGAGGATGGGAGTGATGAGATTTGAGGAGTTGTGGGCGATGGCGAGGGCAGAGATTGTGAGGGAGCCCTGTGTTTGTGCGAAGAGGGCAGAAGTGGCAGATGGATCTGGTGAAGAGGATGATAAAAATGATAGAGAGGAAGAAGAAGATGGTTGAGGAATACCACTGGAAGCAATTATTGTAGAATCTGTGCCATTCCCAGTGATTTTTGTATTCGGGGCACGGAATATGAGAGTCTCTAATGGAGTGAAGGTTGAGGCGAGGAGGGTGAGGGAGGCTTCTTTGTAAAAGAACAAGCCATAGATCGTATACTCAATCGTGGAGCAAGGAATTTGTTGAGTTCTTCCACAGCCATCTACATCTGTTCCGTTGTTTGCAACGATTCTGTTCTGGCTGATAAAAGGAAGCCAGCCATTATACACATCGCTATCAGCCGTATTGCTGTTCCACACTCTTTTTGACTGGGTAGCTGATCCACAATTTTCAAATGGAGATTGAGTGATATCACTTCCACTGAAAAATACATCATTGCCCCTTCCGTTAGTGGCGGTGTTTCCATCGAAAAAGCAGAAAGTGATGAATTTTACTCCATTCATCCAGGAATAAGTTGAATTAAAGAAAATTGCAGCACCTCCATATTTGACAGAGGCAGTTAATTCATTATTTATAAACTGACAATCATTTACAATAAATTGACTTGGCTTATTGCTTGGTGGATTTTGAAATGTGAGAGAGCCAGCAGCATCGCCGCCAGAATTTGAAATACATTTGCATTTTGTGAACAGGAATTGGCCGTTTGATGGAAAAGCACCAATATAAAAATACCAACCAGTACCGCACCAATTTGTGATTGAACAACTTTCCACTCTGTTTTCCGAATGGAAATATTCAGAATTTTGCTGTGGATTTGTCGTATGGACTGCTCCTCCATGAGCAGTTGAACAGCTTGTGAAATTGGATTTTGTGATATCAATTTTTAACAAACTGTTACAAAATAACGCTCCACCATGGCCATTACCTGTGCATGAACAATTGTTGAATGAACAAGAAGTTATTGTGAGATTTGCATTTGTACGAGAAACAGAAAGTGCTCCACCCCAACTATCTCCGCTGTTTGAATCATTCCATTCACACCATTCAAAGAGATAGCTATTCAAATCTGTAAAGGACAATTGAGTTAATTTCTTTCTTTCAGTTTCAGTTCCTTCATATATCACAGGATCATTTGATAAAGAGCGTGTTTGATGGAGGAAAGAGGCGTTGAAGGCAAAAAGAGAAGTGGATGGGCTGTTGAGGGAAGGGAGGATGGCACCATCGATGGGGTTGTAGGTGTGGAGGAAGATGGTTGAGTGGATATAGAGAGAGGAGCGAAGAGAGAAGGAGGAGATTGTGTTTGTGGTGATTGTGTTTGTGGTGATTGTGGTTGTGGTGGTGGTGAATGAGTTGTGTGCGTGAGTGGGTTTGGCAGGAATGGTGTGTGTGGATTGTGGTGCAGTGGTGATGTTTGTGAAGAGTGTGTCTGAGAGGTGGAGATTGAGGTGGATTTGGAGATGACGATGAAGAAGGGAAGAAGAAGAGGATACGGAAGGAGAAAAAAGGAAGGGTTGGTGGAGGGAGATGAAAGAGGAGAAAGAGGAATGGGAGATTGAGAAGGATGCGGGTATTGCGGAGTGGGCATCTGGGATGAGATTGTTTGGGGTGGAGAAGAGAGGGAAAGAGATGATGGCTGGTTCAGGGATGGTGAAGGAGAAGTTGGCGAGAGAGAGGGAGCTGTGGGAAGAGAGGAAAAGTGGGTGGCTGGCATCTGCGTGGATTCGGCAGGCAGAGGAGAAAATGGTGCACGATGAGTGGTGTAGTGCAGAGAGGAATGCGCAGCCACTGAGAGGTTCCATGACGAGATCGCTCACACACAACGAGGTGTTGACGATATTCACATTTGTTCGGGCACAACTGACACGATCGCCTGGTGAGAATATGACTTTTGCTGCACCTATGCCATTTTTATTGTAGTATTTGTTGCTGCGTGTTTCAACGCTGATTGTGCTTTCTGGCATCTTCCAATTCATTTCTTGTTGATTTCGTTTTTCTGCAATGCCCATTCCATTGTTGCAATTTACAACAACCAAAATCAGAGCTACAATATTGAATGCAACTTTTGCGCTGGTAGAGAACCTCGCCATGGAAGAAGATGAAAGAAAAAACTGAAAAATAAAAATTCCTGCGCCCAATATATATATATTGTCCATTTAAATTGTATTTTTTTGTCACATCTGTAAATAAATCTGATATTTTCTCAAATATATCATTATTTTTCCTCGATTATTGAAAAATTATTGATTGTTTAATAAATCTCTTTCGAAGAGAGAAATATCAGAATATAATAAAAAAGATGAATGAAAACAATGATTGAATGGAATTGACAGAATTTTGTTTTGTCCATCGAATAAAAAATGTTAACAGATGAATTCTATTTTCAGTGTGAAATTTGGATTGATATCCAATTGCAACAATGTTTGTCTAATGTTTGTGAAGAACATTTTAATGAATTGTTGAAGATAATTCATTTGATGAAACTTTTAATATGAGAATAAGCACATTTTTCGCTTTTTCTTCAAATAAATTAAAAGAAATGTATTAACATTTTCGAAAGCTTTTATTACGATTCACAATGTTGATTTCTTGAACAGTCAAAGAAAGCATTGAAATGTTGAGAAGGAGTGTACAAAATCAAAAGAAAGTGAAAATGGGTTTTCTCATTAGAAAAAATTGTTTGTCACAATTATCGGCTTTGATGAAAGACTCCAACAAAGGACCATCATCAATGAAGTTGATCAATTGGATAAAGCGACTGTCAAAAGCAATCGTTTCATCAAATTCTACAGCTGTGACTGAATAAGATGTTGCGAGAAAAGTGACAAAAGAAAAGATGCAGACAAAGCATTTGGATCATTTCTGCTCAGATGGTAAGAAGCAAAAGAAGAAGAATTTTCTGAATGCAGATAAAAAATGAACTTTTGAGATGTCCAACTCTTATATATCCCTTTGTTTCCATGCAATGATAATGATTGCAAAAGAATGATTTCAAAATTTAAACTCAGATTGTTTCCTTTCAAATAATGCTTATGTGAATGGATCAAAATTATTGTGATTTTTTCATTCACTTTGAAAGAAATCTGTCTCATCATATGTTCTTTTCCAATTGACTCTTGCACCACACTTCCAGATGCAAAAGGCAGAGGAGAATTCACTCTTTCATCTTTGAAGAAATATTCCCTTGTTTTAACCTTTTTCTTTTGAGTATTTTTCTGTTCTAAGGCAACGGACCACTGCTTAATGAGTTCAGAAAATTGATTGGGATTGGAATCACATCTCAATTGTGTGGGTTTGTTCTTTGTTGTTGGAGCAGACCTTCACAAATTGTTTTTGTTCACAACAAAAAAGAAATCACTCATTTTTCGATGAAAGAAAATGAACGTGTTTTTGGCTCCATCACAACCATCATTTGCCATTCATCTCATTTATGACTCTTATCCTTTTCTGTTCATTTTCCAATGTATTTTTCTGATCTCAATTGACGTCTATTAAACATTGTTCATTTCTTTCCTTTCAACGATCTTTTTGGGAAGAGATAAGAATTGAAAGTCAAGAATGCAATCATCAATCTTTTTTAACCTTTGTTGAATGCATCAATAAGAAACAAACAATTGCTTTCCTTTTTTCAACGATGGTGTTTTCTTTATTTACGATTCTCTTCAGACAAATTCACTTCTTTTATCAGATTGCACATACTCTTCGAAGAATCAGAAATTCATTATTGATCAATTTCAAACAACCTCTTTTTCAACAATCGTTGATTTGATCTGAAAGGAACAAGTGCGCATCTTTTCAAAACTTTTTCAGCTGAGTCATGCCATTTCACCATGCTCTCTTTTCCATTGTTTTTCTCAAATCAAAACAATTGGAATTGAAATTGATCCTTTTTCATTTTGTCAAACAATCAACAACGTTTTGGATTCAAATCTCTAAATTGATTGTGAAGCTGTTTTTGATAAATATGAATTTCACTAGATGATATTCTGAATGAAATTGCGTTTAGACAATCAAACTGAAGATGTGGCATCGGAAATGACTTAAAAAGACAGGTTTTCTAATCTTTCATTTCTTTGGTATTATTTCCAATTCCTTTTATGATCGTGATTCTATTATGATGAGATTTTCTCTGAATTGGACTATTGCATTGAAAATAGAGAAGAAGCAGAGAATTGAAGAGATGAATGAGATTGTTGACAAAATGGAGGCAGAAGAGATTTTGTTTGTTTTGCAGAAAGAATTGTTCAATTCATTTTCAAAAGCGATTGAAGAAAAAAAATCGAGGTAGAAAGAGCCATTCTGCAGCAGAAGAATGAAGGATATTTAACTGTGATGAGAAGAATCCTGTGTGGTTGTTTTCTCATTGTTCTTTATTGTGCAGAAAATGGGCGAGGTTGACTGTTGTTGGAGAAAAGAGCGAAAAACATCTTCTTGATCTTCGTGAATGCCATCTTCTGCTGGACAACATGTGATTATCGAACTTTCACGAAATCAACATGTCTTGTCTTTCAAAAGCATGATTGAGCAAAGAAGAAAAAGAATCAACTCTTAAGGAAGAAGAAATGACATTGTAAATTTTGAATCGTTTTGGAGTGTTTGAAGAGTGAAATTGTGTCGTCTTTGTTGGGATGGGAAACACATTGGTGTTTTCATCAAATCGGAAACAGAAAAGAAAAAAAGAGCTATTTTTTTGAGGATATGAGAGAAACCATTTAATATGAAGAGGAACACAGAAATCTGATAAAACAAACATTTGAATGCTTTTGCATTTTTATTGAATCAGAAGTTTTGAAAAACGTGGTTGCATATGAGTTGAATTTTGTGAGAGTGGTTTCAAGAAAACAAAATGAACTGATGAGTTTGTTGGATTCGAAGATGAAAGAAGGTTTGAACGGAGGAAAAGAAAAGGAAGACAAATGGGATCAATGAACAACTTTCATTTTTGTTGAAAATGAAAGATGAAGAAAGCATCGAGTTTCCAACAAGATTGAAAAGATGATGCTGAAAAGCAAGAGTGAAGGGAAGAGATTCATTTGACTGGTTTTTATCTTTGTAAAATTGAAATTTCAAAAATCAGAGACAAAAGCACTGAGGCTTTGTTGAAATGTCACGTTGCGGACTGAATTTCAGAAGAAATGCAGAAATTACCATTTAATGAAAAAGAAACCCGTTGTTGAAAGAATTCAGTTTGAGCTTCATTCAAGAAGATAAAAAGAAAGTGACGATTAAATAGTAATTGAAGCCAAAAAAAAAAAATCAGCCAAAAAAGAGATGTTTGAAAAGCTGGAAGAAGAAGGATATGAAGATTTTTTGATCAGTCTGAGCAATTTTGAGATCAAAAGAATGATCAGAATTAATCGTTATCCAGTTAATCACTTGTGTAGTTTTAAATGCACATTTGAAAAGAGAGTGTTTATCTTGAAACTTATTCAATGCTCCATCAACTCAGAAACGAAGTTAGAGGATGCGTTTGAAAGAGACGAGAAATAGTGTGTATATTTTATCTTTACCTCAAAAATTTATCTCAATCTTTTTTTTTTGAAACTTTCTGAAGCTTTTTTTCGAGCTTAGCAAAGGTTTGAAACAAAAAATAAATAAATAAACAATTTTCTCATAATTATTTACAACTTTATTATATTTATCATTGAGAAAATTTTTTTGAACAAAAAATATTTTTTTTTTTTTATTTGAGTAGTGTGATTTTTATATCCGGACATTTTTTTAAATCCGGACATTTTTTTGTTGGAGTTACTCACTAAATAAAAACTGAAAATAGAAAAAGCATATTGAACCAGGTTTGAATACATATTAAATGTTCATCAAAAAAATTTTTTCGACAATTTTTGTTTTTGATGAAGATCTTGGGAATTTTACATTTATTTTTGATCATTTGTTTTGTCCATTTTGGACTATCTTTCTTTTTTTGTTTATTTTTAACTACAAGGCCATGAAACACACACAATGAAGTTTTATTATTCCAAATCTTTTATGTTTTTTCTTATTTTTTCACGAGTTTTTCGCATTTCATTGTTTTTGAAGATAATTACAAAAATCTGAAAATATAAAGCTGCACAATATTTATCAGATGTTTTCAATGATGTACATGAAAAGATAACTACAAGCCGTAAATATTCACCACGTGAACTTTTTATAAAATGTTGCTGCTTTAGCAGTCCAAACAGATTTTTCATTAAGACAAAATTGATCATTTTGTTCTTGATTTTGTAAAATATGATAAATAACTTTGATTTGCAATGTATTTTAATAAAATTTGCATAATATTTTGGTATTTTCATTGAAAGAATAAATAACAGTCGAGAAAAAATGAGATTTTTGTAATTATCTTCAAAAACAATGAAATGCGAAAAACTCGTGAAAAAATAAGAAAAAACATAAAAGATTTGGAATAATAAAACTTCATTGTGTGTGTTTCATGGCCTTGTAGTTAAAAATAAACAAAAAAAGAAAGATAGTCCAAAATGGACAAAACAAATGATCAAAAATAAATGTAAAATTCCCAAGATCTTCATCAAAAACAAAAATTGTCGAAAAAATTTTTTTGATGAACATTTAATATGTATTCAAACCTGGTTCAATATGCTTTTTCTATTTTCAGTTTTTATTTAGTGAGTAACTCCAACAAAAAAATGTCCGGATAAAAAAATCACCCTTCCTAAATCAAAGACTTGCTGGCCATGAAGCGAATATTTCATACAGAATTTTTTCAGCCACAGCATCACAATTCTTCGTTCCAATATTATTATTTTCACTTGCTAAAAATCTTTTCAATTTTATTTTTGACCTTTTTTTCTCATTTCATTGTTTTTGCTTAAAACACTATTTTTTATATGAACAAGTGTTTGTGTCAATTTTTATTAAAATGAAAAAAATATACAAAGTCTTATTTATCGTTTATTTGCATTAAGCATTGAAATAAAAAGTAACTTTTCAAGAATTTGAACTGAAAAGTGAGTAAATATGTTTTTATTGTTATTCAAATTACCAAACATATTCAAACAAATAATTATTTTGACATACGAGAATCTTTTTATTTTGATAATGTTTATTAATCATTTCAATAAATTTTTAAACAAACGTTCATTTATTCAAGAAATTATGATTTTTTTGAAAAATGTGTGAAACGAGAAAAAATGCTAAAAAAACAAGTTGAGAAAATTTTTAACAACTGAAATCCATAAAAAAGAAACGATGTTTTATGATATGAAAGCTTAAAACTTCTGATAAAAAATATTCGATGGAAAAGCAGTAAGTCAATGATCAAAACAAAAAATTTTTTTTATTTTCGATCTTTTTTTTCATATGAAATACTGAAAAAAGAAAAGAATTAGGAAATAAAAACTTTTAAAACATTTCTGGTTATTTTTTATTTTAAACAGGCTTGTGTAAAGCTAAAAGCATGGCAAAAAAGAAAAAGGTCTAGATAAAGAAAAAAGGTCAAGAAAAAATTATTACCCTAATAATATTTGACATTTTTTCTTTTATCGAAGAAGTTTAAATTGCAGTTTTTATTTTGAAATCTCAAAATGATTTATTCATTGAAGAATTAATCTTGAAAAAGAAAGTATTTTCTGTTCCATCAAGAGTTAATGAAAAATTTGTACTGTTTTTATTGCAAACTTTCTTTTTTGGCTCAAAAGTCAACACATTGAGAGTTCCATCTAACACTTCAAAAAATAAAAAATAAAATATATATATATATATATATATATATTTTCTTCTTTTTTTATAAAAAAAAATTGAATGAAGCTTTATCTTTTCAAATAAAAAAGTGCATAAAAAGAGAATATTTATTTTTCATTTTGAAAAAGATTTTTTGCATAGTGAAAATGGAGTAATAAGTAATAAATGAGAAGTGAGCTCATAATAAAAATTTCGAGAAACGTAAATAAAAAAAAAATATCTTTCTTAAAGCTGTCACAACACAATTTGATCAAAAATTTTGAAAAAAATTTTAAAAAAATTAAAAGTTAGCATTTCGAAATTTGCTCATAAACAAAACGTAAAAACTAATTCTTTGCATGCCTTATCACAAACGAATATGCCGATTTTTTAAAAGGTTCTACTTATAAACTTTATTCAATAGCATTGCTGTTCTCTTCTTCCTTCGCATCAATCGACTCTTCGAGTCCTTCCTTTGATTTTCCTTTCACACTTTTCTTCTTCTTTCCTTTCTTCTTCTTTTTCTCTATGTTTTTACTCTCTAAATTCGACCCATCATCACTTGCTGTTGAATCTTCATCATCTTTTTCTGCTTTTTTTGTAATCTTCTTCTTCTTCTTCTTTTTCTTCTTCTTTTGCTCCCCTTCTTCTGATCCTTCGCTTTCATCTTTCGGATTTTCGCTGTCATCATTCTCGCTATTTTCATCTTCCTTAATCTCTGTCTCTTTGCTCTTCTTCTTCTTTTTCTTCTTTTTCTTCTTTTCTGAACCTTTTCCTTTGTCATCAGCATCATCCAATTCGCTGTTATTCTCCTCCTTCTCCTCTTCCTCTTTCCCTTCCGCCTCATCTCCTTCATCATCCTCAGAGCGCTTCAGCTTCTTCACTTTTTTACCTTTTCCTTTCGCTTCCTTTTCGGTTGAAGATTTGCTTTTCTTTGGAGTGTCTGTTGCGTCTTCTTTCGCACTTTTTGCTGATCCTTTCTTCTTCTTCTTCTTCTTCGTCAAGCTTTGCTCTTCGTTGTCACCATCTTCTTCAATCCCCTTCGCTT
The DNA here is from genome assembly GCF_001643675.1 of Monocercomonoides exilis. Taxonomy (NCBI): domain Eukaryota; phylum Preaxostyla; order Oxymonadida; family Polymastigidae; genus Monocercomonoides; species Monocercomonoides exilis. The sequence goes on from NW_027150550.1 coordinate 267,717, forward strand.
TTGCATCCTTTTCATTTTCATTTTCTTTTTTAGCAGCTTCTTCTTCTCCCTTTTTCGCGTTTTCAGCCTCATTTCCTTTCTTCTTCCTCTCCATTGTCATCTCCAACCTTCTCTTCAGCTCCTCCAGCTGATCCTTATGCTCCACAATCCGCGCTTTCCTCTCTTCCATCGCAGTCACCATCGTTTTGTACCGCATAAACAGCGCAGCCGAAGAAGAGCCTGGGCCAAAAGACGAAGAATTCTGCCCAGCCGTCTTTCGACTGGAACCAGAAGAGAAGGCAGAGGCAGAGGAAGACGAGGAAGAAGACGCAGAGGACGGCACATTTGCAGCGATCGGATAGAAAGTGTGGGGAGGAAGTGGAGTGAGTGGTGCAGAGTTGAATTGTAGTGAAGGTGATAAACTCCTTCGCTGCGCATGTGGATGTGAAGAGATTCCATTGCTTTTCTTCAAATCGCCTGGGACTGCAGAACGAGAGGAGAGGAAGGGAGATTTCGCATATGCCTTCGACGGTGATTGGTAGGCGCCTGTAGCACCCAGCAGAGCAGAGGAGGTGTCAGCAGCAGAAGCTGAAGAACGAGAGGAGGTTGATGAATTATCAGCGAACGAAGGCAGGAAACCGCTTGGTGATTGTGCCAAGGAAGAAGAGAAAGAAGACGGAACTGAAGCAAAATATGCAAACATGTTCTTTTTAGCTACGTTTCTCAGATGAAAAGAGAGAGGGCGAGGGAAAAGAGGGAGAGGCAAGCAATAACTCTCCAGATAAGCTCGGCGATCAACAGGAGTGCAGGTGAATGTAGCAGAAGAATAGAAAGAAGATGAGGATGATGAAGAGGAAGATGAGGAAGAGGAGGAGGAAGAAGTAGAAGAACCAGAAGAGTTCTGTTGGGGATGTGTTTTGGAGTGAAGAGAGTCCTGCCGCGTTTGACATGACGTGGCATTTCTGCGAGAAGACGGCGACTGAACGGCTGTTGCATTCGAAGAGGCAGATGCACACGAGCCAGACGAAGCTGACCTTCCTTTCGACGGACGTTCTGATGACTGGCTGCGTTGCTTTCTGGACGAAGCAGAAGGTGAATACGGCTTCAGCCCTTCGTCGTGAAGCCTTTTTCGTATCGAACTTCCGCTTAGAGACTCTTTAACTTCTTCGTATGTGGTTTTTATCACACCTCTAATAGAGCCATCCCTTTCATTAAAGTTATTCTCTCCTCTTTCCTTCGACTCCTCAGACGAAGACGGAGGGGGAGAAGAAGACTTGTCTCGCCCATCCAAAGGCGACGGAGTCCTCAGCACGTCCTCGCTGCCATCGCGAATGTCTCTGCTTTCTGCTCTGCCCCTTCGCACATCAGAGGCACATTCATCACTCGAGCTTCCCCTCTCTTGCCTGGCTCCTTTGCTGTCGGTCTGATCGCTTCCGTTGTTGTTCCTGTTTTCAGCGCGTCTCCCTCTGTTCTCCCTTCGCCACGTCAGTCTGAGAGCAGCAGGAGGCGACAAAGACCGAACCAGCAGCGGATGCAGCGACAGTTCATTCAGAAACACGCTCAGCTCGTCATATTCGGAGAAATGTGGAGGAAACGAGTCTCCAACATTTGATTCTTTCTTGGGCTGGGGCATCTTCTGCTTCATTGGTGAAGCAGAAGATGATGATGAAGAGGAAGACGCAGAAATAGTTCTTGTCTTTTGAGGTGTGCTGACGTTTAAAGGAGGAAGAGGATAGTGTGGCGGAATGACAGTTGGAAAGGGACTGTCAAAGAATTCCTGCCACTTTTGCTTTCCTCTCCAAAGTTCAAATCGAATTTCATCTGACTTCTTCCGATTTTTATAGCCCGCTTTTTTGGGTGTTGTTCCGTTTCTCCCAATCCCTCCATCAAATTCTGCTGTTCCATTCATCGTATTTGATGAAGCTGACAACGTATGAGCTGGATCTTTTTTCTTTCGTTCAAGAAGGAACTTATCATAAGATTGTTTGACTTCCTTTTTCTTCATCTGCTTTGCCTTCATTTCTTCCATTTGCTTGGAATATTTTGCTCTTTCTTCCCTAAACGCTTGAAGTGCCCTCAAATATCTCTCATTTTCTTTCGCAGGATCGATTGCGGCAACTCGTCTTTGAGTTGTTGAACTTTCTTCAACAGATACAGTTGTTGAATTTAGGTGATTATCTTCCTTTTTGGTGGATGTTGATGATTCTTTTGCTGAAAGTGTCTTTGGCTCATTCACCTTTTCAGCCTCGTTTTCACTGTTTTCATTTTTATCTTTTTTGCTTTTTTTCACCTTTTTCTTTGCAGGCTCTTCTTTTGAGTCATTTTCAGCGAGACGTTTTGATTTTTTCCCCTTCTTTTTCTTAGTTTTTTCTTTCTCTTCGTTCTCATCAGATTTATCATTTTCATCGCTTTCACTTTTTTCTTCCCTGTAACAAATGATGTAAATATTAACAATCATATTAAGAGGAAAAATATGTGCATTTAAAACAATATATTTCAATCACACTGTTCTTTTTTAACTTTTTTCGATTTCTTCTTTTTAACTGACTTTTTAGGTGTTTTTACAGCTTCATTGGCCTCATTCAAAGATTTTTCAACGATTTCTTCTTGTCCAGCTTCGTCAATAAGAGGCTCTCTTTCAGAAACGACCGTTTCGTTTCCAGAATCCATCATTCAAAATTGGCCTTACTAAATTAAAAATCTTCAAAAATCACCAAGATAATTATATAACATGCACAAATGAAAAACTGTGATACACGCAAACTTATTATTCGCCTCAAAGACAATTTGTAATCTTTTAAACTTCACGAACAAGGGAATTTGAATGATCCCATATTAAAAATATAAATTTATTACACATATCTTTGATCAATGGCTTGGGCACTTGCTGGAAAACGTTACACAAAACGCGTATTACTTCGCCCAGGAAAATGGATCTTATCGTCAATTGCTTCTCCATTGGAAGAAGATCTTTTTCTTGAGCAAGGAAGCCATGAGCACATTTCTCAAGAACATTTTTTATTAATAAAAAATGTACTGTTTAAAATAAATCAGTTGCACTTAAAGGAATACTGGTCAGTATTTTTAGATGATAGAGAGCGATTAAACGTAATTTCTCCGGTCTACATTGGAAACATGTATGATTTATTGCAACAATGTTTTCCAAATGGATTTTTTGGAATATCGAACACCACAATATCTAAGTTTTTCCCATCACTATCAAAAACAAATACAATACGTTATCAATTCGAAATATTTCGGCTTGGAATACTTCGTGTTTGCTTGTTTGACATTCTTCAAGCATTAATATCGACTCGACGGACTCTGGACATATACAGATCTGTTCACCTATCAAAAATCTATTTGGATCAAAACGGTAATTTAAGGTATTCACCAGTAAACCTCGCAATTCTTCGTGCGATGGCATTATATAAATTTGAACTTCATTCACCTTCATCTCTTCATCTTGATGTAAGCGAAATTGATTCACCTCCAACTCCATCAATAGATCAGAAGCGTGCATTTTTACACCTTAGCGCAGAAATTAGTACATCACCATCAAATGCTTTTCGAGCTTTTCAGTCGGGAACCTCATCAGATTGTGTTGATTCTGAAAGCAAAATCCATAATTTCAAATCGATTGCAAAAGAAAAAATTCTGTCAACGATGGGAATGGTCATTCCACGGCATTTTGTTGATTCAACTTTTTGTGCAGAATCCAGCGAAGACTACGTGAATGTCCAGGCATTTGGCATAGCCGCTCTTCAAATGGCGTTTGGTACAGAATTTGTGACAAACTGCTTGTTTCATTATGTAATGCTAGTGATGCAAGAGCCCAAAGAAGAGAAGAAGAAAGAAACAACGAGAAAAGTTGAAAGAAGCGTTGGGTTGAAAAAAGAAAGAGAAAAAGAAAAAGAAAGTGAATCTGGGAAGAAGGTAATTAGCTTCAGCCCGAATGAAAAATTTAATACAGACTCCTTTGAAGGATGTGCTGAGCCAACCTTCTGTCCAGTTTTTATATCGCAAACAGGCAGCCATGTGCCCATTCCAACCACTCCACCGAGCAAGAGGAGCGAAAGTTACGATGAAAGACTTGGAGTGAAAACTGGCATAGATGCATTTGTTGATGACGATGATGATGATGACCTTGAAGATGTCATTGAAGAAGACTTCTTCGGAGATGAACCAAACTTAACCGAAAAAGCATTTGCAAACAAAAAATTGCAAAGCAAAGCTGAAGGAGGGAGAAAGATTGGTCTCTCTTTTACACCTCCGTCTAATTCACTTTCTTCATTTCATCCCTCTGAAAGCAGTGATGATTACTCAGATGCACACAAGAGCCTGCCGCCCGACTTAAAGAGGCTGTTTTTCCCTGCTGAGCGGACTGCTTCACCCCATTCGCCTCATTCTCCTCATTCTCCTCTTTCTCCTCAATTGATGTTTGAGAGCTCCTCTCTCCCATCTTTCACTGAAATGGAGAAGGACAGCGAAGACTTTGCTGTTCCCATTCCGCCAGATGCCTCACTTAAAGAGCCATATGAACACAACAATGCTCCTTCACAACTGCACACTTCAATAAACGACTCTTCTTCTAGTTCTGCTTCTTCTGACTCTGCTTCTGCCTCTGCTTCTGGTCCTGGCTCTGAATGGTCTTCACCATCTCTGACATTATCTTCTTTTACTCCGTCTTCTTCTGCATCTTCTGCGTCTTCTTCACCGCGTTCTTGCTTGCCCTTCCCCTTCCCACAGGAACATTCCGATTCTCGTTTTTCGCTTAGACTCATCCCAACCAATAGCAAACACAGTTGCCATGTGACCAAACCATCAAACTCGACCTTTCCTCTCTCATCATTTAACACATCCTGCGATTCCCTTGCCAGCGCCTCCACTTCAACAGCCAGCTCTTCTCACTCAGTCAAAGAGAAGATCTTCAACACAACTTTGTCTGAATTCCTATCAAGCGACTCAGAAGTAAGTGCTTCTTTGGACTTGCCGGCAGAGAAAAAACAGCTGTTCATTCAGATTGTCAAGGACTTTATGCTGGCTGAGACACCAATTGAACCAAAATACCCGTCTTTTTCAGGAAAAAGCACAAAACAGAAGAATATGGATGTGATGGAAATGGGAAGAAACAAGAGAGAAAGGCAAAGTGAAGCGAAAGAGGAGAAGGCGAAGGAGATGAAAGAAGCAACCTCATCTTATCTGACCTCATCCACCTCATCTTCTGTTCTTCTGGATTCTTCTTCGAATTCTGCCTCGACTGCTTCATTGGCATCTAATGCGTCTCTTTCATCAGTCGCATCTGCTCCTCTTGTTTCAAACACCTCCAACACACTCGCCCCTTCTGCCTCTTCTGACGCCATCTGCTTCGATCTTCCATTTCCTATTTATCCTTCCTCTCCTTCCTCTTCCTCTTCTTCCTCTTCTTCCACCTCTCCTTCTCATCCCCCTTCCTCAAAATCACACACCACCAGCCCTTTCTTCTCCCTCCCCAGTTCCAAGCCGAAGAGCAGCCCAGCAAGCACCTCGCCCACTTTCCTCTCTGGACTCCCTCGTTCCACTGCCCATCTGTTTGTGTCTCTCATCGAATTCTGCCTGTCTGTCACACCAAACACAAAGAACCCTCTTCAGACACTTTACGAACACCCCTTTTTTGACTACGTGAGACCGCTGCAGAACAGCCAGAAGAAAGAGGAAGAAGAAGAAATGGCAGAAGAAGAGAATGAGAAGGAGCAGAGAGAGAAAGAGGAGCAAGTCTTGGAAGCTCAGCAGATTGCAGCAAAAGAAGATAAGCCTTCAGCAGCTTCTGCTTCTGAACAATCAGGTTCTGTTGATTCTTCCAATAAGAATGGAATTTTTGACTCAAATGTGGCTGAGCATTCATCACAAGAAGAAGCAAAAGAAGGGAAAACAGCTGCAAACAACAACATCTCCACAAAGAGCAGCGAAGAAGGAAATGCCAATGATTCAACCAATGCTCCGTCATCAGAACATCCACATGATTTATCATCTAACATTTTGAAGTCGTCTTCTGCATCATCTCATCCAGAAAGCAACGAAGCTCAATCAAAAAAATCAGCTTTGTCTCCAACACTCACACAAACAACACTTCGTCCTTCACCTTTGTTATTCCCTCATCAGGATGAATCGACAATAAACACATCATCTTCCTCTTCCTCTTCCTCTTCTTCTTCTTCTTCCTCCTCTTTTTCTTCCTCTCATTCTTCTTCCACAGGCATCCAATTCTTCGCATACACCCCCGACGAGATCAGCTCCTACCGCCGCTTCCTCGTCTCTGTCTGCACCTCCCTCTACGAAAACCCTTCTTCTGACATCGTCTTCTCCATCTCTCCTTCTCCCTCTGTTTCCTACGCCTCTGGCTACAACCCAGCCTCTCCTCTTTCTCCGCTCTCACAAGAAGAAAACACCCTTCTCCATTCTCCCACACCTCTGATGCAGATGATTGAGCCTTCTTCTGCTTGCTACCAGCCAAATGATCGCTCGTTATGCGCCTCTCCTTTCATGACAATTGATAGCTGCTTCGATGATATGTCTTCTTCTTCCTCTTCCATCTCCTCCTCCTCCTCCTCCTCCTCCTCATCATCATCATCTTCTTCTTTATCTTCTTCTTCTATTTCTTCCTCCTCTTCTGAATATGCTGTCAAATGGCATCACAATGAAATGGGATTTAGCCATCTTGTTCCGCCAAATGAAAGTGAGCAGCAGATGAAGGACGAATGGAGTAGAAAATACGAAGAAGAAGAAGAAGAAGAGAGAGAAAGGAACATAAACATGAAAAGAACTGACGGAGCACATGGGAATTATGAAGAGCCAGATATGATTGGAAACAAGAATGAGGTGAGACAAGGAAGAAGGAGGAGAGGAAGAAGAGAAAACAGAGAAGCAGAGCAGTTTGTGAATGGAAGAGCATTCGGAGAAGGAGGTGAAAGAGGCGATGAATGCAACTTTGGATTTGACGAAGAGGAAGAGGAAGAAGAAGACGAAGAAGACGAAGAAGAAATGGAAGCTAACCACAAAACAGATGGCTCTTCATCAGAAGGAAGTTTCATGAACAATGAACAATATTCTCTGAGCTATGGAAATCTGCCTGTAAAGTCTTTGCAACAAGAACAGACATCAATTGAAGCAGGAACAACAATAACCTCTTCTTCTTCTTCTTCTTCAAATGGTGTGGAGTTGGCAGTTGATTCATTGTCCACCTCTTCTGCTTCTTCTGCCTCAAATGAACATATTCTCAATCATTCAACAATTGCCATTCAGACAAATGAAGATGATACAAACAACAACAATATGAGTATTAATAACGCCATCAGCATCGCTTCAGAAATATCTCTTGCAAAGTCAACACTCATCGATGGTTCAACTGGGAATGCATGTTGTGACATACAAACACAGACAGAAGAAAATGAAGGAGATTTATTGCCATCTGAATCAATAGCATCATCTTCTTCTGCTTCTGCTTCTTCTTCTTCAAATGCGTCTAATATGGAACACTCGAATGAGTTAACAGCAAACAATGAAATTGAAGAAGGCTCTTTGAAAGATGCCTCAACAGACACAGCAATCGAAAACAATCTGAAACCCATTGACAAATTTGGCAATTCTTCTGATTCATATGCAGTTGTCAAGGCCACTTCCCCTCTCCCATATGCTATCACTTCTTCTTCTTCCTCCTCTTCCATTCCTTCTGTTTCCACCTCTCCCTCTCTCTCTCTAAGCAATCCATACTCTCTTGTCTCACAAGGAATGGGCGTATTTGGCGCTTCCCACGATCTCCCCCACTTCGGCCACATTCCTCCCTTCCTCTCTTCCTCTGCCATTCCTTCTCCTCTCTCCTTAGCCTCCCCCACCCCCTCTCTCATCTCCCCACTCAACGCCCTCTCCCCCAGCCCTTTCTCTCCATACGCCGACGAGGTCTTTCTTCCCATGCAGCTGCGTCCAAAATACAAAGGGTATGTTCACTTGCACGATGAGAACTTTGCATTAGGCATGTTCCAGCACACTGAGCAGAGGCCTGTCTCTGTTGACTCCTATTCACGGCGCCTGCACTTCGACACAGAGAGGGCGTGTGTGCTGGGCGTGTGCGTGATGGACAAGAAGGCATCGTCGAAGCCGATGCAAGAGATATTGAAGCGCATACAGGAGCATGGAGACATACAAATTGTTCACTTTGGAGAAGAAGTGATCAAATACAGACCAATCACTGAGTGGCCCTTCTGTGATATTCTGCTCTCTTTCTATTCAACAGGATTCCCCATTGACAAAGCCATTGAATATGTGAAGCTGCGCAACCCGTTCCAGATCAACGACTTGATTGGGCAGCTGGACTTGTTCTACAGAGACAAGATTTATGAGCGCCTAGTCCAGCACAACATCCCTGTCCCTCGCTACAGTGTTGTCTACAGAGACTCCCGTGGCTACGTCAATCCTCGTTGCCGTGTGGTGGAATACCCTGACCACATCACCATCGGCAATAAAGTGATCAAAAAGCCCTTTGTGGAGAAGCCGTTGAATGCAGAAGACCACAACGTGTGGCTCTTCTACCACCCTGACCAAGGCGGCGGGGTGAGGAAGCTGTTCCGCAAGACAGACAACAAGTCCAGCGAGTACGACCCAACCATCAGCCACATCCGCACTGACCAGTCGTATTTGTACGAAGAGTTCATCCCAGTCGACGGCTCGATGGATGTGAAGGTGTATGCTGTGCTGCCTGATTATGTGCACTGCGAGCTGCGGAAGACACCCACGCTGGACGGCATTGTCGAAAGAGACAGCAGACAGAAGGAGATCCGAAGGGTGACACAGGCGACAGACGAAGAAAGGCACTATGCTCAGATCATCGGAAAGATCTTCAAGCAGCGAGTGTGTGGATTTGACTACCTGCGCCGCACGAAAGACGGGAAGACGCAGACATATGTGTGTGACGTGAATGGCTGGTCGTTTGTGAAAGGTGACCAAAACTATTACGAAGGTGTGGCACGAATCCTGCGCAACCTGATGCTCCAGGCGAAAGCGAGGCTGAAGGGCATCAAGCAGCAGCCCCTCTCTGCCAAGGACAAACAAGGCGCTGTGCTTAGACACGTGATTGGGGTGGTGAAGAGCGGAGAGAACGAGCCAAAGCAGAAAGTGAAGGTGCTGCTCAGCTCAGAGCGTTTTCCGCGGTTGATTGAGTGGTTCAGCCAGGTGGAGGAGAGGAAGAGGCTGATGAAGCAGGCAACGTCTGTTTCTGCACTTCCACTGAGCGATGGAAACTTGGCTGGAAACAGCGGAATGGGTTCTACTGCTTCTGTTCCATCTGGTTTGGCTTCTCTCCCTTCTTCTCCTCCTCCACCTCCTTCTCTGTCTTCGCTCTCTTTATCTTCTGCCTCTTCGTCTGCTGCTGCTTCTCCTGCTGCAAATGGAGAGGCAACAAGAGCTGTTGATGCTCCTTCTTCTTCTTCTTCTTCTCTTCCTCAATCATCTTCTACTCCTCTTCAACCAAACATGCTCCTTCCTGCTTCTACAGTACCACAATCTTCGGGTGACATCCCAATCCCAATCAACATTTCATCATCATCATCATCATCATCTGCTTCTTCTTCTTCCTCTTCTTCCAACTCATCAAACATGTCATCAATCTTTGCACATCCCATTGCTTGTTCAGCACCTTCTCCTTCGTTCATCTCTTCTGCCTCTTCTCAAAATCTGTTTGCTGGCAATTCTTATTCCATGGGTATCAACTCATCCACTGCTGGCATCCTTACAACAGCTGCTGTCAACCAAACAGCAACACCATCAAATGCTTCTTCCTCTTCCTCTTTTCCTCCTCCTTCCTCTTCCTCCTCCTTCCACAACACCCAGTGCATCTTCGCCTCCATCAAAAACGAGCCTCGTCTATTCAATGAGTTCCTATCAATCATCAAAGAAGAATTCACAAAGATGCAACACGACATCCGGTGTGAGTCGAGAAACAGAAGCAGATCGAGAGAAAGAGAAAGAGACCAAAAGAGAACAAGAACAAAGAAAGTGCATTCGATGCCTGGTGCTGTGAACTCACCCAATGGAGCATCATCATCATCATCATCATCTGCTTCTTCATCAGCTGCAGCACCACTTCCAACAACAGCATCTTCTTCTTCTTCTTCTACCTCTTCCTCCATCCACCCCTCCTCCACCTTCTCCTCTTTCTCCTCAGCCTACCAGGAGTCGCTCGTTGTCGACGACGACTTCGAAGACGAGCAAGCTGAGCAGCTACATTTCCGTGTGATGGATGTGTCGCAGACAGAGGTGGATGTAATGGATGCTGTGAGTGCCATCATCACTGTCGTCGAAATGGGACGAAGAGGCCTCAAACTCGAGGCAAGAACGGCTGATGTGTCACCAGAGGGACATCTGAGAGGGCTGTATGACGAGCCAGAGACAACAAGATTAAGCAAGATTGAGAAAAAGGATGAGATAGAATCGTCGTTTGCTTCGAATGGGAAGAATGAGAGTACTCAAGGAAATGCTGTGAGTTCATTGTCTTCTTCTGTATCAACTCCATCTGCTGCAACCCTCTTTGCCCCCTCAGCCACCCCCATACCCACCATGCCGTCTTCTCTCTATCCTCCTTCCACCTCCACCTCCATCCCCAACCCTTCTTCTTCTTCTTCTTCTCTCTCTTCTGCCCTTCCTTCTTCCCAGTCCATTGCTCATCATCGCTCCAACTCTTCCTTCTCTGACAAAGACAACTTCTACAGCAGCAGCTCTGATATACACTACATCGTACTCTCCTGTCGATGGGGTGGTATTTTGAGCCATGCTGGCTTCAGAACATCGCAATCACTCGGAATTCTATTCAGAAACTTCATCCTAGGAAGAACAGACAGCTCGACTTCGGCTTCTTCCTCTTCGTCATCCTCCTCTCCTTCCTCCTCTGCTTCCTCCTCTGCTTCCTCCTCTTCTTCTGCTTCTTCATCCTCTTCTCGTTTACCAAATACTCCATCCTCCTCTTCCTCTTCTTCTTCCTCCTCTGCCTCCTCTGCCTCTTCTTCTGTCTCTGCCACCGAACTCGGCCTCGGCAGCTGGGGTGAAACTGGCAGACAGTTCCTCTCCTCCACCAAAGTGCACTCATCAACGAAGAGAAGAGCACAAGCGTCTGCCGTCGGCTTCACCGAAGCCTTTCTCACAGGCGAGTATCTTCCTGAGCCTCCTCTAAGCTGCTTTGCAAACCCATCCAAGTTGAAGTCTAAAGTGTCTGCACAGACAGTCAGCTCATTGACCATCAACAGCAGCCTCACCCACACCGAAGAGCACGAGAACGCACGCATCCGACTGTGGGACATGAAGAACAAGCTGAAGAACGTGCTTATTGTGAACAGGGAATATGGATATGAGCCTGAAGATTACGACAACCCCATCATCGCCACGTTGCTGTCATCTGGGCTGAAGAAGCTGGGGAATCCACACACACGTCTGATGGCTATTCAGAAGGAGCTGTGGAAGTTCATATCATTTCTGGAAATCATCGACAAGAAGCAGAGTTTGGAGAAGATCCGCTCACAGCTGTCAATCGCTGCTGCTGCTTCTGCTGCTTCTGCTTCTTCCTCTGCCAACCCTTCTCTTGTGCTCAACAGTGCTGCCCAGGTGCTGCCAGCGAATGTGAGTGGGATGAAGAGTGTGGGTTCGATGAGCACACTAAGCGCATTGAATGTGCCCAGCCCGTCTCTTTCTGCTCCATTTGGTTTGTCCTCTAACAACAACTCACCAACTTCAGTCAACTCGAATCAGTCTTTCTCTGCTTTCCCATCGAGCAATACTGCTGCTACTGCTTCATTGCCTTCTTCTTCTTCTTCTTCATTATCCTCCTCTTCCTCTCAAACTGTTCTTGAACCTCTTTTGCCCCGTCAGCATATTTCTCGCTCTTCCTCCTCTCATGTGCTTCCTCCTCTTTCTCCCCAGCAGAATCAGCCCCTTCCTTTCTATCAGACTGCCCCTGACTCTTCCTTCATGTCCAACACACAACTCTATTCGCCTCGTCAAACCGCTCCACAAAAGGTATTTCCTTCAGCAACAACATCTTCCTCTTCCTCTTCCTCTTCCTCTCCATCTTCAGCTATATCAGCTGCATCTCTTTCACACACCCCTCCTTCAACCAAACCTCCTCTTCCATCTCAGCCACTCCACACACCAACACCCGCCTCTCTCCACCCAGTCGATGTTAAACAGGCTTCTTCTGTCTTTCTGCCACCTTCTCAACAGTCTGCTCTTCAATTACAACTACAGAAACAGCTGTCTCCATCTGTTCCTCCATTAAATCTATCATCTGTTGCTTCTTTATCAGCTCCTTCTTCTGCTCCAACATCTGCCTCTTCCCCCTCATCCTCCACAACCTCCCCTCCATTCAACCTGTCTGAAGTTGCATCTTCTCTCACTTCTCCTCTCAATTCACCCGCCTTCACCAACTTCATCATCTCCCCTTCAAACACAAAAGCTCCTTCTCATCGAGCCACTTCTCCTCCTGACAGCTACTCAAACATCTCTCCCATTCAGTCGCCTCTCCCTCTCGCTGGCTTTCCTCCCATCTCTTCCTTATCCATCCCTCAGCCTGTTCTTCCTCAGGCTCCTTCTTCTTCCTCCGCTGCCTCCAAAAAAACAGGTGGTTTGTCTTCTTCCTCTTCTGCTACTTCTTCTTCTGCCTCTTCAAATGTAACAATGCCTTCTCCTTCTTCTTTGTCTCCTTCGTCTTCTTCCTCTTCCTCTCCTTCCTCTCTTCCTCTCTCTCCCACAATGTTCAAGCCCCTCTGCTCCTCCACAGCTCAACCCCCTCTCCTTCCTTCCTCTTCAGTCTCCTCTGCCATCTACTCCACAGGCAGCAACATCTCCCTCTCTTCCCCATCACCTTCTCAACAACGGTCAGATAGCACAGCAAGCGATGCTTCCCTCTCAACCATCAGAAAAGTGTCCTCTTCTCCTTCCATCCACTCCTGCGACTTGTCTGAACGCCATTCGAATCCTCCGCCTACGCTGCTGCCAGCCACACGCAGCAGAAGAGGCTCAGTCAGCACAGGCACACAGACAGGCAACGAAACAGCTCGGTCTGCCTCAAAAGCAGCTGCTTTTGCGAATGCCCCATCTGCCACATCACCCGCTGTGCAGATGAAGAACAATCAACAAACAACAACTTCTGTGAATGCATCGACGCCAACCACAAAAGATATCCACACACCCCATCAACTAACCCCACCTCACATCGAGTCCTCCTCTGGTGCTTTGCACACATCTCCCATTTCTTCTGTCTCTTCATTCTCTTCTTTCAACGCTGCTCAGCCAGATTCTTATTCTGACCTCGATGCTTCCTCTGCTGCCCCACCGCTCATTCCACCTCTGTCTCCTCTCTCTTTCGCCCCGAAACAAGAAGAGCACATTTCTCCACCAGACAACTTCAGCAGATCTCGTTCGCCTCTCGTTTGCCCAGGGCCAACCACTCCTTCTCCATCACCCACTCCCAATTCACTCACTGTCAGCTCATCCTCTGCGCCTTCCCCTTCACCCCCTCAGTCACACACAGCCTCCACAATCACACAAGGAACTGCTCCTTCTCTTCAGCCATCTGCATCTACCGCTACACTCACAAATGCCCCTTCTTCGGCTGCCCCGTCTTCCGTTAGCCAGCTCAGCCACACATTCGAAGGCTGTGGAGGAGAATCTCTCTCTCTCATCAGACAGCGCTGGACACGACTGGCTCAGTCGCTCAAACACGAAAATGGTGAGTGGAACACAGCAACCATCCTGCCCATCTACCACAATCTGAAGTGGGACATCACACACAACCCAGCACTTGCACACAAACTATCTCCACTCTACAGAGCAGTGGCGCCTGTTGCCCAGTTCATCATCCCGTTGGAGTTTGGCATCCTCCGCAGGCATCGCGTGCTGATCTCATCCAACTTTGCTGGCCATCTCGTGAAGCACATCGTCGACACCCTCTCAGAAGTCGAGAAAGAGCAGAATTCTCCTCCAAAGGCAGAGTTTATCGTGACTGACGAATCTTCCCTGATCGGACTGGTTGACCAGATCCTTCTATCCTCTCTGCCTGGCCTGCATGTTGAGTCCCTCGTCACATTGGGTGAGCTGAACTATTCATCGTATGCTCTCTTCAAGATCTACTCGAATTCAAAGGGAAAGACATGGTGTGAGGTTTCTGTCTCCACCGGTGTGAGCGACAACCCCTTCCAGCTGGTGGGTCCCTCGCACTGTCTGCCCCTCAACCAGCCCATCACCATCCACGAGTGCATCCGCCCTGCCGACGCCAGAGACCACTTCATCGGCAAGAACGCCCAGTCTCCCAGGAAGGAGACGCTGAAGGGAATCGTCGCCGTCTTCAGACACGGCGACAGAAAACCAAAGCAGAAGATGAAGCTGACGGTGACTGATGAAAAGCTCCTGGAGTTCTTCTTCCCCTGCAACGACCTCAAAAACCTGAACTTGACTGTTGATTCGCTGCAGAAGTGGCAAATCTTGTCTTCGTCATCGTATGACAAGAAGCAGTTTATGAAGCTGATCTCGAGTTCTCCTCCTTCTACCACAGCATCATCTGCCTCTTCACCTAATGATTCGAACAGTGATAGAGAGAAAGACAGCAACGCAGCTTCATCATCTTCATCATCATCATCTTCTTCTTCTTCTTCTTCTGGAAGTGGAAAAGCACCACAAAATCTGTCTCCAACAAGTTCTCCTGTTCCTCCATTTATTCCACCAGGTTCTAACACAAGTTCAAACTCAACCACAAATTCAGCAAATCTTTCTACAAATGGAAGCCCTGGCAGTCTATCTGACAGCGAGCGGGCTCGGTTGAAGTGGCCGGATCCGATTCTGCTGAAACAGGAATACTCTGCCGAGCAGTTTGATGCGCTGGTGAATCTTCTTGTGCAGATCATCCACTCCATGCACAAAGAAGGCACCATCTCCGACAGACCCAATTTGACCCTCAAGCAGAAGCAGTCGAGCGGCTACGAAGGTTTTCTCAACCTGCACGCTGTGCTCTCAAAGAACTACGCCGGCACGAAAGTGCAGATCAAACCAATCAAAGTGGAGATACGCACTATTCGCGTGCCAAACCCACGCAGGCAGCTGTGGAGGCACACACACCACCCTCACAGATCAATGATGAAATCACCCTTCCACCTGCGAACACGAAGCGTGCAGTTCGGAAGCGCCCAGCAGACTGACCAGAAGTCAGCGCACTTCATCCACCCGTCTCCGCTCATGATGTCAGAGGACTCAGCACTTTCTTCAGCCACGTTTCCTTCTTTGAGCGGATCAGCATCACAGACAGGCGATGCTGTTCATCTCTCTTCGTCTCCGTCGGGTGCAAACGATCGCCTATCGCCTTTGCACCACATTTCTCCTACTCCACACAGTGGCTCTTCTTCGCCTTCCCCTTATTCCCATTCTTCATATCACAGTTCTTCCTCTTCTTCCTCTTCTTCACCTCATCCAGACAATCCTCTTCCACATCGCTATTCTCGCCGCACAAGCAGCTCATCCATTGGCCTTTCTCAATCCTCATCTCATTCCTCCTCCACTTCGCCCACAGGAGAAAGCGACTTCATCGAAAAGCACATTCTTGTTGTGAGTGAAGCTCTTCTCATTGTGAAGTGGGGCGGCAGTCTCACACACGCTGGCCACCACCAGGCGAAGGAGCTAGGAAGCCTCTTCCGCGAGGCTGTGCTGCCAATGGACAAAGCAGAGTGCCACACATTCCTCGAGAACATTCGCATCCGCACGAACGGTGAGAGGCGTGTCCAGCGCACAGCAAGGGCGTTTACGGAAGCGCTGTTTGGAGTGGATATGCATCAGCAGTCTCCAATTCTGCACTCACCTGATCTGCTGGACAATATTCCAGATGAGGCACGTGAGCTGTTGGATCAGACAAAGCAGAGAATGAA
The DNA here is from genome assembly GCF_001643675.1 of Monocercomonoides exilis. Classification (NCBI taxonomy): domain Eukaryota; phylum Preaxostyla; order Oxymonadida; family Polymastigidae; genus Monocercomonoides; species Monocercomonoides exilis. Next base: position 283,625 of record NW_027150550.1, read on the forward strand.
AAAGATTATGGTGATGAACTTTGACTTCTCCATCTCTGATTCCAATGAAAAATCACCAAGTTCATCGCCTTCAACAATCGGAGGATCTATGTCTTCTTCGTATACTTCATCTTCATCCTCTTCCTCGTCTGATGCAATGTCATCATTGATAGCAGCTGCCTCAACACACATTCACGTCCCAACATCAAGTGAAAAGAGAAGTGGCAACGTTAAGTCAAAAGCAAAGGAAGAAGGGAAAGGCAAAGCAAAGAAAGACGACGAATTAGGGGACAAAGGCAGCGATGCACAAGATGACGATGACGAGACAGACACCGACATTGCCTATGGAACAAGCGACTCTCAGCTCATCGAAGACATCAAGCTGTGCAAGCCATGGGGACTGGATCGCCTGGGCAATCCGCTTGCCCGGCTGGTTCGTCTGGACAGAGGAATTAAATCACTTCGGAAAGATCTGGCGAGGAAAGTGGATCAGCTTGACCCCACACAGTACTATGCGCCCATGTGTGAGCACGAGTCGTTCCGGACGATGCAGCACCGCTGGGACAAAGTGTCTATTGATCTGCACGATCCTGAGTCAAACACGTGGGATGTGACGAAGATTGGAGACATCTACGATTCGATCAGGTTTGATGTGATCCATATGAGCGACATCCTGAGGAAGCTGTCTGTGCCGATGGAGGATCTGCTATCGAACTCGAAGGCGCTGGCAGACTTCTGGGTGACGCAGGAATACGGCATCTCCCATGCAGACAAGCTGGAGATCGGCAGGCTGATTGCTGGCCCACTTCTGAACGAGATCATTTCGAATATCGAAAACGCAGCATTCAACTCAGCCCCATCAGTCAATCTGTACTTCACCTCTGAGTCGCATCTGCACGGGCTGTTGAATCTGATAATGCTGTCTGGAGTGGAGGGGATGCTGCTGGACAGGGAGAATGTGACAGACCTGGATTATCTGACGCACCTGCTGTTCAAAGTGTACGAGTCAGAGCAGTCGAAGACATTCAGGGTGGAGCTGTTTCTGTCTGCTGGGGCGATCGCCTGCAATCCAAAAATGGATGTTGGGCAGACACACGCCCTGCCGATCGAGTCGCCGCTTCTGGTGCACGAGAACCTCTCTCTTTTCAGGCTGCGTTCTCTGCTCAACAACTCAAACACACATCAGATGTGATTGCGAAATGATGCTCTCAAAGGAATTATCCTCGCTTTGCATTATATTCTTTTCAATATTGTTTTATTATTATTGTTTTAAAAGTTTTAAGAAATTTTTGGGTTTTTTGTTTTCTGTTTCATTGATGATGAGAAATCTTGTATTTACGTTGTACATTACTTTTTGTTATCGATTTGAACGGCTGGTAAATGATTTTTAGAGCAATAAATCCTTTTTACTTCGTATCAATTATAATCTTTTTTTCTATCAGGGTTCAATCTTCCTTTTGTATCTGCCTTTGCGATAGTTGACGTATATCCCAACAAATGCGCAGTAGCATTTTGTCCATTTCATGAAATTGATGTTTTGAATAAATTCTTTTGAATTTTATTGCTTTTGTTCTTTATGATTGAAACCTTTCTTTTCAACTAGGAAAGAGCTATCCACTTTGAATTTAATGAAAACTTTTCTATTCAGGAGAAATAAAAGCAAATTGAAAGGGGTTCCAATCCTTTTTCACAGTTATCTGAATGAAAATGAATAGAATGCTTTAAAGAAACATATGAATTCAATTTGAAATAAGCCGAATGGAGCAGAAAGAATGGAAAAAATGATTCCTTTTGGACTGAAATGAGAGAGAATGAAAATCTAAGAATGAGAAATTGAAAAGGGTTTAAAAAATGTTCATCAAGAATAAAGATGGGAAAGGTGAACGATAAAAGAATTTATTTTTCGAAAATGAGAGAAAAGAATTTGAGTGACCTTGAGATTATTTCCTTCTGTTCGGTTTTCTTCAATAATGGAGCAGAAAAGAGCCGAGCTTCTGAGAAACGAAAAGAATGATAAATGAAGGAATTATGTATCTGTGATTATCATTGGATTGACCTGATGATATCGTCAAAAGAAATGAATCTTTTTTTTGAACGAAGATTGACTTTTTTTAGACCATCTGGATATTACAAATAAATGAGGCGAAAATAATTCAAAGCCAGGTTTACAAAAAGAAGTTTTGGAGAGAAAAGGTTGAGATTAATTGTGAAACATATGAACTCTGTAGATCAGAATGAAAAGATGGAGTAGAGAAGGAGGATCATAGGAAAAAAAAAACAAGAAAAGAAGGTTTCGGCATAAACATGAGAATCGTGTTCCAAATTTTTAAACTTTTTGATCATAAAGGAAGTTCCATTTGATGATTCTGTCAATATTCAGTACGAAAAAACTTGCGAAATGTTATGTGTTTGAAAAAAGAAAAAAAAATCAAAACAAAAAAGTTTTTATTCGAGATATGGGTGAAAATATGGACTTTCAAGCTTTTTATGCACAAAGTGTACAAAAATTGTTTCACAAATAACAGTATTAAACTTTATCAAATTTCAAAATAAATTGGTTTTTCTTATCTGCATATAGCCATCACAGATGTTTTCACGAAATGTTTTGTGACGTTCCATTAATGTCAAAAAATGAACCCATTTCAATAAAATTTTTTGAACTCAAAAAGCTTGTCAAAAGTGCATAATTTTTCAATGAAAATACCTGAAGTCAAATATTTTGTCCCATATTATTTATTGCTCAAATTCCGAAGAATCTTCTCCTGTTCCAGCTCTAAATGGATCCGAATTCTCGCTTTCTGATTTGAAAAGTTTTTCTTCAGTATCTTCTTCATCTTTTATCCCCAAAATATCATTTTAATCTGGAATTTCTTCGTTTTTATAAACTTCATCATTATCAATTTCCGATTCAAATTCATCTTCAGATTGAATATTGAAAACTTTTTCAATGAGTTTTGCATTGGACAACAAACATAATCTTTTAGCAATGAATGTTGCAAACATTCCTGGAATGAATCGCCTACTCACTCCATATATTGGGGAAAAAAATCGCGAATGTTTCCTCATTCCTTTAATAGTGTTGACGTTAACTTTTGTGAAAGGATCAACTTTATTACGTTTGTCGCAGACGGAAAGGAAGGAATATTCTATTTCCCCCAATCAAACATAGGCTTTCCACTCGAAGTTGATATTTGAAGTTTGCTCTTTTTAACGATTGTTGATTATTGGAATTAGTGTTTCTTTTTATCGATTTGGCACAATAATCACAAAATTTTTCTCCATATGGGGCAAAGTATTTTGCTTCAAGCATTTTCATTGAAAAATAATGCACTTTTCATTGACTTTTTGAGAACAAAAAACATTATAAAAATAGTTCTATTTTTTGACATTCGTGAAATGCAACAATTCTTAATGTTTTGATTTCAATGATACCTGTTTACGGATATGAAAATCAAATTAATTTAGAAATCTGAGAAAGTGAAATAAAGTTATGCGTGAAGCAATTTTTCAATGCCTTGAGCAAAAAAAAGCTTGAAAGTCCGTATTTTCCCCCATATCTCCTTCACCTTCTCGTTTGACAGCTCCAAATATTCACATTTTTTGTTTTTAGCTTTCCTTATTCAAAAAATAGAAATATTCGAGGAGAACAAATTCATATTATAGATAACAATGTAAATATTTGATTTAGAAACCTTTATTGAATTTCCTTCCCCTCCAAACAGCTTCAATTAATTTTTCTATTTTTCCCGCCACTCCAATTTTTTATATCTGTAGTCTAGGAAATTTTAAACATTTGACCTTGCAACACTTGCCCAGAACCCAATCATCATTTGAGATACATTTATCATCATCACAATTTTTCAAACTTTTTTTCTGTATTGGCTTAAAATCAATCATCATCACACTTCAAATGGAAATATTTTGTAAACTCTGAAGTCGTTTCAGAAAAGCACGAAACACTTTTCTTTTGCTTTGGACAGGTAGGGCAAAACATTACACTTCAGGCATTTTCATTGAAAAATTATGCACAGTGGATGAACTTTTTGTGATCCAAAAAAACACATTTAAAATGGATTATTTTTTTGAAATACTTGTGAGATCACAAAAAATTATTGAAATAATATAAATGATGTTTGTTTTCGGAAATGAAAATACAGTTTATTTTGAAATCTGATAAAGTTATTGAAAGTTATGAGTGGAACAAATATTTTTTGCATTGCGCGAAAAATGCTTGACGGTTTGAATTTTTACCCAGGTCAAGAATCTTGAATGTCATTTTCATTTGAAGATATATTTGACTTTTTTGCAGTTTTGGCAAACTGCAAATACCTTCGGTATATATTGTTGTATCCATTTCAAAGATGATTTTTCAGATGAAAATCTCACAAGCAGGGTGTGATATCTCTTTTTGAAAGGCTTTTTTCGAGACATCAAATTTTTGATTGATAAAACCATCTTTGATCAAATTCATTATAAATGTAATTTTTTGAAAAAACATTAATTTATTATTTTGTCAAGTTGATGCAAAGAGCAGATAAAGAATATTATATTCTCAAACCTAAAAGACAATAGATTGCGAAAATGGTTTAAAGAATCTAAAATATTTGGTATGCTTATTCAATGATTAAGCCTATTAATGTTTTTCCAAAACAGTTTGTCAACCAAATAAAGAGATAAGAACACAAAAACATTGTTTATTATCAAATAAAATGAAGGGGACAGTTTCAATTTCAATTGATTTGTTTTGAGAAAAACAATGAAAAAGAAAGCAGAGTGAAATGAAATGACTCAGCAAAAAAAAGTCTTGAAAAGATGCAGACTTGTTCCTTTCAGATCAAATCAACGATTGTTGAAAAAGAGGTTGTTTTGAATTGATCAATGAGGTATCACTTGTTCTTTGATGAGTATGTGCAATCTGATTAAAGAAGAAAATTTGTCTGAAGAGAATTGGAAAGCAAGAAAACAAAATTGTCGAAAAAAACGAAAACAACTATTTGTTTCTTCTCGATATATTCAATCAAGGTTCAATGATGTGATATTCTTGAACTCTTCGTAAGTATTTTTGACTTCAGCTTATAGAGGTAAAAAGGAAAGAAGTAAACAATGGAAAGCAAAATTCGATTGAGATTGAAAAATTACATTGGAAAATGAACAGATAAGAAGTGGAGCCTTTCATTAGATGAATGGCAAAAGATTATTGTTGATGGAGACAAAGACACGTTCATTTTCTTTTTTCATGAAATGAGAAAAATCATTTTTGCTGAGAAAAAAAAAAAAAAACGATTTGTGAATATCTGCCCCAACAACAAAGAAAAAAGTCAAACATTTGAGATGGAATGTCAATTCCAATCAATTTATAAAACTCATCTGGAAGTGAAATCCATTGTTAAAAAAAGAAATAATACTTTCAAAACAAAGAAACCAAACAAGGGAATGTTTCTTCTGAAATGGAGAGAAACTAATTCTTCTTTTCTTTTTTGTATCTGGAAGTGTGGAGGAAGAATAACTGTGAAAAGAACATATGATGAGAGAGATTCTTTCAAAGTGAAGGAAAAAAGCAACAAACAGTCTGATTCATTCTCTAAGGCATTATTTGAAATGAAACAATTTGAGTTGAATTGCCAAGAAAATATTCTTTTTGCGATCGTTTTCATGAAATGAAAACAAAGGGACATACTAAAAGTTGGACATCTCAAAAGTTCATTTTTTATCTGCATTCAGAAAATTCTTCTTTCTTTACTTCACACAATCTGTAAAGAATGATTCTTATAATTTGTTTGTATCTTTTTCTTTTGTCACTCTTCCAACATCATCTTTCACAGTCACAGCTGTAGAATTTGATGAAACGATTGCTTTTGACAGTTGATTTATCCAATTGATCAACTTCTTTGATGAAAACCTTTCATTGAAGTCTTTCAACAAAGCCGATAATTGTGACAAACAATTTTTTCTAATGAGAAAACCCATTTTCACTTTCTTTTGATTTTGTACACTCCTTCTCAACATTTCAATGCTTTCTTTGACTGTTCAAGAAATCAACATAGTGAATCGTAATAAAAGCTTTCGAAAATGTTAATACATTTCTTTTAATTTATTTGAAGAAAAAGCGAAAAATGTGCTTATTCTCATATTAAAAGTTTCATCAAATGAATTATCTTCAACAATTCATTAAAATGTTCTTCACAAACATTAGACAAACATTGTTGCAATTGGATATCAATCCAAATTTCACACTGAAAATAGAATTCATCTGTTAACATTTTTTATTCGACGAATAAACAAAAGATCTTTCGATTCCATTCAATAATTTTTGTTTTATTCATCTTTTTTATAATATTCTGATATTTCTCTCTTCAAAAGTGATTAATGAAACAAACAATAATTTATCAATAAACCAGATGTTATAATGAAAATTTTGAAAAATCGTTTTATTCATTTTCAGATATTACAAAAAAAACAAAAATTTAAATGGAAAATATATATATATTGGGCGCAGGAATTTTTATTTTTAAGTTTTTTCTTTCATCTTCTTCCATGGCGAGGTTCTCCACCAGCGCAAAAGTTGCATTCAATGTTGTTGCTCTGATGTTGGTTGTTGTCAATTGCAGCAATTACAGAAGCATTGCTGAAAATCAACATCAACAAGAAATGAATTGGGAGATGCCAGAAAGCACGATCAGCGTTGAAAACAGCAGCAACAAATACTACAATAATTATGGCATAGGTGCAGCAAAAGTCATATTCTCGCCAGGCGATCGTGTCAGTTGTGCCCGAACAAGTGTGAATATCGTCAACACCTCGTTGTGTGTGAGCGATCTCGTCATGGAACCTCTCAGTGGCTGTGCATTCCTCTCTGCACTACACCACTCATCGTGCACCATTTTCTCCTCTGCCTGCCGAATCCACACAGATGCCAGCTACCCACTTTTCCTCTCTTCCCACAGCTCCCTCTCTCTCACAAACTTCTCCCTCATCATCCCTCACCCAGCCATCCTCTCCTTCCCTCTATTTTCCATTCCAAATAATCTCCTCTCACATGCCCACTCCCCAATCCCCTCCTCCTTCTCAATCTCTCATTCCTCTTTCTCTTCTTTCATCTCCCTCACCCAGCCCTTCCTTTTTTCTCCTTCCTTATCATTTTCGTCTTCCCTTCTCCATCGCTGTCTCCAAATCCACTTCGATCTCCACCTCTCAGACACACTCTTCACAAACATCACCACTGCACCACAATCCACACACACCATTCCTGCCAAACCCACTCACGCACACAACTCATTCACCACCACCACAATCACCACTAACACAATCACCACTAACACAAACACAATCCTCTCCTTCTCTCTACGCTCCTCTCTCTCTATCCACTCATCCATCTTCCTCCACACCTTCAACCCAATCGATGGTGCCATCCTCCCAGACCTCAACAGCCCATCAACGTCTCTCTCTGCCTTCAACACCTCTTTTCTCCATCAAACACGTTCTTCATCAAATGATCCTGTGATATATGAAGGAACTGAAACTGAAAGAAAGAAATTAAGTAGATTTCCATTTTCTGATTTGAATAGCTATATCTTTGAATGGTGTGAATGGGAAATTTCAAATGGTGGATCTTCAGCAGGTGGTGCACTTAATGTTTATTGTGCAAATGCAAATCTCACAATCGCTTCATGTTTATTCAATAATTGTTCAACCAGAGATCATGGAGGAGCAATGCGTTGTGATCTCTTACTCGAAATCTGCATTACAAAATCAAATTTCACTGGCTGCTCAGCTGCCCATGGAGGAGCAACTTGCTTGGCTTATCCACAATCTAATTCTGATTGGTCATTCTCAGAAAACAGAGTCGAAAGTTGTTCAATAACAGATTGGTGTGGAACAGGTTGGTATTTTGCACTTGAAGGAACTCCAGCAAATTTTCAATTCCTATTTGCAAACTGTAAGTGCATTTCAAATTCTGGTGGAGATTCTGCTGGTTCTCTCACATTTCATTGGCCTCCACAAAATATACCAAGTCAGTTTTCAATCAATGATTGTCAGTTCATCAATAATAAATTGACCGCTTCTTCGACATGTGGAGGTGCTGCCATTTATCTTTTTTCAACGTATTCTTGGATGAATAGTTTAAAATTTATAGCTTTCTGTTTCTTTGATGGCAACGCAGCTGCAAATGGAAGAGGAAATGATGTGTTCTTTTACGGAAGTGATATCACTCAATCTCCATTTGAGAATTGTGGTTCAACAACCCCGTCAAAAAGAGTCTGGAATTGTGAAACAGCTGATAGCGATGTATATAATGGCTGGCTTCCTCTCATCAACCAGAACAAAATCGTTGCAAATGGTGGAAGTGATGTTGACGCCTGTGGCAAAACACAGCAAAACCCATGTGCCACGGTCGAGTATGCTCTCAGATGCATTGCTCCCTTCAGTGATGCTTCCCTCTCTCTTCTCGTCTCCACTTTCACTCCCTTAAAGACTCTCATATTCCGTGCCCCGAATACAAAAGTCACTGGGAATGGCACAGATTCTACAATAATTGCTTCCAGTGGTATTCCTCAGCCATCTTCTTCTTCTTCTTCTTCCACTTTATCATCATCCCCTGAACCATCTGCCACTTCTGCCCTCTTCGCACAAACACAGGGCTCCCTCACAGTTTCTGCCCTCGCCATCGCCCATAACTCCACAAATCCCATCACCCCCATCCTCTTCCACCTCTCCCAAAACTCCCCTTCCCTCAACCTGAACACAACCACCATCACAGGAACAACCCCATCTTCATCATCAATCACCACACCCCTCTTCTTCATCACTGCTGGCTCCCTCGCCCTCAACCACACAGCAATCACTCAACTCTCCCTCAACAGCCAAAGCATCTTCCACCTCACCTCCCTCACAGGCTCCCTCACTCTCAACTCCTCCAGCATCACCGACATCACCTCCACAGCCACTCCCACCAGCTGTGTCCTCTCCTCTGCCACCTCCCCTGCCCTCTCCATCTCCCTCGCCAACTGCACCATCACCAACATCAACTCAGCACAGCTGAACCATCAGACTGCCACCAATGGCGGGTGCATCTCATTCGCCTCATCCGTCTCTGCCAACATATTTTCAGTGAGTGACACCTCCTTCTCCAGCTGCTGCGTGAGCGAGGATACAAGTTCTGGAGGAAGAGGCGGTGCTCTCATGATCGAGTACAATCATGGCTCACAAGTGTCATCCACCTCCTTTTCCATGATGAATGTTGTGTTTTCAGCCAACAAGGCCAGTGTCGGAAGAGATATGTATTTTGTGTGTGAATCCCTTGTCGCTTCTGTGAAAGAGCCCATGTTCACCTTCATGAAAAGCATCACTGAAAAAGACAACTCGATTGTTGGGCATGACAGAACAGAAGCATTTGGCAACTGGGATGTGGATTTATTTATATTTTTCGACGGTTTCTTTGCTGATACGATATATGTTGATGGAGCATCTGGAGTGGAAAAGGTGTATTGTGGGCTGGAAAATGCACCATGTTTGAATGTGAATTATGGGATGGAGCGTTTGAAGAGAACGCTGAATATTAAACAGGAGATTATTTTATCTGCAAATTCATCTGTTACTGGATATGTGGATGTGAGTGGGATGAGTGTGAAGTCCAAATCCGAGACAATTGTTGGTATCGAATGCAAAAGGGAAGTAAGCGGCTCTGAACAATGCGTTATGAAATCATCATCGATCACAGAAATTCAGTTCGTTGGGATTGTTGTTCCATCAAGTTATAACAGAACAATCACATCAGTTGTCGAATCAAGCACTCAAAATGGGGAGTTGCACATGAAGAACTGTGAGATGAGTGTGATTGGAGGGAAACAAAACGCAATTGGATTTTCATTGATCAAATCAACAGGAAAGATGGTTGAGCTGGACTCTGTCGCGATTTCAGATGTGAAATCATCTGTCGCGCTGTTTTCATTTTCTCCTTCATCAGGAAATATGAATAAAGGAGAGAGCGAAGGAGAACACAAAGTGAAACTGTTGAATTGCACGATGGAAGGATGCGGTCTAGATAACACCTCATTTGGTGGATCTCCATTGATGATATCTTCTTCTGTTTTGTTTGAAAACAGCAATTTTTCGAATATTGAAAACGCAATCAGTGAAGAAGGAGGTGTTGCAAAAGTGGCATTGCAAGGAAATGAAAAATTGGTGATCAAATCAACAAATGCGTCATCTTGTTCACTTTCAACGAACAATGGAAAAGGAGGATTCCTGCATTTGGACTGCGAAGATTGTTTGGATAAAACACCATTTGTTTTTGATGCAGGAATTACTTTTGTGAACAATAAGGCAGCCATTGGAAAGAATGTGTTCATTATAGGAAAGGATTTGAATGGTTCTGTGACAAATGAGTCGTTCAAATTCGATTACTCTGAAATGACAAACGATAACAATTTGTTTGTTGGAAGTGATGATTTTCGTCAAGAAAAGGATTTGTTCATGTTCCTTGTTCCATATAGCTCATTTGAGATATTTATCTCATCAGAAGGATTTGATGTTGCACGTTGTGGAAGTGAAGAAGAGCCATGCTTCACGCTATGGAAAGGGATGGAAAACATGAAAAAAGAGGAAGGAAATAAAACAATTCAAATATCAGGATCGACTGTTATTCAAGATTCATTCAACATATCCAATTATCAGATCAAAAAAAGTGTGAAGATGGGAGAAGAGAATACGAAAGTAACTTTGAATATTGAAAAGGCAATTGGAAATCAACTAGAATATTTTATGGTGAATAATATTCATCTAGAATTGACAAATATCCAACTTCAACTGACATCGGGATTTGACAACTCAGCCAAAACAATTATTTCAAACAGAGCTGGCAATTTGGTGATAAGTGGATGTTCATTCCATTCAGAGGCAGGAGTGAACAATGGATTTGATTGTGTATTTGTGGATGTGATTGGAGGAAGTGTGGAAGTGAATGATTTGTCTTTGGAATCATGCAATGTTGGAAACAGCATTTTTGCCATTCATGATTCTGGAACAACTTGCCATTTTGTGAATGTTCGAGTGGATTCGTTGAATGAAAGCAGAGGATGTCTTCTTCTGATCAAAGGAACTGAATCAACAACAAAGATAAATGAAGGAGTCGAGGAAATAAATCTCCAAATTAACAATTCATCATTTTCAGGAGTGAAGAGAAGTGACAATGGAGCAAGCGTTCTGCAATCAAAAAGTGAGAAAAAGATTTGTTTTGTTGTGAATGAGAGCAACATCACAGAAGACAAAGCAGAAACAAGTGAAAAAGGAGGGGCAATATTCTTCACATTGGGTGCATCAGGATCAATGAAGATGATTGACTCAACAATCAGCCAATGCAGCTGCACCAATGGGAAAGGGGGAGGGGTGTATCTGGCAACAAAGGAAAGAGGAGATTTGAATTTTTCGTTTGTGGGGATGAAATTCAGTGCGAACACAGCAAGTGTGGGGAATGATATTTTCATTGAATGCTTCAACATCACATCTCAGATCAATGAAAGGCAATTTCAGTTTGATCTTCGAGAAGGCCATTATTCACGAATGAATGCGATATATGGAATTGATGAATGTGAAAACAAAGAAGATACAGATCTGATTGATTTTGTGACTATCTATCAGAGTGACACCATTATTGTGAGCAGTGTGAATGGATCGGATGAGAGGCAATGTGGAACCAACACTTTTCCATGTGATTCGATTGATTATGGGCTGATGCATCTGACTTCAGATTTCATGAGTCTGATGTTCATTGTTGAGGAGAGTGTGATTGGTGAAGAGATAAATCTGGAGGAGATGAGTTTGAGCTCGAAGAGCAGAGGCTTATGTGAGGTTGAAGTGAAAACTGGTATTGAAAAAGCAAGAGATGCTTTGATCACAACAACAGGAATAGTTTCGTTGTCGAGAATGAATTTTGTGTTCTATTCGAATTTCATTTCTCAACATGGATCATTGATATCGCCAGAAGAAGGAATTCTTGAAATCATGAATTGCTCATTTACCTCAAAACAATCTAATGAAGAAGGTAATGTTGAATTTGCAAACATTCCATTCCACATCATTAATATGGATAAAGGAGAATTGCAGCTCATGGAATGCAAGATATCACATCTCATTCTTCAAAAATCTGCATTATATCTTTCATCTTATCTTCCATCAGTAATTGATTCATTAACGATTTGCAATTCAACAATTAAAACATCTCTGATAGATATTAATGAATGTGGACAATTGACAATAAAGAATTTCAACACAGAAAATATCTCAGTTGAAGGAAATGAAGAATCATTGATATCTTGCTTGTCAATGAAAAAGACAATGCAATTAACGAATTGCACGATAGGTGGAGTCAATTCAAAGACCACAAAGGGGAAATTGATGAAATTGGAGAATAGTTTGGATGTGAAAATGGACGGTTGCATTTTTGATGGAAATTCAAAAGAAAGAAATGAACAATATTGAATGAAGCGGAAGAGATGTGCAGATGGGAAGGTTCTCTTGTGGATGTTGTGAAGAGTTCTGTGGTGATGAAAGACACAACAATCTCGAATTCACCAGAAGGCGGAATAACAATAAGTGGAGGGGAAATGAATGTTAATGATGGAAGATTTGAGAACAATAATCCATCTATTGAAGGATATCCATCATTAAAAAGAAATATCATCTGTTCAGATTCTGGAACATTGAATGTGATGAGTTTGAAAGGAGGAGATGGACTGAAAGATAACTCATCATTGTGGATGTTGAATAAAGGGTGCAGTTTTGAAGGGATTGTTTCTGAAAGAGCATCTCCATTCTTTATTCCTGTTCTTGAGAGTGTGGAAGCAAAAGAAGAGACAGATAGAATGAAGCTGACATTCAAAGGGATGCTTCTTGTTCCTTGTAATCTGTCGTTCTCGGTTGTGAAGAAGAAGGGAGAAGAGAAAGAGATTGAAAAACACTCTTTTGATTCAAATGGGATTTTGTCAGAAAGAGAAGTTGAAGGAAGCGTTGCGAAAGATATTATCAGCAGTTGTGGGAATGAAATTGAAGTAAGTGTTTCTGTTTTATTTGGGAATTCGGAATCTCCATCATCAACACAGTCATTCGTTTTGAAGAATGCGAGCATTACTCCACCAAAAGGGAATGAAAAAATTGTTGAAAGTGGAAAAGAAGAAAAATCATCATGGGCGTTGATTGTGATTGTTGTATTGGTTGTGATATTGTTGATTGTTCTTATCATTGCAGTTGCCTTTATTGTTCGATGGAGAAAGTCGGAGAGAAGAACAGAAGAATTGGAAGAGATTGTGAATGATAACATCAAGAAGGATCCGAAGGTGTTTGAGATGGTGACGATGGAAATGTCTCCAGAAGCGCAATGGAGGAGAGCAGAGAGGGAGGCAGAGAAGAAAAACGAAGAGAGGATCAAAAAGAGGGTGTATGAGAAAAGCTTGGGACATTCTGAGTCATCAGAGCATTTATTGAGTGAGAGTGGATCAACAGAATATATTCTGGGGAAGGACTCAGACAAAATTCCAGAATGGATGTTGGAGAAAATCGATGAGAAAGAGATCGAGGACGAAACGAGAAAACGAACGCCATCGCCTTCCATTTCATCCACCTCAACAACAGACTCAGATTCAACTTTTATCCGGCCAGAGAGCATGTGTCCAACCACCTCGTCGATGTCGAATCTGGTGGATGCGATGGCCTGCTCATCGCCACACGAGAAGCTGATAGTGGATCTGAGGGATTCGCTGTTCATGCTGTTGCACGGAAGGAATGCCAAGAAGGAGATGGCAATTGGCTCACTGAAAGAAAGAGAACAAACAGCTGCTCAAATCCTGTTCTGGGTGGCCAATCTCGCACTGCATTCATTTGATGAAATGGAAAATCCTCTTTCTTCACTTTCCAATCTCAGCCCGCACATTGTTCTGTTCTCTGAGCATATGGTCATCTGCATTGTGATGCACTCAGACTTCTTGTCTGATGATGACTCAGATTCCTCATCGATCTCTTCGTCAACAGTTGCAACGTCTGCAACTGATGATGATGATAATGATTCTCTTCCCTCATCGGCATTTGAGGATGAGGATAGCTTCAAAAAAGAGTGTTTGAGGTGGAAGGCACCAGAACTGCTGATGAACAAGAAAATGGGAGCGACAAAGAAGTCAGTTGCCTTTTCGATTGGGATGATGCTGTGGGAGTGCTTGACACTGCAGATCCCGTTTGGAGAGTATCCAGCAGAGGTGGCAGGGCAGAAGATTGCGAATGGGGAGAGGCCAGACATGACCCCGATCACAGAAAGTTCTTTGAAGGAGATTGTGAAGAAATGCATGCTGAAAGATGAAGAAAGCAGACCAATGCTGGCTCATCTGAAGCGTGAGTTTTTCGAGAAGTTTCCAGCAGGTGCTACGATGGTTACGATGACTGATGCAATCAGGATAGAGGAAAGCTCAAGCGAGAATGATGGGTATGGTTCAACAGAAGATGGAAGCGAACTTATTTCACTTGCAGATGATGTTTCCTCAAAAAAGAAAAGACGAGGAGCAAAGACAGGATGCGAGCGTCAAAATATAAGAGAATGGGAGAGAAAATATGAAAGGATAAAAATATTGCTTTTGTGGAACTGAAAGGCACTGAATAAGGAAAATAGTCAAGCAAGCATTTGAAAATGAGGAAGATTCTGAAGGCAAAAAGATTTCACCAAAATGGAGAAAATAATAAGAAGAGAAAGAACAGTGAAAGTTGATAAGGAGAATTGATATTTTTGGAGAGAAAGTTGGACGAAGTCAGTGCTTTTGATGTTTTGAAGAAGAGGCATCGAATAATTGCATGATATGTTTTTCTTTGCTGATATGGCTTCATGGCCTGACGATATGACGTTCAAGCAAAAAATCAGTAACAATGAGAGAAAACGGAATCAAAGAATAATTAAATAAGATATTTTTCATTTTCTAACTTTTTTTCTTCTTTGTAACTCCAAAACTGTGTATTCATGTGATTTTAATTTTTGTGATATGTTTTCGAATAATTTTCTGTTTTTTGAAAATTGCGTGAACCAGATTCGTTTCTGTTAATAATTGAAATATTTTTTTTTCCAGAACATTTTTAACCATTTTTATTTTTTTGAAATTATCCACCATTTTTGTAAAATATTCAGTTATTATTTGTGAATTCATACGAAAACTATCGTCACTAATTTCAATTTGCAAAATTAATTGTTCATAAGTTGCATTTCCCAGAATTGCTTCAATTTGAGTTTTCAAAATGCTTGTGTTGAAGCGATTGTTGCAGATTGATTGTAATTTTTAAGTTGTCATTTTTGTTTTGAAGCAATAATTATTTCAAATTTTCGCAAATAAGTTATTTTATTTTGAACGCTCATTCAAATATTAGCACGCGCGATGTTCAAATAAAACTTTTTCTTTTTCTTTTGAAATCCCGATCAATGCTCGAGTGCCAATCGAAAATCTGTTTGAGTTGGGAAATTGGCAAAGAAAAATCTTCATCATTTTGAACTTCAAACATTTTTTTTCCTCTTGACTGATCCAAAAATCAAACGAAAAACAAGTGAATTTGATTCATCTGGACTGTTGTGAAATTGTCAAACAATATTTAAATTATGAATTTTTAATGTTTTTCATTTGGCATGTGTTCGTTTTCAAAAGTTTAATATTGCTATTCTCAAATTTTGAATTGTAGAATTTCAAGTATTGAGAAAAAAAGAAAAGAAAAATTACAAAAAACATTTGTTTTTTTGACCAATTGGGGGAAAATACGAACTATCAAGCATTTTTCGCACAATGCAAAAAATATTTGCTACACTCATAACTTTCAATAACTTTATCAGATTACAAAATAAATTGTATTTTCATTTCCGAAAGAAAACATCATTTATATAATTTCAAAAATTTTTTGTGATCTCACAAGTATTTCAAAAAAATAATCCATTTTAAATGTGTTTTTTGGATCACAAAAAGTTCGTCCACTGTGCATAATTTTTCAATGAAAATGCCTGAAGTGTAATGTTTTGCCCCAATTATTCATTTTTTGAAAAACGATTTTATTCGACTTTTATTGATATAAATGGGTGATTCTTTTTGAAATTATTATTATTCTTTCAAAAATACTGCTCCATGTATTAACAAAATATATATTTGTGATAAATTCAATGTCTCTGAAAAAAACATTTTTACACTTATCTATCTATCTTTCATCTCAGTAATTTCTTCCTCAAACACAATCTTTGCCCTTTTTTCACAAGGACAATGTTTTTCTTATCTTTATCAAAAAAACTTAGCATCAGGACATAGACCAACAAAAATATTTAATTCCAAAAACAATTACCCTTATCATTTATGGTTCTTGTGATTTTTTTATTTGAAAAGTGTGGTTTTTCCAACTTATTTGTGAATGATCTTTTTCAAAAAGTTATTGTCACTTGAATTATTAGATTATATATTATATTCAACTTATTTAATGGGAAAATTAGCTTGATTGGAATATTTTTGTATTTCCTGACAATCAAATTCTTGTCCATTTGAATATTTTTCATCATCAACAACCATTCAAACTCGCAACATACTAAATATCACTGATTCCACATTTGTTCGTTTTCTGAATGAATTTTTTCCACCAATTACATTTTGCTCAAATTTCAGAATTGAGGCAACAAAACCACTCAAATCGTATTTGTGCTTATCTTTGAAGATAAGGGTTTCAAGTGTCCTTTTTTTTTGAATTTGATTTTTTGTTCGTATTAATCTTTAAAAATCTGCTTTTCAATGTTTTTCCCCAAACAATAAACAAATAAAACTTTGATCATTCAACTGTTTTGTCCAAACAGAAAAAAGTTATGAACAAATAAAAACTGTCAAAAAGTTCAATTTTTTCTTTCAAGAAATTCAATTATCAGTCAGTTCTGTTGTGAAGCCAAAGTTTTCCAGCTTCAAATTGATCTGAATCCGAAGAAAAAGAAGATGAGCTGTTGTTATCATTGGATTTCAGATAAAAATCATCGAGAACTGGAACATCATCACGTTGGAAAAAATGTTTTCTTTTCTTTTTTTCTTATTCTCAGTTTCAAAAAATATTTTTGTTCTGAAAAATCATTTTTTCTATTTCTTTTATTGTTTCAGTTTCAACCAAATTTTCATTATTTGAATAATTGTTTCTTTTCATTTATCAATTTTCTTTATTAATTCTTTTATCGTTATCAATTTAAAACTGATGTGAATTTTGGTTCATGATTTAGAAAAGTCACAAATGTCAAAATATTGTGTGAAAAAAAGTGAGTTATTTATAGCTCATTTGGGTAATTATTTTTGAGATGATAATCTCGTTCAATGTTTGATCTTTTTTTTGAATTTTTGTGGAACAACTTTTTAAATGCATTGGAAATTAATTAATGTGATAAATCATCATTTTCTGTAATATTTTTAATACGCAAATTTGGATTGATTCAATTTTCGAAAATAACCATAATTGTTCGTATATAAAGCATTTTCTTTTTGCTGAGTATTATTCGGTTGTGCAAACTTTTTGATGTTCGAAGAATATTAAATTTCAATCTTTAATAAGTTTCATTTTCGGAAAATGTTTAATTGTTCATGAACACACATGAATGGAAGCTTTTCATTCTTTTCAATTTTTTTTTAAGATTACTCGAGATAAGCAATTGGCAACGACAACAAACATAGAAGATCGGAAGAAGAATTAGAAGTTTCCGCAGGTGTTGCATGTTGGATATGGTTTTGTTTTTGATTTTTGATGATATAAACTTTTTTTGGATCGTATTATTTTCCTTCTTTTCATTTGTCTTTTATTTCATTCAGCATTTAACATATAATATATATTTCAATCATTGTGTTTGTAACAAATAGCTTTGATCTTTGTAATGATTTAATTTTTGTTTTTTATTGAAAATTTATAAAATTTGTTTTATTCCTGTGACATTCAATGACATAGTCAATGAACGATTGAAATTTCGGAAACAAAAAAATATCTGAATATTTGAAACAATTTTAAGGGGATATCTTTTTTATAACTGGAGTTTAAAGAAAAAAAATATGAAGAAAGAAAAAAACAAGATCAAGGAAAAGATGAGAGAAGAAAGTATTAAATGAAAGATGCTTGAGGTTTAATAGTTGAATTCACAAACATATGGAAATAGAATAGCTGCATAAAAAGAAGATTATAGGAAAGAAGTTGAAAGGAAAAAAGATAAAGAGAGAAGAAAAAGAAAGGAGAAAAGATAAAGAGAGAAGAAAAAGAAAGGAGAAAAGAGAGAGAAAGAAGAATAAGAAAAGAGAGAGAAAAAAGAGAGAAGGAAAAGAAGGTTGAAGCATAAAGAAGAAGAAGTGGAGAGAAGAAGAAGAAGGCGAGGAGAGAAGGAGAAGAAGATGGAGAAGGAGATGAAGAAGAGGTGAGAAGAAGAAGAAGAAGAAGAAGAAAGAGAGGAGAGAAAAAGAAAAAGAAAAAGGAAATAATAAAAAAAAGAATAAGAATGAAAAAGAAGAAAAAGAAAGAAAAGAAAGATAAATAAATAGATAGATAGATAGAAAGATAGATAGATAGATAGAAAGGAAGATTGAAAGATTGAAAGAAAGACTTCGAAAGGAAGAAGAACAAAGAAAAAAGGAAGAAGAAGGAAGAAGGAAGAAGGAAGAAGAGGGAGTCAAAGAAGTGCTTGGAAATGGTGTGGGCTGATCAGCAGAGTTATCATTCCCATTTTGTTTAGACTGTCCAGCCAGCATTCTTCCATCTCCAATGTCTCTTCCTTTGAGCGAGTGCAGCACATTTTCGTCGTCCATCGATAGCTCCTTCCTTTTTTCCCTTTCGATTGCTGCCTTCTCCTTCTCCTTCTGCTCCATCTCCTGCGCCTTCTCCAGCGATGTCTGCAGTTGTGAGTGCACTCTCGTTCTCTTCGGCTCAGCCACAGCCGTCGAACGAGCAGAAGACGCCTTCAGAGCATCTCTGCTGAGCACAGTTGTCGCCCTACCAAAGTTCGGAGGCAGCGGATAATCATCATCGCCTTCATCGTTCTTCCAATTTCTTTTTCCGAAAGCATTGCCAGCGACGCTTTCTGCTCCTTTCTCTCTTTCTCCTTCTCTGTCTTCCCTCTCTCCACTTCCTCCACAGTTCTCAGAATCTCCTCCTTTCGCGTGTTTTCCTCTTCGTCCAGCATTTTTCCATACAAAAACTTCACGTTTACCGCAAACACACTTCTCACAACTGCTGCCTCGCCTTTCCCATCAGCCACAATTCTTTTCTTCCTCAACAAAAGCACTCTTTCCTTCGCATTGTACTCAATATCTGCTTCTTCCTCATACACTCCACTCACTCCAAACACACCCCATTTCCTCCTCATAAGTTCCGCAATACCTTTTTCTCCGCTTCCCTCTCTTTCTCCTGATGCACCCACATCGCCCTCTCTCTATCTCTCTCCTCTCTCTTCTTCCTCTCCTCCTCTCTCTCCTTCTCTCATTCCTCCTACCCCTCTTGATGCCTTCATTCGCTCTTTGTCCATTGCTGCCTTCGTATTCTGCTTAAGCTTCGCCTGTAGAGACTACAGATATCTCGTATTCAGTGTCTGTGCACCAGAACTGCCTCTAACAGAGAGAAGAGGACCTGTTTAGAGAAGCTTCCGAGTAAAGAAAGACTCACCACGTAGTGTACCACCAAGGAAGAAGGAAGAGGAAGTTGAGAATGAGTTGGAAGAAGAAGTGGATAAATTTGCAGCAGGAGAGGAAGAAGAAGAAGAAGAAGAAATAAGAGATGTCTTTGGGGATTTCAATACAGATGCAGCTGCTTGCGACGAGTTGGTCGAGGCATTTGAGCTGTCGGCTGATCCTGTGCTTGCATAGCTCTTCACACTTCCAGTGTCACTTGCACCTTTCTCTTCATTCTTTTCTGCTGCTTTCTCTTCGGCCTCTGCTCGTCTTTTCTCTTCTTCTTCTCTTTTGCCTTCTTCTTTTGCCTTCTCGATCATCTTCAAAAGTGCTGTTTGTTCCTTCTTTTCTCTGTATTCAACAGCCAAATGAAAATACTGATAAATTTATATAACTTATTTTGAAAATGAAAATTAAAAAATGTTGATGAGTATTCTTTTTTGAATAGAATTATTATCTAATTTTGTATATTTGAATAATCTTTTTAAAATGGATTATTCACTTGTTGATATTTGTGTTGGTAATAATTTTCAAGGATATAAACTTCTATAATACAAAACTGTTAAAAGAAATTCGCTTAGCAAACAAGTTCTAAAATTCTTAATTTCGGAAGATATAATTGCCCATCCAGTATTTTGTTTCAGATCAAGGATATTAATTTGACTTTCGCTTGATCTCATTTCTTATTGGAAAACTCATTCTTTCTTTCTTATTTGAATGAGAAAATATGAAAATCTTTTAACGCAGAAATTTCATATATCCAAATAATGGAAATGAAAATTTTCATTGCGAAATTTTAATAATCCTTTATTTGGTTTTCAACTTATTGTTAATTGTAATACGAATTCAGGTAAGATAATTTCATCAAAAATGTTTACAACTCCTGAATAAATATTTTCAACGAGAGCATGCCATGCATGGAATGAATTATAAAGAATTTGTGGAGACAAAGTTGATGAGCTTTAATTATTATATTTACAAAGAACAAAGCAGCTGCTGACGTGGAAATACAATTCATCAACAATAAAATGGTTATTGTCAATTGATTTCAAGTGAACAATAACCGATTTTTAATTGTTTTTTATTTCAAAGTTTAACTTCGAATAATCAGAGTCTCTGAACATGCTGATGAATGATCTGGCAGTTGTTTACAATGCCTCACATAAACACACACAGACAATGATTTTGCAAGCCGTTGCTCGTGATTAAACACTGAAAAAGCTTCAAACGTTTGGCTTCGATATATCAAGAGGACAGCACAGTTACGCAAAAAAAACTAAGCAAAAAAACAATGATCAAATTATTCCTCCCAAAAAACCAACACTTCCAATGTGCAAGCGTGGTTTGAATAATTTTTCAATGTTTCTTTCATGAAGATAATAATTCAATTCAAAAGGACTTGAAGAAGATACTTGGTACAAAGGAAACACGTTGATGATAAATCATTCAACTGAAATATCTTCATCAATGATTTGCAGTCAAAAACCATCAAAGCACTCAGAAGAAGAACAGTTTTTGGATGAATCTGCCTGAAATGATTTGATTTGCTTATCATCGCATGACAAAAGATCTGAACAACCAAATAAAATAGGAGAACAGTCATCAAAAATGCATCAGAGAATTTTTCAAAATGGATCATCCGACTTTCAATCTCATTTTGATAATCGTTAAATATCAGCTGATAACGAAACTGAACACGACTCTGCTGGATTTCGAAAAGAGAAAATTCATCTTTTGAGAGAAAAAACAGAAACATCATCAAAAGTGATTCAAAGGAAAATATTCATGACAAACAGAG
The DNA here is from genome assembly GCF_001643675.1 of Monocercomonoides exilis. Taxonomy (NCBI): domain Eukaryota; phylum Preaxostyla; order Oxymonadida; family Polymastigidae; genus Monocercomonoides; species Monocercomonoides exilis. The sequence goes on from NW_027150550.1 coordinate 305,069, forward strand.
CAAATGATTCTCCCACATTTATTGCTGATACAATAATAAAGAAAGCAAATATCGATTACGAAAATAATAGAAACATTCCGTTTCAAATTCGTTCTGAAAAAACTCATTGTATCCACCAATAAATCCTCCTTATAGTCTAACTCACTTTATTGATTCTTTGGATCAGAAACAAGAAGCCAATGAATCATGTCTGACAACATTAATGTAAACCACTGACAATTCAAACACTTGCTCACATGCAACATCAGAGACATGTCCTGTTAATGAATTTCATTCATATATTTGGGTGAGCAAGAAATCCTGTTTCGGAAATTTAGCAATCCAAATGAATTTGCCATCGATTGAGAAAAGAACAGATCAAAGTCACATGGAAAATCCTGATCGAGAAGATTTGACACATATTAATGAAGAAAGTGTGGAACTCAATTCTCAACCAAATAAAAAGGACAACAGCAAAAACCAATCTGATTCAAAAAGTCAAACAATATTTCGCATTCACAATCCGCAAACAAAAAAGTGATCAGAGAGAAAGGGATTAATAAAATTTGGAAATACATGTTATTTATCATCGTTAATGCAAAGCTTTTCTTCCATCTGTCAAAATTTTTTTGAATAGTTCCTTTTGTTTCATTTTCAAATAAAATAAAAATTTCATAAGTCAATCAAATTTTTGTTTCTCCTCACCAAATTTTGCTGTTATGAAAATAAAATATTGACAATGTTATTATTTCAATTTTTGTGAAGTTTCGTGTGTGGAAACAAAAATTTGATTGACTTATGAAATTTTTATTTTATTTGAAAATTAAACAAAAGGAACTTTTCAAAAAAATTTTGACATCTTATCTATTAATCCTTCAATGATCAAAGAACCAAATTTCAAAACGTGTCTTTCAAAAATGTTGTGAATGTTTGCGATAAATTCAAAAAAATTCAAATTATGTGGAGGATTGGAAGCCATTCCGAATTGACGAATGGGAATCATTTTGTGATATCGGAAAAAGAAAACAACAAAATATTTTGGAATCATATGGCTTTCTGATGAAACGGCTCATAAAAGTCAATGCATTTAGTAAGGATAATATTAACATAACCACTTCTAACTACACATAATGCAAATTTTGTGGATTTTCTTCAATTGTTGAAAGTACTACATACAAAATAATCATCAATTCAAATTCAGTGGATAAAGGACTGAAGAAATATTTATCGAAAGAACAGCATTCAAAAAACAAATCAGATTTATGCGGCAAATGCGGAAAACAAAATGAAGAGACAAAATGGACTGAAATTTGTTACGATCTACAATTATTCACAATTGAACACGAATGTTCGTCCACGAAGCCATAAATTCCACCAAAGCAATTATTTTTTTGACAAAAATCATCATAGAACATTTGCAGCTTCTTCAGTTGAATTTCCAAACTCGAAATCTTCAGCTCATCTCCAAACAAAAAGAAGTTATTCTTTAATTGGACAAATATTATTCAGGCAAACTGATCGATCTCATGGGCATTATATTTCATTTGTCAGAGATTCTTCCATTGATAAAGAATCCTGGTTCATTTGCCACGATGCTTTCGTTTCAAAAGTCTGTGCTCAAAGTTGGAAGCAAGCATGGGAAAATTTATTAAAAGAAGTATATATTCCAACATAATCTTTTTTCATGAAAGATAACACAAATAATGGAAGAAATTCAATTCAAAAAGGAGGAGCACTTTCATATGTTCAACTATCTGAAAAGCAAACCAAAAAAATTGTTAACCAAAATGCATATGAAGGAGCTATGTTAAGAGCAAACAATGACGCAGCATATTTAATATCCTCTTCAAACTTTAACAATCATTTGCAATTAAAACGGAATCAAAATCAACTCGGATTTTTTCACCAAATGAAAAAAGACTTATTATCAAGCCGAAATCAAGATTATGAAAAGAATTTCATGAAGAAACAAACATTAAGTTATCACCTCCTTATTTCGACAAATTTTCAACACAGTTTCATATAGCAAAAAAGAGAACTCATGAATGAGAAATGTGTGAAAAACTTGATCATTTAGAAAGAAAAATTAGATCTGTTCCTTCTACAAAAAGAAGCAATTGGGTGTGAAAGATTTTTCAATTTTGAAAATGCTCAAAACATATTCGGAATTGCAACGAAAACATTATCAAAAAACAGTTCATGATTTGAAGGAGAATGAAGTGATACTTCTGTTTGAGTTCAATGAAAAATGGAAATTGCCGATCAGATTTCACCAGCTTCAGCAAGAATATAATGATTACAAACATATATCACATTTTACAGTGATTTCAATTCAAAAACAAAATGATCGGTATTTTAAATAAAACTTACAACTTTTTCAGAATGCACATCAAATGATTTTCGATTGATAATGGAGCGTTTGCAATTTGTTTTGAAAAGATCATTCCACAAAAACTCTTCGACTTTCAAATTTTTCTGTAATTCCGGTCCTCTTAACCGGAATCGCTTTGTGCTTCACTTTCAATTGCGAAGCAAATCTTCTTTTCTGAAAGGGAAAAAACGTGAAGTGAATTCTTTCTCAGAACATCACGGAAAGAACCTTTGTGATGGTGAATTCGGTGTTCTGGTCAACGAGGTTAATTATTACCTTTCCGATGAGAATGTTTTATCATTGCAAGATTTCATTTCTTTTTTAAAAAAAGCATTTTGAATCTCACACAGTTTCACAAGTCCCTATTTCACAAAGGCAAAACCAATCAACTTCAACATAAATTTCTTCATCAGAGAATTCTCAATTTGAATTATCAGTGAACGACAGATATTTTGAAGAATATATTTCATCACAACAGAAAGTTTGGCCTTCTTTTGTCATTCCACACATGAAAGATTTCTTGTTTTTTGAAAGCGAGAATAATCATGCATTCGGATCTGCAGTCGGCTATTCTCCACAGCGCTGTTTTATTGATCTTCTATGAACAAAAAAAAAATGAAACTGTTTTGAATGAAAGAAAAACATGTTCAAAGCAGCAAAACTCACAAAATATCATCAATGTTAAACAATCTTCAATTGAAATGATTTGCAGACGAAACAGACTTTTGCGCAGTTCATCAACATTTGATTTCTGTTATTGTCCCGAATGTTTCATTGATCATTAAGCAAGATTTAAAGTGCATGCTCAGCTTTTGCTCTATCGGAAAAGCAAAAGACGTGGTATCAAGTATTAGATAAAAATAATCACTTTGTTTTTATCCAGACTTGGATACGGTTTGATATATCCTATATGCACTTTTATATCTTATCCGATTGGCTTATTGAGAATCAATGATTTTGAAAGATAATAACATAAAATTTCATATGGGTCATTATTTTTCAAATCGTAACTTTGTTCGAAGAAAGATCTTTTTTTTTGTAATTGTGGTATGAAATGAAAAATGCAAAAATACATGTTTTTAAATTAATAGAAAAAGAATCTTGATTAAAATTTTGAAAACTTAGTTAATTTGCGATAATCTTGATAATTCCATTATCACATTTATTTATTGAGTTTTTATTTATATCAAAATTATATTGCATAACATCTCCCTTCAAGCTCAGTTATTGAATATTATTGATTAATATTTGAGTGTGATTTAACGATATTGCTTTTTTAATGCTTTTAATAAACCATCATTTTAATATAAATTATACCTCTGTGACCTGACGAATAACTTGAAGCCTCGTCTGTCACAAAAATACAGAAATTATTATTATTATTATTATTTAATTAATATAAAATAAAATATTGCTAAAACTTCTAAAGACTTTTCAAAGCACTATGGAAAAGATTTGTTGATTGCATCTGTAATATCTTGTCGTATTTTCTTTTTTGTCAGTGACCGTCAGTGACTGTCAATGACAAATTGTGACAAAAATATTCCTCAACTGACATTTCGTGTCAAATAATATAAATATTGGGAACCTGATCATTTTATTTTGATTTTGATTTTTTCAAAATAATAAGAATTATTTCATGAAGATTTTCAAATTTATTATTTAAGTTTTTAAGAATTATGAAATCATTATAAATGACACTTTTTGACAAGTCATAAATATCTTGTCAATCATTTTGTCATTTTTTCAATTTTCTCTTGTCATGTCACAGAGGAATAATATAAATAAATAATTGTTTCATTAAATTCAGATACGATATTACGAGGTTTTTAAATCTATATATTGTGATTTAAAACTTTATTAATGTTATGGACGTTCACAATTCAATTTATGTCGATTCGAGAGGTTGAAGAGAAACAATTCAACTTGAAAAGGAATTAATAGCGAAAATGATGTTAATGGACTTTCTGATGGAAGTGACATAATTCCAAAGAAGAATGTTAATAAAGGAGAAAAATTTTGATATATATTATCTGTTTGATGTTTCCCTCATTATTTTTTGTTTATTTATTTATTTGGTTGTTGATTTATATGTTGATTTGTATGTTTGTTTATTTTGTTTGCATTCTGCAAGAAATGGGAGGCGGAAATGGAGGTTGGGGTGGTTGCAAGCTTTTTGAGCGCTGGGCAGGGGCAAGAAAGGGATGGAGATGAAGAGGGAACGCTGAATGAGAAATAGAGAAGGAGGCAAAGCGGAAGGGTATTCCCAGGAAAATGATGAAGGTGCTCCGACAGATGCTGTGAGGCGTTGCCGCGGCAGGAAGAGGAGCGAAGAGGGAAAAGGAGGAATGGGTCATGCGAGAGAGCGATTGAAAGGAGGAGCTTTGGAAAAATGGTTGCAAAAAAATGGAGGAGCTGCGAAGCACGCTGACTTAATCCCGAAGAGACAAAACAGGTGATGCAACCACGTTCGTTGATACTTTTATTATCATCTCCATCGTATTCTTCCTCTTTCTCTTCATCATCATCAACTTCTTCTTCTTCTTACTCCTCTTCTTCCTCTTCTTCTTCCTCTTCTTCTTCTTTTTCCTCTTCATTGCCTCCTTATCCACTCACTACTAAAAGTACCTCCGCCTCTTCCCCCAAAGCTTTCTCCACTGCACCTCCTGTCAAAAAGCGCCTTCTCATCCACGACACCCGCCCGAAACTGAACGCAGTGGTCCAGTCTTTCATCTTCAGCTGGTTCGAATCCGAATCAACTATCTCTTAGCTGAGTGCAGCAACTTAGCAATCCCTAACCTCCATTCCATGCGCACGTGCATGTACTCTATGCGTGCGGAGTGTGTGGAGTGGGCGCACAGCGAGATCGATGCGGATGTCTTCAACGCTCTGTTACAGCTATCACGCAGGCTGGAGAACATCCAGGCGCTCGTGCGGTCTGCACTCGAAATCTTTCAAGCAGTTCAAGGAGGGTGGAATGTGCTTGCTCACTGCGCTGATGGCTGGAACAGGATGCTCGCCATCACTTCAGTAGCGTTCTTGCTGCTGGATCTATTCTACAGGACGATTGCTGGCTTTTCATCGCTGGTGAAGAAGGAGTGGATGCACTTTGGGCATCAGTTTGCGACGAGGAACGTGAACAGGCAGAGAGGGTGGCCGGTGGGAGAATGAAGAAGTAATTATGTGCACAAGCACACTTTTAATGAAAAAGCTTGAGGAAGCAGAACAGGAGAGCACTGCAACAATGGACGTGATAATACTACTGATGGTGGTGGTGGTAGTGGTGGTGGCAGAGGACTGAAGGGAAATACAAGCAAAAAGATGGAGCATGGCTCTGCTTTACCGTCTTTCGCACATCCAGCATCTTTTACGCCTGTCTTTCCTGTTTCTCAAATCTCTTCTTCTTCTTCTTCTTCTTCTTCTTCTTCTTCTTCTTCTTCTTCTTCTTCTTCTTCTGCATTTGACAAACCGCATTCTCCATTAACTTCATCATTTCCTTCTCCAACCCCTTCTTCTTCTCCAATCTTTTCTCCAAATGCTTCTCATTTCTCTCTTCAAGCCTCTTCTCCTTCAGCCATTTCTTCTTTTTCTTCTGCTTCTTCTTCTTCTTCTTCTGTTTCTTCTTCTGATGCAGCTAGTGTCAAATCAGCAGAGCACAAGTTATTCAGAGAGAGGGAAATTTAGCCGCCTGCAAGATGCTTCTGTCCCATCTATTAAACATCCCTCACTTCCTCTCTCTCCTTCCTCCACCTGGGTGATTATTTTTCAAATCATATTTTTTCGAACAAAAATTTCTGAACAAAAATATTTCTTGGATATCAATAAAAAAAATTGAAATGTGAAAAGGCTTATTAAATTCATTTTTATTTTTGGTTCGGAAAACCCATTTGTTTTCAAAAACAATTATCATGCTTTTTCTCCTTTGAATAAATATTTTCTTTCAAAAAACAAACAATCTTTGAAAAATAAACACCCCGAAAAAAGATATGAATTCAAAAATAAACACCCACCTCTTTCACTTCTTCTCTTCACTTCTCCTCAGCTCATTATCAGTCTGGTCATTCCTCTCCTTCCACATTTCCTTCCCCTTTCCAATCACCGTCTCCTTCTCCTTCTCCTTCTTTGTCTCCATTTCCTTCTCCTTCTTTCTCTCCTGTTTCTTCCACTCCTTCCTCTTCCCCTCTCTTCGCACACTCTCTTTCCAGCACTTCTCCTTATGTCACTCCAATTCTGTTTGCTGGCCGGCTCTCGACACCTCCAACAAGCTCTTCGTTCTCTTCCTGTTTGTCCAGTTATGAATTGTCAGCTTCTGCACATCCTTTAACAATGTTATCGCATTATCCTCCGCGGAAAACTTAAGCTGTGCCTGTTTTTTTCTCTTCATCCTTCGCTTCTTCATTTGCTCCATCTTCAACATCTTCTTCTTCTTCTTTTATGTCAGCTTCAATTCTGGTTCAATCTCAGTCTCAGTCTCAGTCTTAGCCTCAGTTTCTGTCTCAATCTCAATCTCATATTTCTTCAACTGAAATATCTCCTCTTTTTTCTTTTCAATTGCATCCTTCTTCTGAAGCAATGAATACAGTTACTCCTCAACAGTTGCAGAAAACTTTTGTGCATTCACAGCTTTTCAATCAAATGTCCAGGCAGGAATCATCTGCATCCCAAAATTCAAACAACGCAGCTCAAATAAAAGCAACATCAGCATAAACAGAACAGAAATTGCATTCAGACAGGCAAAAGCTGAAAGCTGAGGTTGAGTCAGTTAAGGATCCAAAGAAGTTTATGATGAGGGCATTGTCCCTTCACAAAACAGCCCCTCATCATCCTTGGCTGCCTCGAACACCTCGTTTGTCAGGTGCTATCGATCACAGAATGTTGCAACCAGCGGGAGTGAAGGGAATCCATCGAAACCAGGGAGATAGCAGATTACAGAAAATGGGGCGAATTCATTCACTTGGTGTGAGTGGAATGGCTCTAAAACAACTGGGACATCGCCTCACATAGATAATGGTGTTTCGAATGGAGGGGCGATAAGCATGAATAATCTTGCATCTGGGACACTTTCAGCTAGCCCTGGGTGACGCGGTGACTTCTGACGTGACCTTTTCGATTTTTGACGTACGTGACAGATTTTTCCACGTCACCAAAAAAAAAAAAAAAAAAAAAAAAAAAAAAAAAAAAAAAAAAGAAAAAGAAAAGAAAAGAAAAGAAAATTACAAATAATAATTACCATTATTCAATTTTCACTGACGCAAAAGCGGAAATCGGAATTTTGACGCGTCACTGACGTCAGTGACTTTTGACGTCACATGCAGTCATGAAATAAATGAAGTATAAAAAGGAGCAGAAGATCAAAACAAACCAGCTAAATTTCTTATTTGATAGCTTTAATTATTTTCAATTCACACAACCATTACAATTTTAATTAATATTGGAATTCTCTTATTTTTTATGAAAGAACTGAATACAAATCTCAAAATGATGCTGAAGAATGCTCATTGATTGATTAAAAAATAAATGATTGTTCGAAGTTGTGAATTTGACTCTTTGGTTGTTAAATAGTTCTTTGTTTGATCAACTCATCAAACTTTTCGCTTCGTGTGATACGACAGTTTTCATCTGATAAAGAAGAAACTTATTAATATCAAAAACCATCTTTCTACAATTTTTTGCACTCATCCGGAACCGTATGTGACGTTACAGAAAAAAAATCACTTTTTTAATACCAAGAACACCAATAAGATTCTCAATTGCTTTTATGAAGTGAATAAAATTTTTGTTTGTGGGCACAGCAGGCGAAGGTTTTCAATCAGGGTGTTTTGAAATTGCTATTGAAGAAGTTGAGTCATCAGGAGAATATAAATAATGAAAGGAATAATACAAAATTGAACAAATTGAAGAAGATGAACGTAACAATTCATTTTAGGAAAACAATTTTGAAGAGTCAATGAAAATAAGAAAGTTATTCATTCATAAAGAGCATTTTCAACTTTGTTTTATTATCACCGTTTCACTTTTTTTTTTGAAATAATGAAAAAAATTCGCTTTAAAATAAGAAAATGATTGTTTTCTTTTTTTACGAAATAATGAAAATGGAAAAATATCATTTTTAAGTAATTAGACTCAAAGCAATTTCTCAATAATTTACAAAATAATCATAGAATTTTAAAATCAATAAACAATTATTCTTTCTGAAAAGAAAATCAAGAAGAATATGAAAACATAAGATGATATCTTCATATCCTTCTTCTTCCATCTTTTCAAACACTTCGCTTTTCTTTGTCTTTTTTCACTTCTTCGTCAGCTTTTTTCAATTTTCTTGAAATATTCTGTAAGAAATTCAAATAGCTTCAAACAAGTTTCATCTTTCAAAATTAATTGATTCATTTCCTCCGAAAATAGATTAATAGTGCCTTCATTTGCAAAAGTATCAATTCTCACATATCAATTTTTTGCTGCCACTCTGATTAAAAAAATGAATCATTATCTTATTCCTTTGTAATTATCCTTCGCTGCTCGAAATACATTCACAATGCTGCTGATGAGTCCAGCAAGTTCTTCGTTCCACAATTGGCAAAAGAGAAAATGCAGCTCCAACGTAAGGAGCTATTTCAATAAAACTAGTTTTTCTTTCACTTCTTTTCCTTCATTTTTCTCTTCTTTTTTTCTCCTCCAATATGCTTTTCCATCAGCTCTTTCAATTTTTTGCTTCCTCTATTGTGAAATGTGATTCATTCACAATCACTCCTTCAAGGCTTTGATCAATACAAAATCCTTCAAACAAAATCCGCCAAGAAGACTGATGCTCAAGCCATGTCAGATTATGATGTCGCTGGTGATATCTGATGATTTCTTTGATTTCATCCAGGAAAACTTCTTTTTCAATTTTCTGTTGAAAAAATTCAAGAAAAATACAAAATCATTAAAAAGAAGGAAAAAATGAACAAACATTATATCCATTATTGCAATTCAAAGCAAATAAAACAATTTTAACTTCAAACAATGGTTCTTCGCTTTCATCTTTGTTCAAAGCTGTTATCAAAAGTCAAGACACACATATCGAAAGAAATTCCAAAAATATATTACAATAACTGTGAAGCATAATGTAGAATTTGCATAAGCCAAACAACAGTCTTTCATTCTTTTCTTCTTTTTTCTCATTTTCATCAATAATCATCTTTTCGAATCTTTCGTTCAACAAAGATTCTTTTATGCAATCAACCTTCATGTTTTTCAACTTTTTTGTAATGTCCAATACACTTCAACAGCAAAATTGCATTTTCCATCGTATCTTTCTTTCCTCCTATCATATCATCAATTCCATCGTAATTTCTCTCTTGAAAATTGAACCAAATTATTCTTCATTCATTTTCTCGATTTTCTGTTTTTGATCTTTATCTTTGCCCTGTTCCACTTTAGCCACCAATTCTTTGTGAAAAAACTGGAAAAAAATCGAAATGAAAAAATTAAGTACAATATTATCTGCAAACCAGTATATTTGCAACAAATGTTCTTCCCTCATTTCTTTGAAAATGCATTGTGTTCAGAAAACAATGTTATTATCATATAAATATGGGATTATCATATGCTAAGGCACAACTATTCCAGGCGAAAGAATAACAATAAAAAGCAACGAAAAGTCTGCACTCAAACCATCATCTTATGCACTTGAATTTCTTATTTGATTTTGATTCAAAAAAAGCTTTATTTTCTAATTGTATGAAAATGGGATTTTTGATATAAAATATCTTTAATATATTTCAAAAATAATAATCCGAATTCAGCAAAAAATAAATAGGCAAATTATTAAAACAACAGCCAATGCTTTTTTTTTTTTTTTTTTTTTTTTTTTTACTTTTTTTTTTTTTTTTTTTTTTGGAAGTGGAAAAGTGGTGACGGACGTGACGAATTTTCAACCTCACATCACCCAGGGCCACTTTCAGCGAAATTTTGTTCGTTCAACAACTGCACGACATATTGTGCTGGGGGAGGTATTATGTGCCGTTCAATCAACTCCATCAAGATTGAGAACAACTTATTCAACTCCTGCATTGCTAAAAATCGTTATGGAGGAGGGATGAATGCTTATAATACTTAATCATGTGTCACGATCAGCAGTTGTGAATTTCAGAAATGCACAGCAAAAGAATGTGGAGGAGGACTTTTTTTCAATTCTTTTTATGTTTCTGGATCTGACTGAATAGGAGCAATAAATGGGCCTAATGCTTGTGAATAAAACAAAGCTTGGCAATAAGATAGAATCTTTTTGGTATTTATTGATTTAACATTTTTCCTTCTCTATTTTAAAGTTTTATCTTTTTTCTTCATTTCACCTGTACACTGGTTAAGTGAAATAAAAATTTTGAAATTGCTAAAGTTAATTATATGTTTATTGAAAAATCAAATTAATGTGTTATGTTTAACTTGTTCTTCTGTCGAATTAATCAAAAAAACTAAGTCTCATTTCAGTTCTGACAAATTTATGTTTTTTCAGTGATAAACGAAGTGTAAATTGCAAAAATGAAAAACACTTTTCTATTAAAACAATAAGGTCTATAATTGAAATGAAGAAAAAACAAAAAATGACAAAAAGAAAAATAACAGCTTAACAAACCATTGTGGTTCCTTTTCATATTTTTTCCGAAATGTTCAAAAAGATAACATGTTTAATTCCTGATTTGGTCTCTTTCGAATTAAATAACTCGTTTCATCATCCAAACAACAAAATAAATATTAAATAGTATATATAACTTCCCTTTAACCTCTCGAATCGAAATAAATTGAATTGTGAACGTCCATAACATTAATAAAGTTTTAAATCACAATATATAGATTTAAAAACCTCGTAATATCGTATCTGAATTTAATGAAACAATTATTTATTTATATTATTCCTCTGTGACATGACAAGAGAAAATTGAAAAAATGACAAAATGATTGACAAGATATTTATGACTTGTCAAAAAGTGTCATTTATAATGATTTCATAATTCTTAAAAACTTAAATAATAAATTTGAAAATCTTCATGAAATAATTCTTATTATTTTGAAAAAATCAAAATCAAAATAAAATGATCAGGTTCCCAATATTTATATTATTTGACACGAAATGTCAGTTGAGGAATATTTTTGTCACAATTTGTCATTGACAGTCACTGACGGTCACTGACAAAAAAGAAAATACGACAAGATATTACAGATGCAATCAACAAATCTTTTCCATAGTGCTTTGAAAAGTCTTTAGAAGTTTTAGCAATATTTTATTTTATATTAATTAAATAATAATAATAATAATAATTTCTGTATTTTTGTGACAGACGAGGCTTCAAGTTATTCGTCAGGTCACAGAGGTATAATTTATATTAAAATGATGGTTTATTAAAAGCATTAAAAAAGCAATATCGTTAAATCACACTCAAATATTAATCAATAATATTCAATAACTGAGCTTGAAGGGAGATGTTATGCAATATAATTTTGATATAAATAAAAACTCAATAAATAAATGTGATAATGGAATTATCAAGATTATCGCAAATTAACTAAGTTTTCAAAATTTTAATCAAGATTCTTTTTCTATTAATTTAAAAACATGTATTTTTGCATTTTTCATTTCATACCACAATTACAAAAAAAAAGATCTTTCTTCGAACAAAGTTACGATATGAAAGACAATGACTCATTTAAGCTGCTCTAAATGGATATTCTTCGTCTATGAGAACATGTTTATGAAAAGACGTGATTGTTTGTGGAATCGAAAGTCAATCTCTGTTGACGATTAGAAACATCTCTTGATATAAGTTTAAAAATGTTATTTGTGTATTTTTTGTCGTAATTTGAAACTGCAATTTCAATATTGATCTTTGAAGAGAATGAGACAGGGTGCGAAGCGTTTCTTATTGCAAATTCAAATCCATCTTAAAGTGTCAATTTTAATGAATAAGAAGGATCTCTTGTGGGATGAAAAGCTGTCGAACAAGAATGATGTGGAAATAATTTTTCACAGTTCTTTCTTTCAATTTTGATGTTGATTGTTGAATAATCTTTTGAAAAAAAAAAGTTGACAGTTTATGGAAATAGCTTCAAAGAAAAGGTTTTCTTGTGACGAAAAAGATTAAAAGCTTATTCGGAAATTTGTCATCAAGCAATTTTCAACATTGTATGCTTTGATAATTATTTTTAAATGCAAATCATTTTGTTTTATTTCAGATTTTCTTTTAGAGAATTGACCACTTTCATCCAATGCATCATAATATTTCTTTTTATGAAAACATTTTCAACCTTTAAGTTTCATCACTCGTTCGAATCTATTTTTGGAATAATCTGATTTTTCAATTCATCACTTCGATTACGAGCATTGAATAATTCATTTTCTTAATATAATTCATATTTATTTGTTTCAAATATCAACAAAATTTTCACGAATTGATAATCAACCAGAAATGTGGAATAGCAATATTTTTGAATGTATACAAATAACATTAGATAATTTTCATGCATTGTGTCATCATCTCTTCCTTTGTTGTCTTGTATGCTCAACTTCTTTTTATCATTGTCTCCGCTTTATTTCATATCCTTCAACCTTTTTCAAATTGTCTTCTTTTTTCTTTTCTTCACATCTTCTTCTTCTTCCCTCTCACTATTCAACTTCTTCTTCCAATTCTCTCTGCTTCTTCTCTCCTTTCCTGTTTCTTCTTTTTCCTTATATTCATCTTCTCTCCTCTCCATCATAATCAAAATCACCATTATCATCATCTTCTTCTTCTTCCAATGAAAAATCATTTCGTTAATCATTTGAGAAGTCACTCAACAAAACTTAAAAGAATGTTCATTTGGCCGTTGAATACAGAGAAAAGAAGGAACAAACAGCACTTTTGAAGATGATCGAGAAGGCAAAAGAAGAAGGCAAAAGAGAAGAAGAAGAGAAAAGACGAGCAGAGGCCGAAGAGAAAGCAGCAGAAAAGAATGAAGAGAAAGGTGCAAGTGACACTGGAAGTGTGAAGAGCTATGCAAGCACAGGATCAGCCGACAGCTCAAATGCCTCGACCAACTCGTCGCAAGCAGCTGCATCTGTATTGAAATCCCCAAAGACATCTCTTATTTCTTCTTCTTCTTCTTCTTCCTCTCCTGCTGCAAATTTATCCACTTCTTCTTCCAACTCATTCTCAACTTCCTCTTCCTTCTTCCTTGGTGGTACACTACGTGGTGAGTCTTTCTTTACTCGGAAGCTTCTCTAAACAGGTCCTCTTCTCTCTGTTAGAGGCAGTTCTGGTGCACAGACACTGAATACGAGATATCTGTAGTCTCTACAGGCGAAGCTTAAGCAGAATACGAAGGCAGCAATGGACAAAGAGCGAATGAAGGCATCAAGAGGGGTAGGAGGAATGAGAGAAGGAGAGAGAGGAGGAGAGGAAGAAGAGAGAGGAGAGAGATAGAGAGAGGGCGATGTGGGTGCATCAGGAGAAAGAGAGGGAAGCGGAGAAAAAGGTATTGCGGAACTTATGAGGAGGAAATGGGGTGTGTTTGGAGTGAGTGGAGTGTATGAGGAAGAAGCAGATATTGAGTACAATGCGAAGGAAAGAGTGCTTTTGTTGAGGAAGAAAAGAATTGTGGCTGATGGGAAAGGCGAGGCAGCAGTTGTGAGAAGTGTGTTTGCGGTAAACGTGAAGTTTTTGTATGGAAAAATGCTGGACGAAGAGGAAAACACGCGAAAGGAGGAGATTCTGAGAACTGTGGAGGAAGTGGAGAGAGGGAAGACAGAGAAGGAGAAAGAGAGAAAGGAGCAGAAAGCGTCGCTGGCAATGCTTTCGGAAAAAGAAATTGGAAGAACGATGAAGGCGATGATGATTATCCGCTGCCTCCGAACTTTGGTAGGGCGACAACTGTGCTCAGCAGAGATGCTCTGAAGGCGTCTTCTGCTCGTTCGACGGCTGTGGCTGAGCCGAAGAGAACGAGAGTGCACTCACAACTGCAGACATCGCTGGAGAAGGCGCAGGAGATGGAGCAGAAGGAGAAGGAGAAGGCAGCAATCGAAAGGGAAAAAAGGAAGGAGCTATCGATGGACGACGAAAATGTGCTGCACTCGCTCAAAGGAAGAGACATTGGAGATGGAAGAATGCTGGCTGGACAGTCTAAACAAAATGGGAATGATAACTCTGCTGATCAGCCCACACCATTTCCAAGCACTTCTTTGACTCCCTCTTCTTCCTTCTTCCTTCTTCCTTCTTCTTCCTTTTTTTCTTTGTTCTTCTTCCTTTCGAAGTCTTTTCTTTCAATCTTTCAATCTTCCTTTCTATCTATCTATCTATCTTTCTATCTATCTATCTATTTATTTATCTTTCTTTTCTTTCTTTTTCTTCTTTTTCATTCTTATTCTTTTTTTTATTATTTCCTTTTTCTTTTTCTTTTTCTCTCCTCTCTTTCTTCTTCTTCTTCTTCTTCTTCTCACCTCTTCTTCATCTCCTTCTCCATCTTCTTCTCCTTCTCTCCTCGCCTTCTTCTTCTTCTCTCCACTTCTTCTTCTTTATGCTTCAACCTTCTTTTCCTTCTCTCTTTTTTCTCTCTCTTTTCTTATTCTTCTTTCTCTCTCTTTTCTCCTTTCTTTTTCTTCTCTCTTTATCTTTTCTCCTTTCTTTTTCTTCTCTCTTTATCTTTTTTCCTTTCAACTTCTTTCCTATAATCTTCTTTTTATGCAGCTATTCTATTTCCATATGTTTGTGAATTCAACTATTAAACCTCAAGCATCTTTCATTTAATACTTTCTTCTCTCATCTTTTCCTTGATCTTGTTTTTTTCTTTCTTCATATTTTTTTTCTTTAAACTCCAGTTATAAAAAAGATATCCCCTTAAAATTGTTTCAAATATTCAGATATTTTTTTGTTTCCGAAATTTCAATCGTTCATTGACTATGTCATTGAATGTCACAGGAATAAAACAAATTTTATAAATTTTCAATAAAAAACAAAAATTAAATCATTACAAAGATCAAAGCTATTTGTTACAAACACAATGATTGAAATATATATTATATGTTAAATGCTGAATGAAATAAAAGACAAATGAAAAGAAGGAAAATAATACGATCCAAAAAAAGTTTATATCATCAAAAATCAAAAACAAAACCATATCCAACATGCAACACCTGCGGAAACTTCTAATTCTTCTTCCGATCTTCTATGTTTGTTGTCGTTGCCAATTGCTTATCTCGAGTAATCTTAAAAAAAAATTGAAAAGAATGAAAAGCTTCCATTCATGTGTGTTCATGAACAATTAAACATTTTCCGAAAATGAAACTTATTAAAGATTGAAATTTAATATTCTTCGAACATCAAAAAGTTTGCACAACCGAATAATACTCAGCAAAAAAGAAAATGCTTTATATACGAACAATTATGGTTATTTTCGAAAATTGAATCAATCCAAATTTGCGTATTAAAAATATTACAGAAAATGATGATTTATCACATTAATTAATTTCCAATGCATTTAAAAAGTTGTTCCACAAAAATTCAAAAAAAAGATCAAACATTGAACGAGATTATCATCTCAAAAATAATTACCCAAATGAGCTATAAATAACTCACTTTTTTTCACACAATATTTTGACATTTGTGACTTTTCTAAATCATGAACCAAAATTCACATCAGTTTTAAATTGATAACGATAAAAGAATTAATAAAGAAAATTGATAAATGAAAAGAAACAATTATTCAAATAATGAAAATTTGGTTGAAACTGAAACAATAAAAGAAATAGAAAAAAATGATTTTTCAGAACAAAAATATTTTTTGAAACTGAGAATAAGAAAAAAAAGAAAAGAAAACATTTTTTCCAACGTGATGATGTTCCAGTTCTCGATGATTTTTATCTGAAATCCAATGATAACAACAGCTCATCTTCTTTTTCTTCGGATTCAGATCAATTTGAAGCTGGAAAACTTTGGCTTCACAACAGAACTGACTGATAATTGAATTTCTTGAAAGAAAAAATTGAACTTTTTTGACAGTTTTTATTTGTTCATAACTTTTTTTCTGTTTGGACAAAACAGTTGAATGATCAAAGTTTTATTTGTTTATTGTTTGGGGAAAAACATTGAAAAGCAGATTTTTAAAGATTAATACGAACAAAAAATCAAATTCAAAAAAAAAGGACACTTGAAACCCTTATCTTCAAAGATAAGCACAAATACGATTTGAGTGGTTTTGTTGCCTCAATTCTGAAATTTGAGCAAAATGTAATTGGTGGAAAAAATTCATTCAGAAAACGAACAAATGTGGAATCAGTGATATTTAGTATGTTGCGAGTTTGAATGGTTGTTGATGATGAAAAATATTCAAATGGACAAGAATTTGATTGTCAGGAAATACAAAAATATTCCAATCAAGCTAATTTTCCCATTAAATAAGTTGAATATAATATATAATCTAATAATTCAAGTGACAATAACTTTTTGAAAAAGATCATTCACAAATAAGTTGGAAAAACCACACTTTTCAAATAAAAAAATCACAAGAACCATAAATGATAAGGGTAATTGTTTTTGGAATTAAATATTTTTGTTGGTCTATGTCCTGATGCTAAGTTTTTTTGATAAAGATAAGAAAAACATTGTCCTTGTGAAAAAAGGGCAAAGATTGTGTTTGAGGAAGAAATTACTGAGATGAAAGATAGATAGATAAGTGTAAAAATGTTTTTTTCAGAGACATTGAATTTATCACAAATATATATTTTGTTAATACATGGAGCAGTATTTTTGAAAGAATAATAATAATTTCAAAAAGAATCACCCATTTATATCAATAAAAGTCGAATAAAATCGTTTTTCAAAAAATGAATAATTGGGGCAAAACATTACACTTCAGGCATTTTCATTGAAAAATTATGCACAGTGGACGAACTTTTTGTGATCCAAAAAACACATTTAAAATGGATTATTTTTTTGAAATACTTGTGAGATCACAAAAAATTTTTGAAATTATATAAATGATGTTTTCTTTCGGAAATGAAAATACAATTTATTTTGTAATCTGATAAAGTTATTGAAAGTTATGAGTGTAACAAATATTTTTTGCATTGTGCGAAAAATGCTTGATAGTTCGTATTTTCCCCCAATTGGTCAAAAAAACAAATGTTTTTTGTAATTTTTCTTTTCTTTTTTTCTCAATACTTGAAATTCTACAATTCAAAATTTGAGAATAGCAATATTAAACTTTTGAAAACGAACACATGCCAAATGAAAAACATTAAAAATTCATAATTTAAATATTGTTTGACAATTTCACAACAGTCCAGATGAATCAAATTCACTTGTTTTTCGTTTGATTTTTGGATCAGTCAAGAGGAAAAAAAATGTTTGAAGTTCAAAATGATGAAGATTTTTCTTTGCCAATTTCCCAACTCAAACAGATTTTCGATTGGCACTCGAGCATTGATCGGGATTTCAAAAGAAAAAGAAAAAGTTTTATTTGAACATCGCGCGTGCTAATATTTGAATGAGCGTTCAAAATAAAATAACTTATTTGCGAAAATTTGAAATAATTATTGCTTCAAAACAAAAATGACAACTTAAAAATTACAATCAATCTGCAACAATCGCTTCAACACAAGCATTTTGAAAACTCAAATTGAAGCAATTCTGGGAAATGCAACTTATGAACAATTAATTTTGCAAATTGAAATTAGTGACGATAGTTTTCGTATGAATTCACAAATAATAACTGAATATTTTACAAAAATGGTGGATAATTTCAAAAAAATAAAAATGGTTAAAAATGTTCTGGAAAAAAAAATATTTCAATTATTAACAGAAACGAATCTGGTTCACGCAATTTTCAAAAAAACAGAAAATTATTCGAAAACATATCACAAAAATTAAAATCACATGAATACACAGTTTTGGAGTTACAAAGAAGAAAAAAAGTTAGAAAATGAAAAATATCTTATTTAATTATTCTTTGATTCCGTTTTCTCTCATTGTTACTGATTTTTTGCTTGAACGTCATATCGTCAGGCCATGAAGCCATATCAGCAAAGAAAAACATATCATGCAATTATTCGATGCCTCTTCTTCAAAACATCAAAAGCACTGACTTCGTCCAACTTTCTCTCCAAAAATATCAATTCTCCTTATCAACTTTCACTGTTCTTTCTCTTCTTATTATTTTCTCCATTTTGGTGAAATCTTTTTGCCTTCAGAATCTTCCTCATTTTCAAATGCTTGCTTGACTATTTTCCTTATTCAGTGCCTTTCAGTTCCACAAAAGCAATATTTTTATCCTTTCATATTTTCTCTCCCATTCTCTTATATTTTGACGCTCGCATCCTGTCTTTGCTCCTCGTCTTTCTTTTTTGAGGAAACATCATCTGCAAGTGAAATAAGTTCGCTTCCATCTTCTGTTGAACCATACCCATCATTCTCGCTTGAGCTTTCCTCTATCCTGATTGCATCAGTCATCGTAACCATCGTAGCACCTGCTGGAAACTTCTCGAAAAACTCACGCTT
This sequence comes from Monocercomonoides exilis, assembly GCF_001643675.1. Taxonomy (NCBI): domain Eukaryota; phylum Preaxostyla; order Oxymonadida; family Polymastigidae; genus Monocercomonoides; species Monocercomonoides exilis. Next base: position 323,921 of record NW_027150550.1, read on the forward strand.
CAGATGAGCCAGCATTGGTCTGCTTTCTTCATCTTTCAGCATGCATTTCTTCACAATCTCCTTCAAAGAACTTTCTGTGATCGGGGTCATGTCTGGCCTCTCCCCATTCGCAATCTTCTGCCCTGCCACCTCTGCTGGATACTCTCCAAACGGGATCTGCAGTGTCAAGCACTCCCACAGCATCATCCCAATCGAAAAGGCAACTGACTTCTTTGTCGCTCCCATTTTCTTGTTCATCAGCAGTTCTGGTGCCTTCCACCTCAAACACTCTTTTTTGAAGCTATCCTCATCCTCAAATGCCGATGAGGGAAGAGAATCATTATCATCATCATCAGTTGCAGACGTTGCAACTGTTGACGAAGAGATCGATGAGGAATCTGAGTCATCATCAGACAAGAAGTCTGAGTGCATCACAATGCAGATGACCATATGCTCAGAGAACAGAACAATGTGCGGGCTGAGATTGGAAAGTGAAGAAAGAGGATTTTCCATTTCATCAAATGAATGCAGTGCGAGATTGGCCACCCAGAACAGGATTTGAGCAGCTGTTTGTTCTCTTTCTTTCAGTGAGCCAATTGCCATCTCCTTCTTGGCATTCCTTCCGTGCAACAGCATGAACAGCGAATCCCTCAGATCCACTATCAGCTTCTCGTGTGGCGATGAGCAGGCCATCGCATCCACCAGATTCGACATCGACGAGGTGGTTGGACACATGCTCTCTGGCCGGATAAAAGTTGAATCTGAGTCTGTTGTTGAGGTGGATGAAATGGAAGGCGATGGCGTTCGTTTTCTCGTTTCGTCCTCGATCTCTTTCTCATCGATTTTCTCCAACATCCATTCTGGAATTTTGTCTGAGTCCTTCCCCAGAATATATTCTGTTGATCCACTCTCACTCAATAAATGCTCTGATGACTCAGAATGTCCCAAGCTTTTCTCATACACCCTCTTTTTGATCCTCTCTTCGTTTTTCTTCTCTGCCTCCCTCTCTGCTCTCCTCCATTGCGCTTCTGGAGACATTTCCATCGTCACCATCTCAAACACCTTCGGATCCTTCTTGATGTTATCATTCACAATCTCTTCCAATTCTTCTGTTCTTCTCTCCGACTTTCTCCATCGAACAATAAAGGCAACTGCAATGATAAGAACAATCAACAATATCACAACCAATACAACAATCACAATCAACGCCCATGATGATTTTTCTTCTTTTCCACTTTCAACAATTTTTTCATTCCCTTTTGGTGGAGTAATGCTCGCATTCTTCAAAACGAATGACTGTGTTGATGATGGAGATTCCGAATTCCCAAATAAAACAGAAACACTTACTTCAATTTCATTCCCACAACTGCTGATAATATCTTTCGCAACGCTTCCTTCAACTTCTCTTTCTGACAAAATCCCATTTGAATCAAAAGAGTGTTTTTCAATCTCTTTCTCTTCTCCCTTCTTCTTCACAACCGAGAACGACAGATTACAAGGAACAAGAAGCATCCCTTTGAATGTCAGCTTCATTCTATCTGTCTCTTCTTTTGCTTCCACACTCTCAAGAACAGGAATAAAGAATGGAGATGCTCTTTCAGAAACAATCCCTTCAAAACTGCACCCTTTATTCAACATCCACAATGATGAGTTATCTTTCAGTCCATCTCCTCCTTTCAAACTCATCACATTCAATGTTCCAGAATCTGAACAGATGATATTTCTTCTCAATGATGGATATCCTTCAATTGATGGATTGTTATTCAAAAACTCTCCTTTTTCAAAAATCACATTTCCTCCACTCATTGTTATTCCACCTTCTGGTGAATTCGAGATTGTTGTATCTTTCATGGTCACAGAGCTATTCGCTTCATCGACAAGAGATCCAGACCATCTGCATATTTCTTCTTCTTTATTCAAATATTGTTCATTTCTTTCTTTTGAATTTCCATCAAAAATGCAACCGTCCATTTTCACATCCAAACTATTCTCCAATTTCATCAATTTCCCCTTTGTGGTCTTTGAATTGACTCCACCTATCGTGCAATTCGTTAATTGCATTGTCTTTTTCATTGACAAGCAAGATATCAATGATTCTTCATTTCCTTCAACTGAGATATTTTCTGTGTTGAAATTCTTTATTGTCAATTGTCCACATTCATTAATATCTATCAGAGATGTTTTAATTGTTGAATTGCAAATCGTTAATGAATCAATTACTGATGGAAGATAAGATGAAAGATATAATGCAGATTTTTGAAGAATGAGATGTGATATCTTGCATTCCATGAGCTGCAATTCTCCTTTATCCATATTAATGATGTGGAATGGAATGTTTGCAAATTCAACATTACCTTCTTCATTAGATTGTTTTGAGGTAAATGAGCAATTCATGATTTCAAGAATTCCTTCTTCTGGCGATATCAATGATCCATGTTGAGAAATGAAATTCGAATAGAACACAAAATTCATTCTCGACAACGAAACTATTCCTGTTGTTGTGATCAAAGCATCTCTTGCTTTTTCAATACCAGTTTTCACTTCAACCTCACATAAGCCTCTGCTCTTCGAGCTCAAACTCATCTCCTCCAGATTTATCTCTTCACCAATCACACTCTCCTCAACAATGAACATCAGACTCATGAAATCTGAAGTCAGATGCATCAGCCCATAATCAATCGAATCACATGGAAAAGTGTTGGTTCCACATTGCCTCTCATCCGATCCATTCACACTGCTCACAATAATGGTGTCACTCTGATAGATAGTCACAAAATCAATCAGATCTGTATCTTCTTTGTTTTCACATTCATCAATTCCATATATCGCATTCATTCGTGAATAATGGCCTTCTCGAAGATCAAACTGAAATTGCCTTTCATTGATCTGAGATGTGATGTTGAAGCATTCAATGAAAATATCATTCCCCACACTTGCTGTGTTCGCACTGAATTTCATCCCCACAAACGAAAAATTCAAATCTCCTCTTTCCTTTGTTGCCAGATACACCCCTCCCCCTTTCCCATTGGTGCAGCTGCATTGGCTGATTGTTGAGTCAATCATCTTCATTGATCCTGATGCACCCAATGTGAAGAATATTGCCCCTCCTTTTTCACTTGTTTCTGCTTTGTCTTCTGTGATGTTGCTCTCATTCACAACAAAACAAATCTTTTTCTCACTTTTTGATTGCAGAACGCTTGCTCCATTGTCACTTCTCTTCACTCCTGAAAATGATGAATTGTTAATTTGGAGATTTATTTCCTCGACTCCTTCATTTATCTTTGTTGTTGATTCAGTTCCTTTGATCAGAAGAAGACATCCTCTGCTTTCATTCAACGAATCCACTCGAACATTCACAAAATGGCAAGTTGTTCCAGAATCATGAATGGCAAAAATGCTGTTTCCAACATTGCATGATTCCAAAGACAAATCATTCACTTCCACACTTCCTCCAATCACATCCACAAATACACAATCAAATCCATTGTTCACTCCTGCCTCTGAATGGAATGAACATCCACTTATCACCAAATTGCCAGCTCTGTTTGAAATAATTGTTTTGGCTGAGTTGTCAAATCCCGATGTCAGTTGAAGTTGGATATTTGTCAATTCTAGATGAATATTATTCACCATAAAATATTCTAGTTGATTTCCAATTGCCTTTTCAATATTCAAAGTTACTTTCGTATTCTCTTCTCCCATCTTCACACTTTTTTTGATCTGATAATTGGATATGTTGAATGAATCTTGAATAACAGTCGATCCTGATATTTGAATTGTTTTATTTCCTTCCTCTTTTTTCATGTTTTCCATCCCTTTCCATAGCGTGAAGCATGGCTCTTCTTCACTTCCACAACGTGCAACATCAAATCCTTCTGATGAGATAAATATCTCAAATGAGCTATATGGAACAAGGAACATGAACAAATCCTTTTCTTGACGAAAATCATCACTTCCAACAAACAAATTGTTATCGTTTGTCATTTCAGAGTAATCGAATTTGAACGACTCATTTGTCACAGAACCATTCAAATCCTTTCCTATAATGAACACATTCTTTCCAATGGCTGCCTTATTGTTCACAAAAGTAATTCCTGCATCAAAAACAAATGGTGTTTTATCCAAACAATCTTCGCAGTCCAAATGCAGGAATCCTCCTTTTCCATTGTTCGTTGAAAGTGAACAAGATGACGCATTTGTTGATTTGATCACCAATTTTTCATTTCCTTGCAATGCCACTTTTGCAACACCTCCTTCTTCACTGATTGCGTTTTCAATATTCGAAAAATTGCTGTTTTCAAACAAAACAGAAGAAGATATCATCAATGGAGATCCACCAAATGAGGTGTTATCTAGACCGCATCCTTCCATCGTGCAATTCAACAGTTTCACTTTGTGTTCTCCTTCGCTCTCTCCTTTATTCATATTTCCTGATGAAGGAGAAAATGAAAACAGCGCGACAGATGATTTCACATCTGAAATCGCGACAGAGTCCAGCTCAACCATCTTTCCTGTTGATTTGATCAATGAAAATCCAATTGCGTTTTGTTTCCCTCCAATCACACTCATCTCACAGTTCTTCATGTGCAACTCCCCATTTTGAGTGCTTGATTCGACAACTGATGTGATTGTTCTGTTATAACTTGATGGAACAACAATCCCAACGAACTGAATTTCTGTGATCGATGATGATTTCATAACGCATTGTTCAGAGCCGCTTACTTCCCTTTTGCATTCGATACCAACAATTGTCTCGGATTTGGACTTCACACTCATCCCACTCACATCCACATATCCAGTAACAGATGAATTTGCAGATAAAATAATCTCCTGTTTAATATTCAGCGTTCTCTTCAAACGCTCCATCCCATAATTCACATTCAAACATGGTGCATTTTCCAGCCCACAATACACCTTTTCCACTCCAGATGCTCCATCAACATATATCGTATCAGCAAAGAAACCGTCGAAAAATATAAATAAATCCACATCCCAGTTGTCGAATGCTTCTGTTCTATCATGCCCAACAACCGAGTTGTCTTTTTCAGTGATGCTTTTCATGAAGGCGAACATGGGCTCTTTCACAGAAGCGACAAGGGATTCACACACAAAATACATATCTCTTCCGACACTGGCCTTGTTGGCTGAAAACACAACATTCATCATGGAAAAGGAGGTGGATGACACTTGTGAGCCATGATTGTACTCGATCATGAGAGCACCGCCTCTTCCTCCAGAACTTGTATCCTCGCTCACGCAGCAGCTGGAGAAGGAGGTGTCACTCACTGAAAATATGTTGGCAGAGACGGATGAGGCGAATGAGATGCACCCGCCATTGGTGGCAGTCTGATGGTTCAGCTGTGCTGAGTTGATGTTGGTGATGGTGCAGTTGGCGAGGGAGATGGAGAGGGCAGGGGAGGTGGCAGAGGAGAGGACACAGCTGGTGGGAGTGGCTGTGGAGGTGATGTCGGTGATGCTGGAGGAGTTGAGAGTGAGGGAGCCTGTGAGGGAGGTGAGGTGGAAGATGCTTTGGCTGTTGAGGGAGAGTTGAGTGATTGCTGTGTGGTTGAGGGCGAGGGAGCCAGCAGTGATGAAGAAGAGGGGTGTGGTGATTGATGATGAAGATGGGGTTGTTCCTGTGATGGTGGTTGTGTTCAGGTTGAGGGAAGGGGAGTTTTGGGAGAGGTGGAAGAGGATGGGGGTGATGGGATTTGTGGAGTTATGGGCGATGGCGAGGGCAGAAACTGTGAGGGAGCCCTGTGTTTGTGCGAAGAGGGCAGAAGTGGCAGATGGTTCAGGGGATGATGATAAAGTGGAAGAAGAAGAAGAAGAAGATGGCTGAGGAATACCACTGGAAGCAATTATTGTAGAATCTGTGCCATTCCCAGTGACTTTTGTATTCGGGGCACGGAATATGAGAGTCTTTAAGGGAGTGAAAGTGGAGACGAGAAGAGAGAGGGAAGCATCACTGAAGGGAGCAATGCATCTGAGAGCATACTCGACCGTGGCACATGGGTTTTGCTGTGTTTTGCCACAGGCGTCAACATCACTTCCACCATTTGCAACGATTTTGTTCTGGTTGATGAGAGGAAGCCAGCCATTATATACATCGCTATCAGCTGTTTCACAATTCCAGACTCTTTTTGACGGGGTTGTTGATCCACAATTTTCAAATGGAGATTGAGTGATATCACTTCCGTAAAAGAACACATCATTTCCTCTGCCATTTGTTGCTCTATTTCCATCGAAAAAGCAGAATGTGATGAATTTTATTCCATTCATCCAGGAATGTGAATCTCTGTAAAACATTGCAGCGCCTCCCCATGAAGTTGAGGTTGATTTCAATATATTGTTTATAAATTGGCAATCATTAACCAAAAATAGAGTTGGTTTGTTCTGTGGAGGAAAATTAAATGTGAGTGATCCGGTTGAATCACCACCAGAATTTGAGATGCACTTGCATTTGGTGAATAAGAATTGACCATTTGAAGAAAAATCACCAATATAGAAATACCATCCAGTACCACACCAATCTGTTATTGAACAATTTTCCACCATGTTATCAGAAAATGAATAAACGGAAGATGATTGTTGTCCATCTACACAAATTGCTCCTCCATGAAATGCAAAACAGTTTGTAAAATTTGATTTTGTAATATTCACGTTTTGTAAACCGTAACTGTATAGCGCTCCGCCTGCAGTTGTACCAATGGTTGAACAATTGTTGAATAAACATGATGTGATCGTGAGATTTGCGTTTGTGCAAAAAACATAAAGAGCACCTCCTTCTGAGGAGCAACTATTCGAATCATTCCATTCACACCATTCAAAGAGATAGCTATTCAAATCTGTAAAGGACAATTGACTTAATTTCTTTCTTTCAGTTTCAGTTCCTTCATATATCACAGGATCATTTGATAAAGAGCGTGTTTGATGGAGGAAAGAGGTGTTGAAGGCAGAGAGAGACATTGATGGGCTGTTGAGGTCGGGGAGGATGGCACCATTGATTGGGTTGGAGGTGTGGAGGAAGATGGATGAGTGGATATAGAGAGAGGAGCGAAGAGAGAAGGAGAGGATTGTGTTTGTGTTAGTGGTGATTGTGGTGGTGGTGAATGAGTTGTGTGCGTGAGTGGGTTTGGCAGGAATGGTGTGTGTGGATTGTGGTGCAGTGGTGATGTTTGTGAAGAGTGTGTCTGAGAGGTGGAGATCGAGGTGAATTTGGAGATGACGATGAAGAATGGAAGAAGAAGAGGACACGGAAGGAGAAAAAAGGAAGGGCTGGGTGAGGGAGATGAAAGAAGAGAAAGAGGAATGAGAGATTGAGAAGGAGGAGGGGATTGGGGAGTGGGCATGTGAGAGGAGATTATTTGGAATGGAAAATAGAGGGAAGGAGAGGATGGCTGGGTGAGGGATGATGAGGGAGAAGTTTGTGAGAGAGAGGGAGCTGTGGGAAGAGAGGAAAAGTGGGTAGCTGGCATCTGTGTGGATTCGGCAGGCAGAGGAGAAAATGGTGCACGATGAGTGGTGTAGTGCAGAGAGGAATGCACAGCCACTGAGAGGTTCCATGACGAGATCGCTCACACACAACGAGGTGTTGACGATATTCACACTTGTTCGGGCACAACTGACACGATCGCCTGGCGAGAATATGACTTTTGCTGCACCTATGCCATAATTATTGTAGTATTTGTTGCTGCTGTTTTCAACGCTGATCGTGCTTTCTGGCATCTCCCAATTCATTTCTTGTTGATGTTGATTTTCAGCAATGCTTCTGTAATTGCTGCAATTGACAACAACCAACATCAGAGCAACAACATTGAATGCAACTTTTGCGCTGGTGGAGAACCTCGCCATGGAAGAAGATGAAAGAAAAAACTTAAAAATAAAAATTCCTGCGCCCAATATATATATATTTTCCATTTAAATTTTTGTTTTTTTTGTAATATCTGAAAATGAATAAAACGATTTTTCAAAATTTTCATTATAACATCTGGTTTATTGATAAATTATTGTTTGTTTCATTAATCACTTTTGAAGAGAGAAATATCAGAATATTATAAAAAAGATGAATAAAACAAAAATTATTGAATGGAATCGAAAGATCTTTTGTTTATTCGTCGAATAAAAAATGTTAACAGATGAATTCTATTTTCAGTGTGAAATTTGGATTGATATCCAATTGCAACAATGTTTGTCTAATGTTTGTGAAGAACATTTTAATGAATTGTTGAAGATAATTCATTTGATGAAACTTTTGAAAGGAGCAATTATAGACTTTTTCATCTTGCATTCAAGTCAATCAACTTTTGTTTCGGAACAGTTTTTGAAACTTCCAATTAAATTCGTATTAGAAAATTTCTCAAATTGAAATGAACAACAGTTGGATTATTTGAAGAAAAGTGAAGAATAATAAAAATAAAACAAGATAAAAAATTTTATAGGAAAACATATTTATTGTTTCATTCCAATAAGAATTGACTTTTGAATATTTATATGTTTCGAAAAAAAAAACTTGTGATTAATTGATCAAATCCCATTTCCTACAGAACTGATTTTTGCATTTTTCAAGTTGCTGGTTTATTTGCCACACTTGCTTTAATTTCTTTAGCGGTTAGCTTTCATATGCAGCAATCAAATGAGCCATTGCAATTAGATGGAGGTGAAGGAAAGCCCCTTCCTGATATGAAAGTTTTCGATAATGAGACAGAATTTAAAAAGAAAAAATATGTACCACTTCCTCAGGATTACGACACAGTTGATGGAGAAAACCAAAGAAAAAGGAAATTGCCAGCACAAAAGCCAGGGGTTGTATATCGCCCTGATAGAATAAGCGACTTTGCTCATCAGTTTTCTCATTTCTTTGAGACTATTGCATTTATCGGAACTGGCTCATTTGGAGATGTTTACAAAGTTAGAAGTTTACAAGATAATAAATATTATGCTGTAAAATGGAGCAAAAAGAAACACAGAGGAAATACTGACAGAAAAACAAGCTTAACAGAGTTATACACTTATGCTCTGATTGGAAAACATCCGCATCTCGTTGAACTTGTTCAGGCATGGGAGCAAAAAGGGCATATGGTTACTCAAATTGAGCTTTGTGATCATGGAGATCTCGATGAATTTTTAACTCATTATCCACATATTTCAGAACAAGAAATATGGAAAATTTTGTTGGACATAACTTTAGCGGCTAAATGGCTTCATGATCAGCAAGTGGTTCATTTGGATATTAAACCAGATAACATCTTTTTAATGTCAAATGGGGATTACAAACTTGGTGATTTTGGACTTTCTCATATAACCGATTTTACTTCTCCGAATTCAGAAGGAGATTCTCGGTATTTAGCGCCTGAGATTTTATCGGGATACACGACAACTGCTGCCGATATATTTTCCATTGGGGCGACTATCTTCGAGGTGAGTGAGTTTGTGGATCTTCCATCACAGGGAGCCCTGTGGCACAGATTGAGAGATGACCCGCCATTGCTGGAAGGGAGGAGCGAGGAGCTGTCTACGCTCGTGCGGAAGATGCTTTCGGCTGATCCGCGCGAGCGGCCGACGGCAGACATGATACTGGAGACGCCCACGCTGAAGAAGATGGCGCGTGAAAGGGAGTGGCCGACGATGCCGCTGACACACTTGATGCTGCGGAGGACATCCAACATCGTGTCGCTGATGTGGAAGACGTACTACAACCTCTCGCAGAAGGCGCCGCTGCGGCCGGACAATCTGAGCGAGAAGAGGACGCTTGATTATGGCGAGTCGGGGACTATCAATTACGAACAGGGAGATTCTCAGGGGAATATAACAGGCTCGCCAATATTTCCTTCTTTTCCTTCTTCTTTTCTTGCAAATTCTGATACAACAGAACTGCCTTCCTCTTCTAATTCTGCATCTTCATCGGATTCTGCTGTGCCTTCTTCATTCTTTGCTTCATCCGACAGCCAAGAATCCAATGCAGCAAATTCAAATCTGAGCAATAATCTTCCTGATGCTGTGCAATCGTCACAAACAGCAGACAACTCTGCTACCTGTCACCAGCAGACCCCCATTCATCCACCTCATTTCTCTTCTTCTTCTTCTTCTTCTTCTTCTTCTTCTCCCCAGCTTCTTCACGATGAGCATCAAGACGCCTCGTTTTCTCCTTCTCCTTCATTCGGCACAGAAATGTCCCGTCGGACACGCAATTCCTCCGGCGCTGCCTCCATCACCAACTTCAGCCCAGCCGCCCTTCTGCATCCTCTGCAGCTGGCGTCGTTCTTCATCCCGCCTGACTCGAGCATCTTCGACTCCCGCTCGCAGGAGATCACACGCATGATGGAGATTCTGAAGGAGCACGAGGAAGACGACCTGCGCAGAGAGACTGACGTGAGCATCGAGTCAGAGGAAGAGGAGGAGATGGAAGGCGACGGAGAAGAAGAAAACGAGGATTTGTATGACGCAGCAGGCTCGTCTGCCTCAGCTGCTTCAGAGAGTGCTGCTTATGGCTTCGGAAGCACGCCCGTGAAGGAGGACAAGAAGTTTGGGCAGATTCCTCCTCCTTCGTCCACTCCGCCCAGCTCTTCTTATTCTCCCATGCGCTGTGCACCTCCTTCTCCTGTCGTCGAGCGCAAGGCCAGACTCAACCTGGACACAAAGCTGCTTCCTCTTGGATCCACTCTCGGTTCACAAAGGAAGTCTGCTTTGGATTCATCTCCCACGTTTCCTGTGCTTTCGCTTCCTTCCTTCGGATCAGGCTTTTCTTTTGGCTGCGACACAATTTGCAGCTCTGCTCTGGGGTCGCCCATTGAATATCGTCCGCTTGTGGATGGAATGGGAACACCAGCAGACAACACAGACACACACCAGACAGCAACAGCAACAACAGCAGCTTTTACTGCTGCAGCATCTGTTGCAGGAATCCCACACGACTTGCCAGCAGACGAGCACTTCTCCATCTCAAGACAGCCCTCTCTTTTCAGCATCTCATCTGGCAACACTTCATCCCTCTCGTCTCCGATGAAGGAAAAAACCAGACCTCCTCTGAGTGCGCTGGGGAAGTCTGCCTCGTCTGACTCTATGCTTTCTTTCCCTTCGCTTTCAAGCTCTTCCACTCCCTCGCATTCAGCTGAGCGGTCGCCCAGCCATCCTCAGTCAGCCCCACTCTCTGGCAACGCCTCTTCTGCTGCCTCTTCTTCCTCATCCTCCAAAGCAGTCAGTCCAAAACTGCCTGCTTCGCCTTCTGTCGACTCTGTTGCACTGTCATACTCCACAAACTCGCTCAGCCAAACACCCATCGCTTCTCACAAATCGCCTTCTTCGAACCTTCCCTTCCACCACGTCACAGAACTCCATCTGAGCCTTTCCAAACAGCCCACCCATCAAACAACAGCACAGTCCAGCCCGCTTTCAGAGCATCGCATTTCTGCCTCGCAAGTCTCCCCTTCGCTCACCCACCTCACAAACTCCACAGAGCCATATGCTCAGTCTGAAGGCAGCTTCTCTCCGACTCATTCAGCACCCTTTGAATTCCAGCCGCTCTTCCAAAATGTGAGCACTCCTTCATCAGCATCCAATGAGAAGGATGCAGGAGATGCTGACCCGAACAGACCAGTTGTGCTGCCTGTTCCTCTCCTTCTTCCGTCCACTCCTCAAAACAACCAGCAAACCACTTCACCGTTCAAAGACACGTCAACCCCCACCTCACTCTGCCCTGCCTCCTTCCCTGCTGTGCAGCAGATGGCTGAGTCTGTCTTGCTCAGCACATCCGCCAGCCATTCTGGAAACCCTTCCTCTCACGTCACTCCACACCACTCCCGCTCTTCCTCCCCCACAATTCGCACTCCTCCCTCTCAGCGCATGTCATCCCAATCTCCAAACACTTCATTCCATTCACGTCATTCACATTCAGTCCCTTCGTGCCCATCGCCAAGCTGTGTGTGCGCGAACAAATCAAACGGCTCTGCTGCTGCTTTAAATTCTCCTTCCCCTTCTCCTTCTCAATCTCCTTCTCAATCTCCTTCTCCTCTTTCTCCTTCTCCTTCATCTGCCCAGTCACAGCCATCTCAGTTGTTGGAGAGCAATGACATTCAGCAGACACCTCGCAGCAGTCTGTCACATGAAATAGTCAAATTCAAACACACGCCAAAGAAAAAGAGGAAAGACGAAGATTCATCCAGCAGCAAAAGATCGTCTTCGAAGGAAGGAAACGAACAAGACATTTTGACTCCAGTTTCTGAGAATAAGAAGGCAATGAAAGAACATTCGCAGACAGCCACGCCAGAGACAGCAGTAAAGTCAACACGCCACAAACACAGCTCGTCTCAGCAGCTGGAGAAAAAGAAGAAGAAGAAGAAGAAGAAGAGCTCAAAAGAAAGGAAAACCAGTCGTTCAGGAACATCCACACACTCACTGCCACACGATGAAAGTGGCTCTTCTCTCTTTGACGCCATTCCTAATTCTTCTCTGCAGCAGTCAGGGAGCATATCCCAATCACCACACGACACTTCATTTGCCTCCTCCTCCATGTCGCATCTGTTTCCTCCTGTTCAGCAGCATCTGTCTGATCCATTGGATAACCAATACACCCTTCAAAATGAACCCTCTTTGCCTCAGGCGTCTCCTCCACCCACAATCCGCAAGAGAGCGACGCGTTCGTCATCGACGCCTTCTACCTCATCTCCTGCTCATTCTGATGATTCCACTTCAGCTGTTGCTGCTCACAAAACATCTCTTTCCCCAAGTCATTCACGTTCTCCGCATTCCACCTCTGCCTCTTCCTCTTCATCATCCACATCAACATCTTCCACACTTTCTGCCGGTTCTTCTCGTTCCTTCTCTGCCACTGCTGAGTCCTCCCCTGTCTCTCACTCGCCCAACAGCATCTCTCTCGCTAACAGCCGCTTGGATTCCAATGGCAAGCCAAAGGGAAGGCTTTCTGCTTGCACCAAATCGAAGTCCTTTTCCGTTCCTTCTGATTCTTTCCTTTTGCCTGCCTCTTCTCCTTCTGCCTCTTCCAGTTTCAGCACCTCGCCTCTTCCTTCTTTCATCTCCTCTCTCTACCCCTCTTCTCAATCACCGTCTGCCACATCTCCTCTCATAAAGCCTTCTTTTTCCTCTGCCCCTCCCCTCTCCGATGCAGCTGGTGCCTCTGCCTCTTCCCAATCGCTCAGCTCTTCGCATAAGCCTCCTCTTCCTTCTGCTTCTCCTCCACACAAAACAGAAGCCATCCAGCCAAACAAGCAGGCACTCGACAAACTTGGTAACCCTTCTATTAATATGAAGCGTTCCCATTCCGGCTTCCTTCTGCCGTATCAGAACTGGAGCCATCGGCGCTGTGCATCCGATATGAACGGCGTCGTTATCTACTCCAACTCCTTCCAGTCAGGGGAAGCTGCTGATGTTAATGGCCCTCTGAACATCATGGCAAAAGGGTTGCCCAATGTCCTTGGCCTCGGAAACAGCATCAGCAGCAGAGGCAGGTTCCTTCCCCCTCCTTCTCCTCTCTCACAGCAGGGGGAGAGTGTGGTGAGGCGCTCTTTTAACAGACTGAAATTGGGGCGCACAGTTTCCTGTGCAAATCTGCCATTCCCTCGCTCGCCTGCATTGGGTGAGTTTGGATTGTTGACTTCTTCTGATGCCTCTGCTGCCTCTGCTGCCTCAGGAAATACAATCGCTTCCGCCTCAACCATTTCATCTTCTTCCTCTTCTTCCTCTTCTTCCTTTGCCTCTTCCTGTTCTCCCAATATCAATTCACCTTCCTCCACTGCCAATGCAGACATCCAGTTACAGCACTCTCTCTTCAAAGAAAGCTTCGCCCCTTCTCCTCCTCCCTCCTCCCTCTCTTCCTGCCTCATCGACACGAGCAGCTCTGATTCCTCTCTCCCTGACTCCTCTGCCAATCCTCCTAATAAATCGGATATCGGCTTCCTTATCCGCCCTCAAGACTCTGGTGGTAAGAGAAATAGTTCAGAAGTCCAGCTTTCTCTCTCCCCCAACGCCAATTTAAAGCGCGCACAGCCTGCCCCTTCGACTTCTCCTCTTCAATTCGGCTCTGTCAACCCAAGCGTCAACCAAGTCTCTTTCGCTTCAGACGAGCAGGGCTTTTCAACTTCTTCTCTGGCGTTGTCTGTTGCCTCTTCTGGACAATCATCATCTTCCTCCTCCTCTTCCTCACCAAACTCCCCTTCTGCCTCTCCGACTGTTTCCAGCGCGTTCATCAATAGGAACTCTCTGCGCAAAAGTATCCCTTTTTCTTCTTCTTCTTCTTCTTCTTCTTCTTCCACCTCTTCTCTGAAACGTCCTCTCTACAGATCCATGTCATTCGCATCAAGACCCAATTCCACTCTGCCTGCTCTCACCATCAACTGGCCTCTGGCATTCCCAAGCGGATCGCCAGACACAGCTGCGTCTGTTGAGACCCCCTCTTCCGAGCAATACCCTCTCCGGCTCGCTTCTGCCTTGTCTCCTTCTCCTCCGCCTCCTCCTATTTCCTCAGGCGGCGGCTCACCTTCTCTTTCGGTCTCCTCCGCCTCCTCCTTCTCTGCCCAGCCGTCGCCAAACGTGCGCTCTCCGCTCTACAGCCAGCCGTCTTCTTCCTATCACTCGCCGCTTGCTCAGTCTCTCTGTGCTGCTTCACCTGGGCAGCTTCGTCAGGGCAATGCTCAACCGATCCAAAACATGAATTCCGTCAAAACCATCTACGGCGTCCCGTACATCGAAGACAAAAGACCGATGATTCCATACACTCAATCGATATCATCAACATCTTCTTCTTCTTCTGTCTCTTCAACCACTGCTCAGGGTGATAATGTATCCAACTTCACACAAAATGAGCCGTTTTCCCCGGACATAGCGAAGATAAGAAAGGTAAGTCATCTAAATTCTTTATCTACAACGCCATACGATCAGCATACCCCAGAAACAAACGACGAGCAGACGAAGCCAGCAGCAGGTGACACTCACAATGCAAATCAGCCGTCTGCAACAGCAGAAGTCCAAACACGCAGCGAAGGAGCAAAGCAGCCTTCGTCTTCTGCTTCTGCCTCGCCGCAGAAGAAAAAGACTAACACCATAAATCCAAGAAAGAAGACGAATATAAAGTTCTCGATTCTGCTGAACGACGACAAGAAGCTGCCGTCTTCAGCTAAAGAGAGGCCTTTGGACATCTCAGTGGAGTCCTTCCCAGGCTCTGTCTCTTCCTCCTCTGCCTCCTTCCACGCGCAGCCCGACGAGTTGCCCACTGAGCGGTCGTGGGCAAGCCACGTGTCGCCCGTGTCTGTGCCCGCCAGCCCGTTTTCGAGCGACGAGATGAAGCTGCCTGAAGAGAGCAGCGCAGATGCCGCATCGATGCCCCAGTGCAACGTGTCTGACGTGTCGCCCACCTTCGGCCTGAAAAGACCTTCGAAGCACACGCGAGGACTGACGATGGACCATTCGCATCTGTCGCAGTCATCTTCCTTCTGCACACCAAAGAAAGAGCAGGATGTTGTCCGTTCTGTATGCGCAAAGTCGCTTGATGTCTCATCATCATCATCTTCTTCTTCTTCTTCTTCTTCCTCTTCTTCTTCCTCTTCTTCTTCCTCTTCTTCTTCCTCTTCTTCTTCATCTGACCAAGCGGAACTTGCTATTCGAAATTCTGCTGTGCGTGCGTCCACCTCGTCTTCAGCAGCGCTCTCTGAAATGTTAGCCGTCAAGCCAAAGCCTCAGCGGAAGGACAAACAGCCCATGGAGTACAAGCTTAATCGTTCAAAGAACTTCAAATGCACAAATCCTCTCAACAGCTTTGTTAACGAACGCCAGCAGCTTTGTCCACTCTTGTATCGCAGTGCCTGCAGCATGCCCATCTCATCCGTCGAGAGCCTTCCCATCATCTGCCCCATCGCCCAGCAGCCAGACGCGTCGATTTCGAACGCCCCGTCACCGCCTTACACAAACACCTCCACTCCTGTCCCTTCTCCTCCCTCTTCTGCGCAGCAGTCGCATCGGAGGGAGATGCAATTCTCAAGCACGCCCAACCCTTTCCCGCCTGACTTTTCCAGCAGAAAAGCATTGCAATACGCGAAGCAGTGTTCACCTGTCTCGTCGCTTCCTCTGAAGTCTCTGGTGCAGACGCAGATGCAGCCGCTGGATGTGAGGTATGCTGCCCCTCTCTCAGACAGATCATATGAAAGCGAGTCCCTCCGCAAGAAGGAGCAGATGCAGCTGCTTCTGTCACAGAAACACCCTCTCGACAGCCTCCGCCACTCAGATGACAGTGTAAAGCTGCCCAAGCAGATCAGAGGACCACTCCCTGCCTTTTCAGAGCCATCTGCTTCGCCCTCACGAATGAGCAACACGAAGTTAATGCATCTGCAACAATCACAGCAATCTCAAATAGCTCAGCAACTTCAACAGTCTGAACAGCCAGCACTGCGGAATGAACAAAAGCAGCAGCAAAATTTTTCTTACTTGACCAACAGCAGAGAACTCCCGCTGATTCCATCGAGAACTGGTTCGTACAGCTCGATGGCTGAGGCAGATGCGCCAGCACATTCTGAAGAACCCTCTGCTTTGAGATGTTCATCGACCGAATCAATATCTCAAACGGGATGCGATGACACCTCTTCTATTGCAACGACTGAGGCTGTGCCTTCTGAGGATTCTGACCATCCAACAGAATCTAAAACAGACAGCCAGCATTTCTCTCCTGAAAGGCAATGGGGCAGATACGGTCTTCGTTCAAACATCGGAGAAAGCGGAGAAATGAACAACCAAACAACACCTTCTCCTCCGCCGCCGCTGATAAGATTGCAGTCAGCTGACGATGGAAGCACAATGAACACTGCAAATGTGGAGTTCACACCAAAAAAGACTTTCTTGGCAAAGCCCGCACCACGTGGGTATTCATCGCTGATGTCTCCGTCAATGTCGCCTGATTCATACAGAACAGAATCTGATTTGACTTCTGCTGGTTCGCTGAAACCTCGTTATGACAGACGATTCAACAGACAAGCAGTGTCTGCTCATTCTGATGGCACAACCCCAGAATCTCTCAAATTTGTGGACGAATACGGATTTTCTGAGGGAAACAGCTTTGTCGATGGAGAAGATAAAATGAAAAAGAACGAGCTTCAGCAAGTGCCTGTTCGATATAAGCATTCAGAGGAGGAGGAAGACATAGTAGATGAGCAGGACGAATTTGCTTCACAGAAATCTTCTCGTCTTTTCCCTTCTTTGGAGATGAAAGACCATTCAATGTCTTTGGCAACGCCTTCTGCACAGAAAGATCCGCTATCTTCGCCGGACGCATCGACTCCTCCGTCTTTTCGTTCGCCACTTCCACATTTGTCGAACACCAACAGAACTGGGAGCTTTCCTTGTGCATCTCTGTCGACGCCAACGCCTCCTTCCTTCCCTTCTGCCTGTTCTCAGACAGATGTTAACACACCTGTCTCTTCTATCCCTCCTTCCTTTTTGAGCCAGTCGATCGGCACGCCAATCAAAAATGGCTATTTGTCCTGTCAAAATGCTTCAATTCCAACAGCTGCTGCTGCAGTCACGCCAATGGCACTGAGGAGCACTGAGTTGATGTCCACACCTGAGGCACAGACAACTCCGGAGCGCTTGTTCACTCCCACTGCTGGCACTCCACAGGGCAATGTTGCCTTAGATTTCACACCCCAGTCTCCTGTTTTGCTCACTCGCACCACAAAATTCTCTTCTCAGCTGAAGAAGCACAACTCTGCCAAGATGAAAGAGTATGCCTTGTCTGCTTCTCCTCAAAATGCGAATTGTTCCAGGCCTTCGTTTCCAGCAACTCCTTTTCCAACTCGCCAGGCACCTTCACTTGCTTCTGGTGAAACACAACAGGTGCTGAGAAATCAGCCAAAGGGGAGTGTTTTGGACAGTTGGGATGCTGATGAAGATGGGAAGGGAAGTGTCCAGGAAGAAATCTCGTTGAAGCCAATCCGCCTTTCGGCATTGTCTTCTCCACTGTCTTCACCTGTGGCTAATTCGAAAGGGCTTAGCAGTCCAATCCGTCCGCTTCGCAACATCAATGACAGCCTGCCTCCATTGGAATCACTTGCTTCTCCTTCATCAGATAACGATGATGTTATCGAAATCAATCTGGCTATCCGTGGCAAGGAAACCTCCACACAGATGCCTCTCACATCGCTGGAGGATGACTTGAAAGCGCTTGAGCTGACCAGCGATGTTCTGCAACTCGATGCTGATTCGTTTCTATTGTCTTCAATGGAGGCACAACCACCAGGTCTCCTCTTCTCCACTGTTCCCTTTGGGCAGCAAGCATCGCCTTCCACTCCAGTTAGGGAAGCCTTCCGCTCGTATACATCAACAGCACACAATCAAAGCGATGAGGAAGGTGCTGCACCTGCCACTTCTCCTTTCAAAACCCTTTCGCATCGGTATTTCTCAGCATCGTCTCGTTTTACCACAAATGGTTCGCTTCTATCAGCCAAAATCGAAGATGTCATTACAGAGCCATATGAGTTTGCTATTAACTCATTCTGCATCATGTCCATTCCGTGTTTGCTGACTCCATTTATCACCTGTCCCATCCCATTTTACTTCAACTTCATCAACTGCACTGTCACAACTGCCTTTTTCGTTCGCTTGTTCATCAGAAGCTTCGAATACAACCAGAAACACAATGCACTTATCAAATCGATCTATCCAGACATCGATTTTCTGTTGGGCGATTGCAGTTCTTACGCAAATGATGACTCTCCGATGAAGAATTACAGCAGCTTCCAGGAATCGCAAAGGCAGACAGAGGACTTTTCGAGCGAGCAGTTTGGGACAGAATATTCTTCAGAAGAAACAACCCCATTCTCCATCTCATCTTCAGCTGCATCCACTCCTTACCACTCCAACTTCGACAACGCATCGCCTTCATCCAGTATCACCTCTACTGTCGAACTTTCTACGCCTTCTTCAGAACGATCTCGGGCGAACTCTCTTGCCAATGCATCTCCAACCACTCCCCCTATGTTAAGAGAAGTTTGTCCGTCGTCTCAGACTCTTTGGTCTCCTCTGCGCCACTCCTCAACAACGCTTCATCCAGATGCATCAACCGTTTCTCAGGAAGGAAAGGCAAAATCAACAATATCATCCACAACAACCTCAACATCAGCCTCGCCATTGAAAGATGGAAGTGCATCACGTCCATTTGCCGATCCTAACAAGATGAAAACAATAATAGCTGGAAAGATAGCAGCAATGCTTATTGTGTCCTACATCAGAGGAGATTTCAGGGCATTTCTGTCTGAACGGCAGAACGACAGTGATACAGAAGAAAAGGAAAAAGAAGAGAAAGAGAAAGATAATCAGACAGTACATTCTCACGCAAAGACTCACAGAAAGTCGAAGAAGCATTCAAAGCATTCTGATCGTTCAGAACATACAAAGAAAAAGAAAAGAACGAAACACAAACAATCACAGCACTCAACACATTCAGAACATTCAAAGAGCTCGAAGGATGAGAATGCAAAATTGGATGGTCAGTCTCTATTTCTTTCTCCGATGAAAGGCGATTCTCAGCTGAATGTGATGGATTCTCCACAAAGACGACAAACAGGCTCGCAAGTTATTTCTACTCCTCAAACAGAAAAATCTCAGAAGCGTTCTCGTTTCGGTAGCAATAACGTCTCTAAAAGCGCGTCTCATTCACATTCTCTTTCACCTTCATCGTCAATCACAAGAAAGCGCTGTTCCATCCGATCAGCTTCGCACGAGCCGATTTTGCAGATCAGCCAAAAGACTCAACCACATCCAACGACGCCAAGCACAGGCAGAACAATAAGATCGCTGGGACTATCTGCTTCTGGAGTGTCGCCTTCCTCTCGCATAGCACAGAATCTCATCTTGGCACCATCTCCCCAGCGCCCAACAGTGACGTCTCCGACATCCACGCCAACAGCACCCTCACGCACATTGCCTGCTAATCAGTCAAGTCTTTCTCCTTCGTCTGTTGTTTCTTCTGTTTCTGTACATGACACTGAACAGATTGAGTCAACACCTCTTTCTCAGTCATTGTCGACAATTCGCACTAACGACACTCCAGCCACATTTGCTTCGATGATTTCTGTTTCACCACCGTCTTCTCCTTCGGGGGATATTAAAAATCAAGAATTTGCGTATACTTCTCCGTTGCAGAAGCATATGTTCACAATGGAAATGAACAAAACAACAACTTCACTGGAAACAGAGAAACCGACAGAAACACCTCCATTGTCACCAACTGACAAAGATGCATTACCTTTTGAAATGACAACAGAATTCGAAAAAGAAGTAGCAAATTCAAAAGATATCAAAAATTCGACTTTTTCATATTTCGATTCGTCTTATTCACCAATTTACACTGGCAAAAAGCCAGCTGTGTTCCACACCCAACTTGTCGGGAATATTGGTAGCAATATCCGCTCCTCATCGCTTGCATCATCTTCAATTCCTCAAAGTCCAGACTCAATTTTCCCATCTTCTTCAAAAGGCAGTCGAAGGATTCATTCTCGTCATCCATCCACTCCTCCTCCGTCGATGCCTTCTCGCCAGCCATCTACGCTCGCACTTGGCCTATCGCCTTCTTCTCATCCCTCGTCGTCCACACCTCCTCCACCACACGCCAAATACTCTCCACCCTTCCGCCACTCCAACTCTCCTCCTGTCACTCCTCCTCAACTGAGTGCTTCTCTTCCTCTTTCTCAGATCGGTGGGCAAACTGCCATTTCTTTGTTTAAGCCATTGGATCAGCCTCTTGCTGCTACTTTTTCTGCTCTCACACGCGGCAGGTCTGCCGTACCACGCCCAACTCTCTCCACAACTGTCAATTCGCTGTCTTCCACAAACCGCAGCAAAGACAAAATGCAGGTACTGAACGTAACTTCCACACATGCTCATGTGCACTTTACTCCAGCCCGCCATTTAAATAACCCTGCTTTTAGCTTCTCATTGCCTCCTACAAATCCTTTGCATCTTCTTTCTTCATTCTCAAATTCTTTAAAGCCGAAGATGCTGAATGGTACAGAACGAAGCGCCGATGATGCTCTTTCTTTGACAACTCAAGCACACTTATCACAGCCTTCGAGTGACTCTTCAACAACTTCTACATTCGGCTCGACAGTTGCAGGTCAAGCTTCAGAAGGGAAAGATGACAACTCGCTTGTTGAAAGCATGGCATCGTTATCTATTACACCTCCTAAAAAGCATGTTCGTCGTGTTTCTGTTCAGTTTAGCTCGCCTCATAACGAGCAGCGAAAGCATAATTCGTCTTCTCCTGCTTCAACAACCGCAGCAATTGCAGAGAGAGACAATGAGATGATCCACACCGCACACACATTACTAACACTGGAATCAATTCCATCTTCAACTCCTTCAGAACTGACTGCTTCGTTTGGTTTGGATCTCACCCAGGCACAAACAATTTCAGAAGAAAAGGAAAAAGAAAAAGAAAAAGAAAAAGAAGAGATTGAACAGATATGCACAGCAGCTGTTGAGCAGGAGATTGCTGCAACATACCCTCAGGACAATTCATTAACTCCGCCTCAACTATTACATAATCAGATGTTTGCAGAATATCCAGACAATGAAGAGGAAGAGCTAGCACAAGAGCAAGTGCAAGAGGAAGATGCAAATATGAGGGCAATCAGACAGCGAAAGGAAGACTACTACTATCAAGTGGCTCATTTGCTATCACCTGAAGAATTTATGAATGTGTTTGGATATCCTCCTGCACCTTCAATACCTCAAGATTTGACGAGTGTAATTACTGTATTTGTTCTTCTTCTTCTCTTCAGGTGAATTTTAAACATTATTTTTGTTTCTCTTATTGTTTGATTGGAAAACTGTTCCTATTCTTATCTTTCTAATTTCTTCTTGTATTAATTTTGAAAACATCTCACATTTTTTCAAAAGAAAAAAAAAGACAATTTTACCAAAAAGACAACGCTCAAACTTCTTGTGCTGAGAAGAGCAAAGCACTCTGAATAAATATTTTGTTGATTGTTTGTAATATGATGGCTTTTGTTTTCTTTTTTGAAATGGAACAAATTACAAATAGTTTTCGAGATTTCACGTATTTTTCAAGATTGTGGAGGAAACGCACTGAAGAGAGAAAAGCGAACATTAACTGTAGTTCATAAAAGCCAGATTTTTTGCTATTTCAAGTGAAAAGGAGGAAAAATTTTTAAATTAAAATTCTCAAAGACTATGCTGTTGACAGAAATGAAAGCAAACAAGATGAAAGATGAATTCAATACAATATCAAAATAACAAGATAGAAAGGGATGAAGAGAAAGAAGGGGAAATAAAAATTGGCAAGAAGTGAATTGACAAAGGTCAAAAACTTTTTCTTCTCAAAAGTGAATAATCTTTGTAACATCAAAACTAACTCTTATATTTTTTGTACATCAAAGTACCTCTCAACAAGTGTCAAAATAGAATAATCACTCAAAATGAACAAAAAGAAACCCTCAATGCCAACAATTGGAAAAATTGATTGAAACAAAGATTATTTGGAAAAATAAAACAAAATAATGAAAAAAATAAAAAATGAACACTTTTAAAAATAAGCTTTTAAAACAGACTTCACTGAATTATAGCTATGAATGACAGTTTTCGGTTTAAAAATAAAAAAAGAAAGGAAAAGAAAGGAAAGTTTAAAAAAAATGAATGAAAAAGAGCAAAACGTGCAATGGAAACAGCTAATTCCAACGTGATAAAAATTAACAATTTTTGATGATCTAATGTACTAAAAATTAGAAAACTAATTAGAAACAAATTAGAACAAGCTTTCCCAAAAAATATTTTATAAAATTAGAAAAATAAAAGATGGGTTGCAGCATCGCAACAGTTTTGTGATGCTTCATCCTTTCAAAAAAGATAATAAAAAAATCAAACATTTTCCATAGCACAATTTTAGAGTCCGATTGAGACATGAAGATCGGTATCAAATATAATCGCCATGGCAAGTGACATAAGCCCAAATATTACTCCAAGAAACAGTAACGTCCAGGCAAAGCATACAGGCAGTGAAAGATGTTTCTTTGGAACAAGCAACTCTTGCAGTCTGTTCTGATGCATCTCCACAACCTCTGCATCCAACTCATAGGTATCTGCTGCGACATTTTCCTTTCTTAAAGAGCGCTCCTTCGCTGATTCGTCTTCGTCCATTGCGGATCTCAATGAAGCATCTGATGGTTCGTTTGGCCTGTGTCTCATTCGCTGTGTTGTTGTGCTGCCATTTCCAGATTTGCTTCGTCTGATCGGTTTGCGGTGAACACTCTTCTTATTTGTGTGCTTTCTTCTTCGAACAACTCTTGTTGCAGAATCGCCAGATTTGAGTCTCTTGCTTTGCACTTCTTCAGGAGTTAACTCTGGAGGGATGGCATCTGGCACCTCATCATGACCATCTGCGAATTATAAGTGTGAGCGAGAAAAAGACAAAGGATGCAAGCAAAGCATATTTAAAAAAAAATTAATAATAATAAATTTATATAAAAGAATTGATAAATAAAACAGCAATACAACACTTGAAGCCTTAAAGACTGTAACAACACTTCAAAAACACCACAATCAAAAAAGACTCAAAACCATAAAATGCAGCTTTGTTGCATACCATTAGCAGCAGCATCTGTCATAACTGCATAGCTTGGCGAAAAGAAAGAAGGTCTCTTTGTCATTCCGTCCATTGCGGAGTGGATGGATTGCGTGGATGAGAGGTTCACTCTTGATGGAGTGAATCCCAGTCTTGTGGAAGATGCATGTTGTGGCAATGTGATTGCCTGCTTTGATGCCGAATGCAAAGAACCCATCGCCTGGGAGCCCATGGCACTTGAAGAGGGAGAGGCTGAAAGAGCAGCAGTCATGTTCATCGATGAGCCAACTGAGGAAGGTGAAGAGACGTGTGGCGACACGGCAGAGCGAGGAGCCTCCGGCTGTGGTGTTAGCGACGAAGGTGTTGCTTGTGATGAAGGTGTGGTTGGCGATGGAGAAGTCGGGTAAGTCGGAGGAGTGGTCGACGAAATTGGCATTGAGCCAGTTGAAGGCGACTGGAAAAAGGAGGTGGAAGGTGTGGAGTGCATTCCTGTTCGCGGGGTTGGTGCAGCAAATCCTGTAGACGAGGAAGATGTCGTCATCCCTGGGTTTGTTGGAGTAGGCTGAGTAGACGAGGTTGTGAAAACACTTGACGATGCAGAGGGGATCGAAGAAGGCTGAGCTGCTATCGAAGGCGGTGTTTGCGAGCTCTGCCGAGAAGGCCCAGCACTAGGTGCTGCTTGTGAGGGGTCAAACTTGATCTCTGTTGCTGTCGCAGATGGCGTTGCTTCAAAAGGCTGATCGGCGTAAAACGATGGAGAGCGGTGTGGAATGGTCATTGTGTTTGACGATGGCGTTTGAGCAATCGAAGTTGGAGACGCCGTCATCCTCAGCGCAGATGAATGGCGCGATCCAGAAGACTGGGAAGAGTTAGACGAGGCCGGAACAAACGAAGTTGGAGCTGCATCGTAGTTATCGCCTTCGCCTTCAGAGTCAGAATCAGAGTTGGAGTCATCGTCAGAATCGAAGCCTTCGTCGTCGGTGGTCGTGTCGTACTTCACGTTGGGATCTGCAGATGAGTCATTGCTCGGATGATTCGATGGAATATTTTCCATTTCTTTTGCTTTGAATCTGCTTGACCGTGAAGAAATAGGATTGCTTGTTACACTCGACATTTCAACAGATTCGTTGCCTTCGTAGTCATCGTCATCATCGTCTTCCTCTTCCTCCTCTTCGTCTTCATCGGAGTCAACATAGTTTTCACCATCAATAACTTCAATCTCCTCTCCTTTCTCTTTAATGTATTCCACGCCAGATTTCTTTTCTTTGACTTCATTCTCTGGTGTTTCTGGCAATCCTTCGATGACCTGAAGCCTCTTCTCATTCACAAATCGCCAGGGCTGAGTGGACACACGGATGAAAAACATGCATGGTACCACAAATGTCACGCATGTTCCGGCTGTTGACCCAAATATGTCAAACACAAACGAGACCTATTTCAAGTTTATAAATGTCAACAAATTGGTAAAAAAAATAAATTAAAAAAAAAATATTTCAAAATGATATTAATGTACAATATCGAATAAATATTTTTCTAAAATAAATAAAAATATGTTCATTAACTTCATTCGAGAAAAGTCAACACGATTTCGAGAGTTTAATAAAATAAAAATATTTGCAGGAATTATTTATCTGTTTCAAATGATCAAACTTTATGCAAAAAGATAGCCAGCACGCACATAATAACAGTCATTCCTGATCCGATCAGCCCTGTTGCAAAATGATGCTTAGTGAGCTTCCCGAACACGATCACGTTCTTCCATTCTTTTGGAATCAAAGGAGGAGGTCCTCTTCCACCGCTGTATCTCCTTTTCAGTTCGGCTTTGTCTTTCATTGTTATCAGATCCACTGCACATCTAATAATTCCCAGTAATTCAGCACGGGTTGGTATCATCATAACGGGATATGAACATATCAGGGCTGCAATGAAGCCAATACGCGCAATTAGTACAACAACATCATTATCTGGATACATCGTCAATATATTTCCTCCAGATTCTGCTGAAAAAAACAAATCAGTAAACTGTATGTATCCAAACAGCGAGCAGCATAGATACAACACTCCAACAAGACTAAGTGTAAAGATTGCAACTTTTTTCATTGATCGTATGCTTTTGTGTCCGAGTTCTCCTTGGATAATTGGTATGTTCTGTTGGCACCCGAATGCGAAGCATAAAGTTGAAAAGCATTGAATAATTGTCAAAGAAGGATGCACTGCCTCTGCGGGGATGTGTGGTGGCATTCCATCCGCTGGAGCAACAAATCTTATAAAAACAACAATTATTGCATAAATAAACGCAATGATTGCAAGTGAACTTACAGTCTTCAATGAATCCACTCGACGAAACCATGATAGAGGTTGAAAGAAGAAAAATCCCAGAATGATTGTTATAAACCAGCGTTGTAACGTAACACTTCCTTCCGGAACTCCGGCTGCTCGTAGTAAAGAAAGAATAAAATCTCCAACAAGAATTACATATGCCCAAAGAAACCCAAAGCACTGCAAAAATGTGCAAGCTCCGACAAAAAATATGCCAATAGGACCAAATAATCTCCCTCCAATCTGAAACAAAATTTATGAAAATATCAAAAAAATTATCAAAAATTTTAAAGTTTATCTAATCCAAATAGTCAAACACTCCCGAGCGTGTATAAGCATGTAGCATCCGCAGCATACATAAGGAAAGTGAATGATACATATGAAAGAAGGATCATTACCAAAAATATCAATATAGCTGGCACCAATCCAGATTTAGCAAAAGCAAATGGAAGACCAAGTATTCCAGCTCCAACGATTGTGTTTGCCAAATTTGCTGTTCCAGAAAAAACAGATGCAGCCTTTTTCTTTGATGGAACTTTTTGTAAAGGTGCTTTTTTTGATTTCACCATGAGTGCAATATTCACAACCTTCTCTTTACTGATCAAGTTCCCACATTAACACATCAAAATATTACTTGAAGATTAGTCCACCCAAAGCCACTTGTACAAAACTTACATTCGATTTTATATTAGAAATAAAGATTTCTATTAAGCATTTCGATTTGGAGAAAACGCGAAAAGTTTTTACTGAATGAATTTAAAAGGCATCAAATGAATGGTTTCCTTTTGAAATAAGAAATGATAATTTGTGATCGTTAACTATCAAATTCATTTACAAAATATTTCTCAATAATGCAAATTTGTGCAGAATAATCATATCATTGCAAAAAGTGACAACTTGTGAAAATAACTATTTTTCTCATTTGTCCAGTTTTATTAATGGATAGCAGTTTCAAGTCGAAATTCTATTGAAGTGCATAGAAGTTTGAAGCAGTATTTTGAATGTCTGGTGTTGGATAAATTGATTCATCTTTCGCTGGTTGAACATATTTTGAAAATTCGAAATAATGTCCATTAATAAACCGTGCAACAAATGCATAATATTCATTTGAAAAGGAACATGTGTGCACAATTAATTGAAATAGCGAACAACTTCTTTAAATTTTTAAATGTTGAAGCATATTGTTTGGATATATTATCATTTTTCTTGTAAATGACATTTTGAATGATGAATGTGTCTAATAGAAAATGAATCCCTCAGAATCGTCATATAAAATAAATGGTAGTATTTTGATGAAAGAAGTTTGCAGCGAAAAAAAATTGAACAATAATTAAAATGGAAAAGAAAATTGCTTCTACCTGGATTCGAACCAGGATTACAGGATTCAGAGTCCTAGGTGCTAACCATTACACTATAGAAGCGTTGTTTTGTATGAATTTATTTATGGTTTTAATTTGTTATTAAATTTTTTCTAAAAACTTTTTTTTCATTTTATTATTCATAATGAGAAGATTGTTATTTTTCCAAATAGTTTATTCATGATTTGAGCTGAACAAAACCTTTGCCATTCAATTCTTTTTATATTATCATGTTAGAACTTTTTCAAGAAATATTTTTGAATCGGAACAATGGTGAATTTAATTTCAGAATCGCAAAAGAAAATTTTTGTTCAAATAAAATCCAAACTCATAATCAGTTTTTTGAAATTTGAAGAATAAATCTGGGTAATTCTTTTTGGGATCATACTTTTTCTGTCAAAATTTTCGGTCTGATTTTTTTCGGTTCGAAAGTTATCAACATGTGAAGAATATGAACGGAAAACATCGAAAAATCAATAAAGATAAAATCTCTCGTGAAACTCTTCGAAATCCTTTATTTTTAACTTGAATGGTCGCATTTTATCATAATTTTGAAACATTGACATTGTTTTTTTTCATTCAGTTTACGTTATTCTTGAAAAACAAATGTTATCATGATAATATTTAAAAACATGTCACAAACTTCATTTGTTCGACAATCAATCAGATTTAAAAAGTTATGTTTTTTGATCTCATAAAAATTTCAATTGCTGATTTTTGGTGAATTAGAGTTTTTTCTTTTTGATCCATCTTGAAAATAGATGTTTATAAAATTTACAATGAATGTTTCGATTCTTTTTTAAGAAAATTAAATATTAAGATACGTATATAAAATTTTATTCAATCAGATATTTTCAAATCTCAGAATTGATATCAACGTTTCGTATTAGCAAATACATCTCACTAAAATTTAAAGCAAAAAAAGCATTTTTATAATTGGTTGTTTGTAATTTGTTTTTTCTTAAAAGTTTAATTTATTTTTGGATTTTTTGAATTCGTTTTTTTGTTGCAATATTCTCAAAAAATATAACTTCTGCATTTAACTATTACAACGATCGGTGAATTTTCAGAGGGAAATATTTCATGTTGTCAATAACAATTTTGAACATTTTTAATTTGACGATGAAGAATATTTAGCCGGAAGGAGTAAGTGAATTGAGCATTTGAAAGAGTTCAAGAAGAGTTAAAAAATGAAGTTGAACAAGATGT
The DNA here is from genome assembly GCF_001643675.1 of Monocercomonoides exilis. Taxonomy (NCBI): domain Eukaryota; phylum Preaxostyla; order Oxymonadida; family Polymastigidae; genus Monocercomonoides; species Monocercomonoides exilis. The sequence goes on from NW_027150550.1 coordinate 352,361, forward strand.
TGTTATTGAATGGAGTGTATTTGAAGAAGTCACCCAGAGAACATCAAAAAATGTGAAGCGCAACCAGTGTGAGCATCAACCCTCAAGAGTCTCCGTCTTCTGCATTCAACCATCTAGACTCGTTCATCAGCGCTGCCCTACCATCTTTGAAACCTATTCGAACGAACGGATCGAGTATCTCCACTTTTTCTTCTTCTCGAACTTTTTGCACTCGGCTGGTGATGTTGTATTCCACACCTATGGCAAGATCTTTTTTCCTATGACAAGCTTGCTTCCTCTTTATCACCAGCCACACCTTCAACTTCCACCCTCACCCGGTGCATTCCATCTCGGCTGCATCACACATGCCGCCCCCGCATCATCACCAACGCTGGATAGTGCATAAACTCCCCATTCTCCTGGAAATAGACTTCATGCGACACCGTCTGCATCACATACGCACCCGGAACAACGCTCCGTGTCCTCGTCGCACTGCCCCTTTGCAGCACAATTGACCGTCCTGGCACCTGCATCAGCACCTCCACCGACCTCTGCGCTGACGTCGTGTTTGTCAGCACCGCATCGCACACACACGCACCGCTAGCATCTTCTCCCACTCCACATACTTCCTCGCCTTCCTCCCTTCCTCATTCATCTCCCACTCTTCGCTCACGTCATACACAAACTTTTACACAACCACCTGCTTCATCTCCACTCGTTTCCCCAAGCCACTCAAGTACAGCCCTTGTTTCCTCACTTGTCTCTCTTATTCTCTTTCTCTTTCCTTTTCTCCTTCTCCTTTTTCTTCTCCTTCTATTCCTTCTTTCCCTCTTTCTAATTCCTCCATCTCCTTCACAAACAGCACTGCGGCTGTGCCATGCTCCTAATAAACACACTCGCTCTTCCTCCCCTCATCTCAATCGCCTTCTCCTCGCAAACAGGGTGCACACAAACATGTGTCAGCGCAGCTTCAAACGCTGCTGATGCAAACGAATCGGTGCATTCAATCACATTCGCTGACACTAAAGGAACAGACCTTCCACACTCACGCGTATCCCTGCCCACCCTCTCCCTGGCACACCCAAACAGATATCGCGCAAAGCCCAGGAAGAAATGGTTCCACTCAACCAGCACAGAATGAAATGACGCCACACGATGATATTAGTTCTCTCGGTATTCCTTCATGTTCTCCACCTGCTGGAACTTCGCAACTGGCATTTTCTCTTCTTCTTTCCAGGTACAAAGCTCATCATCTCCAATAGAGTTTTAAGAAACACAAGAACCAGAAGTGAAAACATTACACATATACTCTGATTCCATCCGCATTCCCATAGGCATCGCTATCTGAGGATCTGATGGAATAGCCATTAAGAAAGAGCCACAAAAGCCATATGCCCAACGAGGCATCGCACCAGCATTGCTTATCCTCTGCCATGCATTCGACTGCATCTATATTCTCGGACTCTGCCCTAATCCTGCCTCTGCCCCTGCCCTAGCCATCCCAACCATCGGCGTTGCCATTCTCGATCCAGGCCTCGATCCTTTCTCCATCTGCCCCATCTGCCCCATCTGCCCTTGAACATCCATTGCACCCCCCAGCAGACGCGGCATCAGCTTCAGCTCTTCGTTGTTCCGGATGAAGCACCCGCTCATCGTGCACATGTCACTCAGCTGCATATCGTTGAAGACAATCTTCTGCATGTCAGGCAGAATCCCTTCTTTCTTCTGCACAAGCTCCTTCTGCTCCGCCACCGTCGTCTCCTTCGTCACGCAAACTCGAATTATCTTCCCTTGCATCGTCCTCACCTGCACTACCATCTTCCCCAAATCTCCTCCTTCTTTGAATGCTCGTCCCGATGCTCCTTTCACACTGCTCTTTCTTCCTCTTTCTTCTTCTTCTTCTGCCTCAATGAAACCCCCATCATCCAGTCCCAATGGAAGCACTTTCTCAAATACCTTCTCCTCTTCTTTCTTGTCTATCAGCTGCGACCTCAGCTATTTTTCCACATTCTCCACCGACGCCACACACCTCCTCAAACTCCTCTCCAGCAATTCTTCTCCTTCTCTTACCTCTCCTTCTCTTCTTCCTTTTTCTCTTGCTTTTCGTTTTCATCAATTGCTTCACAATATCTTCTTTTCAACACTTTCTTTCAGAATCAGCTCCGAGTGCATCTTCTGCAAAACATTCTTCTTCGGGTCAAACACATTCATTAGCCTCATTTCTCTCAATTATCCTTCTCTTTTTTCTTTTTCTCTTCCCTCCGTTTTCCTTCTCCCACGGCACAGATTCAGATCCACTCATACCTTTTTCGCAACGAAATACTCATTGTCTGTAGCCACCACTATCACAGTGCTCTGCCCTTTCCCTGCAATCACTTCCTTCGGGATAACAGCACGCCTCCTCTTTCCTTCATACAGTGCTTCGTTCAGTACAACTGCAGTTGTAACCCCCAAAAAGTTGATGTTCTTCCAGTCTGAAACGCTTCTCCTCCAGTTCTGCGCTGCTTCCATTCCCTCTCCTATCACAACGTTCATCATCATCATCTTCTTCTTCTTCCTCGCCATCGTGTCTACCATCATCTCTCCGCTTGCTGCTCCTGCGCAGATTGCATCCCCTGAAAATGCACTCGCCTCCTTCCTCCAAGTCTCCTGCGTCACAACCCCGTGCATCAGCACAGAAGGCGCATCCAGCGCGTTCCCCAGCCGCTCTGCTGCCGTTTGTCTTCGCTGGATGTATTCTTGCTCTGTGCTCAGCCTCTTGTCCTACGTGTTGAACGACCTCACCACCTTTGCTGTTTCCACCTCTGCCTGACTTCCTTCCTCCAACCCAGTCAGCTGCATCTCTGCATCAAACACCTGCGCAAGCACACTCCCAAACACATGAACACGCGTAATCACTGTGCAGTTGCTCAGAGTCACCTCCACTTTCCTTGCTTCTACTCCTTCTCTCATCTGCCTAACTCCCACAATCACAACTGTAGCATCACCTCCTCGTCACCAAATCTTCCGCATACCATTTAGAAGCGATGTGTTGTCCTGTCTCACACCGCAATTGATTTCTTCTTTCGATTTTTAGATCATGTTTTCCCCATTCATTCCATCTTTCTTGTTGTTTTCAACCATCTTGCATGGCTCATTCAGCGAAATAGACGTCCGCAGCCCCGTCGCCCACTCAAATAGCTCAAATTCCCCACAAGTACAATCAGCCGACAGAATTGCCTTCCCTTCCTTCATCACCATCTTCTCGCTCACATCACGCAGTGGGACAATCCGCTCTGTTCCGATCATTTGCGTCAACGAAACCAGTCACTTCTCAATCCCCTTCTTCTCATTATTCGCTCTCTCCTTTTCTTCCTCTTAAATCTTTTCCTCTTCACTCCTTTCCTCTTCTCCTTCATCCCATCCCTTCACCTTCCAGCTTTTCCACCACACGCCTCGACTGCAGTAATTGCGACACCAGCCGATTTATCACCGACGGAAGTAGCGACGGGTCAAATAGATCGCAGATCGATGTGAGCGCATTCACATCTGCAGCTGCAACGATCCGCTTTTTCCCCGACTTCGTGCTCACAGATGCTGCAAGCGATGGAGCTTGACCAACAAACGGAACAGAAAGCACCACCTAAAGCACAACATCATCAGCACACGAAACACCTCCATTCAGAACTCCCCTCCGAGCCACAACATATCCCTTGAAGCGTCTGTTGCTCCCTTAATTACGAATTCTTTTTATTTGCATGCGCCCCAGCTTCTTCTGACACAGCAATTAGCATCCGTCTATCGATATCGTCCATCGCTGCTGCAGACGTGTATGACGACGAAACCGCCGACGCATACGAAGAGTTAATTGCAGGCGAAGATGAAGATGATAATTACTTATCATCTCCTTCCGCTTTCTTCTCTTCGCTGCTCTGCCTCCTGAATGGAGAAGAAGATCTGCGTTCTGCTTTAGTTGAATAAGACGAAGTCAAAAAAAAAAAATAGAATGAAAAGAATAATGCTGTGCTGTTTTCCTGAAATAAAAATGTGCAAGAGATGTGAGATAATTTTTTAAAAGTTGACCAACAAACTTCACTTTGGCTTCTTCAATTTTCGCATCAGAAAGTTAAAACAGTTGATGAAGTCATTCACCTCAAAATGATGATCCTTCGAAGTGTTTTCCTTTCCTTTCCTTTTATTTTTTGAAATTTCATTACAGATTGTATGATGCCGAACTTTGAATAGTTAATATTCATAAAATTCCGATTTTGTTGATTGCAAAATAAAAGGAGACATAACAGAATGTTAATATTTGACTAAGAAACAACAATTAAGTTTGCTTGTGTATATCAGATTTCTTCAGTTCTTTCGAGAAGTGTACAGGATAAACAATCAAATTGACTTCTTATGCATATGCCATTTCCTTTGTTTTATTGGTCATTCATAATTGTAATTAGTGACTTTTGTGTATATCTCTTTTCAATTGTTTATTTGTTATTTAGTATTTTTTTAATACTCAACCAAAAGATCATAAATCAACATTGAAGCTTATTTTTTTGTGACTATTTTAATATTTTTAACATGTTCAAAAATTCAATAAGTTTGAAAAGAACAATTAAAAAAACCAGTAAACAAGAATAAACCAAATTCTTGATCCAAAACTCTAATCACAAATTGAGAGCAATTCCAACTGTAAATGCGATGCTTCACAGAACTTTTTGAAGTTTAATAAATATTTTGAAGTTGGTGCAGCCATTTTAGAATGATTATTTTGAAACAGATAGACTGTTGATTGAAAGTTGAAAGGAAGCTGAAGCTCAGAAATGAAAGATAGTCGAATGGAAGATGAAAGAGTTGCGTGATTGTGGAAGATGTGTGAAAAAATTATCTGCTGAAGCTCTGCAATTGAGCAATATTGGCTAAGGAAGAAACAAGTTTGTTTGAAGATGAGGTTGCAATATGATAGGAGATAAAAGTATTTTTTCGATAATTGTGAAAGAAAAATGAATTTTGATGAAGGAAAATGTGAGTTGAGTGAAATGGTTGATAAAGAATGCTGATAAGAAGAAGAAGAAGATGATGATGATGAAGGAGGAGAAGGAGAAGGAGAAAAAGAAGTGAATGAAGAATTTCGTGCTTTCATGTTGCTTGGCGAAGAGTAATGATAAGGCAATGAGCCAATTGTTGACGATGATGATGAATGAGAATAACTTGTATTTTCGCTTGTTTTATGAGAAAACTACCAAAAATTCGACAGGAATGAATCCAAAGTTTCATTAATAAAAGCATATGTTTTAAAATAGAAAAAGTCGATGTTATAATCAGATCAAGAAATTGATGGATTGCGATGTATCCAGATCTTCTCGATCATTCTCATTGGCTTTGCTGTTCACCACTTTCATTTGAACGAACTTTTTTATGCGTTGCTGTTTCATTTATCGGTTTAATCGCTTCTTTTTCTTCCTATTTTTCTCTATTTTTTCTTTTTTTTCTTCTACTATCACATCTTCTTCAACTTTCACTTAAAAACATTTCTAAAACAGATAAATAGACAGTATCAAAACTTTTTCATATTATTCTTGTGAATACTCGACAAAACTTTCAATTCTTCCATATTCCGATATATGTTCAGCAACATTGTTCGACTTTTCGTCTCGGTATATAACTTCAATTCTTTTATTTCCTTTTTTTTTCTCATCTTCCTCTTTTCCCTCGTTGCAATTATCTCTTTCTCTTCCTTCCTCATTGTTCTTCCCTTACTGCTTCAGCTGCACTCGTTGGAGTCATATTATGTCGTTCATCAAGTTCTGATATCTCTTGCTTTTTATCATCTGCATAACTGCTTCTAGGTACGTTGCTTCCTCAAATATTCATTCTTATTTATTTAGTGATCTCTCATTCAGCATTGATCTCACTGAGTTAACTTCTTGAAATATAAATTTGTTTGTGCTGTATGGTTTTTCGAATATTCTCTCTTAAGCCTAATGAAAATTTTAACTAAAAGGATGTCTGGTTTCAGATGCCTTATAAATAAATACTTATTCAAAGGAGAGAAAATCAAAAATAAGCAAATAAATGAATTTGAATGTGCTGGAAAACTGTGGATTGATAAGAAAACATTGGATGTGTTTTCTGCAATTGATTGAGCAAATATATTCATGTGATTTTTTTGTCGAACATCGTTAAATAAAAGCACATCTTTTTCAAAAGCCAATATTTTTTTCAATAATTGTTGCTTTTTAAATTGGAATCTCTGCAATTCACTTTTGCTGAATTAAAATGACACAAAACGGAATAAAAAGGAGAATTTGTGAAAATTTGTATTGCTTTGAATTAAAATCGTTTAAAGCAGCCAAACCTTGTTTTATTCAAAAGTTGTATCGGTGCAAGCTTCCGTTCTGCAGAAACACATTTTTTCCCCTTTCGTTCAACGAATATTTGTCAGGATAAACTAATAATTTAGAAAATTCTCAGTGAAAACGTTAAATAAAATCATATTCTTGAAATTTGAAAAGTGTTCAATATCCATCAATTCAAAAAATGCATGTGCTCTATATTCATTTTCCACGCATTGATGTTTGTTTTTAAAAGTTAAAATTATCAACAATAAAAGATTTCGCAGATCATCCCATTTGTGGAACTTTGTTATCACAAAGAATAAACTATTTTTTGTTGAATCATGGAACGAATCAAGTTTTCTCTTTTATCAAACTCGAGGAAAAGCGAAAAATGCAGAGATGTTTGGGAGTATCTATCAAACAAATCTGCAAATGATTGTGTGGAAATGCTGAAGTACATGTTTTTCCATACAAATACGGGTAAAAAAATATTTCCCTAGATTCAAAATATATTTAACGGTTTGTTTTTATTTTTCGTCTTTGTATTTATATTAATTAAACTCTTTTAAACTTTTGATTACTGAAGATCGAAATCGATATGTAATTTTGCGATTAGCGTCTGCGTATAATCGAGAAGAAAATCCACATACAAAAGTGACGCTTTTAAAATGTGTTTGCCAGGAATATGCCCTCTCGCAATTGATCGATTTGGGTTTTGAATGTTCTCATGGAAGCTATTATCACGCAAAGGATAATAGCTCGTTCACATCGTTTGATTTTCGAACTCCAAAAAAAGCTGCTCTTCCCCCATCAAAACGAAGTTTGATCTAATTCTTTATTGAAAAAATGTGTAACTGTTCATCTTTAATTTGTTCTTTGTCATATATTAACATTTTTACAGAGATGAGCCCAGAAGATGAAAAAGTTTTCACTGATTTCATAAATGAAAATTCAACCGAATCATCGAAATGCATTTGTAAGTTGTCACAACAGAATAACAGTTTGTCTTCTTATTGGGTTCTTTAATTAAAAGTGTTGAAGAATTATCACTTTCAGAATCTTCAATGGAAATAGATGATGATTTCAAAATCATAAACTGCAGCGAAGAAATGGAAGAAGATGAAGATCCTCTTTATCATTATTTCACAGAGAACAACACAAGAAGCGAATATTTGCAGACAGTAGAAGAATCAAACAATTCAAAATACAATGAATTCATTCACATGGAGATAGATGATGAAATTTCACTTTTGGACGTTCAATGTGAAATGGATGAAGAAAGCTGTTTCGAACCGGAAATAAATTTGGATTTATCAGAATTAGCATCGCAAAGCAATAATGGAGAAAATATGGAGATTGAAAAAAATGAAGAACTGCATTATTCCAACGAAACCAATGAAAATTCAATAAAGAATAGTCAAGGCTCGATTTCTTCTTGCAGCTCAATCATCGAATGCTGTTCAAAGAATAATCAGCACGCTGCACAAACTGGAACACAGAGAGAAAACAAGAATTATTATCCGTTACCAAACATGGGAAACACTTGTTATCTCGCTGCAATGCTACAAGTGTTCCGTTCTATTTATTTGCACTCAGAACGATTTTGTACACGAAAAGGGAAGATTTCACACTATTTGCATCGTTTGCTGGACATTGTCCAACCTTTGGATTTTTCAGTTAACATAAACAATGATAATGTCCCACAATCTTGGTCCTTGCCTTTTGTGAGATGTTGGGAAAAAAGGCATGGACTGAAAAAGGGTGAACAACAAGAATGTTATGAAACATTTTTTAATATGTACCAGGATCTCATATCAATAACACCAGCATTAGCAAACCAAATGAGAACGAACCAATCATTTCCAAGAAAATGTTGTGAATGTGGATCATATGAGTATGGAATTTGTGAATCAACTCCATTAATTCGACTTCACGGTTCAGATGTCATTTCGGAATTTAATGAATCATTTTCATCAGGTCAAACAAATACAAACAATAGAGAGGCCTTTTGTCTCAGATGTCAGAAAAATACAGATCAATATTCAACAATGAATATCCTTCAATTCCCTCATATTTTAACAATCACACTTGAATCTGATAAATTTGATCAAAAGAAAATATACAACATTCCATTACAAATTTCATTTTTAAAGAATGAAGAAACAATTAAGGCTTTTCCTTTCCATTCAGAAAATATGTGCAATTATCGATTGATAGCAGTTCTGTTTTATCGAGGGTCGAAAGATTGTGGACATTTTTATGCAATGTGTAGAAGCAGATGCCCATCACCAAAATGTTCATCATACAAAGATTGTTGGTATATTTGTAACGACGGAGAAATATCCTTCATTAATAATGAAATTACAACAGAAACAAACTCTCACATAAATAAAGGTTCAATTCCGTTTATGATTGTTTACTCTCAGGAGAATCGTGGATGCATTCCTGTTTCCGATATTGCTTCACCAAATTTGTTTCAATTGGGACTATCACATCAAGGAAGTTCTTTTTCGAATAATATTTCATCAATGAATCAGAGTAAAACAAATGTTCGTTCGGTTTGCATTAATTGTGATGGTTTATTGCAAGATCCTTCTTATTCACTTCATCCTAATACGACAAATCCACATCATTCCACTTCACCTTCAATAATATATGATGATGAAATTACTGAGGTTCATTCTTCATCAGAAAATCACCACAAAAAATCGACCTTATTTGATTTATCAAATCGACCTTCCGGATGTTCCATCCCATCTGAAATAGACACTTCATTTCTTCATTTTTCAAACGAATTTTCTTCTGAATGCAATTATCAAACGAACTCAAAAGACAATGAAACTAATAATACTACAATTAATAATCATCTCACTCATAATTCAACCGCATCTACAAAACCAAATGGAAAACAATCTCTCTTTCCAGAAATGATTTCATCCAGCCATTTGAGTGAAACAAAAAACAGATCAACAAATCCTAATCAATACTTTTCAACACTTCACAATTATCGACATCAAGATACACAAAATGCAAGCGTCAATAATCCATTCTTTCATGGTTCTCCAAACAATTCTTATTCACATATTAAAAAACAAAAAGTTCGTATCATTAATACAACAAAAGCGCAGCTATTCAGAAAGCTAATGGAAACCACGAATATTAAAATGTCAAAAAGTTCTTTCTACAAAAAGACAAAACACCTCAAAAGGGCTTCCAGGCGAACTGACTTGTGTAACTTATGTGAAATGTTCAATCATCTGAAGAAAAAAGAAGAATATCTTAAAACAAAATCACAAACATTGAATGATCAAGAGCAACAAACAATAAGACTAATTGAAAAGCATCGTTTTCTGGCGTCAAATCAACGTCAGCACTTCCATCAAATCAAAAGGAACATTGCATTTTCGGAAGCGTTGGTTTTGTTCGACTTTAAAGAGAATTGGACGCTTCCTATTTGCAAAAATCAAATAAGCCGAGATTATTACGAAAAAGAGGAAATCACACATTTTTGTGTAATTGTTTACATTGTTAACAAGAAAGGAGACAAAGAAAAGCACATTTTTAACTTCTTCTCAAACGCTCTATCTCACGACTACCGTTTCACCATTGAATGTCTGAAGCAAGTTTTGGAAGATAAAATCGTTAAAGACAAGCAAACTCTTCATTTTGTATGTGATACAGGGCCACACTTTCGGAATTCCCAGCTTATGCATTTTCTTCTTTCTGACAACTCTTCTCCCGTCAAAGGCAAACGAACAACTCTTTCCTTTTTTTGTGAAAAACATGGAAAAAGTGAATGTGACGGAGAATTCGGGAATCTGACAAACTGTGTAAAAAATAACTTGCCCAATGGACCTTCACTTAATAATATTGATGAACTTATTAAATTTCTGAAAGACCATACAGATGACTCATATGATTCCCTCCATAACAACTCGGATAATTATCAAAAGACAACGCGATATTTTGTCAAGTGTGATGCAATTATGTAAATTTTGTTTTTATTTTCTTCATTTCTTTATTAACTCAGACACTCTTCTGGAAATAAAATACGATGGAGGAAAATTGAAGCGAAGTCCATAAAGACGTATTTGTTCTATGAGAAACGAGGTAATCAAATTTTCAGATCTGTGTGTTCACCACAAAATTCCCGAGGAAAAGAGTTAATGAACTTCCTTGAAAAAAGCATAAGAGATGAAAGGATGATAAAATCCTCAAAAAAATATTCTCGCAAAACAGAAATGTTTGAAATAGGGAATGCCACAAGAAAACTATTAAATGATAGGAAAAAATTGGATACAATTTGTTTTAAAAGTTCTGGTCTTATTGATGAGTAATTTTGTTTTTGTTGAATTTTATATTGAAACGAATGACGTTTTTTGATTCGTCTGCTGCTCAAGCCATTAAGTATTTGCTTCAAACAAATGCTTTCTGGTACCCCAGTTTTCGCTCAAGAGCAAAACAAATGGGGCTAGGCTGATTCCGTCCTGGGACTGTGCTGTGACCGGTCCAGCACAGTCCCTTGAAGGCTTTGGGTCCAGAATCAGCCTCCCAGGGTAGACAATCATTAAATAAATTCGTTTCAATATTGAAATTCTTTTTTTTCATTAGTTTTATTTTTTCTGTTTTTCAAATGTCGGCATTTGATGTTTTATTATAAAGTATCACATTGATTTCTATTTAAAATATTCATTTTTCAATTAACTTTTGTTCAGTGAAATGATCAAGAAATGTATTATATTAATATTGAATTATAATTCACAAGTTTTCTACACATTTTCAGAGCAGATTGGATTAGTAATTTAAAGTGCGTTGAAAAAAAACAAGAACTTTCGTTGATTTAGCTTTGAATTAACAATAATATTTGTATTAACTGAAATTGAAAAGCAAATCATTCAATGATTTATCTATTGACATTGATCAAAAAGCGAATTCATAAAGTTTGTTTTCATTGCAACAATGAAATATGCTATTTAACGATCAATTGTGAATGATTTATAAATGCAACTGTTGCTTTTGAACAATTTGCTGTAACACTTTCTTTTCAGAAAATTGAAATGCCTGCGAAGCGTTTTTGAAGCACGGAAAAACACTAACAAAGATTCATAAATATTGCCTGAATGATGAATAACACTTCAATATAGACCAAAATATTTTTTGGAATTCACTTTTTGTTACAATGAAGATTTTGAATGCAGAGATAAATAGTTTGTTAATAAGGAAATAAGTGAAAATGAACGAAGAAAGGAACTGAGAAAAAAGAATCCGAAAAAAAGAACAAAATTCAGAGATCAAAGGAAAGTCCAAAGATAAGCATCCAATTGAAAACATGGCTTATGAATATTATGTTCAAATCACAGAAAAATCTGCGGGAATCTTATAACGGAGTTTGTTGTTTGCATCATATTGCTTATATTTATTGTGAAGCTGATTAAGCTTTATTCATCCTTCTTTCGTTTTTTTTGTTAGAGCGCATTTACACAAATATTCATAAAAAGATTTTTCTTTCTTTTTCCTTCTTTGCGTATATGTGATCTGAATTACTTTTTTTGATGATAAGAATAAATGTTATTTATATATTAATATTTTCAAGGAAAGTTACTTTGTTCCCGTTTTGTGAGTGATAGTGTTCAACTTCTTTGTGAAGTTCACCAACAACAACTTCAATAATGAAATTTTATGTCTTCTTCTACTCCATCTGATCTTTCTTTAGTTGTATTCTCAAATAATCCGGTTTCTTCTTCTTCTCCTCCTTCTCCTTCCTCTTCTCCTCCTCCTCTTCTCCTCCTCCTCTTCTCCTCCTCCTCTTCTCCTCCTCCTCTTCTCCTCCTCCTCTTCTCCTCCTCCTCTTCTCCTCCTCCTCCTCTTCTCCTCCTTCTCCTTCCTCTTCTCCTCCTCCTCTTCTCCTCCTTCTCCTTCCTCTTCTCCTCCTCCTCTTCTCCTCCTCCTCTTCTCCTCCTCCTCCTCTTCTCCTCCTTCTCCTTCCTCTTCTCCTCCTCCTCTTCTCCTCCTCCTCCTCTTCTCCTCCTCCTCTTCTCCTCCTCCTCTTCTCCTCCTCCTCCTCTTCTCCTCCTTCTCCTTCCTCTTCTCCTCCTCCTCTTCTCCTCCTCCTCTTCTCCTCCTCCTCCTCTTCTCCTCCTTCTCCTTCCTCTTCTCCTCCTCCTCTTCTCCTCCTCCTCCTCTTCTCCTCCTCCTCTTCTCCTCCTCCTCTTCTCCTCCTCCTCCTCTTCTCCTCCTTCTCCTTCCTCTTCTCCTCCTCCTCTTCTCCTCCTCCTCTTCTCCTCCTCCTCTTCTCCTCCTCCTCCTCTTCTCCTCCTTCTCCTTCCTCTTCTCCTCCTCCTCCTCTTCTCCTCCTCCTCCTCTTCTCCTCCTCTTCTCCTCCTCCTCTTCTCCTCCTCCTCTTCTCCTCCTCCTCCTCTTCTCCTCCTTCTCCTTCCTCTTCTCCTCCTCCTCTTCTCCTCCTTCTCCTTCCTCTTCTCCTCCTCCTCTTCTCCTCCTCCTCTTCTCCTCCTCCTCTTCTCCTCCTCCTCTTCTCCTCCTCCTCTTCTCCTCCTCCTCTTCTCCTCCTCCTCCTCTTCTCCTCCTTCTCCTTCCTCTTCTCCTCCTCCTCTTCTCCTCCTTCTCCTTCCTCTTCTCCTCCTCCTCTTCTCCTCCTCCTCTTCTCCTCCTCCTCCTCTTCTCCTCCTTCTCCTTCCTCTTCTCCTCCTCCTCTTCTCCTCCTCCTCCTCTTCTCCTCCTCCTCTTCTCCTCCTCCTCTTCTCCTCCTCCTCCTCTTCTCCTCCTTCTCCTTCCTCTTCTCCTCCTCCTCTCTTCTCCTCCTCCTCTTCTCCTCCTCCTCTTCTCCTCCTCCTCTTCTCCTCCTCTTCTCCTCCTCTTCTCCTCCTCCTTTTATTTTCCTCCTTTTATTTATTCCAAAGAAGAAAATAATCTTATGTTACAGCATCAGCGATACGATAACTGTGCAGGCGTCAATCCTTTTTCGTCAAGATTTTCAAATTTTCTCTGTCAGATTGTTTGGAAAGACATTCACAGAGATCAACAACGTGAGATGAGTGCAATACGCGTTGAGTAATTGCTCAGGAGAAATAATGAATGAGAAAGGAAGAGAAAGAGAAAAGAAGAAGAACTCAGAAATTGAGCTACGACACCACGAGGTAGCGAATGAGATGATGGCACTGCAATCGGTACAAAGCGAATGGAAAGAAGGCAGAAGGAGAGAAGACGACAAGGCAATCGAAGTGGCTTCGTGGAAGCAAACATAACAAGAAGTGGAAAAAAAGAAACTTGTTTTCTAACTGTGGCTGTCGGGGAATGATGGAGAGGAGAAGCTGAAGACCGAAAAGCAGCAGATGCATGAGAAGAAGGAGATTGTTACGAACCTGAAGCATTATATATATAAACCTATGTTAATGCACAATATTTTTACACGGACCAAGGCGAAACTTACGTTGCATTTGACTCACTTGTTGTCAATGCTATCGCTAACGATGATATTCTAAGAGGAATAGCGTTTTGAGGAGCAAATGAAAAAGCTGGCATGGAACAACAAAGAAAAGAGGAGAATGATGATTGAGGAGAACAAACGAGAGATTATGCAGAGAGAGAATAAGGAGAAAGCAAAGAACGCAGAAAAGTCAAATACTTCAAAAATTATTGTCACAGTTCATCCTTTTGCAGATGTGTCTCAGAAGTCGCAAACGGTAAAAGCATCCCACAAGACATATAAGTGAACACCGTTTCTCATCCAACCTCGCTTCCATCCACTTTTTCAATTTTCAATATCATCTATGAGCAGCCAAGGCAACCTCTTTCCTTCCAAGTGAAAAAAACCAGTTAGGTCAACAAAATTCAACTTGTCAATTTTCAAGAGATAATCTCCTGCTTGGACGAGCTTGTATCTGTTATGAAGCAGTACCTGATACCATTCAATAAAATTTGTGGAACAGGAGATGGTCAAGTGGACTGGAGAGTAATTAAAAGTGACAAAGAAGTTGAAGAGGTTCAGGAAAGAGCAGACAGAAAAGGAAAAGGAAAAACTTCATGCGGAGCTGAGGAAGCTGAATGAAGGAGAAAAGACAGGCGAAAAGATGACTGCGAAGTTGAATTAGAAATCGGAGTTAAGGGGACGCATAGAAGAGAAAAAGAGGATTTTGAAGAAGGAGAACGAGTAGAGCAAAGAGTTTGTGCAGAACGATAAGCTGCCACAGTTTGTGAGCCCCCCGAACAGTAAAACTTCTCAGGTATATCCAATATCTTCTTCTTCTCCTTTTTCTTCTGCTGATGCTTCAAATTTGAGGTCATCAAGAACAAACATCTTCAAAAGTTTTCTGAAAACATGATTGACTTTTCGGTTTCCACATAATTCTCATTATGGCTGGATTTAAGAGGAGAAATGGCAAAGACAGATGAACAGAAATGTGAAATATGTATGACTGGTTATATGAGCATTTTTTTGGAGTTGTTTTGTATGATTTTCGTAATTTTTTTTTATATATATGTACTGAAGGATCAGAATATATTTGTTTTTCTTATTAGTAATTTTGTGCTTTCATGAAACAACTTAAATATTTGTTGTTATCACTTTTCTTCTTTTTCTTCTTCTTTCTCATCCATGAACTTTTTTGACTCATTTCAGAATATGTAATTTCACTATCTCATCTTCTGAGTGACATCTCAGCTATTCAAGCCGCTCTCATCGCGCAAATTCGCTTCCTCTGCCCTGCCAGCGAAGATACAATTTCACTTCCTTCTTTTCTCCAAAAATAGAAAACAATAAAATTTTCTACAAACACTTCTTGGCCTTCTGCCACCAGGACTATTCATTTTCCAGGTGCAGATGAGCACACCACATGCACCACTTCCTTCTGTGATGATTCATGGAAACCACTGAAGAAGGGATGAAAGAGATGCAGGGAGAGAAAGTGAGGAAGAAGAAATGAGGCTTGAACTGCCGTTTTGCCAGGATCTGCACTCAATATCATCATTATTGATGCTTCTGGAGGTGCATCAAGGAAATTTTGTGGAGCGGCTGGAAAAGAGAGAGAGAAAGAGAAAACAGAAAAATAAAAGGAAGAGAAGAGGAAGAGAGAAGAGAGAAGAGCAAAAAAATAAAGAATTTTAGGAAACAGCCCAAATGATGGAAAAGAAAAAGATAAGCAAGGAAAGCCAGAAGAGAAACATGAGAAAGAAGCGAAAGACTGAAAAGAAGAGAAGGCCAAAGAAGGCACGGAAGAAAAGAAGGAGAAGAAAAAAAGAGGGAGTGAGAGATAAAAAAAAATAAAAAGAAATGCAATCCGAAGGAGAACTTTTTTTTCTGTTTATGGAGAAAAATTATCTCAAAATGCCTCGCTTTGAAAAGAACAGTTTGCAACTAATTTGTTAGATAAAATGAGTCTCAAATTCAATATTGTTTCAATTTTTTTTTTTTTTTGGACTTAGAAACACAGACAGATTATATTTTTAAAAAACATTATTGACATTTTTTAACTGCGAATCGATAATTACTGTGAAGAATAAAATGCCAGTTTTGAAGAAAAGAAAAAAATGAAAACGAGAAATATATGGAATTCAATGAAACTTTTAAAACAACAATAATATTCAGTTTAATAAGAGAATGAATAGATTACAAACAACTTACACTCAATTTATTGCAAAATTTGATACAATATTGGATAGTGTTGTTGCATATTTGAAACAAACAATAAAGTGATTAAGTTTTTCATTATTGTTCACGATTGTGCGAAACAGTAACATTTGACAAAATTTTTCCAAATCGAAATGATTGCATTTCTATTGGATAGCGCAAAATTATCATAATAGATCATAAACATTCATGCAATATGTGCGAACCGTAAAAGTTGTTTTTCATCAAAAAAGACAAATATCAAACAAGTTACGTTTTTAATAATGGTCATCCAACAATAATCATTAAAAAAACTATTTTTTTTTATAATTGTTGACTTGAAAGTTGATGACTGATATTATTCATGATGCCTGAAAGCATTTTTGATGTTTGAAAACAGTTTTTTCATAATCTTAAACTTACCCCGAAAAAAAGTATGATCCCAAAAATAATTACCCATCTTTCTTTGAAATTTAATTTTTCATTATTCATTTGTCCATTTTTAACTATTTTAACCACTGTGTTTGATGGAGAATTTGTTATTGAAACTGTAAAACATGCGATGTTCAAAAGAAACAGAAAATAAAACATATACGACTTTTTTAAAAGATTTATCTATATTGTTTATGAACATGAAAAAATCGAGAAACAGAACGTTTGTTAAAATCTTTGAAAATAAACATTCTAATTCCCCATTATTTCGAAAAAATTCTTCTCCATCAAATTACAGGTATCGCAAAAAAATGCCGAACATTGCACAAAATTCCGGACAAGATCGATTTCAAAATAACTGCAAGAAGGAAAATTAGACAATTTTCCTCAAAAGATATCTCATCAACACAAACTCATTTGATATTCATAATTTACTAAGCTTTATCGTTTGTGCTCAGAAAAAGTTGTATTAAAAAACTCGAAGAAACTCAAAATCCAATTTCTCCGAAATTTCAAAAATGATTTTTACTGAGCACAAATGAGGGTATTTTGAAAGTTTTGTGTATCACTTTTGTTTGTATTAACTAGATGTATTTTGAGGAAAATTGTCAGAATTATTCCTCTTGTAGTTTTTGTGACGTCGATCTTGTCATGTATTTTGTGCGATCTCCAGTATTTTATGCGACATCTGTATTAGAATTTTCAAATGAAAATATCAATGAAAGTTGCGGTACACTTCTTTCGGTCAAGATAAATAATGTGTGATTGCTTTTCAAATCATAATTTTTTAGGGTTTGTTAATAATGTGAAAAAATTAATTGCTTTATGAATTTTGTTCCACACAATTGTTTCTGAATTTTTTCTCAATTAATTGTCTTTTTCTTTATTCTAATTCACAGGAATGTCAGATGAAAAAAACGCTCTGAAGAAAAAGTCTGGAACAAATCATTGAATTGTTCATTAAGACAAAAATATTATCCCAAATTCAAAAGTTTTTCATCATCAGCAGAAAATTTCCTATCCAAATGTGTGATTCTTTTTGAAAAGTCGCAAATGTTTAATATTCTTATGAATCAAATATTTCACATTTAGCTCATATTTTTGTTTCCACTCACGAATCTTTTTCAGAATGAATGAAATAACAATATCCAGGAATAGATTCCATAAAAGTGAAGTTTGGTGTGTGAAAACTAAAATTTGAGCAAAATATGAAAATTATTGTTTTTTGATAATTAAACATTTGCGATTTTTCAAAAAGAATTACCCAAATGTTGAGTGAAAGACAATTATAACAAATGCCAAATTTGGAAATGAAAAAACAGCTGAGGTACCATATAATAGCTTCATTTCTTTTCAGGGTTTATTTATGACTATACAAAACGAGAATTCAAACTGTAAAATAATAAAAAAGAAAAAACTTGAAAGCAAAAATTATTGCACATATTTCGTTTTCACGAAAATGAAAGTCTGATTTGGACAATGAATTGATATTGATTTGATTTATATGAAGAAATATATCAGAATTTTTCCTCTTGTGGTCACAGAGAAAAGGATGTTGAACAATATTTTGTGTGATGTCCCATATTTGAGACATAATCAATATTTCTGTTCAAAGACACATGACATATTATCATTATCTGAAGTTTTCATAACAAAATTCAGAACATTAAGAACACCTCTGTGACATGACAAGAGAAAATTGAAAAAATGACAAAATGACTGACACGATATTTATGATTTGTCAAAAAGGGTAATTTGTAACTATTTCATAATTCTTAATTACAATAATAATTTATTTGAAAATCCACATAAAATAATTCTTATTATTTAAAAAAATCATATTTTTTTTCTAATGTGATCAAGTTCCCAATATTTATTTTATTTGACACGAAATGTCAGTTAAGGAATATTTTTGTCACAATTTGTCATTGACCGTCACTGACGGTCACTGACAAAATACAAAAAACGACAAGATATTACAGATCCTATCAACAAATCATTTCCAATGTGCTATGAAAAGTCTTTTGAAGTTTTAGCAATCGTATGTTTTATATTAGTTTTAAAAAATTAAATTTAATTTTATTTTATTTTATTTTATTTTTTTTGTGACAGACGAGGCTTCAAGTTATTTGTCAGGTCACAGAGGCCTAACATTAAGTAAATCAAGTGATTGATTTCACAAAAAAAAAAAAAAATAAAATAAAATAAAAAAAAAATAAAATAAAAAATAAAATAAAAAAATTATATATCAGTCTATTTGTTGTTTTTTTTAGTAAATGGGTGATTATTTTTGAAAAAATATTTTTTCGAAGAAAAATTTCGGTACAAAAATTTTATTTTGAATTTTGTCAATGAACACAGAAAAGAAATAACTTAAACAAAAATTATCTCTGTCTTTCTTTCTTATCAAACAATGTCTTTTGATTCAATAAAATGAATAAAACATTTCAACAAATGTTTTATTTTCGAATTCATAAAACTTTCTTAATTATCCACACACCGAAAAATGTTATGATTTCAAATATAATAACCCAAATTTTTTTAAACATGGGACAAAATATTTTTCTTTAAGCATTTTCATTGAAAAATTATGAACTTTTCATTGACTTTTTGAGACCATAAAACGCAATAAAAATGGGTGCATTTTTTGGCTTTCGTGAGATGTCCCTATTCTTTATGTTTTGATTTCAATGATTCCTGTTTAAAAATTATTAAGTCCGATTTATTTTGAAATCTGAGAAAGAGAAGTGAAGTTATAAGAAAAGCTATTTTTCAATGCTTCGTGCAAAAAATGCTTGAAAGTCCATATTTACCCCCACATATTTTTGAATAATTTATTAACAACACACTAATAGTGAAAAAGAACTTTCTTTTAAAAAAATGTTACAAAATCATCTTTAAAAAAAAGAATTATATAAAAAATAAAAAATGGAGAATCAATATTTCGATAGTGAAAAAAATAATATTAGAAACAAACATTAGATGTAAATGTTTTGTAGTAGATAAAATAAGACAATTAAATCTTTTTTTGCTGGCCCTGTAGCGTAGCTGGATAGCGTGTGGGATTTCTAATCCCGAGGTCGTGGGTTCGAATCCCACCAGGGTCGTGTTTTTTTTCCATATTGCTGATTTGATAACTTACAACCTATTTCATTTGTACAAATGATTCATGAAAAACAGAAATCAATAGAAAAATTTGAGATTTGATTGCTGATTTTTTTATTTTCATATATAAAAATTGATGAACAGTATTCAATTTTCTTTTGTAATTTTCTTTTGAAAAAATGAATAATTCCTTAACCTTTTCTTATTTCATTTTTTATTCAATGAAAACACACACATATATGATTTAATAAGAATTCATATATCATTAGAACTTGGTTTTCAACGATCTTTTCATTGATTTCATTGCGAAAGTTGCATTATTCTTGAATTGTTGGAAAAAAACTGAAAAATATCTGTAATCATGAATTTTTGGATAAGAAACATTTAACAAAATTTGCAATGCTTTATTGTGAATATTTCTTTTCAATTATTGCAGAAACTCGTCAAAGGGCTAACTTTCTTATTGATTTATCTGATATGAAAAATTTTATTTGTTTGAATGTATTTACCAAACATGTGTATTTTCAACACATCTGCTTTAAAAAATCACAACCGAAAATGATTGATTCAAATTCGCTTCAATATTGCATATAATTTTTAAAGCTTTTCGCAAACAAACCAAATTATAATTTGGATTAAACTGCGTAAACAACATAAAAATGATCATATATGCCATAGCTTAGTATTATAACATCCGAAAATGGTACATCCTCTGATTCAGATTGGCCTTTCGGCTGGAATGCTTCTTACAGGAACTTTAAATACTGTGTCTAAAAAACTCCAATTTCAAGTTTGCGTACCAGGTGACGACACTTGTCCTGGTGATTTAAAGAGTTTTGAATTTTTTTTTCAAATAAAAATAACTTAGTCCTTGTGAAATTTTGTTCAGATTGTGATTTAACAGTCCATCCTTCAAATCATAAATTTGATAAGGTTATCATTTCTTTTAATTGAGATTTCATAACAAAGATTTTTAGCCTTTCACTCAAAGTGGCTGTATGTTTCTTGGAGAAGCAACATGCCTTCTGTTTCATGCATTTTTGCTATTTAAGAATAGAAATAAACCAAAATCGCCAGAAGAAGCTGGACGTACAATGAAGCAAACTATTTTCAGAACTATAAAATACTTTCCATTGTTTATAATGCTTGCATTTTGCGATATGGTTGGAACAACTTTAGCAGCAATTGGTCTTGTTACAATTCCATCATCTATTTACCAATTGTTTCGCGGTTCTATCATTATTTTCTCAAGTATATGGTCTGTTACTTTCTTGAGACAAAAATATGGTTGGTACAAATGGGTCGGCATCGCTCTGGTTGTTACAGGTCTTTTGATAGTTGGACTTTCAGGAGTACTTAACAACTTAACATCAAAGAATTCCATATCAACAGGTAAATATATATTGGGGATTGTTCTTGTTATTCTTGGACAGCTGGCAAACAGGTTTGAAATAAACATTCAACAGTTTTAAACATTAACAATTTTTATATAAATGCTTCTTAAAGCACACAAATGATTTTTGAGGAGAAATACTTGAAATCAGCAAATCTTCAACCTCTGCTAGTTATTGGATTTGAAGGAATTTTTGGGTTTCTTATGTGCGTTGCAGTGGCATATCCAATTGTATCTTCAATTCCAGGTGATGATTGCAACAAATACGAGAACGTGTTAGATGCTTTAACCATGCTCGGGCAAAATACTTTTTTGCTAATTATGTTTCTGTGCTATTTTGCTTCAATTTCTTTTTACAATGGGCTGGGATTGACAGTGTGTTTCTTTATCATTATTTATATAATTATTAATGTGTTTGCAAACGTTAACTATAAAAATTTCTTTCATCCCCCCCCCCATTTTTGAAAAATATTTTCAAAAAAAAAAATAGGTATCGAAACTTCTTTCAGCAGTTCACCGCACGTTGATTGATGCGTGCCGATCAATTTTCGTATGGCTGTCGATGCTTATTGTTAATTGGTGTACAAAAGAATCATTTGGAGAGCCTTGGCTGCAATACTCCTGGATACAGGTTATTGGATTCATTCCGCTTGTGATAGGAACTCTTATTTACAATCACGTCATCCCAATTGATGAATGGGTGAAGAAGCTGAGGAAGTCAAAGCAGACAGCAGAAGTCAGCGGAGGAGAAGACAAGCCTTTGCTCTCATCTCAGGATGACATTCCATATCAATCGCTGGAGGAGAAAGATGACACTAAAAGTGGAAGTTTGTTGGATGATGACATGAAAAGCGATAAAGGGAAAGAGAACGCTAATTACGGAACTTCTATGATGTCACCTTCTCCATCACCATCACCATCACCATCTCCTTCATCGTCTTCTTCGCCATCTTCCAATATGCAGACAAATAATCCTCTCGCAACCGATAAAAACTCTGTTAATTCAGATCACTAGAGTTTTAATCTTTTTTACATTAAAATTTTCTTTAAGAGTGTTTATTTTGGAAAATATTCTTTCTTTGAAATTAATTATTTTATATTAATAGCAATGATTTGATTTTTATTCTTAATTTTCATGACTTTCACAAACTGTATTTTAAAATTTTTGTTGATATCACATTTCTTTTTTAGAAGTCTGTTTGAAAAAAAATGATGAGAAGAGATTTCATGAATAAGAAGATTTTTTTTTTTTCTTTTTTGATGTAGATAAAATACAAATCGATTTTTATCTTGATGTGGTTCCGATCACACATTCATTTGTAATTCTTTATTTTTCGCAAAGTGCAGACAACGATGGATTCTGACGATGAAGGAACAGAAGATTATCGCCAAGGAGGTTATCATTTTGTGCATATTGGCGATGTCTATAACAATCGTTTCAGAGTCGAACAGAAACTTGGATGGGGGCATTTTTCCACAGTCTGGTTTTGCACTGATTTGTTTGATTCTTTATTTGTTATCAAATAAGTATCATAACTTATTTTTGGTAATTAACAAACATTTTTCTTTGATAAATCCGAATGATTTTTCCTTGGAATAATTCTAACTTTTTTTGTGCTATCAAACGAAAATTGAAATATTTTAATATGATTATGCTTCACAATAAATGCAAACAGACGTACAGGTAAAAACGTTGCACTTAAGATTATTAAAAGTGCGTCTCATTACATGGAAGCTGCTCGCGATGAAATTGTTCTTTTATCTCAAATTGCGAATGGAGATCCAGATTTTAATAAATGCGTAGTTCATTTAATCGATAGCTTTGAGCTTGAAGGTCCAAATGGAACCCGTTTGATTGTTCTCTTTCATATTTTTTCACTTTATTGTCAAATATTCAATTTATATTCAGACATGTGCATGGTCTTTGAAGCTTTGGGTAGCAATCTATTAGCATTAATTAGAAACTATTCATATCGTGGGATTCCTTTGCCAATTGTGAAATACATTTGCCGTGAAATACTTGTTGCACTGGATTATATTCATCGAGAATTAGGGATAATTCATACAGACCTAAAGCCAGAAAATATTTTGCTTGAATGGCCAATTGTTTTTACTCGTTGCTTGGACGGTCAAAGACCGAAGGAATAGTTTGAATTAAAAAATTTATCATAATTTCTGAATGGATATCTTTCGATTCATTTTTGATTAAATTCGCATTTTTTGTTCATTAACTCTTCAATCTTCAACTTCTATGACAAACACAGTCCCATCTCATCAGACGCCCAAAGCGAGTCTTTTTTGCATGCGCCAATTCCTCAGTCGCCATCAATGACTCCGCCTGGTGACGAATACAATGAGACTCAACAGACTCCTTCTGCTCAAAATGAGATATCATTTGGTAACTCTGAAGGATCGCAACCATCTGCTTCAACGACCACAGAGATACAGTCACAAGCCCATTTGCCTTCCACTTCTGGTGAGAATCCGTCAAGCAAGCAGGATAACACTGTAACTGCTGAGGCGGCGACTGATGCAACAAGTGAGTCATCATCATCATCTTCTTCTTCATCTTCTGCTTCAGAAGAGGCACTCCCTTGCGTCAACCCTTCTCCCACACCATCTCCGACATACCTCACTCTTCAGTCTATTCTACCGTCTGATGTCATTTGGTCTGAGCTGTCAGCCAAAGAAAAGCAGAAATACAAACAAAAACTGGCAAAAAAGCGGAGAAAAGAAAAGCAGCGAATGGCAAAAGCTGCGAAAGAGGCAGAGTCAGAAAGAGAAGAAAAGAGTGAAGGTGCTTTTGTTGAAGAGAAAGCTATCAAAAAGACAGAAGCAGAAGAATTGCCATCTTCTTTGGCAACTGCTTCGATTGACTCGACTGCGAAGGATGAAAGACAAAAGAGTGATTGCATGAAACGTTCAGATGCAGTTGTTATTAAAGAAGAAGAAGAAGAAGAAGAAGAAGAAGAAGATGATGATGATGATGAGAATGATGAAGACGATCAAGCTATTCACAAAGAATCAACAAAGGCTGGTGACAATAGAGATATTCTGACGAAAAAAGAAGATGGAACAACAGAATGTGAAGATGGAAAAGCAACGCCTCATCTTTTGGAAGAAGACATAAATGCAGAAAGGAACGAGGAAAAACAAAAAACTGTTTCTTTTGATGCTCCAACGAACACACAGAAATCAAATGCATCGATTTTATCCACACCAACCACAAAGCAAGACAGACAGCCATTTTCAGCTGAATCTTCTTCAAAAACAGATTCTTCTTCTGTTTCAGACGCTGAAATGCTTTTGGACGACCCAATCTCAACGCCATCTATCGACACCTTGACTGATTCACTTTCACGTCTTTCGATTCACCCCACTCCACACACTGAACAAAACACGTCATCTTCTTCATCCTCATTCTCTCCCTCTTCCTCATCTTCCTCTTCCTCATTTTCATCTGACACTTCTTCTCCAAATGTCACTTCAACAGCAGCATCGTCTGCTCCTCATTCACCCAACACACCCACTTCACCATCCCATCCTCTTTCGCCTTCTACCAACTCTTCCTCCACCGACAACACTTGCAGCTCCTTCGCTCTCATTTCACAGACTGAAACTTTGTCGCCTGCTGTTTTTGCAATGCCATTTCCTGCTTTTCGCAAAAAGATTAAAAACGACAATGAAACTACTGAGGCTTCTTCTTCTTCTTCTTCTATTCCATCGAATGCCAATCCGAATCAATCTCATCTGTCCAATTCGGATTCTTCTCCACTACACTCTTCAAATCAACCAGAATCTGTTCTTGAAACTTCTGACAATCAGAATTCTTCATCTTCATCTTCTACTTCTGCACATTCATCACGAGCAGCTGTGTTTGAAGAAACTGATTCAAAATCATCTCCTCCTGCTCCTTCATCTCAAGATGGATCCCTTTCAGCCAAAAAACAGACAAATGAAGAGAAAGCAAACTCAAACAATGCAAATGCCACAAACATGCCAATCATCAAGCCAGAATTCAAGAAGAAAACAGACTCACAATCATATTCACCAGATTTTGCATCTCCACCAGCGTCACAGCCTCGTCCATCACAACACATAGCATCCACCACCTCAATCAGAACCAACTCCATTTCCTCGCCTGTTCCATCTCCTCCTCCCTCAGCCCTCCCCGTGGGGCCATACTTGCTGGGCACTGTCCCGAGGGAAGGCTACTCCAAATACGACGTCAAAGTGGTGGACTTTGGGAATGCGTGCTGGATCGACAAGCACTTCACGTCGAACATCCAGACGAGGCAATATCGCTCGCCTGAGGTCATTTTGGGGTATGACTACGACGAGAGGACGGACATCTGGTCGTTCGCATGCATCGTCTTTGAGCTTTTGACAGGCGATCTGCTGTTTGAGCCGCACTCGGGCGACAACTACGACAGAGACGAAGACCACATTGCGATGTTTGTGGAGCTTCTGGGGCCGGTCAAAAGGGAGTCTGCAATGAAAGGGAAGTGGTCGCGGCAGATCTTCAACAGGAGAGGAGAGCTGAGGCACATCAAGCAGCTCAATCTGTGGCCCTTGCGCTCGGTGATGATCAGAAAGTACCACGCCCTGCCGCAGCAGGCAGACGAGTTGTGTGCGTTTCTGCTGCCTTGTCTGGACTTCAACTCGAAGAAGCGGCCTTCCGCAGAGGAGCTGTTGAAACACCCGTGGCTGAACATTCGTGAGGGGGAGTCGCTGACAGGGGTGAGCTGGGTGGAGAAGCCGATTGCAGGGCGGGCAGACATGAGCGGTGGAGGAGATACTGACCCGCTGGTTGACAAGGAGATGGTGGAAAGAGAGCGGAAGAGGGCGGAGGCACTGGAGAGGAGGAAGATAAAAGAGATCGAAAGGAAGAGGAAGCGCGATCAGGAGGCACAACGGCGTTTTTCTGTGAGGCAGCACAAGTTGGAGCAGAGGCAGCTGAAAGGGAAGATGAGAGAAAGGCTGATAAGCGGATGTTCAGATGAAGAGGCAAAAATGATGCTGAAGCAGCTGTTTGGGATTGAAGTGGAGGAAAATGATGACTTGCTGAGAGTGTTAGAGGAGCTTGGGATCAGCAGTGGATCGATGGAAAGTGATGACTATGAAGAAGAAGAGGAAGAGGAAGAGGAGGAAGAGGAGGAAGAGGAAGAAGAAGAGGACGAAGATGATGATAACGAAGACTCAGAGGATTTAATTGCACATCAGATGGATCCAGTTGTTGTTGTTGATGATGACTCAGACGAAGAGAGCAACGATGAAAGAGAGTCAAACAAAACAGGAAAGAAGCAGGCTTCGAAGGAAAACTTGAACGAAAACAATAAAAATAACACGGAGGAAGGAGATGAAGAAGAGAATGACGATGAGGAAGGAGATGTTGAAGAATCCGATGAAAGTGAAAGTGAAAGTGAGAGTGAGAGTGATGATGAAGATGAAGAAGATTCTGAAGAGGAAGAGGAGAACGAAGAGGAGCAGTCGGATGAAGAATATGAAGAAGAATACGATGAATCTGATGAAGAGAAAGAAGAAGATGATACTGAAGGGAAATATACAGATAAAGAAGACGAAGATGAGGAAGACGAAAACGAAGAATCCGAAGGAGTTTCAGAAGAACTTTCAGAAGCAGATTCAGGTGGAGAATCAGAAGCATCGAGCGAAGCATCGACTCGATCGTTTTCTGTTGAAAGCGGAAGACAGACCGAAGGGTCGTTGAGTGAGTCATACAGCGAGGAAGGGAGTGATGAAGAGATGGCATCTGAGGCAGAGTCAGAGCAAGAAAGCGAAGAAGGAAAGGAAGAAGGTACAAAGAATGACGAAAGTGCAGAAGATGAAGAAGAGAAAGAAGAAGAAGAAGAAGAAGCTGAAGATGAGATAAAAACAGACTCAAGTGAAACTGATGAAAATGATAGAGAAGAAGAAGAAGGAGAAGCTGAGGAGGAGGAAGAAGAAAATGATGATGAAGAAGAAAAACACACAGAAGAAGCAGATGAAAGCGAAGTAATCCAAAAGAGAGAAGAAAGAGGCAAAAAGATCATTGACGAAAGCATAGAAAGGAGGATGGAAGCAGGAAGAGACGGCACGCTGAATGAAGACGAGAACTATCAGCATTCTCTTATTTCATCTGCATTGGGGATGCGCAGGGACGAGGGCCATCTATACAGAAAATCGCATCTTCGTTCTGATGAAAAGGGCAGACAGAGCGACAGAGAAGATGAGCTGGAAGGCGATGTGTTGCATGTTTCATCGCCATTTGCAGAGGACAGGCAGCATTTGCACCAGAGCATCAATGCGCACCGCTCGCTGGAGCATCAGCTGCAGGAGATAAACAAGCTTCTGCAGAATGCGCAACAGTCAGAGCTGGATCTTCCGCCAGAGCTTGTGTACAAATATTTCTACTACGAGAAAATGCTTCTGGACGGGGCAACTGGGCATTTTGCGTCGCTTCCGCAGCAACTGCAACAGAAAGAAAGAGAGAGGAGTCATATGATAGATAGTGCTGAAGAAGAGAAAGCAACGGAAAACGAAGAAGCAGAAGATTCAGAGAGCGAAGAAGAGCAAGAAATATTGCACGAAGAATCTGCTGATGATGATGCTTCAAAGCAAAATATTAATGATGAAGTTGAAAAAGAAGATAAGGAAAAATAAGGGGAGAATAACGAAACGAAAATTTTGAAAAGAATTTGTTGAAGATTTGAATTATGCGAATCTTTTCATGATTGAATCAAAGAACTTATCGTTTCTTGTCACAAAATATAAAAAGAAAAAGAAAAAGAAAACTTATTTCACCTCTGGCATGACATGTTTTATATTTGTTAAAAAACAGCGTTTATAAATGCATTTAGTTTCATTTTCTTTTTGGATCATTTTTTCTAGAATTTTTGTGTTTGAAATTTTAATTTTGATTCTCTCCATTGGGATGAAGTAACATTCAAATTGGATCGATTTTTAATTTTTTTGAATGAAAAATATGTTCAAATCTGCGGATAAAAAGGTTTGCCTTTAACAGAATAATTACACCAAAAATTTATCAACATCCAAAAAGTTTTAAAACACGATCGAAAAAATTGAATTTATGATTGAAAAATATCTAACCTTCGAAATTTTTAAAAATTAATAAAAATCAGATTCTCATCACTTGCATTTCTA
Organism: Monocercomonoides exilis; assembly: GCF_001643675.1. Classification (NCBI taxonomy): domain Eukaryota; phylum Preaxostyla; order Oxymonadida; family Polymastigidae; genus Monocercomonoides; species Monocercomonoides exilis. The sequence continues at coordinate 380,370 of NW_027150550.1, forward strand.
TATTGTTAAATAATCCGAGAAAGTGATAAATTTGAACAAATAATATATATTTTTTCTTTTATTAGATGAAATTTGAATAAACTTCTTTAATTCAAATAAACCCATTTAATTCAAATGAAGTTTGTTTATTTTAAATGAAGTTGGAACATTTTAATTAAAGATTGCATATGCAAATTAACGCTGAAATCCATCATGTTAAAGCTTTGATAAATTATATTTCATCTTTCAAAATTACTAATTGGCTCATTTGGTGTTGTTTCTTAAAGTCTATAGAATTCAATTTTTTCAACGGTTTTGATCTTTTTGATATTAATTGGAAATGAAACAAAATCACAACAAAATGAGCTTCAAAGACAAAAAAAAAGAAAAATTTCGTGAGTTGAAAGTTTGTTTCGTTTATATTTTTATGTTTTTTTTTAAAAAACCAGAGATGAACGATTTTTATTTGGATAAAAATGTTATGAGGAAAAGTGAAATGCTCTGAACAATTTCAATGTCTAATACACAAATAACTGCAAAAGTGTACGAAATGAAGCGTGGAAGCTGACAAACTTAATTTTCTTTTTTCTTCTTCCTCTCCTTCCCCCTCTTCTCCACCCTAAACAATCTCCTCCCACATGCCCACTCCCCAATCCCAACCTCCTTCTCCATCTCCCACTCCTCTTTCTCCTCCTTCATCTCCCTCATCCAGCCTTTCCTTTTTTCTCCTTCTTCTCTCTCTTCCTCGTCCTCTTCTCCATCCCCTTCCCTTTTCCCTTCTCTTTCATCTTTCTCATCCTCATCCTCATCATCTTCTTTTTCTTCCCCTTCCCCTTCCTCTTCCCCTTCGATTTCCTCTTCCCCATCCCCTCTCCATATCCATCACCAATCCCATCCCCACCTCCAAATCCACCTCAATCTCCATCTCTCAAACACCCTCTTCTCCAACATCTCCTCTCCCCAATCCCCTCGATCTCTTCCATCCCTTCCCTCCCACTCACTCAATCCATTCATCTCAACCACCTCTTCCTCTTCTCTCTCTTCCACCAACATCAACATCAATTTAATCCCCTCCTTCTCTCTTCACTCATCCCTTTCCATCCACTCAACCATCTTCAAACACACCCACAACCCCATCGATGGTGCCATCCTCCCAAACCTCAACAGCCCTTCCACTTCTCTTTCTGCCTTCAATGCTTCTTTCCTCCACCAAACACGTTCTTCACCAAATGCTCCAGTGGTGCATGTTGGAAATGAATCTCAAAGAAAGAAACAAAGCAGAATGTCTGAATTTGATGAGAACAACCATCGCTTCGAATGGTGCGAATGGAATGATTCAAATGGTGGAAGCGATTGGGGTGGAGCGCTCAAAGTCAATTGCACAAATGCAAATCTCACGATCACTTCTTGCTCGTATAGCAAATGCTCAACAACAAAACATGGTGGAGCGTTATATTGCGATTATTTGTTAAAAGTTGATATCGCAAAATCCAATTTCACAAGCTGTTCAGCTGCTCATGCAGGAGCAGTCCATGCTACAAGTCCACGATCAAATTCTGTTTGGACATTCTCAGAAAACAGAGTGGAAAGTTGTTCAATAACAAACTATTGCGGAACTGGTTGGTACTTTTTCCTCTATTACATACCATCAGATGCAAAATTCCTATTCAAAAGTTACGTCTGCATTGCAAATACTGGTGGAGATGCGGCTGGTGCAATCACGTTTCATTTCCCTCCACCAGTTATAACTCCTCAATATTTTCTCCAAGAGTTCCAGTTCATCAACAACAAAGTCGAAAATCCATTCACCTTCGGTGGTGCTGCCCTGTGTTGCACAAGAATATTTGATTGGACGAACGTAATTAAATTCATCACATTTTGTTTCTTCAATTACAACAACGCTTCTATTTGCAGATGGAATGATGTGTTTTTCAATGGAAGCATAATCACACAATCCCCATTTGATAATTGTATATCATCAATTTAAACAAAAATAATTAGAAATATCGGAACTTCTGGATAAGAAATTATCAACGTTTGCTCCGTTTCGTCTCTTCTCCCTTTTTTCCTACAAATAAATTCCATATACCATTTTTCCACACTCTTTTCTTCCTTTTCTTCTTCACATTCTCTTCCTATTCCTACCGTTTATCCTCTGCATTTTTAAATCTTTTTTTGATGATGATGAATTTGCGCATCCACTCCTCTCCTGGTTCTCATAAATCCATCTCATTATTTCCTCTTTTTGCTTTTGTCCTTTATATTCCTTAAAAATAAACTTCATGCCTCCATTAAATTTCTCTTCTTCTTCCTCCTCTTCTTCCTTCTCCAAATCAATCGAACTTCCCTCTCTTCCTTGCTTCTCATTCATCCCCAAATCATTCGTACACATTTCCACCTGTTCCACATCTTTTCTCACCCACTCTGAACTTCCATCTGAAGTTATTCCTGAAAACCCATCTGCTGCTTCTTCTTCTGCTCTCCTGTTCTCCTGTTGGATTCCATCGGATGGAGAAGAATCACACACTTCACTTTATGCTTATAACTGTTTGTCTGCCTCAGCCTCCGTTCCCGCCTTCACAAACCTCAGCCCACTCAGCCCAAGCGCCTCCACAACAAGCAGCGCTATCGCTTCTTCCAGTTTCCCCTGGTTCTCTTTGATTCTCTCCACAAACTCTCTGCGCGCTGTCGGATACCCACCTTTCTCCTCATTCCCATCACCTTCCTCTGCCTCTTCCCGCTCATCAAACACTGCCTGCACAATCACTGCACGAGATTGAACAATATCTTCAATCCTCAGCCCCGCTGCCGACAGCCCCTTCTCCACAATCCCCCCCACTTCACACACTGCAATCCCTCGCCCCATCACTTCGTCGTCCAGCTTCACCACCACACGCCTCGACTGCGGCGATCGCGACACCAGCCGCGCTATCGCCGACGGCAGCAGCGACGGGTCAAATAGATCGTTGATCGACTGGTACGCATTCACATCTGCCGCTGCAAAGATCCGCTTGCTCCCCGACTTCGTGCCCACCGACGCTGCAAGTGACGGAAGCTGCCCCACCAGCGGAACCGAAAGCATAGCCAAAAGTGCGACAATCCAGGCGCAAGCAACATTACCATTCAGCAACGCTCTCCGCGTAACAACATATCCCCGCAACGTCTTCGGTGGATGGGGTGACAGCTGCATATGCCGCACATACACCCCAGCCGCCTCTCGATGCAGTCCATCGCTGCTGCCGACGTGTATGACGCAGCCACCGCTGACGCATCCGAATGGTTAATCGCAGGCGCTGATGATGGCAGATCATCCCCTGCCGCCTTCTTCTCTTCACTTCTCCGATTCCGGAATGGAAAAGTTGATCGGCGTGCTGCTCCATATCAGAATGAAGAAATATATTAGGAAGATGGGATTTGATCTGGAAGAAACAAAAGTGGAAGAAGAAGAATGAAGAGAAGATGAAAATGAGCCATTGCTTTCTACGGTACGTGAGAAGCAGTTTTTCATAGAAGGTGAAAGAATGTGTTTTCGAGTATTTCTGCGTTGAATCCCCACCAGCAATAAGTGAGGATGAGAAGGCGGGAACAGATCATTGCAGTTCGAAGGATATGAAGAAGAAAAAGATGTTATGATGAAATTATTTGATATTTGGAATAATGAAGGTTGTCGATAACAACTGCATCGATTCTCGTTGAAATCTATCTTGATTTGATTTAAACTTCATTGGTCGCATATTCTTCTGGCAAGCAGTAATTGCTGGATCCTTCAAACATTCAACTTGCCCCTTCACTTCTTTCCAACAAAAAATAGGTAACAATTGGCAATTCCTATTTCTCTTTCCTCATTTCCTCATTTTCCTCTTTCAATTCCTTTTCTTGGTAAAAAATATCTTTCAACTTAAGCATTTCCTCAACTAGAACTAAGGTCAAGCGTTTTATAATGTTATATTCACGCTCAATTTATGTATATCCACCTTTTCTCATCCGTCTTTCTTTTTTTTGATATGTTCTTTCCTCCTTATTCTTCATCTCGCTGAAAATGGATTTCTTCTTCATCTGAAAATCAGTCGTCATGTTTCAATTCTGTTTCTCTTTTGTCAAGTTCCATATTATCATTTCATCAGCAGAAATAAAAATATGAATATTCAAATGCGTATAACAACACATTCAACATTATTCAGGAAAATAAACCTTCAAAATAACTTGCAAACATTAATTCTGATTCAAGTATGAACGTTTAAAAAATAATTCTTCATTACTGACCCACGAATACGCCTTTAAACTATTTGTTTTTATTTCACCATCCATCAACAATTTGCGTAAAAAAGTGATGATCCCTCGCTTTAAAAGAACTTGCATGCTCCATGTATTAGGCTTGCAAAATGATCCATTGTCTTGTTAGCCAAACATCGAATATCTGCAATTTCAAATTTCCATATTTTTTTGATTTTTTGTTTTCAACAATTTCACTTAATCAGATAAGCGATAAAAATTGTTTTTGATTAATGTATTTATAATGTTTGCATATTTGGAATTTCCTTTATTTTCATCCAAACCAATGTGTTCATTTTTTTGAATTTCAGAAAAATGAAATCATATTTTCACTTATTCACAAGAGAGAAAAAAACATAAAAATAATTTTTATTGAACATCTAAATTATAATGTTCATTATTCTGTTCTTAATGAAATCATGATTTTTCAGAAACTCAAATGAAGTTTGGAATTTCTAAATGAAGTGAGTTTATTTGAATAAATTGTGTCTTATTCAAATAAAGTTATATTTTTTTCGAATAAAATGGAGTTATTTAAATTGAAATTTCTTATTTGAATTTCATCTATTATTGCGTTCTTTAGTGAAAAAAAGCTATTATTGGTTTGAATTGAATTTTCAATAATATTTGACATGTGTTCGGGAGAAAAAATGACAATTATTCAAGCATTTGAAGAAATTATTTTGGTTGGTGTTTTTATTTGCACCCTTTTTTTATAAGCACAAAATTTTTGAAATGAAAAATAAAAGGCATGATTTAAGAAAGGTGGACAAAAAATTTTTATTGAAAAAATGGCAAAAAAGAGCACCCCTCCGGGTTCGAACCTTCGACTCACCAACTTGCAAGTTTGTTAGCAAGTCGCTGGTGCCGATCGGCTAGAGTGCTCTATTTTTCTATACTTTTCTTACACAAATATTTATAACAAATCCCTAACCCTAAAAATTGATCAAAAAATAAACCACTTTTTTCGAGCGCAAACCCTAAAAAGAAGAGCGGGAACAAAACCCTAAGCCCAAGAACTGTTACGCTAACCCTACAACCTAAACCAAACAATTAATACAGAGATTATTTTTGAATTTTTACCCTAAAAATATAATTATACTGGGTCAGATCAATTTTGCCCACCTTTCTTAAATATTGCCAAATAAAAAAATAAAAAAAAAAAATAAAATAAAATAAAAAAAAAAATAAAATAAAAAAAAAAAAATAAAATAAAATAAAATAAAATAAAATAAAAAATAAAAAAGAACAGACTCAATAAGCAAAAATAAACAAAACTTGGGTCTAACAGTCTTCAAATTGATCTTTTTCCTTTTCTTTGATATGGGTGATTTTTTTTGACATCATAAAAAAAGATCAAAAATCGAAAAAATAAAATCTATTGTGGTATTTATTGATCAAAGAATATAAATGATTTTTTGCAAGTATTTTGCTTTTATTTCTGTCATATATATTTGGAAAATTTATAAGAACAAAAAAACATACCTTTTTTCATTAATAAGAATTTTTTGATCAAGTTAAATAAAAATGATACAAAAATATAATGACAAATATCATAACTTGTTGAAAAAAATAATATATTTAAAATTAAATAGAGAGATATAAATATAGAAAATTAGTTTATTCTAAATTGTATGCAATGTGTTTTATATTTATGAAGCTGAAACTTCATCTCCAAATTCCTGCTCCAGTTGTTCATTTCTTCGACTTTATTAAACGTTAGCAGAGATAGTGGATAATCTGATAAAGCTGAGTTCAACAGCTGGCTTTTCCTCATCGCTTTGAACAAAATGCTGACCATCAATGGAATTGATGCTGACGTCTATGGAAGAGAAGGACAGATCCCATGTGAAACCGTTGAATACACCTTTAATGGCTTCATTTCCTTCCTCAGTTCAACATTTGTTCCCACTTAAACACTCACACTCAGCTCCGATGGTACAAAAATCACTTATAACAATGAATTTTTTCTGATTTCCTCATAGTTTCTTCCTTTTTCTAAATTTCTCATTTTCCATTTCATAGAAAAATTCATGAGTTTTCATCGACTTAACTAATTGGTGCATGTTCCATCACTTGCTTTTAAAAACCCTTGACATCCACTCAAAAACTTATATCTCTTTTATATTTCCTCTCCCATTTCATGTTCAGCGACTTTTTGAAGGCACACGATGTTGTGAAATCTCTCGAAAACTATCCCTGCAACTGTTTGTTCAAAGAAAAATTTCCCCGCCTCGTTCTTTCTGTTTCCTCAAATTCTTTCAATCTCAAAATGAAAAAGTCAGAATCGATTTTCTTGTTGATTTCGTGCCTTCTGATCAGCTTTTCTTGGTTTAATATAGTTCTCTCATTTTCATATAACTTCAGCTGGCATTCTATGTTAGAATAAATAATTATCTGTGCTTCCGAAAAGAAATGAAAGATAAGAAACGATATCGAATTTGAGGGGAGTTGAATGAAAGAGAAGGAGATGAAGATAGAGCAGTAAGTGAGAGTAGAGAAAGAGAGTCAGGAGCTGCAGGACTAGCAGAAGATGAAAGTTTAGCGTGGTATTGCTGCGAGGGAGATAAAGAAGTTCTGATGGAAGGAGAAGATTGTTGTTGGATGTTCATAAACATGAACGAATTGAAAAGTGAAGAAGTGCAGTTAGAGAGAGGATGAAGAGAAATATTTTCATTTGCGTCAAATTCTGCAGCTGAATCAAAAGACGAAACCAAATTTTGAGCAGAATATTTTTGCATCAGATCCATCGCCATTGAATTCTGCAAAGTGGAGAAAGATACCAATTTTGAGAACGACAGCGCATCTCTTCTCCCAGGCACGTTGTTCTGACTGAATGTTCTTGTTCCTTTCTCTTGAAACAGCATAGGCGATCCTTTCCCTGCTCCTTTCCTTCCCTTCCTGTGTATCACTTCTGCTTCCTCTTTGTACGGACACCAGCTCCGCCACTTCATCACTCTTCCTCTTCTAAGCTCAGCCCTGATCTGCCTCAGCTCGCTCATTAGCGCACTCATCAGATTCAACCGCTTTCTTGTCTGCCTTGCATCGACTGCTGCATACGCAGGAACTTTCTCCATTTTCCTGCGCTCCCGCTCTTCTTTCTTCTTCCGCCTCCTCTCTTTCTCTTCTTTCTTCTCCTTTTTCTTCTTTTGAATTTCCTGCAGTTTCATCAGCCGAAGCAGTTTTTCTCTCTGATCATCAGATTCCAATGAATAAAACGTAGTTTTTGCCTCTTCATCGTCTACTTATCCTTTCTCGTTCTGAAATTTATCAAATATCGCCCTTGTCACTTCTTTGTTGAAATTCTTCGTTCCCATAACACCCAACGTAACCCCTTCTCCCCCTCCTCCTCCAACAGCAGGTGACAGCGGCGTTGTAGGTGCACCAACAGCCCCTCTCCCCATCTCCATCCTCCGTCCATTCGCTTCCCTCGCGTAAAGTGTATCGTTTCAAAGGCGCCTCTTCCTGAAGAATATTGTTTAGGCCGCGGAGAAGGTGATGGTGTTGTGTTCTGTTGCTGCTGTTTTTGTTGTGATTGCGATGAAAGAGGCTCTGGTTTTGGCTCATTATTATTCGTTTCGCCTTTTTTGTTGTTTTGAACAGATTCTTTTGCGTTTGTATTCTTATCTGATTCTGTTTGACAGTCTTTCTTTTGAAGCAGCTTCTTTGGGGTTGTTCATTGAATCCTCTAAAACCACTTCTTTATCATCATCTTTCGTGCTATCTTCATATCCTTTCTCTTCTTCCTTATTTCCATTTGCATTCACAGAATTATTCCAATCTTTCTCTTCTTTTCTGTCTTCTTTGCTATCTCCCTCACTTTTAGAAGCATCCACACTCATTCCTGGTCTTTTTAGAGACTCGTCAATCGGCGCTGGAGAAAGCAGCAAGTTTGGTCTGACCATCAAAAGCACCTCATTCACAACAGAATCACGTTGAAGCTCAAGCGCCTGGTAATACCTTCGCATCAACCTCTGTTTCTCTCTCTGTTTGTGCCTCTTCTCTCTTCGCTCTACTTCATCACTGATGATGAAGCTGTCGGAAAGGCATTCACTATCTTCATTTTTCTTCGGTTCCTTCAAAGAATCTTTTCTAATCAATGATAAACTCTCGTTTTCTTCTGCTTTGACATTATTTTCTTTTTCATCATCATTGTAATCTCTATCATTTTCAGGCTTCAATACCTTCCTCATCTTAATCAGTTCTCTTATCCTTCTTTCTTCTCTTCTCTCATTCATTCATTCTCTCTTTCGCTCTCTCTCTTTCTCTCTTCCTTTTCTCCAGATTCTTCGCTTACCGCTCCACCATCCGAAACTCTGCAAACAGCGGCAGCGCCTCAAACACATCTGGTGGGAGAATGAAATATTGTCTTTTCCTTCTTCATTTTAGCTGTTGCTTCATCCTTTTTATCTGCTGGTCTTCTTATGTCATGAATTTGTTTCAAAAAAATCGACGCGAAGAGGAAAAAGTAGAAGCTGAAGAAGAAGAAAAAGAAGAAGATGAAGAAGAAGAAGAAAGAGAAGAAGGAGAGGAAGAAGAAGAAGAAGAAGAAGAAGAAGAAGAAGAAGAAGAAGAAGAAGAAGAAGAAGAAGAAGAAGAAGAAGAAGAAGAATAAGAAGAAATGGAAGAAGAAAGAGAAGGAGAAGAAGAAGAAATAGAAGAAGAAGAAGAAGAAGAAGAAGTTGCAGCAATCGCTTTATCAGCCCCATTTCCCTCTCTTAAATCACTCCTATTCTTGTCTCTCATTCTGCTGTCTGCAATCGAATCGAGCCAAACGGAGCCATAGACGACACCTCCTGTTCGATCTCATACGTTCTTTTAAACAGCTTCTCATCCCTCTTTTCGTTTCTGTGTATTTCCGGAAACAGCTGGCCACACAACTGCAATGACATTGTTTTGCATGTGTGAATCAACAGCGGCTTCTTGTAATGTGCCCGCGTATTCATCTTGCTGTTCACCAAACGTTGCAGCTGCTTTGCCACCTGCTTGAAAAAGAGCACTGAGTCGCTTCGGACAGCAACCAACGACCGGTAAATGTGATGCTTTGCTAGGGACGTTGAATGGCTGATCAGTGCCATCGAACTCGTTGCCAGGTCAACAGGCAGCAGTAGCGTTGGAATCGATGAATGTATCTCCACCAGTGCCAAGGGCAGCTTCACGAGGGAGGAGGCAGTGACAGTGAAGGAATGGAGTGCGCTGTTGCTGATGGGGTTCACACCATTCAGTTTTCTGTACAACATGCTGGTGTGTGTGGTGTCGAAGAAGCTCATCTTTGCGTGGAAAAGCTTTGAGAACACTTCTGTCTTGATGGCATGGGCAGACTGCATCCGGAAGCGGGTGGTGATCAAATTCACAAGAATCTCGCCGAGCGACAAGAATAATTTCATGATGATGTGGATAAAGAATAAGAAACTTGACGAAAGATTGAAACGGCTCAGAAAGGAGAACAGAAACATTTTCTTCTTCTGCTTCTTCTGCTTTTTGTGCTTGAAGGAGTTTTTCTGAAGTGAATTTTTTGATGTTCTTGTTTTTGAATTGTCACTATTTTTGTGATTGTTTTCTTGAGATGATGGTGGTGGTGATGACATAACTGAATCATTCAATGTTTTGTTCAAAATTCATTTTTCTTTTCTTCTCATCCTCCCCTCTCTTTTCTCCTCCAAGTCCATTGAGTATCCTGTTCATCTGCTCCATCTGTGCATCCTTCGCAGTCCACGTGTTGAGCACAGCGCTCTTCCCATTCTGAGCAACGTTACTCAGCACAATCGCCAGCAGCGCCAAGAACAGCAGGAAAAACGACGCATGCTTGAAATACCACAAAACAGAGGAGAGAGAGACAGAATCAGCCTCCATGTCGAAGGACTCCTTCAGATGCCCCAGTTCAGAGGGAGAAGGAGAAGGAGAAGGAGAGGAGGAAGAGGAAGAGGAAGAGAATGAGGATGAGGAAGAAGAGGATGGAGAAGGAGAAAGAGAAATCGGAGTTTGAATGATTGAAGAAGAAGAAGAAGAAGATAAATGTGAAGGTGAATGTGAAATGCGTGAAATGGGTGGAGAAAGTGAAGTGTTTGAGTGAGTCAAGTTGAATGGAGAAGAAGAAGAAGAAGATGATGATGATGGAGAAGGAATGTCATTTGCATCTTTAATCTTCTTCTCACAATTGTTTTCAAAATTATCTCCCAATGTTTTTCTTTCTCTTTCACCTTCCTTCTTCTCTTCTTCCTCTCCTCCTCCTCCTTCCTTCTCCTCCTTCACCATCACCCCCATCTCCTTCACAATCCCCTTAAACTCCTCTGCCCTGCCTATCTTTCTGATCCTCCCGTCCTCTTCCATCGCGATGGCCGTGTCAAAATAAGGCAGATATTTCGTGTGATGTGTCGCTAACAAGACGGTCTTCCCTTTCAGCAGCTGGCTGATGCATTTGATGACCAGCGCTTGTCCCACATGAGCATCGACACTCGCCAAAATGTCATCCAACAGAAACACCTCAGCCGATGAATAGACTGCCCTCGCCAGAGCTATCCTCACACACTGCCCGCCCGACAGGTTGTATCCTCTTTTGCCCACTTCTGCTTCGTCTCCGCCAGGAAGAATGTCCAAGTTTTGTTCCAGACAACATGCTTGAATGACACGAGCGTAGCGGACGGGGTCAAAGGGAGTGTGGAAGAGGATGTGGATTTGATAATGTCGTTGAAGATGAAGGGAATCTGAGTTGAAAATGATAGATGAATGGGCATACGATGAATAATATAAGAATGAGGGAAAAAATCGGTTCAGAAAAAGAAATGGTGGATAAAATGTTTATCAGTTATAAAGAAATTTAAAAAAAATAACAAAAAAAATCATCTATTTTCATTTTTATTCATCTTTACTTACACACCTGAGGACATAAGCCACCTTTCCCCTCAAACAACCTTTCCCTTCCAAACAGATTGTCTCTCCCAGAATGGACGCTAGCAGCGCTGACTTGCCACAGTCAACAGGGCCGAAGAGGATTGTGTGGGAATGTCTTGGGAGGGAGAGGAGGAAGGAGGTGTAATAGATGAAGAAAAAGACAAAATATGCTTATTTTCGAATAAATTGAGAAAAATTTATATTCTGTTGCTTCTAACGAGAAGCAGTGAAGTAGAAACCAGCATTATTTATATCAAATGGAAGAGAAGTGAATTGGGCGTATCTTTTGAAGTATATAACAGAAGAAGTAGTAAATTACGATATGAATTATATATTATGCAGTTTCCTCAATAAACGAAGGTTTTCAAAAGATAATCAAATTTTATTTTTCTTGTTATAAACCCATTTCAAATTTCGTATTTTTTGTTGATCTGCAATTTGCAGAAATGATAATTTTTTGATTGTAAATGGTACAAATGATATAAAGAAGAGATCCATATATGCAAAAACGATTTCTGCAAATTGCCAAATAATTACAATCTTTTATTGATCGAAAAGATCAACTTGAGCAATTTTCAGAAAGAATATTTTATGAAACATTAATTAAATAAAAAATTTTTAATTTTAAATTTTCAATCGATGAAATAAATTTTATTTGTTTTTTATTTGTCAACATTGAAAAAAGAACTTTTTGGAAAAAAATTTTTCAATAATTTTAAATATAACTGTTCAAAATATTTCCATTTATTCTTTTGCTGTGAAATTTTTTATTAACAAATGAATAATGAATTTTAACAATATTTTAGTTGTGATAGAGATGCTAATTTCTTGTTATTGAATATTTTTAATCATTTTTTTAAAAGAATTATTTTTTTATTGTTTAATGTTGATGTTTTTTCCTGATGATGTGGAAAAGGAGATAAAAATCATGTTAGTTTTGAACTTTCGGAAATTTTCAGAAGGATAATTTTGAATAATATTAATTCATTTTTGGAAGCTCTTTGTATTTTTTTATTTGCCAATTTTTCTTGGAATGAACACAAATCTTAAAAAAAATTTAGAAAAATTAATAAAAAAGTATTATAAATTCAAACAACAGCATATGAATCTCTAATATCATCAAACCATAATTAGAAAATTTTTTCAATAAAAATGTCTTTTTCAAAACCTCAATCAACTCTTAATTCTCGATGCAAAGTTTTATGGAACGAAATAAAACGAATTGGTGGAGATGACGTTGATTCATTGCTTGTCTATCTCTTTTGCAACTATAGGCAATCATCTTCAGTAATTAATGATTTACTGAAGTCTTTGAATGGTTTGGCTTTAATTTTATGGATTGAGTGAAACATGTCATTTCAACTCTCTGTTAATTTTTCTTTCTTTATTATTTGTTTATTATTTATTAATTTAAAACAGAATATCACATAAAGCTACTGGAAGACCTGTCTGTGGTGTACAATAACGCTCCATTGCACACTCAGACAACATTGCTGCAGGCGTTGTCTCGAAACACATTATTATCCGATTTTCAAAACTATGGATATGATGTGACAGAAGGAAAATTTATTTACGCGAAGCAAACGCTCAAAAAGAACCAAGGATTAATCATTCAGCCTCAAAAACCTCATCTTCCGTCTTGCAAAAGTGGTTTGTTTTTATTTGATTTTTTTTGAATAATTTTCTCTGTATTTTAAGGCTTAAATGAACAGGACTGGGAAAAGGGCAACAACTGGATGTTAGCCCATTCAACTGAAGCCTCAACTTCGCTTCAGTCAGCAAAGAAAAAGCAGCGAGCTGAGCCTGACTGTGCGAGATTTATTGACGAAGCAGCGTGGGATGAAGAAATCATCACAGAAAATTCATCTCAAAGAAAAAAACAATCTTCTTTTCCTTCAATATCATCTCTGCAAAACAAAAAATCAAATGTCGTTACAGAAAAAAATTCTTCTTCAACAAATTCTTCTCCATCTCAAGCTGTTGATGCTCCAATCAGTGCTCCAATTAGGAGAGAAAGGGGTTCAACAAAAAGAAAAACAAATAAATCACAACATAGACGTTGTTCGTCTCCTTCACCAATTCCAATTCACAAATTATTCAAAGCAAAACTTTCGAAATCTTCATCATCCTCCTCATCATCCTCATCCTCTTCATCTTTCAAAAAGAAACAAAAAGAAAATAAAAATTCTTTTTCTATTGAAGAATCTTCAACTGCCTTTTTCAACGATGATGTGTGGGTGAGTGATCAATTAATTGAATATGCCACTTCACCGACTCTAATTCCACCACAAGCATTTCAAAATCTTCTTTCATCATTTTCAAAAGAGAACAACACTTATTCGTCTCAACATAACACACCTGCCGATGAGAATGTTATTTCGCATCATGAAAATACTGCACAGATCACGATGAATAACAATCAAACAGATTTTCCTCATTCAAATTCTTCTCCTTTTTCATCTACCTCTTCAAAAATTATATCATCAGATTCTTCTTCATCAACATCAATAAAAGGATTAATAAATTTAGGAAACACATGCTATCTTTCATCTCTTCTTCAATGCTTCTCTTCGATAACCTCACAAAAACCATTCTTATTTAAAAAGCAAACAGCAATAAAAACAATGTCTTCTCGTGTTTTAAGTGTTTGTCAGCAACTTGCCAAAGATGGTTCATCAGTGCGTTCGTGGGCTCCATCACTGATCAACAAATGGGAAACATTTTGCGGATACAGCAGCAGGCAGCAACAGAATGTGACAGAAGCATTTGAAAATCTTCATCAACTTCTTCAAGATAATAAGATATTTGAAAAGGATACCTTCAATCCAGTGCTCATTACTCATTTCAAATGTCAAAAATGTCAAAAAGTCTCTAATCATTTTAATGAATCTTGTTGCAGTGTTATCATCAATACATCATCACCTCACAAAGGTTTATCTTCACTTTTTGCAACAGAAATTTTGGATGGAAAAAACAATGTTTATTGTAATGAATGCAAAGAGAAATGCTGTGCTGCTAGATGGGAGGAAATGGTTGCATTTCCAGAGGTTCTAGCCATCTGTCACGAATGCACTGAAACTGCTTGCTCTGCACCTTCAAAAACCTTCGTCATGGAAACCGATAGAGTGAATCAGCGTTCGTTTTGCAAAGGGTTTTCAAATGATAATTTTCAACATCTCCTGGAGAACAATAAAGAAGTGTATTTTTATCATTTTGTTGGGCAAATTCTTCATAAACAGTTGGATCAAAGAAATGGCCATTATATCGCTGTCATCAAAAGAAATAGAGGAAACGATGTCTCATGGAATATTTGCAACGATGCTGATGTGACAGAGCTGAACATCGAAAATAGGACAAAGGCATGGAAGGATCTTTACGAACAAGGTTACACTCCATCACTCTCATTCTATACCAAAGAAAAAACAAAACCAACGTTTTCAACAATTCAATTTGGTGGTTCCTCTTTTTCTTTATCTTCTGAACCATCAAGCATTAACACTTCAAACATCATATCATCATCATCATCATCATCATCATCATCATCATCATCATCATCATCATCATCATCATCATCATCATCATCATCGTTCATCACACCACCTCATCGACCAACTTCCATTCCTCCACTCTCTTCATCAATAACATCAAGCTACGGATTGGAAGCATTAAAGGAAAGAAGAAAGAAAACGGGCATCTTTTCTCCGAATGAAAAGAGATTAATCTTCAAGCCCAAAACCAAATTGTTGAAAGAGTTTTCAGAAGAAACGAATATCAAAGTATCTCTTTCCCATTTCAACAAGCTGACAACCAACTTCTCGAAAGCAAAAAGACGAACCGACCTTTGTGGAATGTACGAGAAGTTGGACTATTTGGAAAATAAATTGAAATCTTCTCAAAACAAAAATGGACTTTCTCCTACAGAGTTTCATACACTCAAACTTCTTCGACAACATCGACTTGTTGCAGAAATGCAACGAAAACATTATCAATCAACTGTTGATAATTTGAAAGAGGGAGAAGCAGTCTTCGTCTTCGACTTTAAAGAAAAATGGAAACTCCCTATCAGAAAAGATCAACTTCAACAAGAATTCTTCAACTATCAACAGGTTTCTCAGTTCACAATCATCTCTCTTCATAGAATTAATAATCAAAAAATAAAACGAACATTCAACTTCTTCTCCGACTGCCTTTCAAATGATCACAGATTTGTTATTGAGTGTCTGGAATCTGTGATCAAAAGACACTTCTTCTCAGACACTCACACTTTTTAGTTCTTCTGCGATTCAGGTCCACACAACCGAAATCGCTTCCTTCTTCACTTCATCCTCTCCAAACAATCAAAACTTCTCAAAAAGAAAAACATTCAACTCAACGTCTTCGCTGAGCATCATGGAAAAAATATCTGTGATAGTGAATTTGGTGCGTTAGTGAATGCAATCGACAACAATCTTTCGACAGAACACATCACCACACTTCATGACTTGATCAACTTCTTCGAAAACAATATGAACACTTCGACATCAGCTTCTTCAACTTCACAATTGAACAACATTTCAACATCATCATCAAACTCTTCATCATCTTCAACATCTGTCAATGACTCTGTGCATGAGAGGAACTTTGAAGAATATGCACCATCTCAACAAATCTAGTGGCCATCATTGTCTGTTCCACACATGAAGGACTACTTGTATTTTGAGCGCAAGGGCTCATTTGTCTGTGCTTCGGCTGTTGGATATCTTCCTCAACGCTCTCTGGTTGCCCTCGAATCTTCGACAATGAAAGAAAAAGTTCAACGAACAAGAAAGTCATTTCACTCTGGTAATGCATCATCAAACTCTTCTCTTCTTTCTCAATCTTCTCAAAATCTTCTTTCAAGGAGATTTGAGCTTCTTCTTGACTCTTCTTCTATTAATGAATCTCAAAGTTGTTCTTTTGGTGTCCCCTATTAAGAAACTAGTTGTTGTGCATGCTTAGCCGGTACTCTATCGGAAGGGTGCTGGACATGACTGTTCGTATTTGATATTGCAGCCTTCGGGCTGCTTTATCCGGACCTGGATACGACGAACAGCCTCCCCGGTGCACAATAGTTAGAATCCGATTGTTTTCTTGTGGTTTTTGTCCCCATAATGTTCCTATTTTCACTTGGTAATAGTCCCGAATTTTTATGTATATATCGAGATTCATTAATAAAGAGAGTTGTGAGGGAATTCATTGATCTTTGGGTGAGATTTTTGGAAGGGAGAGTTGTTGAGAGTGTGAAGTGATGTTTTGTCATTGTGTCTGTCTTTTTTCTTTGTTGGATTTGTTCTTTTTGAGTTTGGACAAGAGAAATATCAGAAAGTGTAGAGTGGATGGAAAACAGAGGGAAAATAGACTCGTTTGTTTTTGAACTTTTTATACAAGTATTCTTTTTTGTTTGGAATTGTCTTTGATACCACAAATTTGCTGAAATAGTATAGATTTTTTATTTATCTTTTATTGTTCAAAATTGTTGACGTTTTGTTGATATTTGGTGATTGTTTTATGATTATGTGATAGAATTATGTTTTTTGGAAAGTTGATGAATCTGATAAGAAAATTTCTGATTGTTTTCAATTTTTTTTATGATTAATATCATGAAGAACTTTTTGTTTTTTTATGTCATATTGATTGGTGTTCGACTGTTATTTTTTAACGTATTTTTTTCATTCCATTGATCTTTTTTCCATTTCGAAAAAAAACTCAAATTCGAATATACAAGCATTTTTCTCCTTGAAATCATTTTTATTTCTTCCACATTGCAATGTCATATAAAGAAAACCAACAAACTCAAAAAAATTCATCATGAATTTTTCTCAACAGATCAACAAAAAAATTTTTTTGCTTTAAAAAAGATCTCAATGATCATGAAAACTTTTTATAACGTGGAAATTTGCAGAAATCGTTATTAACCTCATTAAATACTTCATCAACATATAAATATTATCTTGATATATCAAAAAAGCATTTCTGCAAATTGCAGATCAATAAAAATATTGAAATTTGAAATGGGATTATAATGAAGAAAAAGGTTTGAAATTTCGTGTTGATACTTTTTTTTCGAAATTTTTTGCAACTTATGAAAGACTCTATTTAATATTTCGAATGCTTTTTCTCTTTTCCTATTCGAAATTCTTTCACTATTATCCAACTGAATCCTGAGTAGAATTTTGCTGTTTCCCGTTTCCAATGGAGTGAAAGCAAATTTTTCTATGTTTGTCCTTCAAGGTATTTTATTTATTTTTATTTTGAAATTTTATTTTCAAGTCTTTTATCTTCTTCTGTTTCTGTTTCATTAAATGCTGGATTTCCATCTTCCTCTTTCCCCATTTCAGGAATTCAAACAAAGAATTCTTCATTCTCTTCTTTATTTGTTTCACTGCTGAGTGTTTCAACAACCGCACTTGGAAGAACACTCAAAAGAAGCAACAGATGAAAAGCGCTTGCTGCCTTCAAGCGGATAGTTCGTATGAAGACATACACGGGCTCAAGAATTGCTTCACCAGAGTTCAAATCAGAAGTGCTGGGGCTGACAAACAAGAAGGGAGGAAGTGGAAATAACATCAACAATAACAATAATAATAGTAATAGGAAGAAGAAGCTATTACGTGTTGTGATGGAACAAGTGCCGCTGGCTATACCAAGAGGAAGACCACCGAAGATGTGGAGGAAGAAGATGATGACGGCGATGGGGCTGAGTCAGCAGGGGAAGAAGAGCGAAGGAGGAGTAAGTGCAAATGTGACTGCACAGAATGCGAGGCGTTTGAAGTCAACTGTTGTAACATTGGAGAGTTAGAGGAAGCTTGGAAACAAAGAGAAAGTGAAAGAAGAGGAGAAAAAAAGGAGAAAGGAGAAAGGAAAAAGATAAGAAAAGAATTATTTCTGTGTTTAAAGAGCTTTTATCAGATGAATTGGAGTTTTGCAGGCAAAAAGGTGAAAAGCGGAGAGGATAAGCGAGCGTGAAAGGGAAAGGAAAAGCGAAAGGAAAAGCATTCAGATCAAAGACAAGTCCGACGTTGAATTTATATGATGTGCTGAGTGAGCTGCTTTCGAGAGAGCTGGAGCTGCTACGTGTGGCAGATGGCTGCATCACATTTAACTCTTCTGAGTCTGACACGAGTGGGACAAGTGGAAGAAGTGAATGAAACACCGATAAAAATGAATATGACGAGGAAGTGGATGATGATGAGGAGGAGGAGGAGAAAGAAGAGAATGATAAGGATAAAGAAGAGGGGAAAGAAGAAGATTTGAAGTTATACAGGATTCTCAGTGCAAAAATATCTTTGACAAGCATACAAGCCAACCGCTAGATACAGAAAAAGTACAGATCTGTTTTTGAATATGACACAACAGTCACATTCAACTCTGCAAAAATGAGAGAAAACAGCTCAGTCGAAACAACATTCAAAGCAGCTGAGATGAAAGAGAGACAGAAGAAGGAGGCAGTCACGATGCTGAAGGAGAACACACTGAAACTGACACATGGAAGGATCATTCCGACAATCAAGCCAGCTGACCTTCTGCTACCGACTAATCTTGTTCAGGAAGAGGAAAGAAGGGAAAAGACACCAAAAAGAAAGATGTGGCCGAGAGGGAAATGGAAGAATGTGTATTATTTGAAGCGGAATGAAGAGAGGAGAGAGAGAATGAACGGAGCAGGTGCAGCAGACTCAGAAGAAGCAGAAGAAGATAGCGAGAATGACGATAGCGATGATAGTTACGTTAGCGATGATGAAGATTATTTCGATATATCACGATCTGCTGACGCATTAAATGCCAATAAAGCAGACAAGGCAGCGGAAAGAAAAGAAGACTCATACACACTCCATGCCTTGCGCTTCACTCCAAAGCAGCGAAAGACGCTTTCATCTGAATCCAAAAAGAGAAATCAGAAGAAGTCGCATGTCACTTTCTCACACACCTCAACCATCTCCAGCGGAGAGCTCAGTCCAACCCATCTGCCTCTGTCCCTCCTTTAGCCAAGCCCGCAAAGGAAAATGGAGAGAAAGAAGAAGGTGAGAATGCAATTGGCTCAGAAGGCAGCAGAGAAGCCCGGCAGAACCCGCACAGAAGTCACAGCAATTACAGTTTGTTGGCTGTTTCTGTGTCACGAAGGCATCTTGTCCTGTCTGCCATCAGAGCAGCACTAAACAGATCAACGCAGACATGCCTCAGAACAGCTGCGGCGAACGTGTTTGCGAAGGCTTCTTCATGAGAGAGTTTGTCAAGCCAGACAGACATGCCAATGCAAATGGAGAAGATGGAGGAGGAGGAGGAGTGGATGACTATGGAAATCCTTCTGTGTTTGGGAGAAAATACAGACAGAAGACAGGGCTGGAGACGCTGTTTGTGCGGTCGATGCAGCAGATAGGGCAGAAAGAAGGCACTTCTTTGCTTCACTCTCTCGGAAAGGAGCTATTCCATCTTTTCAACCAGCTTTGGCCACCTCAGCTTCCAAAGCAAACAACCATTCCTTCTTCGCATGCCGGGACAACAGGGGGAATATTGGCAAATGATGCGAACTCGTTTCTGAGCCTGTTGCGTGGAACGAGGCTGTTCAGCTTGGGAGGAGAAGATACCGTGAGTGATATGCAACTGGTGGAGAACATGAGAAAGTAGATGAGTTTGTGGAGAGGAGAAGGAAGGGCACTGTGGAAGGAAGGGACGCTGCAAATGGCACGGCGGAGTTGTTTTGCGAAGAGAGGTGAATCTACAGCAACGAGTTTGAAGTGCATAAAAAGATCAATAGAGATAATGGTAATGGCATCTCTTCAGATTCAATTGACAATGAAACATTTGCAGTCAACACGATTATTTGCAGACCCGCTTCTGTTTGCTTCGTCTGTCTTTATCAAAGACAAGTAAATATTACCGTCTGCCTCAGAAAATATAATTTTAGTTCCTCCTCAATGAACGGCATATGTCCCATCCATCGGAGAAACTCAGCTCGAACTGACAAATCCATCTTTTCAGGTTGTTCCGCTGCGCACTGAACATCCACAGAAAGGAAAGAAGCATTCGATTCTGTCTTCTCTAAAGTTTTCATGAGTGCTTCTTGTCAATGCGTGCCCTCTCATGCTTTCTTATCCTCTAACTTCAATTATCCGTACTCTGCCTTCTAAGCTGCTTTCAGCATCTTTCACTTCATCTTCAGTATTCTACATCCCTTCTCTATTCATATTTTTATGTCGCTTCTTTTTCAATTTCTCAGTCCATATTATCCTTCAGCACAACACCTGCCATCATCTCAATTTCCACGCAGCCACTCACCCTTTTGCCGCGTAGTCCAATCGCCTACTGCTTCGTCTGCCGGTATCACTAACTGCACTCACAGTTGTTATCACCGTTGCTCACAGCCTGATGGTGAAGAAGGTCCTGTTCCACTTAATATCAGCCATATTCGAGACACACCATGACCAGAAACCTTCTTCTTCTCCTTCGATGTTCATTTCTGCCTCTCTCATTCAGCGGTTGAAGGCTGTTGGTGCTTCATTCACACAACAAGCCACACCTTCCGCTTTTGCTTCCGTTCAGCAAACATCTGAACATCAGTCGACTTCATTGGTATCGAAGGTTGCAACAAACGCACAGGATATGAATGGATCTTCAAACGCTGCTACTGTGGGAGCTAATACAACTTCTGTTGGTAGTGAGTGAATGCGTAAGGAACAGCAAGTGGAAGAAGAGGAGAACTTTCCTATCAGATAAAGATAGGCTAATTCTCAGTTATTCTTCCACATCAGCTGATGACAAGCATCACCTCCTCTCAGTCACTTTTCTCTTCTCTTTCGCAATCTCCTTCTCCTTCTCCCTCTTCTCCTTCATTCACATAAAAAAATTCTCCATCCTCAGTTTCCCTCCCTTTTCCTTCGACTCATTCTCTTTCACTTCAGCGTTATCAACGAACATCTCCTTCTCTTTCTTTTCTCCCAGCCATCTGGAACAATTCTTGAGAATTCGACGATGCGAAGTCAACTTTCTCGAATTCTTTCTCATTTGTTAAAGGATGCTCTTTCATCTTCACCTGCAACTATCCTCCTTGTTCTGCTTTTGTCACAGCTACAATCTAATTCATAATCTTCTTCTTCTTCCTTCTTCTTCTTCTTCTTCTTCTTCTTCTTCTTCTTCTTCCTTTTTCTCTTCCACTACTACCACTTCTTCTTTTTCTTCTTCTTCCGATCGTATTTCTTCATTTTTGCATCTTCATAAGTGATAATAACCGAAATAAAAAAGAATGGAATTTATGATGAAAAGAAACGGGTTGAAGATGAGAAGATGATTGTTTTGTGAACGAAGAGAATGAAGATAAAAAGAAAGATAAATTTATTAAAGACTGAATATTACGAATGGAAATCGGATTAAAATAATTGAAGAGATTAAAAAAGAAAAAAGTATAATATGGAAGAGGAGAGAAGTTGGAAGAGAAGACTTCAACGAGAAGAAAAAGAACGCTAAAACGGAGAAATAATCAATTGTTATTTATCTGAATCATTCCGTCTGCTGCTTCTTTTTCATAGGTGTCTTAAAGCACAGCAACAAACTTCAGGGAAGGGATTTAAAAGGTGATGCTTCGAAGAGCTTATCCGTGGTTGGGAAGCTACTTGGAAGTGCCAGGGAGTGCGCAGTGGACGGGCTGATCTGTTGCAGGTGAACAAGCAGCGGTCGACATGCACACAGTTGTTCGCCTCTGAGCTGGTCGAAAAAAATGGTGGTGAAGAAAGAGTTCATCATGCTGAAGAAGCTTATTGACTTTTTTAAAACAAAAAGATGAAAATGACACGCTGAATCATTCAGTTGCCACATTCGTGGTCATGAGATGATCGAGGGAGCAGCTGGAACCATCGTCGAACAGGAGCACATGCGAGGCTGCACTTAGGGTGAAGAGGTTGGCGTGGCATAGAAAGAGAGAGGAAGCAGGAAGATGAAAAACAGGGCAGGTGAGGTGGAGGGAATGGACAGATATGTTGGAAAGGCGAAGGTTGCCTTGGCAAGAACAAATGAGAGGAAAGCTGAGGTCGATATGATGTTCGGGGAAGAATAAGAGGGAGGAGGACACAGCAAGCGATCAGTCGAGGAGGTCGAAGACTTAGGTGCAGGCGAATATAAAAGAGGAATGGAAGGAGAAGTGGTGGCTGGAGTACATGCAGGTATTGAAAAAAACGACAACAACAACGAGAAAATGGTTGTGATGCGAACATGAACAAGACTTAACGAGACAGATACGATTCGGATGAAGGAAAGGCAACCCTGGTGGAAGATGTGGAGATAGGCTATGGAGAGGAAGGCACAGGGCGCAAGCAAGGAGCAGCGCTGGAGGGCAGAGGAGCAAGTGTCCTGGATAACGAATATATGGAAAGCGCGGTAGAAGGTGATGAAGAGGAGGAAGAAGATATCCACATCGAGGTCAAGGCCGGACTATGAGGAGTCGGAGCTACAGATGGAGGTGTTTGTAGCAAGAGAAGGATAGGTGAAGTCGAGAAAAAAGAGGGACTCATTGTTTTGGGCATGAATGCTGGAACAACGAAGAAAGATATCCATGTTCACTAAACAGTTCAAACAATAGCCTTCAAAATAGCGCCAGAGACGAAACAACAGATTCACATTGCTTTGTTCAATTTTCGGGAGAATAAGAAAAAAAAATGCATTGACAGAGGTGGAACATACAATGTTACCGGTTTGATGCTCAGCTACGGAGGATAATACTCTGGCTGACTCAACATTTGCGTCAGGAGCAAGAAATACTGAAAGAGAAAGTTAAGAAGCGCTCTTCTGAAAAGTAGTGGATGCGCTTCAAGCTGGCTAACTTCTTTCTCGACTAAAAAGCAGAAGGATCTCTGTCAGGAAATTCAACTGAGTTGGCAAAGATAAAGGAAGGAGAAGAAACAGAGAAGAACAGATAACACAGAGAATGTGAGATCTTTGGAGTCGTTGAAGCAATAGAATGCGATGCCAAAAAGAAAAAGATGAAAAATGAGAATATTTGAGGAAGAGGAGGAAGAAGAAATGAGGATGGTTGAGGGGCGGAAGCGTTTTAAGAAATAAATTCTTAACTTCGCAAAATTTTTCTTTTAAAATTTTCAGTTTTGTTTTTTTTTCAAACTTTGATCAATTAATAAAAAAAGTAATTTTAAGAATTAATGTTTTTTAACAATAATTAACAACAAAGTGTTGTTTATTAGATAAATATCTAGCTTTCTATCATATTTTTGTCTCTTTGCTTTTAAAATTGTTTGTTTTCGACAAACGTTTTTGGATCTTCAACAGCAATTTTTGAATTTCTTTCCATTAACATTATAAAACTAATTTCATTCTAAAAAGTAATTAATAGTATATTGTTTTAATTGTTTTCATGTTTTCAAACATGTGAACTTTTGCGTTTTTATGTTTATAAAATTTTCGAAATATTTTGAATAGTTTTTTATTATGTTTTTTTCAAAATTTGTAATAAAAACAATTTAAATAAATTAAAAATCAACAAATTAATTATTATAATAATATATTAATGCATATTTTCGCAAAATTTTTCAGAAATATTTTCTTATTAACCAAACCCTTAATGAAAAAATATTTTGATCAACCATCGTAATTTTTTATGATATCAAAAAAAATCACCCATATGAAGCATTTTCTTCTTTGATATTATCCATGTCATCATGCAAAATTCTTCGAAAAACTCTTTTCTTCTTTGACTTCAATAGAAGATTATCTTCAACGTTTTCTGTTTCTTCTTCGGCTTCTGAACATTTCGCACTTGATCAAAAAATTATATCTTCTTCCCACTTTTCTGAGAAATCTACGTTTGTAAGCAATTTTCCGCGAAAATAATAACGATTTGAAAAAGATGACAACTGCAATGTAGAGAATTTGTGTAATTTTCAGAAACTGGTCCTGATGATTTATGCAAAACACCACTAGCATCGAAGGTATTCTTTATCACTGACGGTGCGAATGCATAGCGAAGAGCTTGAGGAAGGATGTCTGCAAAAGCCTTTCAGTTGGAAGTTGGAGTTGAAGGTTGTGAGATTTTTTTTTGATGAATTATGAACTGATTTTAGAACAGCAAACACATCTCTATCGAGAGGTTACGAAATATGTGTTGTGTGAAAAATAAATGGAATGACATCCACATTTGATTCCAAAATTTATCTCCAAATAACAGAGTTTGTACCAGAGCTGTGCAAATCCACGAATAGCAAACATCTCTCTTCCGTTTATTCCATTCTTTTCTTTCTTTCTTTTATTTCTGGAAGCAGAACACTCAAAGAGCATCGTTCGAATAGAGAAAATGTTATCCAACCGTTAGTATTGCTCCACACATCAAGCGAAGGAGATTGCAAAGGAGTCAACTATTCTGGAATATTGGAACTCGGACAAAGAACAATTGCAAGCAAAGAAAAGCCATCCGAGGCAACAGCAGCCACAAGTGTCGCGTTTCTCACTCTCAAAGGAGCAAGGCAATAGGCTGAAGGAGACTCCGAGGATGTCGCAACTTGTTTTTAGCAATTATCAGATAATCTTAATGATGTTTAATCTGCATCAAAGATCAGCTCCCTTCGGTATTTGTGCGTTGAATGCAAATCATTAAGCATTTCATTCCTAGGTTTCAACACGTCCTATCAAGATGCCGTAAGAAGTTTTGCATCCAAAATCTTTGGCTTTTGTTATTTCAATTCGAGTTGAATTTTCAAGAAGGAATAAGCAACAGATTTTGAAATTTTCTTTTTTTGGTGAAGCATCTTCAATAATATCTGATTCTTCATCTTCAATCGCATTTTCAATCTAAATAGAATCAAATAAATAGAAAATAGAAATATTTAGAAAACCAATTCTTTTGTTTTTCGTCGTCGGGTTTGTTCCACACTTTGCTTCGATTTTTATAACGTCTGAAACAATTTCGTTTTTTTCCTTGCGCAGTGATGATGTCCTTCCCACTTTAATAACATCTCTGTCATTTTGAACAGCTTTCACTACATTTTTTTTCTTTTTTTCATTTTTTCATTTTTTTCTTTTTTCTTTTTCTTTTTCTTTTTCTTTCTTTCTTTCTTTCTTTCTTTCTTTCTTTCTTTCTTTTTTTTTTTTTTGATCATTATAAAAACAAATCTATTTTTTGGGAAATAATCAAAAAAAGTCCTTTTCCAACAGTCAAGAGACATTTAAAGTTCTGAGACAGGAAGTTTTTGCTTTAATGAATTTTTGTTTATTCAATTTGTTTTTAAGCGGATTTTTCATGTTTTTTTCATACGAAAATTTCACAAATGAATTAAATTGTTATCCTGAAATCAAATTAACACATCTGTTCATCTACAGATGATAAACATAATTTAATATACGAATATTCTCTGTTTCTTATTGAAAATTATATCTATCACAAGGAAATTGAAAAAAGGTGCCAATTAAAACACCAACTAATAAATTAACCAAAAAAAATATAGAAAATTTCAGAAGTCAATGTCATGAATGCAATAAGAACAAACCCATTCTTTATTTTGTAATTTTGAAACACATATGATAATTCATTTCCAATTTAATTAACGATTATGGATGAATAATTCTTCGTTCGTTAAAAAAAAAATACAACATTATCTTTTTCATAATTTGGAAAATGTTTTTTTCTGAACGCAGTTGGGTTAAACATACGAATTAATAAACAATTAATTGAAAAGAAATGAAATTTCACAACTTAATTTCTTGATAATACATAGATATTCAAAAAATATTTTATTAATTTGTTTTATTTAGCTATTTTTATTTATTTATTTATTTAATATTTTTTATCAAATTTCAAAGAATTCAACTGATTTTGACATACAAAATGAAAAATTTTGTTATTCACAAAAAAATGTGATTAATGATACCTCAAAAACATTTAACTCTTGTTGTTATTAAATCAATAAATATTTTTGATCGAACTATAATAAATTATATGGCACACATAATTAAAAATTTTCATTCATTTATTTTTCCTCCTGCATGCTGAAGATTGTACTTATCTGCTTTTTTCATCATATATTTGGCTCGTACACAGATGAAAATGCAGAAAACATTGATACCATCGTTCAACCGATAGATGAACTAATGAAAGAACAACAATTTTCAAAACACAAATTGACGTCTTTCCTGCAGAACTTCGAAAACTTTTCTCAATCAGATTTGATGAAGAAAACACGGAACGTCAAAGATTATTGTGAAAATAAGAAATTGATAAAAGAAAAAACTTTCATTTATGGATGCTTTGAAGAAAAGAACTCATCAATAGAATTGAAAGCAATTAGCCTTTACCAGTCAAACAGAAACAGTTTATTTCTTGTTGATTCGCTCTCAAGTGCAAGAATCGAAGATTGCCAAATTTTCATTGAAAAAAGCCAAACGAAGTGGATTGTGGAGAGTTTTGGAGGAAGAACTGTTTTTTCAAATGTTTCGCTTGCTCCTGAGAAATCAAAGTCTTTTGTGCCTTGCATTCAGCATGGCAGGAGTCCAAAAAACTGTTTTGAAGGATTTTCCTCTTTGGAATTGAGCTTCTGCCATTTCTCCTCATTTTGTGTTGATGGAACCCGACCATTCGTTGGAAGCTCTGATGCACAGAGAGTGTTTGTGAGTGGATGTACATTCGAGAATGTTTCACATGCAAATGTTGAACAAAATGTTTGTCCACAAAGCTTGAAAAGAAACATCCCAGGAGGAGAATGCTTGGTGACAAACAGCCAGTTTTCTTCTGTGGACAATGCATATTATGGAAGCATATTTGAAGGACTGAAGATGCAGAGCGGAATGTTTGGGGCTTTCAACAGCTCATTTGAGAAAAGCACAAAAACAGTCATAACAACAAGATATGAGACAACAGAAGGAGACACAGAATTTATCGATTGCATTTTCAAAGATTTGTCTGGAAGCAATGGTGGTGCCATTGATCACTTTTCAAGTGGATCGGCAACAATTGCAAGATGTGATTTTATGGTATGGCTTTTATTTTAATTTGACTTTTTAATGATCTTCGATAATCATTTTCGTCTTTTATTACATTGAATTTACACTTATAGAGATGTTGGAGCTTCGTTAATGATGGAGCAATGCGGTTATGCCATGGAATTCATAATGCAACAAACTGCACATTCAATTTATGCTGGTCAAATGCACATACAGGTGGAGCAACATTTCTTTATGCTTCGTCAGGCAAATATGTTGGATTGAACTTTTCATCTTGCTTGGATTCCAAAGGAGGAAATTGCGTTCACTTCAGAAACAGTCAGTTGTCATTTTTTGATTCATGTTGTTTTGTGAACGGAACAACAACAGGAACTGTAAATGGAGGCGCTCTTCAAGAGCTTGGATCAAATCCAGCAACAATCACGAATTGCCTTTTCAAAAATAATACTGCATCCCAGGTGAATGGAGGGGGTATCACATTCAATATTTACTCTGACAACTATGTGAATGAATTCTTAATTGAATTTTGTCTTTTTGACAACAACACAGCAAAAGAAGGTCACGATTTCTATGCTTCATCCCAATATGCGAGCGTGATAAACTTCAATTGCTTTGTGGGCTGCCGTTCACTTTCATCGAATTTGACAGGTCGAAGAGTAGTGATTGAAGGAGGAACTGCGAGCGATGAATGGATTCCTTTGTTTGTTGGAAAAGTGCATGCAGACAGTGGAAATGGAACAGATGAGTGGATATGTGGCACAGCTGACAGACCTTGCAAAACATTGAACCATTCACTGTGGATGTCTGATGTGAGGAGAGAAATGCAAGAGTTTGTGCTTGGCGAAGGCGTCTATGGGGATACTGAACTGGTAGTGAATGCAATGGGGATGAAGTTTGAAGGCAGCGGTGCAAGTTCGACAAGGATGGAGCCAAGAGCGGAGGGAGGTGCTGGGATGAAGATCACAAGTGAAAAGCTGATTGTTGAAAAGATATGCCTGGTTCACAATTCTGGATTGTGGAAAGGATCGCATCTGCTCAAGATTGAAGGAAGTGCAGGAGTGGCAGAGCTTCGAGATGCAGTGTTGAGGAGTGAAAGAAATGCAGAAGGGGATGAGCAAGCAGAAGTGTTTGAGAAGAGCGTCATTGAGATTGGCGATGGAGAATTGATATGCAACAATGTTTCAATGAAATGGATGAAGAGCAAACAGGAGCTGGTGAGCATTGGTGCAGCTGGAACTGCAAGGATTGAAGTGAGCACATTTTTGGAGATTGAACGAAGCGAAGGAGATGGAAGTGTGTTTTGTGGGGTTGTGGAGGATGGAAAGGTGATGGAGCTGAGTGGTATTTCATTTGAAGGTTGCAGATGTTTGAGCGGGAGTGGTGGTGCATTGTGGTTGGAGATGAAGATGGGAAGCAGGGTGGGGATTGGGAACACGACCAGTTCTGATGAGAAGACGATGTTTGAGTCGTGCATTGCGGGAGGATCAGAAACAAGAGGGAATGGGGGAGGAGGATATGGAGGAGGAGTGTATTTATATGTCTGCGAGGGGATGAGAGACTTTGTGGTGAAAAATGTTGGATTTTCGAATTGTGAGGCAAGGGTCGGGAGGAACATGTTTGTGTTTGCGCTAAAGCTGAACGATTGCGTGACTGTGGAATCATTCGTGTTTGATGTTGGGAATTGGAGTGAAGACACAAATGGATTTGTGGGAAGTGATTGTGTGTTCACAGAAACAGATTTGTTGCGCTTTGTAATTCTGTTCAAAGGCAGAATTGTGCATGTGGCAGAAGACGGATATGATGTGATGAGATGTGGGAGCATTGAGGATCCGTGCATGAGCTTGTGGAAAGGGTTGATGCATGTTGATGATTGTGAAGAAGAGAGAATGATCGAGATTATTGAGAAGACGAAAATGGACGATACACTTGATGTGTCTGGAATAAAGATCGAGGCATATGGAGGAACAATGATTGAGGGGGATGCGAAGGCAACAATTATTGTTGAAGTGAAACAGAGGATGGACGGTGTGGGACTGGTGAACAGCAAGAATGCGGGATTTGAAGGGATCCGATTTGAAGTTGTGAAGGATGAAGAGTGCTTGAAAACAGTAATAATAGCAAACAACGAAGGAATTCTGTCACTCACAAGATGCGCATTGAGAATTGAAGAGAATGAATTCGTTGGAGAGATTGTTTTTGTCCACCTGATTAAAGGAGAGCTGAAGGGAAAGGGAATTGAGATGGAAAGTGAAAGTGCGTGCAATGGAATGTTTGTTGTTGAGAGCGGGTGCGGATGCGTTGTGGAAGAACTGAAAGTGGAAGGATGCAAAGTGAAAAGTGGGGCATTGATATGTGTGAGAGTTGGGATGGAAGCAGGGGAAAGAAAAGGGAATATTGACGATCAAGAGGCAGGGATTGGGATTGCGAACTCGAGCATTGGGTGGGTGGATGGAGAAGGGAGTGATGCGGTTGTGTTGAAGAGCGAGGGAGAGGTGAGTGTTGGGGCAGAGGTGAATGGAACGAAAGTGGAGGGGTGCAAATGTGGAAGAAGCACAAAAGGAGGAGGGATGTGTTGGCAGATGAGTGCTGGGGGCCGGCTCCGTGTGAGTGAATGCAGCGTGGTGCAGTGCGGATGCTCTGGGGTCAGTGGGAGAGGAGGAGGAGTGTATGTTGGGGCAGAGGTTGATGGGGTGTTGGACTTTGTGTTTGAGGGAGACAAGTTCGAAGGGAACACGGCATATATTGGGAGGCATATTTTTGTTGCTTGCCACAACATCTCTTCACAGATCAACGAAACACAATTTCGAATGGATTTGAGAGGCATTTCTGGGCAGGCGCACATGATATCAGGATCAGACGCAACAGATCACAGGGAAGATACAGACTTGATGCCGTTCATCACGATATATCAGTCATCGACGATCTTTGTGAGCTCTGGAGGAGCAAAAGGCGGGGAGAACAACAGACAATGTGGGAAAGAAGACAAGTGCTGTGAAACGCTGGGATATGGGCTGGCACACATTGTGCACGAGTATGGAACGCGAGTTGTGGTGGATGAAGCAAGTGAAGTGGAAACAGAGATCAAGCTGGAGAATCTCACACTGCTGGCAAAGGGAAGCAGGGCAACGGTCGGGATGGGCAGATTGGTGAGGAAAGAGAAGGGTTGTGTTGTGGAGTGCAAGGGGAATGTGAGTGTGGAGAGAATCAGCTTTGAGGTTCCAGAAGTCTTTCCAACAGAACACGAGCAGATATTTGGTGTGGAGGAGGGGACACTTTCAATGAGTGAATGTTGGGTGAAGCCAGCAGAAGGATGCAATGTGTGCAGATTGCCAATGCTGATGCATGGAGAAAGATCATCAGTCACAATAACTGGATTAATTGTTTCACAGTTTGCATGTGCTTCGCTTGTTGAATGTGTTGAGTGTGAGGTGAAGTTATCAGAAGTTGTTGTGGAGCAAGGTGAGAGCAGGAATGGGTTGATTTTCTTGAGGAATGGAGAGATGAATGCGATGAAACTTGATGTGGTGGATGTGAAAATTGAGAATGGGCCTGCTGTCAATATGTTGAGAGAGGGTGGAAATGAGAATAATGGAATGTTACCAGATGAGAAGAGGAGGAAGCAGCTGAGAGGTGATGAGAAAAGAATGGATATGATGTTATCAAAGTTCAACAACATCAGCAGAACAAGTGAAGGAGCGTGCGGAGTGGAATGTGAAGATGGAGAAGGGAAGATTGTGTTGCAAAACTGTTCGTTTGCAGAATGTGAGTCAAGAAGCACTCGGGGGATTGAAGCCTCTTTTTGCAAGTGCACGAGCTTGAGCTTGGACTCATGCATGTTTGTGGGTGCTCTTGAGGAAAATGAACAAATGAAAGAAAAAGAGGGATTTGAGAGAGAAGAAATATGCAGATGGAATGGATCTGTTGTGGATGTTGAAGAGAGCGTTGTGAGCATGAAAGATGTGTCAGTCTCAAACTCATCATTGGGTGGGCTGTCTGTGAAGGGAGGAGAGGTGAATATTGACTCAGGCCTCTTTGCATTCAATAGCTTGACAATTCGAGGCTTTCCATCAGCCAGAAGAAACATAATATGCTCTGATTCTTCTGTGTTGAATATTGTGAGTCTGAAGGGAGGAGATGGGGTGAAGGATAATTCGTCATTGTGGATTCTGAATGATGGATGCATCTTGAAGGGAATTGCAGAAGAACGAGCATCACCACTGTTTATCCCAATTCTTCGATCTGCAACATCAGAACAGAACGAAGAGCTTTTGAGCATTGTGTTCAGAGGAGCACTTCTTCTCCCGTGCAATCTTTCTTTTCGTGTGACTTCCTCCATTGGAGATGTTGAGCAGGTCGAGACTCATGAAATACCCGACTCGGGCTTTGTGAGCGAAGAGGAAGTCAATGTGGTAATTGAATCTGGAATTGTGAGAACAGCAGCTGCAAATGCAGAGGTGAGTGTGTGCATTCTGTTTGGAAATACAGAATCTCCACCTTTAACACAGTCATTCATTCTGAAGAACAAAAGTGAAGCAAAGATGAATGGAGATGAAAGAAATGTTGAAGGAAACAAAGAAGGGAAATCCTATTGGTTACTGATTGTTATAATCATGGCAATAATTCTTTTAGTTGTTCTTATTGTCGCAGTTGCCTTTATTGTCAGATGGAAAGAACAAAAACAAAGAACGAAAGAATTGGAAGTGATTGTGGAAGATACGGTGAGAAAGGATCCAAAGGCATTTGAGATGGTTACGATGGAAATGTCTCCTGAGGAGCAGTGGAGGAGAGCAGAGAGGGAGGCAGAGCAGAAAAACGAAAGAAATGTGAAGAAGAGGGTGTATGAGAAGGCAATGGTGCATTCGGAATCTGAAGAACATCTTCTGTCTGAGAGTGGTTCCACTGAATACATTCTGGGGAAAGATTCAGACAAGATCCCAGAATGGATGCTGGAGAAGGTTGAGGAAGAAGAGATAAGGAAGAGAACTCCTTCACCATCCATTTCATCCACTTCAACGACTGATTCAGATTCCACTTTTATCCGACCAGAGAGCATGTGTCCAACCACCTCGTCGATGTCGAATCTGGTAGATGCGATGGCGTGCTCATCGCCACACGAGAAGCTGATTGTGGATCTGAGGGATTCGCTGTTCATGCTGCTGCATGGGAGGAACAAGACGAAGGAGATGGCGATTGGCACTCTTCAGGAGAGAGAAGTGACAGCTGCCCAAATCCTGTTCTGGGTGGCTAATCTCGCCCTTCACTCATTTGATGAAATGGAAAATCCACTTCAATCATTGGCCAATCTGAGTCCTCACATTGTGTTGTTCTCTGAGCATATGGTGATCTGCATTGTGATGCACTCAGGTTTATTATCAGATGATGACTCAGATTCCTCATCCATCTCTTCATCAACAGTTGCGACATCTGCCAGTGATGATGATGACGATGACTCTCTGCCCTCATCGGCATTTGAGGATGAGGATAGCTTCAAAAAAGAGTGTTTGAGGTGGAAGGCACCAGAACTGCTGATCAACAAGAAGATGGGTGCAACAAAGAAGTCAGTTGCCTTTTCGATTGGGATGATGCTGTGGGAGTGCTTGACGCTGCAGATCCCGTTTGGGGAGTATCCAGCAGAGGTGGCAGGGCAGAAGATTGTGAATGGAGAAAAGCCAAAGCCAGAGGCTGTTGAAAACTCGTCTTTGAGCAACGCAGTGAGATGCACATTGTGCCAGCAGCCAAACGATCGGCCGGCACTCACTGATTTGAAGAAGGAGTTCATCCAGCACTTTCCAGAAGGAGCAATGGTAATGACCATTGCTGATGCAGTTGATTACCAGATGCCATCTGAGTGCAACTCGCAGATCCCTGATTCAAGCAGCTCGCTCATATCATTGTGAGTGTGCGAATGGCTTCAACTGCATCTTCTTCAAAAAGCACAAATGGCGTTTGCCAATGAAAGAGACTCAAACGAGGTTGCAAGATCTTTTCTAATCAGAAAACGGATCCTCTGATAACGGTAATATTTCGATGCTTGTGGAAGTCTCGGATATGCAATCCATTGCTCTTTCGGAAAGATCGAGCGGAGTTCAATCCAAACTTTGCTGAAGCTGTGTGAATGCTGTTTGAACAAAATGGGAGACATATTTTATCAGTTTGTGGCTATTCATTTCAAGCCACTTTCTGAATAACGCTTGTTCCATTTTTTTTTTTTTTTTGC
The DNA here is from genome assembly GCF_001643675.1 of Monocercomonoides exilis. NCBI lineage: Eukaryota > Preaxostyla > Oxymonadida > Polymastigidae > Monocercomonoides > Monocercomonoides exilis. Next base: position 413,674 of record NW_027150550.1, read on the forward strand.
CTTTGAGTTTATTGTCAGGTTTTGCTCTTGGTTGAGCATGGGTATTTGATAATGTGATTCAATTCTTTTCGTTTTCTTCATTTTTTCTTATTTATTTGTTTGTTTATTTTTGTTTTTAATGAGGATAATGAATGGTTTTCTGACCAATCAAAAACATGCTTTTGAGAAAAGTGCTTCCAAGAGTTGTTTTTGCTGTTTTGTCTTTCCTGGTTGCTTGTTTTCATGATTTTGGCTCAAAAGAAGAAACAAACAACAATCATTAAACAAGAAAGCGAATAGCAGAACTGGTAGTAGTAGTAGTAGTAGTAGTAGTAGTAGTAGTAGTAGTAGTAGTAGTAGTAGTAGTAGAGAAAGATAATTTAAAATTGTCAACTGAATTATTCTGTTAGTTAGAGTTACTTGATATATCTCAAAACAAAAAATTCCATTTCTATTTCTATTTCCTTTTCATTCTTTTCCATTCTTTACACAAAAGTCTTTTATAAATATGTGACACATAGCAAAGCAATCTCACAAGAAGATTATTCATTGCAGATCAAAAACATATTTCATCATAATGAACCAACAACTTGATCAATCTTTTTTAACCTTTTTTTTCTCTTCTTTTCTCTTCATACTCTAAAACGTTAAATTCATATTGGTAAAATAGAAGTTGAATCTCCAGAGTTCTTTCCCCTTTCCCCAGAACTCAATTTTATTCAGAAGAGAAAGCACACTTTTTAAAATGAACTTTATTCTCATCAATCATATCGTTTATTTCTTCAAATTATTTCCGAAATTAAAATTTCCATTTCAGCAACTCTTCATATTTTCCATTCGAAATTTTAACTCCTGGATTATTGATACATGTTCATGAAAGAATAATAATTGAATTCATCTTGTTGTTCCATAAAATGTGTGAATGATAAATTAATTATTTCGAAGAAAACAAATAAAGAGATAATGAGAAAGCGAAACTGAAAACTAATATTTTTTTAATATTTAAATTCATAGAGAAAATCGATGTTTTGACAAAAATAAAATAAATTTATGGGTTACTGATCAACAGACAAATCAAAATTTTCGGATCGAATGATGTTTTTGTGTGTTGTATGAAAGCCTGGTTGACGGATTGAAAAATTGATGGCTACGTCAGTCAGTGGAATATTTTCACGTCAATTTGCTCTTTCTCTCTCTCTCTCTCTTGATATTTGAGGCAATAAACACAAATTTTATTGAATAAAAATGTATGGCTATTTTTTGAAATAATTAAAAATGTATTTCTTTTTTCCATAAAAAAAAAGAAAGAAAATATTATGAACCATAATTCTAATAATACTTATTCAGAGAAATATCTTTTTGCAATTAAACGCTTGCAGTCAATGATAGCTGATTGGTTTGCATATTGTTGTATTTGCCTATTATCTGTAAATGTTCTTCTTTCATGGAATCCAGTGGAAATTTTCGAAAATAAACAAAAAGTGGAATATCTTATTAATCTGCATGAATATCAAGTTTATTCTACAAATTCATAAAGAAAGTTCACAGGATGAAGAAACTTGGAAGTGAAAACAGAGAATCAGATGATGAAACACTTGAAAATCGAAGGCATCATGAATTTCTTTATAAAGGAAAACAAGCATTGACTAGGGAATAAAAAACAGAAAATTGCTTTAAAAAATGCTTTGAAGGTTTGCTGCAGTTATTTTTTTGGAGTGATTATTATTTTTCATTCAGGATGCTGAAAGAGAGAAGGAATGGATGGCTTTGAAGAAGAACAAGATAAGCAAGAAAGGGAAAAAAAGACGGACACATGAAATGCAAGATATTTCGAAGATACACTGAATCGGGCTTTGATGAAGAATTCGTTTTTGAGGAAAGATGTTTTTTTTGTGAAAGAGGGGAAGCGAATATGGAAGAGATGAAATGAAAAAGGGATCGCTCAATCTTTCGTATTTTTTGTTGGATAGAAAGAAAGTGGATTGAGCTGAATGTTTGATGGATTTGGAGGATATTATTTGCCAGAAGAAAAAGAGACAGAAGAAAAGAATTTCAATGTATTTTTCCGTTGATGTAAATTGACTCTCATCTTCTCAATCTTCAACAAATAATCATCTCATTCAACACATTCATCATCATCATTGTCTTCTGGATCTTCTTTAAATATATCATCAACATTTCACACAACTTCTTCTTCTTCTTCTTCTTCTTTTGTTAATTTGACATGTCTGTTTTCAATTGAGTTAAGGAATTATCTCCGGAATAAATTGAACGGACCCTATCGATGGAATTTATTTTTGGTGATTTTTTTCTGAATTATTTGTAGAAGAAGAAGAAGAAGAAGGAAGAGGAGAACAAGGAAAAGAAGAAGAATATGAAGCTGGTTGAGAGCTAGCCACCAACTGCGGAATGTGCTTAACAGAGCGAGAAAAAGAGAAATGCTACCAGGGAGACTCAAACGAGATAGGATGAACTTCATCCATGCCACATGACTCAGAAAACCACTTCGTATCTCTTTCAACTACCTTCGGTGTTCTGCAGCTTGTTATTTTAACATGGAACAATGAATGACTTTTATGCTTATGTGAGTGTCTGCCTCATTGTTACTTGCACAATCTTCACAATACTTTCAAATGGCAAATGAATGTTCGACCTCTTCTTCTCCTTCTCCTTCTTATTCTCTCTCTGCATCGTCCATCCCAGCTTCCACTTCTCCGCTTCAATTTCTTAATTATTCATTCTCTCTCTCAGCTGAATGTGTTCAAACGGATTAAAACCACAACAGAATACAAGTGCGCAAAGGGCAAAAAGCAACAGGAAAGCAAGCAACTAAAGAATTTGGCAGAGAAAATTACACATACGAAGAGGAATACGAAGAAAAAGGGAAAGAGGAAGTGGAAGAGCTGGTTGTTTGAGTGAAACATCACGAAAGAGAAGGAGATGAGCACGAGGTGATCCAACAACCGACGAATAGGATGAAAATGTTACTGGAGATGGGGAATAATAATAGGAGAAAGAAGGTGATAGATCTGAAATAGCAGGAGAAGAGAAAGAAGAAGACATTCAAAAGTGCAAAGAGGCAGAGAAAAGAGGATAAGATCCATTATAATTCATGTTTTTGAACAATCTCATAAATTGAAGTGGAAGCATTGAAGAAGAGAGAAGAGCCACGGCTTGACAGATCAGGTGCTGCATTTGGAGAGTGAAGCGAGGTTGATACAAAAGGCAGCTGAAACGCACTGCTTTGGAATTCGACTGATGAATTGAGATGAAACGAAGAAAAGGAAAAAGATGAAGTTGACTATGACAATGATGGCAATGACGATTTATCGCTAGAGTCATTCTGTTGTTTCATTTCGTTTTTTTCTCCAACACTTCCTTCTTCATCTGTTGTGGTGCTTTCATCCGTTCCAATGGGAATGATGATTGATGTGATGAGTGCTGCCCTCAAAAGCGACAGGTCGTCTCTGCCGAGGCAGAAGCAGTCGTCGATGGAGAACAACACGGCATCTCTAAGCTGGTTGTCAGAAACAAGATGGATGACTGGCTGTGGGATGAGGGAAAATATAGCAACGATCTGTGGAGTGAGTGTGGGAAAGGACTATAGCTCCGTTGGGAAAGAAGTGAGTGAAAAAGAAGAAGATGGCGAAGATGGAAAAGAAGCTGCAATAGAAGAGGAAATATCAGTGAAGCGTTAAAATAAAATTGAAAAATCAGCAAGCAATAATGGAATTCAGAAGGCATAGAGAGATGCACAAAGCTGTTGAGAATACAGAATGCATGACAAAGAAGATATGTTGAAAGCTATTAAAGCACTTCGAACATTATCATAGAAAAGAAGTGAGATTTAATTGAAAAGAGCAAGAAACGCAACACATATTCTCCTTCTCGTTTACTTCCATCACGAATATTGCTTTCAGTTTCCTCATTCAGATGTTCTTCTTTTTTTTGCTCATTGATATTAACGCTTCACAAGAACTATTAGAAAATATGCTGTATATTCATGAAAATATTGATTGATATTTTTGTGAAAATCAAAAAAGAAAACAGATGATTTATTGTTTTTTTTAAATTTATTGAAAGTGTTGTGAAATGTAAATACTTTTGCAAAAAGGCTAAATTGTTAAAAGAGCATTTAGAGCTTCTAATGATAGGGAATGCCTTCTGTCACCAGAGATCATTTTCATCCTTGAAAAGATACGTTCGCAGCTTGCTTCGCTGCATGGAGACGAAACGAATGAATAACAGATGTTTGAGTATATTGTTTGAATAGGTCCTTTCTTCGTGATCTCTGCATAGAACTTTTGTGTATCGTCTTCAAATATGAAGCTTGGTGCTTCATTCAAATATTCCAGAAACAGTTTGAAACATAAATCCCTGATCTCCTTCGATTGATTTGATAAAACTGTTGTCACGTATCTTTCAAAACTTTGTCTAATTCGTGTATCCCAGCAAGATGATATGGAACACACCACTTGATCACAAACTTATTTCTCTTTTTCTGGTTCCAGACGGGAAATAAAACTAATCTTCTGGTTAGAAAACAGCACCTCCACATCATCAGTGCCATATTCTATTTCATCTGTTCCGTCTTCCATTGAATCTTCAAGTGAGTCATGAGAATTATCTTCGAAAACAAGCGTTTGAGAAGATGTCAAGCATGTTGAAGAAAAACTTTCAGAAGAAGAAGAGCAGGAGGAAGCAGTTGAATGAATTAAAGAAGACTCATTCATGGTTTCATCTGTTTTCTTTTCGCTTTGTTTGAAGGGTACGGTCATTATAAATTCATCATCTTCTGAATAATCTTCAGCCATGCATAAGCCAAAAAAGTCCTCTTCACTAGACTCTGTTTCACTTTCGTCACTTTTGCTTTCCTTTCTTGAAGCTTCTACGTTTTCAAATTCTGAACGCTTGAAATTTGAAACCATGATGATCATGCTGCGAATTTCTTCTATAATCTCTTTTGAATGATAACCTTCATCTTCCTCAATGCCATTTCTTATCAGCTTTGTCATGGGAACACAGTTGTCCTTTATTTTATGGAGTTTGTATGATACGCAGTTTAATGCTTCAAAAAAACAGTCATTTGTTAAAGAATAACAAACTGATTGATGTGGTTGTCCTGTAAGAGTTTGAAATGAAGGATTTGAAGCGCAAATGATAGGTGAACGTGTGAATGATGAATATTCCGAAGCTGAAGAGGATTGTTAAAATGAGATTAATTGCTTTGGCTCTGAATTCAACGGTGTGCAAGAAATAGATTTTTCTGCTTCAAAAAAAGAAATTGAAAATTTATTTCGAATGATATTTTGAAGTCCTGTTGGAGACAACACATAAGATAACGTTATAAATTCACCAGTGTTCCCGGTTAACATGTAATTATGGAATATTATAATAAAATTAACGAAAACATTTTTCCATTCTGTTTCTTTAATAAATGAAAGATTTTTGATTCCATATAGCAAACCGAATGCATTCAGCACCTTTGGAAAGACATTTCCCATCTTTGTTCTTTCATTTTCCATTTCTAAATGTAATCTTTGAATTGGAAAAAGGAGAAGTTCTGCGATCATTATGTTTCTTATTTGATCGAATAGTAATAATTTTTCGAAAAATATCTTTTCTCTGTTTTTTCTAATAAAGCAACAAATAGAATACAAGCACAGCCATCTCGTTTGAATAAATGTTGGACATTTCCGTTTTAAGGATTTTTTCACAGAAGAAGTGCGGGCATTTTTTGCAAATTCTGTAATAATAGTTTACTGGTTCTTCAGATAAAAGATTTCAGAAAACGCGTGAACAACAACCAAATTCAGCAAATGATTCATGCAGTGAATGAAAAATGGAGCAGCCTTTAAATTTTCAATTAGTAACTTTTCATTATCTTCCATTGGAATTGTAATATTTTCAATTGCTTTTTTTTGCGGACTTAAGCCATCCGAACAAAAACAGCGAACATGCGCATTGATTACTTCCAGTTCCCGAATTACTGTCCAAGCTAGTTTTCTGTACTGCTTTGCATTGTTGCAGCATGGATATGCTTTCCAAAACACTGATGATGCATTTGGTACCAATGGAGCTATCGTAACAACTGTGCACTTCTGATTTCCCACAACACCTGAATCCATCATAACGCACACGCCCATTCCCCTCAGTGCTGCGTCACGCTTCTGTTTTGCAAACTCGCTGTCCTCAATGACCATTCTTCGTATTTTCTTTCTTGTTAGGAATGGGAAAATGTTTGACGGAGACAGTCCTGGATTCATTTGAGATAAATGAATTAAGGCTGTGATAAAATTATTAAATACTTCAGAAGACGCTGATAAGAAAGATATGTTGCAATGGCTTATTATTTTCGCAAATAAAGTCTGTAAATTGGTGGATGTGCTCTGAATCAGTGTTCTTTCTTTGCTCTCCCTAATGCGATCGATTTTTTGAAGAGCTTTCTGCTCTTTGAAAGAAAACATGATACGATTTTCCAATAATAATCAACGATGATTTCTTATTGCAACGTAACTCCTACGACCACTTGTTCCACATATTTGATTTCCCCGAACATTTGGGCATAAATATTGTTTATGATATTCTTTTGTTGGAGAGCCATCAATGTTTGAAGGAAAAAATGATATCCATATTTGATTATTGATGACCTCTAAAGATATTCTGGTTGAATATTAATTGTTTTTCTTAGGGTGCTTGTGAACTTTTTTTTCATAATAAAAGCAAAAAAATATTAAAAATTAAGTAACATCAAACTTGCTCCTTTTTCATATGATCCCACTTGCTCCAGTTTTAGAAAACAACATCCGTGATTGTTCAATTCTTCCATTTTTCTTGCAAAAGCCAGTTTCTGATAAAGCGACACAAAAAATCAAGCTTCAATTATCAAAACAAAAGAAGCAAGAAATAAAACTCACAAACTATTTGATTATCCACCAAGGCATTCTGAAATTCACTTAAAAGATTTTCACATTCACGCATGTTGGGCGTTGACAAAAATATTTGTCAAAGTCAAAAAAAAGATCGACCAGTCTGTGACTTGGGCAATTTCCAAAAAACTGATCCGGTCAAAACCCATAAACGGATGCTTTTTTTCTCAAATGAAAATTATTGATCATAATAAATTCTATAATAATTCTTTAGCTTTTTATCTTGATTTTTTTTTCATTTTGAAATAATAAAGTACATGAAAAATGAACTATTAAACTTATGAATTTTAAAAATAAAATTTTACTGTATTTTGACTTCAATCATTTTCAAAGTCAGTCAATAGCATATTTTCAAAAGTCAAAAGTCTGAAGTCACCCAGGGTTAGTTGAATGTCTAATATCAAATTGTTATTATGAAATGATTCCAATTCACATTTCTCAATATCATGATATTTCCCGTAATTTTTTTGGGATACAGTTTGTGCAAAAAATACAGGACATCGCAAAAAATACCGGACAGGATCGATATCTCAATAACCGCAAGAGAATTAATTCTGACATTTTTCTTCAAAATATATCTCATCAATGCAAACTCAATACATGCATGAGACTTACAAAAAGACTTCATTTGTACTCAGAAATAATTATTATTTGATTCTTGGAGAAATAAAATTTTGAGTTTCTCCGAGATTTTTAAAATAAATTTTTCTGAGCGCAAATGCGGCTATTTTGAAAGTTTTGAATATCAATTGAGTTTGTATCAACGAGATATATTTTGAAGAAAATAGTCAGAATTATTCCTCTTGCAGTTATTGTGAAATCGATCTTGTCCGGCATTTTTTGAACAAACTGTATTTGAAGTTTCTAGCTGTGGAAAGAATGATTTTGATAAACTTTTGTAGAGAGAAACAATACACCACAATCCAAAACCTATATTTTCAAGCAGGAAATCACTAATTATTCATTTGCAAGAAAGAATTATCATCTCAAACCTCCCGGTTTCTGAGAAATAACTATTTTTTATTTTGGGAAAAAATCTCCTTTTTATGGGATGGATTAAATTTGATTGCATTGATGTCTCACATTCCTGATCGCAAATCTTATATTTTTCAAAAAATAAAACTTTTCCAAGATAATAAAGCAACGTGGAATTGGTTAACGAGATATATGCCATTTGCAGTGTTCAGAAAATGCTTTCAGTGCAGGAAAAATCACTCCATAGAAGCTCGAGATAATTGCAGAAATTACTGGTGTAACAAATGTGGAAAATATTGCTCATTGTTAGGATTGAATCCTTTGAAAAATTCAAAAACATCTTTTGAGAAAATAATGATGATATTTCTGTGTTTCTAAATCAACATAGATATATTTCAATGCAGCTTGCTCACTGATGTTTCAAGACAAACTGTTGGGGGTTTTTATTCCATTGGAAGAGCATGTATGGCTGATTACGGTTCAACATCTTTTTGAAAGCTTGGTTGACCTGGAATAATTGTTGAAACAGATGAAGCAATTCTGCGAAAAAGAAAGTTTTGAAAAGGAAGAAGAAAGAAATGGATACGGTTATTCGGAATGATAGAAAGAAAACATGATGGAAAGAAAGGGAAATGTTTGATTGTGAGAGTGAAAAACAGAAAAAAAGAGACATTAATTTCATTTATCGAAGATTACACAATTCCAGGATCAACAATTTACTCAGACAAGTGGAAAGCCTACAGCTCATTGTCATCTTTAGGTTATGATCATCACACTGTTTGTCACACAAACAATTTCGTAGATCCAGAAAGTGGCATTTGCACATATTTGATTGAAAGCACTTGGTCATGCTTTCGAAAATCTCTTCCAAGAAATGGAATCAAAGAAAAATACATTGATAACTTTGTGACTAGCTTTGTTGGAAAAAGATCAGAAACACTTGAATTTGAAGATATCATTCAATAATTACTCGTTCATAAGCTCTAAAATGTTGAAAAAGAAATTGATGAAACCCAAAAAAATGAAACAGAAGAATCTGTTGAAAGTGATGTGCCGGTTTATAATGAAAATGAAGAAGAAACTGAAGCAAATTCTGATTATTTGTCTAAATTTTTTTGAAAAGTTCCTTTTGTTGAATTTTCAAATATTATAAAAATTTCAAAAATCTATCAAGTTTCTGTTCACATTCACGAAACAACACTCAAATGGAAACAATAACATTGTCATGTTTTTATTTCAATGACAACAAAATTTGGCAAGTGTGATATAAATTTTTAACGAAATATGAATTTTTATTTTATTTGAAAATTAAACAAAAGGAGCTTTTCAAAAAAATATAGACATATAGGAGCGTGTGATGGAGCAGATGCATCCGAGTATGAATTGTGACAAATTTTTTTTTTTCATTCGCATTTTGAACAAAAAAATATATTTTCAAAAAAAATTCATTTTTGTTTTTCTTCAAAACCAGGAGTTGGCAGTTACCGAAAATGTTATTAAACAACGAATATTAACATGTGGAACACAATTATAATGAATTTGGGTTGCGGCGTATTGAAACCTTCTGCCTATGCTTCTTGTGGATGTTGTTTTTGTATAAATAAGTGGATGTTTTAATCAGATTTCTTTCAGAATGCATCTTCCTGCCGAAAAAAATACATCAAGGAAATTAATTAATGAGAGGAATAAAAAAGCTTCAAAAAGTTGGAATGAAGCTGATTGAAATTCAGAAAAATAATCAACATTTCATTGACAAGCAAATCCCCCTCTCTATTCAAATCACAAAATAATGATTGAAATGAAAATTGTTTATCTCATTGGCTTTTTGCAATCCGCACTCACCTTAACATTGTTTCATTTCTGCTTCAATAAGCTGGTCTGAGTAGGGTCATCTTTTTTGTTGGAACTTTTTTCTTTATTGGCACTTTTTTTTAAATAAAAATTAATCTGACCCAGAAATGATATTTTAAAATATATTTTTGGTATATATACAAATGTGATATATTCTAATATGGGTCATTATTTTTCATATCGTAACTTTGTTCGAAGAAAGATCTTTTTTTAAATAATTGTGGTATAAAGAGAAAAAGTCAAAAATACATGTTTATAATTAAATAGAAAAAGAATTGTGAATGAATTTTTGAAAACCAAGTCACTTTGAGAAAAACTTATAAATTCCATTATAACATTTAATTTTTGAGTTATTTATTTTATTTGAATTATTTGATATCACAACATCGAACAAGTCCAATTATCTATTATTGAAGATTACAATTTGAGTATGATTATATTATATTAATTTTTTACTGCTTTTTATTAACTATCATCAAAAAATACAAAAATAATTGTTTTATGAAATTTAGAAATGAATTTGTGAGATTTATAATTTTTGTGGTTATTTTTTTTATGACATTATAAATGTTATTAATGACGTATTTATATTTTGATGATTTGAGATATTCGAAAGAAGCATTGAAGATTTTTTTTAAATAAAAAGGAAAAATGAAGCTTACGAACTATTTGATGTTATGTTAGTTGTTTGGTCAAATGTATAAACAAAGAAGAAAAATTCTGAAGGTAATCAGCAATTAGATATATGTGTAATTTTACATATTCATTCATTTATTTGGTTGTTTAAATATTTGTTGATTTAAATATTTGTTTGTTTTGTTAGCATCTTTCGAGAAATGTGAAGCAGAAATGAAAGAAACAGAGACTGAAAACATTTAAGCACTAGCCTGGGAAAGAAAGGGATGCAGATGAAAAGGGAAAGCTGTATTATAAATGGAGAAGGAGGCAAAGTCGAAGGGGATTCTTGGGTGAATGATGAAGACGCCGACAGGTGCTTTGAGGCGTTGCAGCGGTAGGAAGATGAACGAAAATGGAAAAGCAGGAATGGGTTGTGTGAGAGAGCTATGGAAAGGAGGAGCTTTGGAAGGATGGCTACAAAGGAATGGAGGTGCTACTTAGCACTTGGGCTCAATTTCGAAAAGACAAAACAGGTGATGCCACCACATTCGTTGATGCCTTTAACTTCATCGCAACCATATTCTTTCTTTTTATCTTCTTCGTTTTCTTCTTCTTTTTCGTCGTCATCGTCGTCATCACCTTCGCCTTCTTCTTCTTCTTCTTCTCTGGTTTGTTTTTAAAGAATTCAGCTGCAGCAGACTCCGCACAGCTATTGAACTCTCAGCAAATCGAGTGCAACTGTACATCATCTCATCTCATCTCTCTCTTCTCTTCTCTTCTCTTCTCTTCTCCTCTACCACACCGACGCCACACCGACGACACAGTCACATCCATCAGGTGGTGTCTGAAGAACACGGGCAGCTCCTCTTTGCCAAGCGATGGCAGCACAGCAGCAGCGGTGGAGGTGGCAGATTGTGCATGGGGTAGCTGTGGGGCGCTTTCCGCAGGGGCGACTGGCCTGGTATCTCCGACTGGATGTTCGCCGCCTCCGCTTCTGCATCTCTTGTCAGGATAGCCTCGCGCAGCTGGTCATTGCCCTCCATCTTGTTGGCAGATGGATTATCGGGCTGTGTGTTGGAGGCACAGCCATTTTGTTTGGTGTGTCTTCAAAGGGCGAGAGGACTTTCAGGAGAAGACTGCTGCGATGTGAGAAACCATTCACCAGAGAAGCGATGGAGCAGAGGAGTTGAGAGGAAGAGCTGTGCGGAGGATGAGAAGGGAAAGAGGAGTGGAAGAAAAATTTGGAAGAGAGCGAGAAAGATGAATAAAAGGAGAGGGGTGTTGTTTTCGGAGAATTTTGTGAGGTGGATGGAGGAGGACAACAGCAATGACAAGAAACTGAGAGCAGCCACCATTCTGGAATTGTGAGGGGAAAGGGAGGGCGATGGTGAAGAAAAGGCAGAGGAATGAGCAGTGGATGACAGGGTGTGGTGATTTGGATGGAAGGATCAGGCACAACATTTGGGAATGAGATTTTGTGAGGAGTTTTTTAAGTGAGATGAGGAAATGGGATGTTTTGGGGGATGTTCAAGATCTTATGAAATATGATTGAATTGCGAAAAGTATTGTTTGTCACATTATTTATTAGCCTTCTTCAATATGAACTTCCTCATCTTCCTCATCTTCCTCATTTTCTTCTTCTCCATCATCATCATTTTCTTCTTCTTTATCATCATCATCTTCCTCATCTTTTTCATCTTCATTATCTCCATTATCACCATCATGTTTTCGTTTGCACCACTCCAACAAATGAAAGTGTTTTTATGTGAAATCTTCTTGTTGGTTATTATCATTTTTGCCTTCATGGCCTTCGACAAGTCTGAGTTCTCCTCTAATTCGTCTGCTTCATCATCTTTATCTTCATCTTCAATATTTTTAAGAATAGGGTTTGTGGATGTTATTTGAGAAGAAGCAGAACAAGAAGTTGGACTTTGACTGATTTTTTTATGAGGAAATTAGGTAAATGAAGAAGGGGTATATGGGTTTTGTTAGCAGAAAGGAACGATGTTTGGAGGAGGAGAAGAAAATTTTCCAAGATAATTCGTATTAAAGTCACAGGTTTGCATTTTTTTAAAAATAATTTTTATCATATGTTATTTTTTATTTATAAAATAAGGATTTTTACAAGAATGTTCAACGACAACGAATGAACAAGGAACATGGAAAGAGAGGATATAAAATGCATTAAAGAAATCAGAAAACAACAATTGAAGGGGTGCATGGAGGAGTAAGGGGGCGTGAAATATAAATGAAATAAAAAGAAGATATTTTTCTTTCTTTTTTTGAAGGCTTTGGAAGACATATAGGACGAATCTTGTTAAAAGCCGAAAATGAGATCAAGGAATTGATGATACAGCAGAAGAAGAAATTTGGTAAATGATTGAGAAGAAAAAGATATATTTTTGGAAGTTAGATAATGAAAAATAAGTTGATGAGTTAATAAGTCAGAAAACAAGGCAGTTGAAACGGCAATGGGGATGAAGGTGACTGAGGACAAAGGATGGAAGGAAGAAGATGATTATTTTTTTGTGAGGGAGTTATTGAACTCGTCAGTTGAGTTGAAAAGGATTGAGCTGATTGGAGATGAAATTGGGAGGATTGTGTGTGGAACGAGGGGGAGTGTGGTTGTGGTGAAGGGATGTGGTGTGGAGATGGGGAGAGGCAAGGAGGCAGGGGTGTTTGAGCTGGGAGGGTGCAGAGGGGTGTTTTGGAACATCACGCTGAGAGGGATTGGAAGGGGAGGAAATGTGTGTGGGAGACTGTTTGGAGGAGAGGGGAGGATGGGGCAGACGGGGAATGAGAGAGAAGGTGGGGGAGGAAGAGGAAGAGGAGGATGGGGAAGAGGAAGCGGAAGAGATGAAGGAGGAGAGAGAGGAGGACAACGAGGAGGCGGAGGAAGAAGAGGTGGAGAAGGAAGAGGAGAAGGAAGAGGAGAAGAAAGCAAAGGAGGAGGGAGTGTATTGGTGAGTGAGTCAGATTTCTCATCTTTTTGTGTGTCTTCAGCCCCGTTTCTGGCGCCTCCCCTGACACCACTTGTGACACTCACCCAGCTGACCTTCTTCAACATCTCCACAAATCCATCAAAAGCGACACATCTGGGTGAAGGGGTGAGCCAAAGAGTGTTTCTGATGAGTGGATGTGAATTAGTATCAGTGTGGGATGTGTATGATGGGGGCATTGTCCCCTCACTGAACAGCCCCTCATCATCCTTGGCTGCCTCGAACACCTCGTTTGTCAGGTGCTATCGATCACAGAATGTTGCAGTCAATGGGAGTGAGGGGAATCCGTCGAAGCCAGCGAGACAGCAGATTACAGATAACGGAGCGAATTCGTTCACTTGGTGTGTGTGGAATGGGTCAAAAACCACTGGAACAGGAACTTCTTATTCAGATGGAACTTCAAATGGTGGAGCGATTTACATGTATAACAAGGCATCTGGAACTCTTTCAGTGAAGTTTTGTTCGTTCAACGATTGCTATGCATATTGTGCTGGGGGAGGTATTATGTGCTATATAATCAGTTCAATCAAGATTGAGAACAACTCGTTCGATGCATGTACTGCTCAAAGTCATACTGGATGAGGGATGTATGCTTATAATATTAAATCATGTGTCAGGGTCAGTGGTTGTGAATTCCAGAAATGTTCTGCTTATGGCTGGGGGGGAGGCCTTTATCTTGATAATTTTCAGGTTTCAGGAATAGACTGAATAGGAACAATTAATTTGCTTTATGTTTGTGAAAAAAATGAAGCTTTGCAATTAGACAGATTCTTTTTGGCTTTCATTGATGTTTCAAAATTTTCTTCTTTTTTTTTTAAGTTTAATCTTTTTTCTTCATTTCATTTGTACACTGGTAAATTGAAATAAATATTTTGTAATTGATAAAGTTAATTATATGTTTATTGAAAAATCAAATTAATGTGTTATGTAAAACAAGTTCTTCTATAGAATTTATCAAAAACATGAAGATCTCATAAGAATACAGATAAATGAATAATCTCATGTAGATAAATGAAGTGGAAATTTCATAAATAAAAAATTCTTCAATTAAATAAACAAAGTCCAATGTTTGAAATGAAGAAAAAACATAAAACAATGAAAAACAAAATAATTTTTTAACCAAACATTACGGTCACTTTTCACATTTTATCTTAAATATTTGAAATGATAACATGTTATTATCATGATTTGACCTATCTTTTATCTAAATACTCTTTCTCCATCAAAAAATACAGAACATTTATATTTGAAAACATATTTCATATTTTAAAAATCTTCATTCGTCATAAATCGAATGTGCGTCATTCACGACATAAATACGGTTATAAAAAGCACAGTTTCCAAACAAAAACCTTGAAATTTCGAATTAAATTTCATAAATCAATTATTTTTGTATTTTTTGATGATAGTTAATAAAAAGCAGTAAAAAATTAATATAATATAATCATACTCAAATTGTAATCTTCAATAATAGATAATTGGACTTGTTCGATGTTGTGATATCAAATAATTCAAATAAAATAAATAACTCAAAAATTAAATGTTATAATGGAATTTATAAGTTTTTCTCAAAGTGACTTGGTTTTCAAAAATTCATTCACAATTCTTTTTCTATTTAATTATAAACATGTATTTTTGACTTTTTCTCTTTATACCACAATTATTTAAAAAAAGATCTTTCTTCGAACAAAGTTACGATATGAAAAATAATGACCCATATTTGAATTTTGAAAGAAATCCAATTTCTCATGGGGGGAAATGGGGGGGGGGGGGGGGGGGGGGGTTCAAGTCCTTCCATTGAGCTTTCATGAGAAATTGGACTGCACAAATGTTTGTAAATATTTCTAATTCATTCAAAAATTTAAATATTAATTAAAAATTCTTCAATGAGATTTAATAAATAAAAAAATTTATTAACGATCATTTCCCATAATATATAAATGAAATTGCTAGTGAAAAAGAAAGCTGAAGCGGCGCAGAAGCGGCTGAAGGAAGCAATGTCAACATAACGTTACAGGAAATATAGTTCAAGATTAGAAAGGATTGCGCACATTGTTAATGACAATGTTGTCAGGCTGGTTGATGGAGTCAAATACGGTGGAAAAAGCAAGAAGTCATTGGAGCATGCTGTTAAAGCTATAAAAAACGGCAGGCCTATTGCAAAAGTTGGGCACCCACCAATTATTAGTGGCGAAAAAGAAAAGCAATTCTTGGAAGAAGTGACAATTAAATCTTTCTCTGGGACAAGCCTCACATTACGAAAAGCGCGCGATCTGGTTTGTAATTGATATTTGAATTGTATATTAATTTGTATTTCGATGGAAAATATAATAAACGATAGTGAGGAAGAAGGAGAAAAAGAAGAAAAGAAGAAAAAGACAGTCACTCTGAAGACAGTTTACGCATTCATAAAGCGCCATCCGGAATTGAAGTCCTCGCTGCCAAAGCAAGTTGATATTAACAGACTTGCTGCATCTTGTCAAAAAGTCCTTAAGCCGTGGTATACGGAATTACAAGCATCACACGACGAAAATAAATATCCAGAGGAACTAATCTTCAATATAGATGAATCTTCGCTTCGCATTCCAACTTCTTCACGCGGTGTTGTTGTTCATCCCGCAGATGAGCAAGCTGGATTCAAAAAGACTGCCGAAAGGATGCCGAATGCCACTCTCGTTGCTGGAATAGCTGCTGATGGCTTCTCTCTTCCGTCTGTCGTGCTGTGGCCGAGCGCAAATCTTCCAAAAGAACTTACAACACTGTTGACGCCGTCGCTTGACATTTGGCCAAACACAAACGGCTGGATGGATAAAACGTCATTCAAAAAATACGCCTTAACAGTTCTGCTGCCAGCTATCATTGACAGAAGAAAGCGAATTCTAAAAGAATCTCATCGTTGCCTTCTTCTCCTGGACTAGCACTCATCACGGGATGATCCAACTACATGGAGACAGTTCAAGGAAGACGAAATTGACGTCGTCACCTTCGTTCCACACACCACGCACATATCGCAACCGCTGGACAGAGGCGTACTTGCAGTATTGAAGTCAGAGCTATCAAACAATTACAGCTCTCCATCATCCACCTCCTCATCTTCAAAAAGAACAGCTGTTGCAGATGTGTTGCCACAAGCCCTTCACACAGCATTCACCCCATCAGTCATCAAAAAAGCCTTCATTAACAGCGGAGTCCTCAGCAATGGATCTGGATCGGTGCTTATGAAGCTTCCTCAGTCTTCTCAATTCTTCATTCCTACTCATTCTCATTGTTTCGACTTCTTCGGAAAAGAAATAACAAAAGAAAAACTTCTTGATGAATGGGATGAATATTATGAAAAGCACAAGATGAAAATTGAAGAAATTGAAGAAAAAGATAAGGAAATTGAAGAAAATGTTGAAAATGAAAAAGAAATTGAAGAAGAAGAATTGCCCTTGGAGAAAAAAGTGAAAAGAAAATTCAGAAAAATTAAGAATGATGACGATGAAACAAGTGATGAATTTGACCCCTTTGAACGTGAAAATGGAAAAAGAAAAGTTAGAAGAGTAATTGATTCGAGTTTTGTATTTTTTGATGTGTTTTAAATTTTTTTTCATTTCAAAAAATTTTGGTGCCAATAAAGAAAAAAGTGCCAATAAAAAGATGACCCAATAAATAATCATACAAAACTCATCTTAACTATTCTGAAAAAATAAATAAAAATTTCAGATTCAGTTCATATATCAAATGTCAATTTATTTGCCAAAGTTATCATTGATGCTTGCAGAATAATTGTCAAGACATTACAACAACGGAATACGCCTTAACAAACAAATCATAAACACAACTTTCACAAGAGAACAACAGGAGGTGAAGTGCATTCAAAACTCAGATTTAAGAATGAAGATAATTTCCACTTAATATCCAATAAAAGTTCAATGCTTTATTCCTTTCACAATAGAAGAATAGGCAAGAACAACAACGTCCAATTTCTGAATTGCAGAATTCATTCTTCAAACAATTTTGCCTTCATTTCAGTTTTACTCTGAATTGTCACAAAGGCATCAAAATGGTGAATGTTCCTTTTCATTTCCAAATTTCTGTTCTCACGTTTTGCAGTTCTTATTCTTTATCTTTTAAACAGTTTTATAAACCTTTGAATTCCAATATGGATGATTGAGATTGATAAATGCTTACACATTCATCAAAGAGATATTCATATCTTTGTTCTTTATTATTCAGAAGAAACCCTTTTGTGTTCAAAATGGAGTTTTAATTAAACTTTGATTATAGCACTAATTCGATACATTGAATGCATTCCGATATTTTTGTCTTCTTGAGTGAAGAATGAAATGAAAACTCAATAAGCCTAGATTTTTTGAGTACATTTGCAAAGCATAAAAATAGTTTTTCCAATAAGTTCACAAGCATCAAATACATATGCACGAAAACATGTAATTAAAAATTTCATTGACAAGCAAATTCGAGGTTTCTTTTTGGTTGGTAAAACAACCCCATAATAATTTCACATTTGTTAATTTTCAATAGAATTATTGTAGTTCTTTGTATGAGTGAAAATGATGAAAATGATGAATGTTTTGTTGTATGAAATATATATATTATTATTATTATAATGTTATTTATGTTTGTTCTTTTCAAGCCAACTCAATTTTTGGAAATGTCAAAGAATGCAAAACAAATAACTCAAAAGACGTTTAATAATCTTATTCTTGCTAAAAGTGTGCTTAAAATACATTTTCAAAGAAATGTTGGTAATTTTATATTTATTTTAATTTTAAATGGTAAGGAACTGACGAAAATGAACAATTGGATAAATATGACAAACCTTTTTTGTCTTTAACCTCTCAACTGGAACAACTACGTTCAGTTGAAACAAAACATTTCCCATGGTATATGCGACCAGAGTATAAATCACTTCTTCCCCTTGACGAGCAAGTCCGCTTCAATCCTTCTCCGATGGGAAGAGCAGAAGAAAGAAAGATAGCAAACCAAAAAATGCCTGTTCAAACTGCAATAACTGTTTTACAACGATGGTGGAGAATGGTCAAAACGAGAAGAATATGGAAAGGTCATAGAGTTTGCTTTCTTTTCTTTTCTTTTCTTTTCTTTGAATTGCTTTTTAACGAAATGATTGCGTCACTTTTAATTATCATGTTTCTTCGACAAAAGATTTTAATTAGCATTGGGAGGAAATGGATTTTAACGCCTTTTTTTATCTCTTGGAAGCAATATACTGAAGCCTCTCTCAAAGCTCGAACACATTTTCTTCCGTATTTTTTTAAAAAATGGAAGACTCATGCATCCAACCGGAGAAAAGTGTGCACAATCATATTTATTTTAAAACTCTGTGCTATTTTCTTTTTTTAAAAAAATCTGTCTTCATTCTTTTCTTTTCTATTCTTTTCTTTATCAAAAATATTAATGAAGATATCAACTATCCAAAACAAATCTCATTTTTCACTTCCACCTTCTCGAATCATTCGTTCTTGGCACATGTATGCACAAAGACGTATTCAACATCGTAAAGCATGTATTATTTTTTGTGATAATGAAATTCAAAAAATTTTTTTCTTTTCCTTTATAATTTAAATATGTTTCCTTTTTTGCACTTTTGTCAATTTTTTCGATCCCAGATCGTTGCAGCATTTCGCGAAGCCTCGCTTTTGAAAAAGATGAAAGCAAGCCTTCAGTTTTGGCTCAATTTTTCAAGGGATAAAGTGTGTTTTTACAAGTGTTTCACGAAACTTTTGCAAAGAGTTATTTCATTTATTTTATTGCAATTTTAATAATTTTCTTTTATTCCTTTTCTTTTCTTTTCTTTTCTTTTCTTTTCTTTTCTTTTCTAACCTTTTTTTTTATATAATTATTATTATTAACATATTTATCGGATTAACTTTACAATCAACCGTTTATTTTTATGTATTTTCAGAAATTCCGTCGTTTGAGAAAGCATGGAATTGATGCTCCCACTCAAGGAAGAGGTGCATCAACTTTGCCATGTTGGGAGAAATACAAGAAGGAAAAAATGGAAATTGATAAAGAAAAAGAAGAGTTAAGTATTTATGTGTGATCTATTTCTTGATGAAAATACATCAATTTTATTTGAATTTCGCTGTGGAAATTGGATTTATCATTGAATCACGTATTTCATCCAATGAATTTTAGTTCACACAAATTTTTCCTGTACGCATGGTTTTAGGTCGTTTGACAGAGTTTTTACAGTATAAAGATGCAAAGCAAGAAAGGTTATGAAAAATTTCTTGTTGGATAATTTTGATATTTCACAAATTGACGAGGAAAGATTCATTTCTTTTTGAAGAAAGTGATTTATTTTTTGTAATTTTTATTTGTGCTTCGTATTCTTTCTTTTTTTCTTTTCTTGTGTTTTTTTAATGGTATCTTTTTTGTTCTTTTCAGAAATGAGTGGGTTCGCACAGTTTATGCTCCTTTTCACATAAAGCGTGAAGCTTTGTCAAGATGGATTATATTTCACAGGGTTTGAGCAATCACCTTTCAAATCAGAACATTTCGCTCTAAATTTAAACAAATATAACTCTTTTTGTATTTAATCTGTTTGAATTTTGTTCTTTGGCGTGATTTCGCTTTGAATGACGTGCTGAAATACACTCAGTATTTGAGGCCACTCACAAAGAAATGCTTTTCAAATTGGAGTGATTGGTCAAAAGAGAAAGTTCGGTTTGCGCTCTGTCATTGAATTATTATTATTATTATTATTATTTTATATGCTCTTTATTTCACTTGCTGTGATATTGAAGATTGATGTCTGCTGAAGAGAAAATACGGACGCAGCACCATTTTTATTTGACCCGCGGAGCTTTTCGCGTCTGGGCACACTTCCAAAAGACGAAGCACATGTGCCATGTTGCTGGTTTGTGCTCAAAAAATCCAATTTTAATAAAATCAAGTATTTTATTCTGCAAATTGCCAAACATTTGTGCTTTCTGCTGAACACGCATTATGCTTTTTCCTTTAAGCCACACTTACAATTCGATCTGCTCCTACAAAATTGCTTTATTATGCATACGTTTTAAAGAAGGATAAAGCTCGTGCCACGTTTGTTCGCGCATTTCTGCACTGGAAAACGATTGCAAAAGTATAATGAATCTTTTTTAGCACTGTTCTTTAACAGATTTATCTTTCAATTGAACTTTTGATTTGATGAATTTGAATGAATTATCTTTTTGATAAACTTAAAAATTTATCCATTTTTCAAACAAACATCCTTCAGCGACGTGTTGCATTCGAGCGATTTCTAACTCTTCACTTTCTGTCAGAAAGAAGGCGAGTGCTAATGTTTTATTTTCGATATTGGAGGTTTGAGAATTTTTGGCTGTTATAAACGAAAGTCATTGAAATTACAAAATTTGAAATAAACTCTTCTTTTCTTATCTTTTTGCAAAAAAAATCTAATAAATTTTTTGGGGGAAACGATTTTCATTTTAATTGAAATAAACAGAGGAGAAGCAAGAAAAGCCAACAGCATCACGTCTGACGAGTTTGTTAAGCAGGAGGCTTGGGCGCAGTGCAAAAGATCTCATATGGGATGGCTTGTCAATTTTATCCTCAATTTTTTAGAGATGATTTGAAGCATTCTGATCTCTGATTTCTTTTTAGCTTGTATTTCTGCGATGAATGCGGAGCTTTGGTGAAGGAGCCATTTGTTGATGTTTGTCTGGATCGTTGTTTTATAACCCTTTTTCACTGTTTTTTTCTTTGCGTTATTATTATTTTGTAATTATAACAAAAATTCCTCATTATTCATGATCACTTGTTAAATTTTTTCTTTATTTTTTCTGATTTCTGAATGTGTTTTTTCAATTCAGTTGCACCTTCTGTCACCGCTTTCACGTTACATGGCGTCCACAAGCAGACTTCGCGATCTAACACTTTTCACTGATTCTGTTGTTGATATCACAAATGTGTCATCTGATGCAGTTCCTCAGTCGACAACTGTATGACAAATGAAATTGAAGGAGAATGATATCATCTCTTAACATTTGTTTCTTTCTTTCTGCATTTGTAAATGCTAATTATGAAATTTTAAAATAAATTCAATGTTGTCAAACAACTTTCACTCTTTATCAACTTTATTTTCTTTTTTGCAATTACATTACTTTTTCACTTATTTCTCTTTCTATTTCTAAAATCACATTTTTTTTACCATTCATTCATTCTTTTTTTTTTTTTTTTTTTTTTTTTTTTTTTGAAGCCTCAATTGGAAGATATACACTCAGTTGGCGTCGAGTCATCTCCTCCTTCGTTTGGCTTACTCTATTCGCGCCAGTCATTTCCTTACGCTTCTCCCGACAGAATGTACCTGCCATTGTCCTACAGCTCTTTGTGGCCAGACTCCTCGTTGTGTCACTATTGTGTGTGCAACAAAGCAGAAATGGATGCAGGTGATCCAAAGAAGCGCTCGAAAGAGCAGCTGAAAAGAGGAATTTCTCGATCACAGCTGTCTCGTATGCCTGGTGCGGATGTCATATACTCACCAGCTTTCAAAGCTGATCATGATTTGAATGTGAACGGAGATTCTGCTAAAAGAATGGAAACGTTGGTGATGTTTGAGCAGAAAGACTGTATGCGAAACTGTCGAAGAATAATCCTTTTTTATCAAGCAAATTTTCTCTTTTTTTCGATAGTTGGACTACTGAGTATATTTATTATTTAACTGTTTTCAAGTGATGTGGTTATTTTTGAATATTTGTAATGCAATTTATTTTCATTCTGATTCTTCAATTTATTTTTCATTTTTGCATAAAATAGTAACATTTCTGCTTCGAAAAATCGCGTTTCTGCTCGTTCACCAGAACAACATGACTCATCCCGTTCTCAGCTTTTCTTCTCAATCTTCTCCAACAGCGCAAGACTTGTATCATCAAAGAGTGAAAATGATTTTGGTTAAATACGTTTGTAATGCATTTATTGCATTTTAATTTATATTATTATGATAATAATGCTTATCTGATTGTTTTCTTTCAATGGAATGTTTGTTAATACCATTTTTAATCATGTTTGCCTTTTTTTCAATAGAATGTTCCATTTGGTCAAGATTTCAATATGAAAGTGTACAGCCAACTTTTGGCCGATCAGATAAAAGAAGGAATTGTTTGCTTTCACTATCAATTAGCTTATATTCATTTATTTGCGCAATTTCTATTTTTCTTGGAAATTATATCCATTAT
This sequence comes from Monocercomonoides exilis, assembly GCF_001643675.1. Classification (NCBI taxonomy): domain Eukaryota; phylum Preaxostyla; order Oxymonadida; family Polymastigidae; genus Monocercomonoides; species Monocercomonoides exilis. The sequence continues at coordinate 436,228 of NW_027150550.1, forward strand.
CATCAAACTTCTCACATATCCATGTTGATTATTTCCTTCCTAATTATGCGCTTTTTTTCAAATTAATGATATTTCTTTTGTTTTCAGAAGCAACGCCAACAGCTTCAAAAGCGGGATGAAACGTTGCTTTGGCAATATTCTGTTCATGTTGCTGCTTTGCGCCTGTCGGCCATTTCTCCAACATTCACAGCAAGCAGCAAAAGGAATTATTTGTCTGAGATTGCACGAATTATGAAGGAGAACGAGAAAGAGCAAGAGAAGAGAAGAAGAGAAGGCGAAGATTTTGAAGATAAAGATGAAAACAGAAATAAAAAAGAAGAAGATAATGAAGAAGAAGAAGAAGAAGAAGAGAATGAAGAGGAGGACGAGGACGAGGAAGAGGAAGAAGAAAACAGCACCGAAGAAGAGAATTCAGAAGAACCAGGAAGAGAAGAAGCAGATTTAAAAGGGCGCATACAAAGAGAAGACCGAAAGGAAAGTCTTAAAGTGAGTCCGAAAGAAAGCGAGCCGAAGGAGTTCGATGAGATTGAGGCGGAAGATGATGAGACGCGCAAGATGCTGCTTGAGCTGGAACAATATCCGAGTCTGTTAGAGTCCTTTGAGCAGGCTGACCAGCGCTTCAGAGAGAAACAGCATCCGCCTCTGATGTTCAATGCGTTTGATGCGACGATTCCGGAAGAGCCAGAAATGGAGAAGGAGAAAAAGGACAGACGCGACAAAGAGCGGAAAAGGAGGAGGAAGCGGAGAAGAGAGGAAGGAGAGGAAGAGGAAGAAGAGGAAGAAAGCGAAGGGATTGAAGAGGTTAGCGAGGGAGGGTCAGTGTTTGGAGAGATGGAGAATGAAGATTCGACGATTTTTGAAGAAGACGAAAGAGACATGTTTGAGAGAGAGGAAGAGGAAGAGTACGAAGAAAAACAAAGGAGAGAAAGAGAAAGAGAAAGAGAAAGAGAAAGAGAAAGAGAGAAAGAGAAAGAAGCTGAGGAAGGAAGAGAAGGCAAAGATCACAATGAACGAGAGAAAACAAAAGGAAAGAAAGACAAAACAGGAAGAGGTTCGTCACTTTCACACAGTCAAAGCAGAAAGAAAAAGGAGAAAGGGAATTCTCGAAAAATCGCCCTTCATTTGACGCCTGTTGCGGATGGGTCGACGCTCAACACAGAAAAAGAAAAAGAAAAAGAAAAAGAAAAAGAAGAGCACAAGAAAAGAGGAGCCAAACACTCAAACGAGACGGTTCGCATGGGATTGCGAGAAAGGCCCTCAAAAAACAAAAGAGAAAAGCGGCTGAGCGACTCACGAGGCTCAGCGTCGTCTTCGCTGGCATCACTGTCTGCCTCTTCCTCTTCTGAGATGCTGAAGACGAATCCGTCGGGCATTCCGCTGGCGTTTGACCGAGAGGCCTTTCTGAAGATGCTCAACACGCCGTCTGTCTCTCCAGTCATTCTGAACTTCAACGTGCTCGAAAAGCAGAAGCCTGAATCGTTTCAGTCATTTGAGTCACTCACTCCGCGCTCAAAGACATCGTTTTTTGCATCTTTGCTGGTAAAAGCGCAGGAAAAAGCAAGCGACAACACGACAAAGGAGCTGAAGCAGATGCTGATTGAAGGAGAAAACTACGAAGGAAAGAAGGAGAAGGGAAAAGACATCCAAACTCCTTCTGCAAGGAGCAATTTGGCATTTCCGTTTGGGAAAGGCGGAAAAAAAGGGAAAGAGAAGGAGAAAGACGACGAGACGACTTATTTAATGGGAACGGAAGCGTTTTATGATGAAGAGCGGTTTGATCCATTTGACATTTTTCGATCAGAAAGCAAAACATCGTTGGATCATGTCAAAATGGGAGACACAGAAAGAAAAAGAGCAAAAGACAAGCCACAATCACAGCTCAAAATACGAGAAAAAGAGAAGGAAAGTAACAAATCGACGAAAAGAAAGGAGAAAACATCAGCTCGCACTGCTTCGCCTTCTCCCTCTGTTTCTTCCACACCTTCGCCAAGCCCTTCTCGTTCGCCGACTTCTTCGGCATCTCCTTTGCCACATGTGGGAAAAGGAAGAAAATCGAATGAAGGAGCGAAGGAGGCAAAGAAGAGAAAGGGATATTTGGCTGAAAGGAAAAAGACAACAGAAAAAGCAGAGAAAACAAAAAATCAGAAAGAGAAAAGCGAACAAAGTACAAAAATAACCAAAGCGACTAAAAAAGGGAATGTCAAAGAAGCAAATGCACCAGAAGAAGGAACGAAGAAACACCAAACGGAATCGAAAGAAGAAGAGGAAGCATCAAAGGCTTCTTCAGCTGCTGATCAAAAAATACCAAGTTCATCAACAACAACTTCAGAAACGATGTCTTCATCGCATCTTCCAATGTCTTCAAAGTCAACATCATCAATGGCATTAGCGTCTGCAACTGCGTTATTGCGTTCCCGTTCTCCTTCTCCTTCTCCTTCACATTCGCCTTCACCTTCTCGTTCTCCTTCATCATCTTCTCTTCTGAATGGCCGAAGTGTCTCAAGCAGATCTCTGAAGCCAGCTAATTCAAGCTCGCAATTGAAAATACAATCAACACGACTTTCAACTGAAGATGAAGGTGTTTTATCGAAGGAAGCACTGGAAGAGCAGCTGATGGATGACTTGGATGAAAAGAATGTGTTTCGGCTGCTATCAGAACTGATTAAAGCTGATCAGAAAGAAAAAGAATTGGAAAGACAGGAGAAGGAAAGGGAGATGGAGGAAGAGGCAGAAAGAGAAAGAGAAAGAGAAAGAGAGAAGGCAAAAATGGAAGAAGAAGAAGAGAAAGAAAGGAATATGAAAGAGGATTCAAACAATCAGCTTGAGAAAGCAAATGATGAAGAAAAAGAGAACGAGATTGAAAAGCAGAAACAAGAAGCAGAGAAAGATGAAAAAATGAATGAACAAAACAAAAAGCAAAATTCTTTCAGAGTTGAAAGTGAAAAGCCGCAAACAACTGAAACTGTGCAGAAAGACGAAATGAAAGTGACAAGCCAAACAAAAAATGAGGAAAAGGCGAATGGAGAAGCAGCGAATCAACTTTTGTTGAATGAGACAGCAACACCTCCATCGACACCTGAAGTGAATGAGATGAGAACAAAAGTTGATCAACAAAAGGAACAAGTAAATCAGCTTGTGCATATGGAAGATGAAACTCTAATGGTGAAAGAAAAAGAAAAGAAAGAAGAAAAGGAAAAGATTAAAAAAGAAGAGGGCTTGGAAGGAAAGAAAAATAAGGTTGATGACAAAAATGAGATCGCTGAAAAAGCAGAAAGAAAAGCTGATAAAAATGCCAATGTGGAAGCACAAAAAAAGAGTGTAATTGTTCGAAAGGCATCTGAAGGAAGGATATCACTTGTCTTTTCAACTTCTGGTGACACCTGCAAAACAACAGAAGCTCCAATCAATGCAACACAAACACCTTCTCTTCCTCCTGCTTCTTCTGCAACGCCAACACCAAAAGAGAATCTAAATTCATCCGTCAAACAAACAAAGCCAGTTGTAACCAAAGTGGAACGGTCATTCAAACCGAAAGTGACAGAAAGGCCTGCCCGCACCATCAATGTGATGAGTGAAGAGCAGAGAATGCTGCACGAAAGAAGCACGTCTCCGCAGTCGCCAAAGGCAGCCTCAAAAATCAGAGCGAAAGTTCCGACGGTTGTGAGAAGAAGATCCCCTTCGCCTGAGAGTCACTCGCAGACTGCACAAAACACAAAGCAGGAGAATTCACAAGATGCTCAAAGGGATTCAGTTAAACAAGGAAAATCTGCCTCTGCTTCGACAACACATCTGACTGATTTGAAGTTTCCGATGATTTCGAATGCGTCGTCCTCTTTTTCTTCTTTTTCCATGTCGCCTTCTTCGCCATCTGCAGACAAGTTTCCGATGGAAGCGACAGAAACCGAGAAAACAGTAGCAGCGCCTTCCTCACAAACACAAATGCACAATGAAAGAGATGAACAAAAACCACAACACGAAACATACTTTCGTGTAATTCCAACGCCACTTCCAGAAATGTTCCAGCAGCCACTTTTACTTTCATCTTCGTCTTCATCTTCTTCGGATGAATCATCATCATCATCTTCTTCTTCTTCTTCCCTTATGCCTCCGAGTTATCAACAGCCCATGTCGCATTCTCCTCTTCTCATTCAGCCGTTGAGTCCTCAGACTGCTCTCACATCGCCCACTTATCCGCATTCATTAGAACGAGCATTTCCTTCTGTCGATGGCTCTTCTTCGCCTGCTGCTCCTTCTCCTTCTCCTTCTCCTTCTCGGCAAAAGACTCAATCTTCTCAGCAGCAAAAGCTGAAAACTCAGAAAGTTGACAAAACAATAAAGTCAAAATATATTTCAGACATCAAGTTTGACGCAAAACGAGAAGAAAGGCGGAAGAAAATACTGGAAATGAAGAAGAAAGCAGAGGTGATTGCGACAATATCTGAAAGGCTGGACAAAGGAAAGATGCCAGAAAAGATTACTTCTCAACTGGAGCAAATCAGAGAGCTGATGAATGCACTGCAGACGGAAAACAACTTGGACGAATTCAATTTTAGTGGTGTTGAAGAGAAGGAGACGCAGAACAGTTCAATGCAAGCTCGTTATTCAGATTATGAGCCTTCTTCTTCTTCTTCTTCTTCTTCTTCAATAGCTCCAATTGAGAACAGTGCACAACGAAACATGAATGAACTTGAAAATGACAACGCTGCTGATGAAAGTCCGTTCACTCGCAGAACAGTCGAGTCAAGTTTTGTGTATTCGACAGCTGATCCTTCTCAATCATCAACAGCTGATAGCTCATTTCCTTCAAATTATGCCAATCCATCTTTCTCCTCTTTCAGTTCAAGTGCATTTTCCTCATTTTCTCCTTCTCTTTCGTCTTCTCCTGTGCCTTCTTCTTCTTCTTCTTCTCTTTCCTTCTTCAAATCTCCTTCCACTCAGCTCATATCTTACAGCTCTTCCGAAAGAAGAAGCGGCTTCGAGCCACCAGCCTCAACTTCAACAAACATTCAACAATTTTCTCAGTCATTTTCGCTTTCTTCTCAAACACCTTATTCATCATCTTCTTCCTCTTCTTCTTCCTCTTCCTCATCTTTGATAGGATTACCAACTGAACAGCCTGTTTCTTCTTCAATGGAATTTAAGACTTCTCTTTCTGATGGCAATGTTTTGCCTTCTTCTTCGTCTACTGCTTCTTCACATCAACACATTTCCCACAGCAAACAAGAATTGACCAATAGCAGTTCTTCATCAGAATCTTCTCATTCTATAGAAAACAGGAATCAAAACAGACGTTCACTTTCTCCGCCAGATATTTCTGATCCAATTACTTCTCTTTCCGCCGCCATGCCAACTTCCTCTTCATTGCCAAGCATCAATTCTTCAAATGCCAATCAAATAAAATCTTCAAAATCTGATCTTTTGAATGAAAGCACAGCTGAAATCCGTTCTTCAGTGAGTGTTTACCAATTCCCTCCAAAAAAGCTTGGTGCTAGTATTTTCAAGCAGCCTTCACCTGCTCCTCCAAGCAATGCTCCAAGATATTCTTCTCCTTCTTCGCCTTTCGCTTCTTCATCTTCTTCTTCTTCTGCAACTTCTTCGTTTCGTCTTCCAAAGTCTGTTAATCTCTCTTCTTCTTCGCTGACTGCTCAATCTGACCATATTCTTCAACAGAACACCTCAAAACACGATCAGCCTTCATTTGCATCAGAAACAAGACGTGTTCCTATTCGATCCCTCAACGCTCTTCGCAATTCTGCTTCTCCAACTTCCTCTTCTTCCTCTTCTTCATCTGTTGCCTCGCCGCTTCTTCAGCCACCAACATCTCCTTCTTTCTCAGGCAATCCCTTTCAAGCTGAAGCTGAAGAAAGCGAAGGAGCAGCAGATGAGCTGTATCTTGTGGCAAAAGAACCTAAAACGTTTCATTTTGCTTTGGGAGACGATAATGACAAACAAGACAAAGCAATTCGATTTGGCCACTCTGTTTCAAGGGTGAATGACTCAAATGTGCAGCAGTCGCAACAGCATCCACTTAGTGCACCTTCTCTTTCACATCCAAAACAATCTTTCATTTCTTCTTCATCATCTTCTATGTTGCATCTGACGACAGATGAATCCATTTCCAGGCAAGATCCACAGAAACAAAGCAAAAGTTCTCTTCCTCCATTGATGCAGTCAGAAGAGCCTTCTTTTGCCACAGCAGCAAATGCAACAAGAGCAGGTTCTGTTCGAAGTGTTTCCTCGCTTTCTGAGAAGAGAAGGAAATCTCCTTTTCTTCTGAATGAATTCTTCGAGCCTGGCAAACAAAATGGTATGCCTGGCAATTCGATTGATTTGTTTATGCCTTCTGAATCAAAGAGAATGAACGCATTGTCAACTTCTGTTTCATTGTCTTCTTCTTCTTCTTCATTTCCTCGTCAATCTCAAATTTCTCCTTTTGTTAGGCCGACTTCACTTTCCCAATCAATATCATTTTTATCCACACAGCAATCACTCCACACAACTTCAGCTTTTCAAAAGGGCGATCCAAATGCTATGCCTGCTGTCTCAACAGAAAATGCTTCTCAGTCTGTTCATTCTGATCATTTGAGACAGGCCAAACAGCCTGCTCACATTCCTCTTCGAACTCTTCTGCCACCGATTCAAAATGGAAACTCAGAGAAAGAAGAGGCATTTGATTCACAGGAGCAAAAACTGCTAAAGATGCAATATGAACATTCTCTGAATAGAAATAAGAAAAAAACACTTATGAATGTTTGGACGCAGCCGACAGATCCAAAAAGGATGAATGAAGAAAGAATGGAATTGAGCCAGTTGGAAAACTCAATGGAACACTCAAAAAAGGATTCAACAAACAAAAGTTCATTGGACACTCAAAAGCAAAGAAGAAATACTGAAAAGGAGAGAGGTAGACAGCAATTTCCCTCCGAAGAGCTGACAACTGCCAATCTTGTTCGACTCGGTGTGGACGATGAAGATGTATTATCATCCAATTATCAATCATCACCATTGCCATTTTCTGATACAAATTCTGATGCTTATAATTTTGCTGGTCCTTCTCTTTTTCCTCGCTCTCAATCTATCACCAATTTGTCTATGCATTCTGATCACTCTGAACTTTCATTGCTGTCTTTTCCGAATGAAGAGGAAACAGTGAATGTGGCGTTGGATTCGGTGAGGAAGCGGAACTCACTAACAGTCGCCGAGCGTAGCCTCGGAATCAGCAATGATCCATCATCGGAAGAAACCAAATTTGGAGGAGGAATGCGAAATGTGTTGGATGGAGAAGGAAGAGGAGCGGGAAAGAATATGTTCAGTGGAATTAGCAGAAAGAGGAATGATGCAAACTTAACTCTCACTGCAAATGGAGGATTTCCTCAAAAGCAGCCAATTTCTATTGATTGGAACACGGCAAATTCAGATTCAACTTCGGTGAAATCAAAAAGAAACGAGTTTGCAGACAAAGTCGCAGAAAAAAAGCACATTACAGTTGCAAATGAGCTCACTCCACTTCCTCCAGTCAGAAGAGTGAAAGACAACAGAATCACTATGGCGTCTGCTTTGGACGCTGGAAATAAAAACAAAACTGAAGACGGGAAGATAAGAAAGAAGTTGCAAGGTTCAACAGATGGCAGCACAGTAAATCCAGCAACAGCGACGAAACCATTTGCATTATCTCCTCCTCGTCGAAATGTGGATTCTCTTTCTTCTTCGATTATAATTCCATCTGATGCAAAAGTGAAAAGAAGAAATGAGATGAAAGTTGAAGATGCCGAAGCTGTGCTGAGGAGCGCTTTGAAAACAATGGAGAAGTATGGATGGACTGATACAGAAATGGAGAACAAAAAAGAGGGGAAAGAAGGAAAAGACGAAGAATTGCTGAATGATTCATCGTTGACGGGACAGCCAAAGAAGGGGAAAGCCAGAAAGCAGCCTGTAAGCTATCTATCTGTTTCGCGAAGGCTGTCTCGATCGCCTCCGAGAATTGATTTTAATGCATCATCAACAGCATCGCTATTAGCAACTGCTACTGCTTCAAAAACATCAGCACCGCAACTGCAAACTGTCTCAACACTTAACAAGTCTGCAACTTTGCTTGAAACTTCGACTCAGAAAGCGAAAGATGATGCAACAGATAAAGAACATATCAAACAACAAAATAATATGCCCCGATCTTTTTCTCCACAAGCAAAATTGCTTTCTCACAAAGCACTTTCTTCAGATGCAACGCAGAAAATGCAGCAAAGCCAAATTAAACATATTCTTGACAGATTGCAAAAGCAGGAGGTTTCTTCCAACAGCAAAGGAGTGAATCCTGTTGAAACTGAGAAAAAGAAGGAAGAAAAGAAGAGTACCATCGCAAGTAATGTTACAAAGAGCAAAGCTGACAAAAAAGATAAGCATTCCGAAATAGCTACTGCTTCAAAAATGGAAAGAGCTTCTCCTAGAGTTAGTAAGAAATCATCAAAACAGCCCATATCAGAACTCAAAAACGATAGTTCAAAGAAGATTGACCGAACAAGACCAAAGCCATTGACAATATTTGAAAATTCACCATCATCACAATCAACCATTCAAGCTTCAGTTTCTTCAAAGAGAAAAAGTGAAGAAAGTGATGATGTTGAAAATCCAGAAGATATTCTTGAAAATTTGATGAATGAATTTTTGGGAGACATATCTTCTTATCTTTAAAAAATTTATTTATCTATGTATTTCATTATAAATGCTTTTGAAGCAAATTTTCTGTTTTGATCATCAACCTTTGTTTGAATCATTTCTTTTTTCTTTTGTTGTTTTTCGTTCAATAAAAAAGAAAATGAGTATTACTGCAGAAGGGTTCACCGATACACTACCTTTAGAAGAGAGATATGGAGATCTCCTTGATGTATATGATCCACGTGATTGGTGTGAATTTGGATTCCCTTATCACAATTTTTTTGAAGTTTGCAAATGATAATCGCATATCATATCGTTTCTCCAAAAGGTTGCATAGATATGATCAGCCTGGAACACCTCAGCAATGGAAAGATTTCACAAATCCAATCAATAATTTACGTTTCCTCCAACAATCTGAAGTTGATTCTTCAGAAGCCGCTTCGCAAAGCTCATCTACAGAACCTTCTTCAAGTACTTCTCCATCTAAAAAATCTTCCCCGGCAGCTTCAAGATACGGAGTGCATCTTGTTCCTCAGACAACGGATGTTCTCATTTGCCCATTGTGCAAAAAGAAAATTGAAAATCCGTTTCCTGGGCAGCCAATAAACTGGCACATACAAATTTGTTGGGCGTGTGGAAGATATTGCTGCGAAAGCTGTTCAAATATTGTGGATTTGACTCAAATAAAACTGAAAAAAGGAGAGCAGCCTCCAAGTCCTCTGGAACTTGTGTGATTGTTTTCATTCATCAGTTTTCTTAAACGCAATGTTAAAATTTTGAACTTTAGGGAAGTTGTTTCCATTGTATGGCTCCATTAGGAGCGTTATCAACAACAATGAAGAGAAGGGTTGACTGGGGCTACCGTCTATTCGATGAAGAGGGAGATTTTCATTCAAATCCAAAATTTGCAGCAGCTCTTTGCATAGCCTCGGAATGTGATCCTTCAGCAATTATGGTTTGATGGAAACGCTTTTCATTATTTGCCTTCAAATTTTAAATTTTCGTTTATTTTAATGTTGAATTTCATTGTTTTTCAAATAAATACCTCAAATGAAAACGTTCATGACATTTATCTCATATAACTTTCGTTTTGCTTCTGTTGTCATCCTATTGATTGTTTTCTTTCATCTTTTGAAATTATCATCATATAGGCACAAGATCTGATTGCTAACAAGCGCGATCCAGTACAAGGCTGTGCTTATCTCACACGCGGGATAATGTGCATGAATTATGTGGAATCACTTGCACCAACGTTGATCAACGGCATTTATGCACACTTTTTGTATCGTACTCATTTTTTGCGTCTGTCTGTGGAAAAACGGTTCGGTTTGTGGGGAAAAGAGTGTAACAAAGACAAAATTGTGGCCGAGCAGGTTGATGAAGAAGGGATGCTGAGGGCCAAAATGAAGGAAGAAAAAGAGAAGGAGAAAAAATTAGAGACTGGAAAAGAGGAAAAGGCAGGAGAAGAAGAAGCGAAAGAGGAAATGAATGATGTTGAAAGTAAAGAGAATGCAGAATCAAAGAAAGAAAAAGCGAAAAAACAAAATCAAAGTCCCGCTTCAAGCGATGAAAGCAGTCCTCCTCGTTCACTTTCAGCTTCTCCACCACGTGTTCCTGTTCCAAAGAAAAAAGATGATTCAAAAAAAGCCAAATCAACTTCAGCTTCTTCGTCATCAACATCTTCTTCTTCTTCTGAAGGTGATGAAGAAAATGAGTCTTCAAAGCCGGAATGGGCAATACAACCAGTTTTAGACGATGAGGCAGCAAAAGAAGAAGAGAGGAAAATTTTAAGTATTTTGATAACTAAAAAACCAGACGCATTCCAATCAAAGACTTCATATTTTTGTGCTTTGTCTGTGCTCCCTTCTGGTTATCCAGATCCTTTGCAACTGCCATTTCGTTCGCTGTATATTGATATGTTTTCTTTGCCAAATGGTATGATGTTTTTGAACGGGTGATTTGATCTTTTGGAAAGGAAATATTCTTGCTGTTAATATTTATTTGCTTTTGAAAAAGAAGAGAATAATTTTTGTGTTTTTTTTAAAAAAAAATGATGAAAAGGATTTTTTATGAATTATTAATCTTTTTCATAAATTTTAATCATTTTCTTTCTTTCTATTTTGATGAAAGGCATTCAACTTATAAGAGATGATCGTTTTTCGAGGCATTTGATATGCCGTTGCTGCACAGGAAATGCCAGAGCAAGGGCTTTGGGAATACTTCACAGAGGATTGATGTCTTATCTGGGGCATCCAAAAATGGTGATGATGAGAATTATGGTTTGGATTATTAGCAGTTATTTATTGAAAATAAGAGCTATTTTTTCTGTTTTTGGAAATTGCATTTCTCTTCAAAATTGATTCATCTGTTGATCAATGCCTCATGACTGATATATTGATGACTCAAATGTATACTGAATAAACAGGATATAAGGTGGGTATTTGAAACAGAAGAAGGGGCAGAGCAATACATCAGAGAATGTCATGACAAGCTTACTGAAGGACAAAAGGCTGTCCGTGGAATGAAAGACATCGGAAAGAACTTTACATGTGTTGGGGTTTGCTATTCGTAAATATCAAAAAAAAAATTTTGACTGTTCATCTATTTTTTAATAATTATTAACTAACATAAGGGGCCAAAGGCTTCACGAATACACGATATACCAGTGCCATCGTATGCTTTCATATTTCGCATTGGAAGAGTTGTGCTGAAGATTTATGCAGCACAAGGGCCTGAATCGACAGTTGTGCTTGATCCATCTGCACTTTCGACTCTGTCAAAAATTGCTGCAGCGAAGGCTGCAATGCTGAAATGTATGAATATTTGATATTGATTTTTTATTTCATTTAAAAATTTCTTTTTTATTTTTGAATTTATTTCGATAAATTTCTGATTCACCAAAATTGTATTTGCTTGCTCTTGATTTCAGTCCCTTCACCTGAGCACATTCAATCACTTATTGCGCAAAGGGATGCAGATGGCGCATTCGGAGCGAAGTTAGAAGAGAAAGTGAGAAGAGAAGGAGCGAAAAAATCAAGGGAGCAGGTTATTTCTCAACATGTATCAGCTCTTACTTCAAACGATCCAAGAGAATTAGCATCTCTTCCAAAGGCAATTGGCTAGAAAGCGAACTTGCTTATCTGAGTAAATTGTTAATTCTTTTAAAATTTTTTATATGTTAATTTTTCATTAGATGCAATAATTCTTTTGTTATTGTTTTTTAAATATTTTTAGAGAATAAAAATAAAATAAAATAAATTAATGATTATCTTTTAAAGATTTGTACAAAATGAAAATTTTGAAAAAATGGAGATTTGCGCACCACAAGGAGGCTAATTGCTTCCAAATAACTCTTTCGCAATAGAGAATTAACTTTCTTTTTGTTGATCATAAAAGCTACTCAGTAATGAGCTTGTCATAAAAAAGAAATGAATTTATCATTTCGGTTTTTATTTGTTTTTGTTTATTTGTTTTTGCAACACATATTTTTGATAAAAAGAATTTTGAAGTTTAAACATGTTTTTCGATTAGATGGACAATTTGAATCATTTGTTTCACCACAAGAATCTTCAGAACTTTCAAACTTTTGTTCCGATGGTTACATACAAATTCACATTGAATTTATTTGAATATTGTTCTTTCTTTCTCTTAGAGTGAAATGAAAAACAGAAATTATAAGTAAATAGTTGGAATAAAAACCATTTAAAACATTGACAAGAGAGAATAACATGATCTGACGTGCTGTTATCTTCGTTTTTCCACAAAATAAAAATGATAAAAATAATGATTGGAGATTATCTGTAAAAAATAAAAAAGAAAGAAAGAAAAATTGAGAAAAAAGGAATCCAAAATGAAAACTATATATTCATATATTTTCACTTCATCAACTATCTTCGCTTTAATTTTTCATTTCTTTGCCCATTCAAATCTTTCTCACAGCGGTCAATGCAGCGTTAAGATACTTTGAGTCCGAATATTTTTTGTAGATCGTTGTAAATTTCATTGTTGGCGCCTTTTTCACGAAATCTCTCATTTCCACCATGCAAGGTCTCAACTGCTCATATGTGTACCCTGTAACTTTTTCCAGTGTAGCAGTCCACGGTGGTCTGTCCATCACGCGCAAGCCGTGAGCAATCGAAGCAGCAGCAACCATCGATGGCAAATATGTAGTTGACAGCGACAGAGACATCAGGCAGAACTCCGAAATGAACCTTGCAGCCATTCCCAGAGGAGAATCAGCCATTGCTGCCTTTGCATATCGCTTGAGGAATATCACAACAGTAGGGGCACCAAGGAAATAACGCAACTCATTAAGGATTGTTCTCTCCATCAATAGAACATCTTCCGGGCGACCTGCATCTGGAACAAATTCAAGAAGTTGCTGTATTGTTGGATAATATGTTTCTTCAAATTTGCATGCTACATAAAAGCAAGAAACAGAAAGCAAAAGAAGTTTGTCTCGGGTGACGGCTTTCCGTGAAAGAAATCGATCCAAAAGTGAAACACAAAGAAAGAGCGTTTCCAATTGAAGTGATGATTTGAATGCAACTGAGACGTGACGGTGAAGTTGCACTTGGAAGTCCACACTTTCTTCTCTGTGTCTAAGAGTAAGATGTGGCTGCTTTGTGATGTAATTTGCTATTGGTCGATGAGTCAGCTTTAATAAATAATATCAAATTTAATTAATATCAAACAAATATAATTTAAGCAGATATGCATACTTCCAAGTGTCTAAGATATGTATATATATCATCAACATACTGCGTGCATTGTATTTCATTATCTTTGTCATCTTCATCAATATCAATTGGAAGCTCATCTTTGGGAAAGACATACGGTCTTATTGCAAGTTCCGATGCGCTTTTAGCTTGTTCCGTCGCTTCTCTAGGTCTTGTTGGCAAAGCTGCAACTCTTGATGGAACAGATGAATGTGTTGTTGAGCCCGAGCGAAATTCTGCATTACTCGAATTTAAAGATGAACGGAGCAAATCAGTATTTTGTCTTGAACGGCTCTAGCAATATTTAGGAGCATTTAACGTTGTTAAGAAAAAATCAAACACGAAAATTTTGAAAATATTTTGTTAACAAAATTCACAAGGTATATACCGATAAACTTTCTCTGAGATGTTCTGTAGTTGTTGTTGTTCCGGCAACAGTTGATAAAGAAGCTCGAGGCCTTGCCATTACTTCCTATTTTCAGTTACAGTAATATCAATTTAAATAATATTGACGAAAAAGGGATTATCATTGATCAGATTTTTGATGAATTGTTGGTTTTCTTTTAAAGAGTAATTATTCGCAAATTTTTTTCATCGAAAATTTATTTTATTTGAATTGTTAAAAAAATTAAATGGAAAAGTACAGTTTTTAACAATTTTCAAGTTTGTGAAGTCATTGATATGCAAATGATATTGATTAAAATCTTAATTTTTCAAAGAACCATTTGGATTCACCAGCGCGATATCTGTTTAATGATGAAAAGGGGTTAAAAAATCAATGATTCAAAGCTTAATAATATTTTATAATGACAAACTGTTTCTGGAAGATTTTCTTGACAATTTTTCTAACATGGCGACGTTTAACTGGATCGTCAACCTTATCGAATGTGACAACATTTTTTAAGGGGAAGTTTGCGGTATATCTTGTGAAAAGAAAATGAGAAATTCATTTTCAAAAATGAATGATATATCAAATTTACAAATTCTTCAAAAAATACCTTGTTGGGAGAACGTGAGAGAAGTTAACAACTTTCACGAATGGACGCATTCCAGATTTTTGAACGGTTCTTTTTGCTGACATGTTTCTTGTAATTTTTCTTGGGCTTTTTCTCAATCCAGCAACAAGAAGACGGCTGAAGCTGTGTTGCTTTGATTTGTGGACGACTGATTTCACAATAACAGCCTTCTTTCCGGCATATCTTCCGTTAAGCATAAGAACAACTTTACCTGGTTTAAAGCTGCGATGTTTTGATTTTATGCAAGCAAATTGATAAGTGATCAAGTAATGGAAATAAATAAAGATGCATCAACATATTGTCAAATAAGCATTTGAAAAATAAATTAAATGTAAATGTATTTTAAGGAATTGAATTAAAAACATATAATAAAGTGCCTAAAACACACAATTTCATTTTTTTATGTTTGAGCGATTGTGCTGGGCGAAATGGGAATATATATGATCACAAATATTTTTTTTTTAAATTTTCTTTTTTCAATAATTAATTTATTTTTCAATAAAATTTTATTAATAAAGCAAAGACAAAAATAATTTATTGTAATTTCTCGTACTAAACTTGAAAGAAAGCCCAAAGATCATTTTGTTGATTGAATCAAAATATTCACTGATTCGATAGCTTCCTTGGCAGAAGGTCTTTTTTCAGCCTCAACCTCGTGGCATCTGTCCATCAACATCAGCAGCACATCTGCTTCTGCTTCAGACAGCCCCAGGCGCTTGCAGCCCTCCGAGGCCAGAAATCTGTCTGGCCGCTCTCCAGTGCCTATCTCATCCAAGGCATCAGTCGATGAGAGAGTCTCAAAGGGAACACAGCCTGTCAGCACCTCCCAAATAAGCGTCCCAAACGAAAACATGTCCGACTTCTCTGTCACCGTCCGCTTCTCGTCCCCTTCTGCCCGCTCGCGTTCGCGCTTGTTCGCAAAGAGCCTCTGATTGCGATGTGCTCTTAGATTCATCGGGTTATCTGCAAACACATGCTCTGTGGATGAAGATGCACCGCTATTTTCATCTGAGTTCTCGTTGCTTTCTTCTTCTTCCTCTTCTTCCAATTCTTCCAATTCTTCCTCACTCTCCTCAATCTCTTCATTTGCCCCTTCAGCTCGTTTAGCAGCAGCTCTCTCTAATCTTCTCAGCCATTCATTAATCTTCACCCAGTTTGTGTCATCTGCCTCTTTATACCCATTCTGCTTGCAGCCTGCTCCTACTCCTGCTTCATTCATCCCCAGCAGCCATATTTCAGGCGCTGCCCATCTTTTATTGTCTGCCCCGCCAGAACAGCACCACTCCACAACAAGCGACCCTTTCTTGCGCAAAGCAAAGCACACTGAAAATGTTCTAACTGCCTCATTGAATGTGAATACATTCTCTTCAATTTTTTCATTCGAGGCACTTTCTCCATTAGCAGTCAGACTGTCTTCTCCGGCTTTCCTCTGCGAGCTGTGGGGAATGCACAAAATTGTGTGAGAAGACAAACACCCAAAAACATGCTGTTTGTGCTGTTGCGTATGCAAATGGTGCAATCCGATGGCAACCTGCTTCAAAATGATAAGCAGCTGCTTCAGAGAAAAACGATAATTCTGTATTGGCTTGTTGGGAAGTTTTTGTGAGTGTAAAGAAGAAGAAGAAGAAGAAGCAATGGATGAAGAAGATTGCCGTAATGAGTTAGAGTCATCTTGTGGATGAAGTTGGTAATAAAGGCAATATGAACGATGGACTGCATATAAGTCGAATGGCGGATCTATTGAAATGGCTGGAATGAATTCTTTGAGTTGGCTACGCTGGCTTCGCAAAAGCTCAATTTCTGATATTTTTAAGTTAAAGGGAAATAAACGAACGCAACGAAAAAAAAGAGAGAAATAATGTTTTCATCAATTGCATTTCAAAAAATAAAAAAGAGTCGAAAAAAGGTTGCTCGTTGAATTTCATTCGAATTCATAAATTAAAAAAAAAAAAAAGAGTTTTCATTTTCTAAATTGAATAAAAATTCTGATTTATTGTCATACCTGAAGCATCTGTACTGTCTGCCATTTTTGACTTTAATTCTTTATATTGAATGAGATGAGTGCTCCATTTGTGAAGTGTTTCGAAGGATTCGATTTGAGAAGAGGTGTTGAATGAAGAAGAAGAAGATGATGATGATGAAGTGAAAGATTCATTTGAAAGCAAATTGATAGTTTTTCCCGTTGCATTTATTGGAGATGCATTGACTTCATTCAAAATGCAATCTTTTTTGCTCCCTCTTTCAAAGCCAGGCAACTCAAAATACGTCTGAGATTTGTCTGCCATTTCCGTTCCAATGAGCTTGTCTTCGATCTTTCCAAACACCGCCCTCAAAGAGGAGCCCTCCTTCTTTTTGCTGCCTTCAAACGCCCCAGGCATCCTCAGTGACTCGACGCTCAGCAAACTTTCAGTCCTTTCTGAATCGTGTTCGCTTCCTTCTCTTTTCGAAGCTGACGACGAGCGTGTTTCGCTGTGCCCGATGAGCAAATGAGTAGATTCGTCTTCCTCGTCCCTTTCCTTTTGGCGCAAATCATCATTTTTCACCCATCCCACCCTTGTCACTTCAATGTTTCTGTCAACAACTGCATATGCATCGTCGATATTGAACCCAGAATTGCCGTCGCCCACAAACTCCAACCCGTTTTCGTCAAAGCTCTTCATCTGCACATATTTCCCGCCTCCATCAGAAGCAAATCTTCCTTCGCCTGCAGCACCACTCCTCTTCCTCCTCCTTCCCTCTCTTTCTCTTCGATTTGCCCTCCTCCTCTTCATATACACAACCATGAACACAATCACACCAACAGTTACCAAAGTACATACCACAGATCCAATAATCAGTGCTGTATTTATACTTTTTTGTTTTTTTCTTTCTTCCTCTTTCAGTATTCTTTCCCTCTCTCTCTTCAGCTCTTCTTCGCTCGGACGCAACGTCAGCCAAGACGGCAATTCAACTCTTGTTGGATTTGTTTTGTTCCGTTCATTCAGAATTTTGAATGTCTGATACCAAAGTCGAACATGTGCCACAGTTTGGTCTCTTCGTATTTGCTCCACAATTTCTGCGCTCAGCTGCAATTCTCCGATCATTTCATTCTCCGACAGCAGAGAAAGCGAAAGAGGCAGCAGCAGATGATCAGACTTGAAACTGGAGTCTGTGAGTGTAAGTTCCAATTCTGCAGTAAGAGAGCACAAGAAGAAGTTGGCTCCAGCGATTTGAAGATATAACACAGTTGCAGCAGCAGAAGAAGAATTTGAAGCTCTGTCAGAATCATTCTCGAAATTGTTGATTTTCAAAGGAATGTCTCTATCGTTCGTATTTGGCGGATCTTTCTTCACGGTCACATTCTGAATAGCTGGCTCAAACATCAACGATGACACATCTTTCACAAACTTTCCATCAAATTTACATCCTCTCTCTTCTTCTTCTCCTCCTCCTCCTCCTTCCTCTTCTTCTTCTCCAACTCCTCCTCCTCCTCCTCCTTCCTTTTCGTCTTTCTTCCATTTTCCAGAAACAAAATCGTTCAAGATCCAACGTGCCTTCGCAGCATAGGGCTTTTCTCCATTTAGCTCCTTCATGCTCTCAATTCGGACTTTTCCACCGCTGCTGCAAACCAAATTGCGCTGTGGAGGTGTCTTTTCAGAAGATGACAGCAGAGATCCATCAGAAAGAGAAGTCACCTCTGCGAAATTATAGTCATAATTCATTCCAAATGTGTTTTCTTTCAGAATAATCATTCCACCACCTATAACACTCAGTCCGCCATAGGAACTTTCAATGAAAGAACAGTTCAATATTTCTGAGCCATCCATTGCGTCAATCAGAACAATCATTCCACTGCCCCACCAGCAGTAATCTGTTGCATCTTTTTCATTTAGATCGTCTTCAAATGACTCTTCATTAATATCTCCAATATTTTTACCATGTTTTTCTTTGATTCGAGGCTGTTCAATAAACATGCAGCTTTCAAATGAAACCAAGCATTGCCGGAACGTTCCAATAGATCCTATTCCATCTCTTTCTGTTTTGCTACCTTTTCGCGTGCAGGCCACAAATGTACATGCATTCAAATATGTAGAAAATGATTCTGAATTATTCTGATTTCGATTTGTCGATAAAAAAGGTGAATGTGTTGAAGTGTATTCAACTGTGAAACAACTGCTTCCACCTTTTGTATTATTATTGCAACACTGCTCAAATCTACTGTTTGTCACGTGAAATTGAAGTTTTAACTTTTCATTGTTTGATAAATGCAGAAGTCCAAATTCTGAAAATGTTGATGTTTCTTTAAAACTGCATTCGCTGATTGATATAGTTCCGCTTCCTGAATGATATAAAATGCATCTATTATTATAATGAAGCCCGATAAAAGATGTTTTACTAATTAAAATCTGAGTGTCTTCGGAAAAAATGAAGTGAACAGAGAAAACTTCATTATAATTTGTGGTAACTTGAACAATACTGCTTGATAATTTTAAAATACTATTGGCCATAGCTTGAATCAAAGAATACTTTAATAAATCAAATGTTTGATGGTCGAATGTCAGTTTTTTAAATGCTACACAACTTCTTTCAAGTTTAAACATATTATCGTAAAGATCATTTTGCTCCAGTTTCACACTTGATCCTTTCTCAGAAGCATTAATAGGCTTCTTAAGTTTGATAATGCATCCTTTTGCGTTTTTTCCAATGATTGTCGTTGAAGTATGTTTTAGCTCCGCCGATATCTCAGAATAATTACCAAGATCCAAATGGATCCGAGATAACTCCTTTCCAATATCAATTGAATGTGCAATTGTCCGGCATGGATCATTTTCTCCACAACTTTGATTGTCATTTCCAGAAGGTGATAAAAATAGTTCTTTTTCAAATTTTTCAAATGATGTTTGTTTTAAAAGTTTTATGTCATCTATTTTTTCATTGCACAAAAGCATGTTTTGTTCATGTAAACAAAAGCAAAAGTGTACATTTGTAAAATATAAAATAAAAAAGGAAATTATCATCCAATAAAATATATTTTGGGCAAATTATTAAATAAGAAAAATCTATCTTTTCACGTTATTTCAAGTGTTAAATTATGAAAATTGTTCAAATGAAACAATTATCAGGCAATTTTAAGTTCAAGCAAATATTCTGATGAAATAACGAATGCCGTAAGATAAAATTTTTTTGTAAAATAATTCATTTCTCACTTTATTATTTATTTATATGTTTATAAAATTCAAAATATTATTTGAAGTGTGAATCTGGATGAGCTGAAATATTTTCGATATTCTTTTTATTTTTAAATTCTAAAAATCATAAGAACTTTTTGCATTAGTTTTGAAAATAATTTCGAGAAAAAGAAAAAAATTATTTAATTCGAATTGATAAAGATAATTTATCTGTGTTTGTTTGTTATTAATTTATTGATATTAATAATTAATTGTCATATTTTGAAGATAGCTTCTTTCTGAACGCAGTTGCATCAAATTTTCGAATTAATAAACAATTTGACTGAAAAGAAATGAAATTTCGCATCTTAATTTCGTTATAATACATATATATTCCGAAAAGATTCTAATTATTTGTTTGATTTAGCTTTTTTTTTTTTTTTTTTATCAAATTTCAAAGAATTCAACTGATTTTGACATACAAAATGAAAAATTTTGTTATTCACAAAAAAATGTGATTAATGATACCTCAAAAACATTTAACTCTTGTTGTTATTAAAACAATGAATTTTTTGATCGAACTATAATAAACTATTTGTCGCCCATAATTATATTATATTTTAATTCTTTTTTTTCCTCCTGCATGTTGAAGATTGTGCTTATCTGCTTATTTGAGCACATAATTGGATCATACATAAATACAAATTCAGAAAATATTGATACCATTGTTCAACCGAAAGATGAACCGATGAAAGAACAACAATATTCGAAATGCACATTATCGACTTTCCTGCAGAACTTCGAAAACTTTTCTCAATCAGATTTGATGAAGAAAATGAAGAATATAAAAGATAATTGTGAAAATAAGAAATTGATAAAAGAGAAAACTTTCATTCATGGATGCTTCCAAGAAAAGAACGCATCGATAGGATTAAGAGCGATGAATCTTTGCCAGTCAAAAAGAAACAGTTTATTTCTTGTTGATTCACTCTCATGTGCAAGAATCGAAGATTGCCAAATTTTCATTGAAAAAAGCCAAACGAAGTGGATTGTGGAGAGTTTTGGAGGAAGAACTGTGCTTTCAAATGTTTCGCTTGCTCCTGAGAAATCAAAGTCTTTTGTTCCCCTCATTCAGCGTGTCGGGAGAACAAAAAACTGTTTTGAAAGCTTTTCCTCTTTGGAATTGAATTTCTGCCGTTTCTCCTCATTCTGCGTTGAAGGAACCCAACCATTTGTTGGAAGCTCTGATGCACAGGGTGTGCTTGTGAGTGGATGTGCATTCAAGAATGTTTCGCATTCAAATGTTGAACAAAATGTTTGTCCACAAAGCATGAAAAGAAACATGCCTGGAGGAGAATACTTGGTGACAAACAGCCAGTTTTCTTCTGTGGACAATGCATATTATGGAAGCATATTTGACGGACTGACGATGCAGAGCGGAATGTTTGGGGTTTTCAACAGCTCATTTGAGAAAAGCACAAAAACAGTCATAACAACAAGATCTACGAAAACAGAAGGAGACACAGAATTTATCGATTGCATTTTCAAAGATTTGTCTGGTGTTAATGGTGGCGCAATTGATCACATTTCAAGTGGATCGGCAACAATTATTCGTTGTGATTTTGTGGTATGTTTATTCTTTTCATATATTTTGTAGAATTTCTTTTATCATCATTTTCGCCTTTTGTAACATTGAATAAACACTTATAGAGATGTTGGAGCTTTGTTAATGATGGAGCAATGCGGTTATGCCGAGGAACTCATAATGCTACAAACTGCACATTTTCTTTTTGTTGGTCAAACGGATTCACAGGTGGAGCAACCTTGATCGAAGGAACGGTGGGGATATATGTTGGATTGAACTTTTCTTCCTGTTGGGATGTTTATGGAGGAAATTGTGTTCACTTCAGAAACAGTCAGTCGTCACTTTTTGAATTATGTTGTTTTGTAAACGGTACAACAACAGGACATGCCGGAAGAGGTGCTTTGTTGGATTTCGGTACAGTCGTCGCAACAATTTCAAATTGTCTTTTCAAAAATAACACAGTTCTAAATGGAAATGGGGGAGGATTTTCATGCGCAATTAGCGAAAATAATTATGCGTCAGAATTTGCATTGTCGTTCTGTTTGTTTGACAACAATACTGCGACTGAAGGACACGATTTCTATGCTTCATCCCAATATGCGAGTGTGATAAATTCCGATTGCTTTGTGGGGTGCCGTTCGCTTTCATCGAATTTGACAAGTCGAAGAGTAGTGATTGAAGGAGGATCAGCGAGTGATGACTGGATTCCATTGTTTGTTGGAAAAGTGAATGCAAACAGTGGAAATGGAACAGATGAGTGGATATGTGGCACAGCTGACAGGCCATGCAAAACATTGAACCATTCGCTGTGGATGTCTGATGTGAGGAGAGAAATGCAAGAGTTTGTACTTGGAGAAGGCGTATATGGGGACACTGAGCTGGCGGTGAATGCAATGGGGATGAAGTTTGAAGGCAGTGGGGCAAGTCTAACGAGCATGGAGCCAAGAGCTGAGGGAGGTGCTGGGATGAAGATCACAAGTGGAAAGCTGATTGTTGAAAAGATATGCCTGGTTCACAATTCTGGATTGTGGAAAGGATCGCATCTGCTCAAGATTGAAGGAAGGGCAGGAGTGGCAGAGCTTCGAGATGCAGTGTTGAGGAGTGAAAGAAATGCAGAAGGGGATGAGCAAGCGGAAGTGTTTGAGAAGGGCGTCGTCGAGATTGGCGATGGAGAGTTGATATGCAACAATGTTTCAATGAAATGGATGAAGAGCAAACTGGAGCTGGTGAGAATTGGTGCAGCTGGAACTGCAAGGATTGAAGCGAGCACATTTTTGGAGATTGAACGAAGTGAAGGAGATGGGAGTGTGTTTTGTGGGGTTGTGGAAGATGGAAAGGAAATGGAGCTGAACGGTATTTCATTTGAAGGTTGCAAGTGTCTGAGCGGGAGCGGTGGTGCATTGTGGTTGGAGATGAAGATGGGAAGCAAGGTGGGGATTGGGAACACGACAAACTCTGATGTGAAGACGATGTTTAAATCGTGCAGTGCAAGAGGATCAGAAACAAGAGGGAATGGGGGAGGAGGATATGGAGGAGGAGTATATTTATATGTCTGCGAGGGGATGAGAGACTTTGTGGTGAAAAATGTTGGATTTTCGAATTGTGAGGCGAGAGCTGGGAAGAACATGTTTGTGAGTGCAGATGATTTGCAGAAGGTGATAAACACAACAACAATTGGATTTCAGCCGAATATGGATGTGTATGATGAGCTGAGTGGGTTTGAGAGGAGCACCGCAAATGAAAAGCTTGCGATCGCTCTTGTGGTGTATTTAAGAGAAGTGAGTGTGCCAACGATTGTGGGAAGCGAAGAAGGGGTGCATGATTTCAGCAGATGTGGGAGTGAAATGTTTGCATGCCGGACAATCAAAGGAGCGGTTGATGCAGTTGGATCAGCAGAAGAGCATAGAATTCGGATGAGAGAAGGATACAAGCTCGATGGCGAGGCAGTTATCGAAGGTGGTCATTTTGTGTTTGACACAGAGAATGAGTTGGGTGAAATCGTTGTTGGGACAGATACTGAAAAGCAACAGGATGCACTTCTCATGCTTTCAGCAGATACACAAATTATGAAGATGACGCTGGTTCTGAAGGAGTCACTCTGTGGAAGAGAGGCGTTTGTTGATGTGATGGACAAAACGCTTTCAATGGAGAATAACAAAATGAAGATGATGGAAGGGGTGACTGCTGTTGATTATGAGTATGTTCGAGTGACTGGAGGGAAACTGGTGATGAGGAATTGCGAGATCGTGGAGGGAAAGGATGTGATCTTTGGTGGAAATGGGATGCTATCAGTGAAAGGAGATGGAGAGTTGGAGATGGATGGCGTTCTATGCAAGGGTGTTGGATCAACAGGTGTTGATGGGATTGTGGTGGTATCATCGAGTGGAAAGAGCCATATTCACGATTGTGAGTTTGAGGGAAAGGAAGGATGCGAAAGTGGATTTGGGAAATGGAGAGGAAGCTGGAGCGTGGAGATGGAGAATGTGAGTGTTGCTGGGATGAAGCGAAGAACAGGGGATGGGGGATGCTTTGCTTTTGGAGGAGGAAATGGGATAAAGATGAAAGGGAGGAATTGCACAATGAGTGGATGCTCTGTGAGTGAAGAAGAGAGCAGCGGAGGTGGGATAAAGGTGGAGCTTGGCGTTGCATCAGAGTTTAAATTGGATGAATGGAAAGTGAATGGATGTTCTGCACAAGGAAGAGGAGGAGGGATATTTCTTTATGGATGTGCAGGATCGAAGAACGACTATGCGCTGAATGATATTGAACTTGGAGGGAACAGTGCGGCAGAAGGGAAGGATGTTTTTGTGGAGTGTGACGATCTGGTTGTGGGAGTTGTGAAGGAGAAATTTGTGGATATCAGAGGGAGAGAAGGGGAGAGCGTCGAGATGGAAGGGATTGACAGAGGATATTTCAAAGAAAGAGCTGTCTCATTGGATCTGTTTCTGAAGGAATATGTGGGAGACGTGGTGGATGTGAGCAGGACTGGTGTTGATGTTATTGGATGTGGGAGCGATGCGTATCCGTGCAAGACACTTTTGAGAGGATACAAGAATGCAAAGCAATGGGAAGGGAAGAAGACTCTGAAGGTGAGTGGAGCTGTTGAGATCGAAGACAAGTTCGATGTGAGCACGCATGAAATAGTGAAGAATGAAGGAGCGGAAAGTGCGAGACTGACAGTGAAATCGGTGATTGAAGGAGAAGAAGGCAGCTATGTTCTTGGAAACACAGCAAGCATGCTGTTGAGAGGGATGGAGATAGGGCTGCCAGTCGAGTTTGTGCATGAAATAGATGTTGTAATTCTGTCAAGATCAACAGCAGGAGACGAAGAAGAGGCTGTTGTGGAGATTGAGAAATGCACATTTGTGGGAGATGGGACTGGGGTGAGGGAATATGCAATAATGGTTGCAGAGGGTGGAGTTGTGAGGATGAGTGAATGTGAGATATCAATGATGGATATGACAGAGACAGGATTTGCCTTTCAGAGCAGTGTTGTGGTTGATGGATGCACATTTTCAGAATGCAGAAGAGCAGTTTCAGGAGAAGGAGGAGTGATGAGGGTGGTGATTGGGAATGGAGAAGAGATGAAGATGAACAACACAAAGATGAAAACATGCAGATGCGATGGAAAGGGAGGGAAAGGAGGGTTTTTGTGGATGGACTGCCGGGGAAACGAGGCAGAGAAGCCGTTCATATTTGGTGAGGGATGCGAGATGGAAGGGAATGAAGCAGCTGTTGGAAGAAACATGTTCATATTTGCATCGAAGCTGAACAGTTGTGTGAGTGTTAATTCATTTATGTTTGATGTGGGGAACTGGAGCAATGATAGAAATGGATTTGTGGGGAATGATAGTGTGTTCACTGATACTGATTTGTTGCGCTTTGTTATTCTGTTCAAGGGCAGAACTGTGCATGTCGCAGAAGACGGATATGATGTGATGAGATGTGGGAGCATTGAAGATCCATGCATGAGCTTGTGGCAAGGGCTGATGCATGTTGAGGATTGTGAAGAAGAGAGAATGATCGAGATTATGGAGAATACAAGGATGGATGACAGACTTGATGTGTCTGGAATAAAGATAGAGGCACATGGAGGAACATTGATTGAGGGGGATGCGAAGGCAACAATTGTTGTTGAAGTGAAGCAGAGGATGGAAGGTGTGGGACTGGTGAACAGCAAGAATGCGGGATTTGAAGGGATCCGATTTGAAGTTGTGAAGAATGAAGAGTGCTTGAAAACAGCAATAATAGCAAACAATGAAGGAGTTCTGTCACTCACAAGATGTGCATTGAGCATTGAAGAGAATGAATTCGTTGGAGAGATTGTTTTTGTCCACCTGATTAAAGGAGAGCTGAAGGGAAAGGGAATTGAGATGGAAAGTGAAAGTGCGTGCAATGGAATGTTTATTGTTGAGAGCGGGTGCAGATGCATTGTGGAAGAACTGAAAGTGGAAGGATGCAAAGTGAAAAGTGGGGCATTGATATGTGTGAGAGTTGGGATGGAAGCAGATGAAAGAAAAGGGAATATTGACGATCAAGAGGCAGGGATTGGGATTGCGAACTCGAGCATTGGGTGGGTGGATGGAGAAGGGAGTGATGCGGTTGTGGTGAAGAGCGAGGGAGAGGTGAGTGTTGGGGCAGAGGTGAATGGAACGAAAGTGGAGGGGTGCAAATGTGGAAGAAGCACAAAAGGAGGAGGGATGTGCTGGCAGATGAGCGCTGGGGGCTGGCTCCGTGTGAGTGAATGCAGCGTGGTGCAGTGTGGATGCTCTGGGATCAGTGGGCGTGGAGGAGGAGTGTATGTTGGGGCAGAGGTTGATGGGGTGTTGGACTTTGTGTTTGAGGGAGACAAGTTCGAAGGGAACACGGCATATATTGGGAGGCACATTTTTGTTGCTTGCCACAACATCTCTTCACAGATCAACGAAACACAATTTGTGATGGATTTGAGAGGCATTTCTGGGCAGGCACACATGATCTCAGGATCAGACGCAACAGATCACAGGGATGATACAGACTTGATGCCATTCATCACGATATATCAGTCATCGACGATCTTTGTGAGCTCTGGAGGAGCAAAAGGCGGGGAGAACAACAGACAATGTGGGAAAGAAGACAAGTGCTGTGAAACGCTGGGATATGGGCTGGCACACATTGTGCACGAGTATGGAACGCGAGTTGTGGTGGATGAAGCAAGCGAAGTGGAAACAGAGATCAAGCTGGAGAATCTCACACTGCTGGCAAAGGGAAGCAGGGCAACAGTGGGGATGAGCAGATTGGTGAGGAAAGAGAAGGGTTGTGTTGTGGAGTGCAAGGGGAATGTGAGTGTGGAGAGAATCAGCTTTGAGATTCCAGAAGTTCTTCCAACAGAACACGAGCAGATATTTGGTGTGGAGGAGGGAACACTTTCAATGAGTGAATGTTGGGTGAAGCCAGCTGAAGGAGGCAATGTGTGCAGATTGCCAACGCTGATGCATGGAGAAAGATCATCAGTCACAATAACTGGATTAATTGTTTCACAGTTTGCATGTACTTCGCTTGTTGAATTTGTTGAGTGTGAGGTGAAGTTATCAGAAGTTGTTGTGGAGCAAGGTGAGAGCAGGAATGGGTTGGTTTTCTTGAGGAATGGAGAGATGAATGTGAAGGAACTTGATGTGGTGGATGTGAAAATTGAGAATGGGCCTGCTGTCAATATGTTGAGAGAGGGTGGAAATGAGAATAATGGAATGTTAGCAGATGAGAAGAGGAGGAAGCAGCTGAGAGGTGATGAGAAAAGAATGGATGTGATATTATCGAAGTTCAGCAACATCAGCCGAACAAGTGAAGGAGCATGTGGAGTGGAATGTGAAGACGGAGAAGGGAAGGTCATGCTGCAAAACTGTTCGTTTGCAGAATGTGAGTCAAGAAGCACTCGGGGGATTGAAGCCTCTTTTTGCAAGTGCACGAGTTTAATATTGGACTCAAGCATGTTTGTGGGTGCTCTTGAGGAAAATGAACAAATGAAAGAAAAAGAGGGATTTGAGAGAGATGAAATATGCAGATGGAATGGCTCTGTTGTGGATGTTGAAGAGAGCGTTGTGAGCATGAAAGATGTGTCAGTTTCAAACTCATCATTGGGTGGGCTGTCGGTGAAGGGAGGAGAGGTGAAGATTGTCTCAGGCCTCTTTGCATTCAATAGCTTGACAATTCGAGGCTTTCCATCAGCAAGAAGAAACATAATATGCTCTGATTCTGCTCAGCTGAATATTGTGAGTCTGAAGGGAGGAGATGGAGTGAAGGATAATTCGTCATTGTGGATTCTGAATGATGGATGCATCTTGAAGGGGATCGTTGAGGAGCGAGCATCACCGCTGTTTATCCCAATTCTTCGATCTGCCACATCAGAACAGAACGAAGAGCTTTTGAACGTTGTGTTCAGAGGAGCACTTCTTCTGCCATGCAATCTTTCTTTTCGGATGACTTCCTCCATTGGAGATGTTGAGCAGGTCGAGACTCATGAAATACCCGACTCGGGCTTTGTGAGCGAAGAGGAAGTTAATGTGGCAATTGAATCTGGAATTGTGAGAACAGCAGACGCAAATGCAGAGGTGAGCGTGTGCATTCTGTTTGGAAATACAGAATCTCTTTCATCAACAGATTCATTCATTTTGAAGAACAAAAGTGAAACTGAACCAAAAAAAGATGTAAAAATTGTTGAAGGAGGAAAAGAAGGAAAAATCTCATGGGCTTTGATTGTTTGCATTGTGATTGTGGTGGTATTGTTAATAGTATCCATAGTATTCATTGTTCGATGGAGGAAGGTGAAGAATGAAGCAGAAGATCTGAGAGAGATTGTGAATGATAACATCAGAAAAGATCCGAAGCTGATTGAGATGGTGACGATGGAGATGTCTCCTGAGGAGCAGTGGAGGAGAGCAGAGAGGGAGGCTGAGAAGAAGAATGATGAGAGGATAAAGAAGAGAATACATGATACGAATATGGAACATTCAGAGTCATCAGAGCATCTTCTATCTGAGAGTGGTTCAACTGAATACATTCTGGGGAGAGACTCAGACAAGATCCCAGAATGGGCACTGGAAAAGGTTGAAGAAGAAGAGATTCGAAAGAGAACTCCTTCACCATCCATCTCATCCACTTCAACGACTGATTCAGATTCCACTTTTATCCGACCAGAGAGCATGTGTCCAACCACCTCATCGATGTCGAATCTGGTGGATGCGATGGCATGCTCATCACCTCATGAAAAATTGATTGTGGACTTGAGAGATTCGCTGTTCATGCTGCTTCATGGGAGGAACAAGACAAAGGAAATGCCGATTGGCTCACTGAAAGAAAGAGAACAAACAGCTTCCCAAATTATGTTCTGGGTGGCCAATCTTGCGCTCCACTCATTTGATGAAATGGAAAATCCTCTTTCTTCTCTTTCCAACCTCAGTCCGCACATTGTTTTATTCTCTGAGCATATGGTAATCTGCATTGTGATGCACTCAGACTTCTTGTCTGATGATGACTCGGATTCATCCTCCATCTCATCATCAACAGTTATCACTTCTGCCAGTGATGATGATGATGACTCACTTCCCTCATCAGCATTTGAGGATGAGGATAGCTTCAAAAAAGAGTGTTTGAGGTGGAAGGCACCAGAACTGCTGATGAACAAGAAGCTGGGAGCGACAAAGAAGTCAGTTGGCTTTTCGATTGGGATGATGCTGTGGGAGTGCTTGACACTGCAGATCCCGTTTGGAGAGTATCCAGCAGAGGTGGCAGGGCAGAAGATTGTGAATGGCGAAAAGCCAAAGCCAGAGGCTGTTGAAAACTCGTCTTTGAGCAACGCGGTGAGATGCACAATAGTCCAGCAGCCAAACGATCGGCCGGCACTCACTGATTTGAAGAAGGAGTTCATCCAGCACTTTCCAGAAGGAGCAATGGTCATGACCATTGCTGATGCAGTTGATTACCAGATGCCATCTGAGTGCAACTCGCAGATCCCTGATTCAAGCAGCTCGCTCATATCATTGTGAGTGTGCGAATGGCTTCAACTGCATCTTCTTCAAAAAGCACAAATGGCATTTGCCAATGAAAGAGACTCAAATGAGGTTGCAAGATCTTTTCTGAACAGAAAACGGATCCTCTGAAAACGGTAATATTTCGATGCTTGTGGAAGTCTCGAGCATGCAATCCATTGATCTTTCGGAAAGATCGAGCGGAGTTCAAGCAGAGCTTTGTTAAAGCTGTGCGAATGCTGTTTGAACCGAATGGGAGACATATTATTTCAGTTTGTGGAAATTCATTTCAAGCCACTTTCTGAATAACGCTTGCTCCATTTTTTTTTTGCTTTTGAGTTTATTATCAGGTTTTGTTCTTGGTTGAGTGTGTGTATTTGATTATGTGATTCAATTCTTTTCGTTTTCTTCATTTTTTCTTATTTATTTATTTATTTATTTTTGTTTTTAATGAGAATAATGAATGGTTTTCTGACCAATCAAAAACGTGCTTTTGAGAAAAGTGCTTCCAAGAGTTGTTTTTGCTGTTTTGTCTTTCCTGGTTGCTTGTTTGCATGATTTTGGTTCAAAAGAAGAAACAAACAACAATCACTCAAAGCATCAAACGAAGAGCACATGGCTAACGATTGAAAAACTGAGCACAAAAAGTTTGGATATGAATGAAGGAGTTGAATAAACTTTGTGCAACTTTTTCAGTCTCTCTTTTCAACAGCGCGAGAGTATTTTGTTCCAAAAATAATTGAATAAAAACAATCTTCCTTCCCCTTGCGTTAGCCTTTCTATCTTCAATTCAATTGCAAACAATTGTTTTTAAATGAAAAATAATGTATCCAAGCCAGAAAGTCAAGTTCAACTTCAATCTGTCAAGCCATTGACAAACAAAAGACGAACCAACAATTTCAATTGCATTATTGCCATTTCAGATTTTGAGTATCGTTGAAAATCATTGCCTTTCGTTCGAATCCTTCAGCTGCTCTTTGGTGTTCAAAACCCTCAGGAAAGCAAAAACAATTATTCATTGATGCTCTTTTCCATTTCACTTTCTTTTGTTAATGAGTCTCCTCCGCAGTTATTTTCTCCTTCATTCACTCATCCCAAAAATCTCATTCCACAATTGGATCGATTTATTTTATTTCATCTTTGAACATGCACGAAATAGAAATAGACCCTTTTCTTTTTTCATGATGGCAATCGCTCGCATTTCCGAAGCAAAGTGGTAAAAAATACCACAAAACTTATCTGTTTTTCTTCATTCGTCTTCTGTTTCATTTGATTTTGGCTTCCTTCAACAGCCACTTCACCTGCTTGCCAAGTCCCGCCTTGCTCAGCTCTGCATCCTTCACGCTGCTCACCGCAATTCCCAAACTCTTTCCCGCTTCCTCTTCGCAAAAGCCTGCCCCTCCATAATCATATGCTTCTTGCCCCTTTCCGCTCTCACTCCTCAGTGACTCTGAACGCGATATATGGTGGCTCCTGTATCCATGTCGATGATGCCTGTGATGAGAATGGTCATTATTCATTGCGTGTTGCGCATCCCATTCTTCAATCAATTTGCTCAGTGAAGAGTTTTTATCTCTTCTCAGGAAGCTATTGTCACAATACCCATGAGAGCAATCATGATGTCGCCTGTGATGCCTGTGTTCATGCTTTGTGGTTGTCTTCAACGAACTCACCATCGAGCTTGCATCTGAACTGTCTCTGCAAAGCCTTGCTTCGCTATGCTCCTTCTCTTCCCCTTTGGGTTCATCATTTAATTCTTCATCTGCGTTTCCTCCTCCTTTTCTCTCTGATTTTCTTTTCTCCACACAATTAATACGAGCAGATTTCTCGCTAAATCCTCTTTTCTCAAATCCTTTTCCCAATGCTAGTCTCTTTTCTTTGCCATCTTCATCGCCTTCATCATCATCATCATCAAATATCAAGCTCTTTTTTTCCTTTATGCGCAAATTCTCTTTCCGCTTTCCCCTTGCTTTTTCCTGACTCAAAACATCCTTCGTTATTTCTTCTCCTCCATCCTTTTTCTTCAAAATATTATCATAATCTTCTTTTTTAGCATCTTCAATATATCTTCTCTGCAATATGTGCTCTTTTTCCTCTTTTTTGTTTACTGTGCTTCCTCTTCTTTTCATCTTTTGCGCTTCAAACAGATCTTGGTCCTCTTCTTCAGATGCATCTCCAATCTCAAATATCTCGTCTCTCCCAATACTAATTTTCTTGCCTATTCCCGTTTCCCATCTCTCTTCCTCTCTCCTTTCAGCCTCGTAAATTCTTGGCTCTTTTCTTTTTCCTCCTCCTCTTTCGTCCACTTCTTCTTCTTTAATTCCTGTTTTAGTCTTCTGTTTCCTTTCTTTTCTATCCTCAGCAGCATCATCAATGTGCCACTCATAAATCCCTGACCCCCGCTTCAAAGTGTCGTATGCTTTGTCGCTTTCTTCTGAGCTATCTCCTTTTCCCTCAGCAAAATCCTCCATCTTGCTCTCCCCGCATCCCCCAATCATCGCAATGTCTGCCAAAGAGACTGTAATAGGACTTGATGCACCTTCTCTCTTGAGCACAATCTGCTCTGAAAGAAGCGAAGAATATGGAAAGTCGGAAGAAGGCAAATCGATCCTGCTGATATCAGCTTCCAAAGATGTTTCGCCTGAAGACAAAGCAGTCTCTGCCTTCATTTCTGTATTTTGCTTCGAAGATAATAAAGGTTCGTTCATTAGAGACGATGCCACTGAAGAGGATTCCCTTAGGCCTGATGAAGACAGAGAAGTGGTTTCGCTGTGCGACATTTTCATCTGATTCGGTGAATCATGCAATGCATTTGAGTTCGCCAGCAGAGATCTGTCAGTCTGTTCAGCTGATAGCCCTTGAGTTGCATTGGCAC
The DNA here is from genome assembly GCF_001643675.1 of Monocercomonoides exilis. NCBI lineage: Eukaryota > Preaxostyla > Oxymonadida > Polymastigidae > Monocercomonoides > Monocercomonoides exilis. The sequence goes on from NW_027150550.1 coordinate 468,224, forward strand.
TGTGCTCTGCCTTTTCTTCCTTCATTCCTCCACCCAAAAAGCCCAACCGAAATCGTTTTCTCGGGGGCTGCATGTTGCTCATTCGATGGAGTTTTTCATCAGCGCTTGCAGATGCACGAGCAACAATTTCTGCGCTGATGTGTGCCGCATGCAATTTCAGTTCATCTTCTTTGGCAGCTTCTCCAAGTCCGAAAACGCTTCCCAAAAAACCTTTTCCTTTCTCCCCTTCGTTGGCCCCTGATTCTTTTCTGTTCACCTTCTGCTGCCCTTTCTTGCTCTCAGCATGCCCCACATTCACTTTTTCTTTTGATGTAAGTTTTTCAGTCATCGGCAAAAACAAGTCATCCTCGTCAATTGCCCCATGTACTCCATATACTGTGCTAGATGACTGCACGGCTTCGCCGTCTTCTATCTCGCGACTCGTTCCGTCATACACCTCCGAAAACAGTTTGTCAAACTCTTCGTCCCATCCCTCTGATTCCTCCCAAGCTCCTTCGTCTTCGCTGCTCACTTCCCTTTCCTCTATAATTTGCGTGCATTTGTCTGCTGTTTTATCGAGACCGACTAAAGCAATCTCCATCGACAAAATACAATTCATAAACAAATTCTTCTTGTTTTATAATCCCAATTGAATCAAATTTATAATTTTCCCAATTTTTCTGGAATTCAAATTGCCCTAAGATTCTGTGCTGTTTGGCCTCCTTACTCCTCCGTGAAGCAAGAAAAGCGTAAAACAATTATATTAAAATATAAAAATGGTCCTGATCCGCTCATAATTATTCTCTCCTGCCTCTTCCAGACATCCATCATCCGTCCCAGACCTTCAGCCATTCGTGCCTCTCTGATTGTGAAGTGCTGAGAAGCAGCCAGGCAGAAGTGCTCTTTGTGAAGTGCTTCCAAAAACAAACTCAACAACCAATTTCTCAAAAGAGGCAGGTGAAAATTTGAAGAACTGATTGGGATGGGGAAAAACAACAAATAAATAAATAAATAAACTGCACAATAACGCAATCTCAAAGGCAACCACGAATTCTTGCTGTGATGTGAGCCAGTCGCATTCCATTTTGTTCTTCTTCATCGCTCGCAATCTCCCCTTTATCCTTTTCCTCTCCAAAATTCGTTTTTCCAACCATTCCTTCTCCCAAAATTCTGGCATTCGGCTGAAGCAGACGTTGCTTTGCGGATGTCCATCAATAGCTCCAGAAACACTTTCCCAGGCAATATGCTCATTGTGGTGGCTGTGGCATTGCAGGTGTGTGCATCGTGGCTGCAAATGAATCATAATAATCTGCTCCAAAAAAAGAACAGAAAAAGTGAACACGAAAAATGAAAAAAGAAAAACAAAGAATTCTGAAACCTTGGGGCAAATAAGCTCCGAAAGAAAATGGCTGAAATGGAACTTGGGGAGCATAGCAAAAAGGAGAATAATATCCAGCCATCCCCTGCGGCACTGGGGCACTCTCTGCTGGCTGAAGCACAGGCACCACTTTCTCACCCTTTTGCTCCCCAGAAGCTTGCTCGTAGCTGTTTTCTGCAAGGTGTCGCTGCTTCTGCGGTCGAACTTCTTCCATTCCATCATCCTTGCTCTTGTCTTTCCCATCCCGTTTTTCTTGCGCAATAAATGCCTGGAACAGCGCACCTTTCGATGATTGCTGTGTCCCTTCCCTTTTCACACTGCTTTCTTTCATCGACGCTTCAACAGCCTCCAGCTCGCTCATCATCGCTTCATACAAAATCGGCTTTGCCCCGAACCGTGGCATTGCCGGCACCTCCTCTTCACCACGTTCCCCAATTTTTATTTCCTTGCGCGCCTGCTGCATCTTCCTTACCAGGTTCTCGGGAGGCACAAACGAAGGCCTTTTCGCTTCCTTTTCTTTTCGCTTCGCCCTCTCCACCTCCAGCGCCATCGACTCCAGGAAGTGCAGGTCCGAAACCATCGTTTGCACATTCATCTCTGACAGACGCACAAACTGCTGCGGCTGCCTCTTCCCCGTGCACCCGCTCTGTTCTTTGTGTTTCTTCACACACTCCACACAGCATGTCCGCACCCCGCACTCCGGGCACTTGTACTTCCACTCCTGCTTTTTGCATATTTCGCACATGCCTTCGTCTGCCATCTGCTGGTTGCTGCGCTAAGAGTGGGCTTTTACAAAAAAATTCTCTCAGGACAAAATAACCTATGGGCCAAGAACAAAAGAAAAAACATCCACCACAAATACCTCTATCCATCAGAAACTTTTATCTATCTTCAAGCATGTGAGCAGATTAAGCACTTGCCAGAATTCGTTGAAGTCGCTCAATCGGAAAGAGATTGGAAAAAAAGAGATTTTCATTTTTTCAACTTGAAACAGAAGTTTTGAAAGCTTCGTCTGACAGCTTCAATGCATCAACTTAAAATTACCCATTTTAAATAAACATGCAAAAATATAGGGGGAAAAAAATAATGAGCAGGGAGAAGTGAAGCAGTGGCAAACACAATAATAATGGAGAATGCTTCAAAACCTCAACAGAAAACACATACAACCAAAAATCTAACAAAAAGCTTCACGAAAAACGCAAACATTAAAGCAATATTACAACACAAATAAATCGAAAAATGAAATTGAAAGTGAACGGAAAAGAGAAAAAATGAATGCAACCGTCTAGCAAATCGACTCTCCCCTCTCTTCCTTCTCCTTCATCCTCTTCACTGTGCACCGCAGCTGCTCTCTGTCTTTCTGCGAAAGAGCCCCGCTGCGCATGTGGGCCTTCCAGGAGGGCGGCAGCACGAGGCGGTCGAAGGGCACAGGCTGCGCCAGGCGCTTGGCATCGAAGGTGCGCAGCAGATAGATGGCCAGCTGCTGGTCGGCTGTGCGGATGTGGCTCATGATCCACATCGAGCAGAACGCCACAACATCCGACAGCGGCGCCTCGCCTGCCTCGATGCCTGCCACAAACGCCAGCGCCGAGCCCAGCAGCTCCACGTGTGCCTGGCAGTGTCTGTTCTGCACCTGCGCCGGATAGTGCGTGGCCTCCATCATCTGCTCCTCGTCTGCAAAGTGGATCATCGCCACTGCCAGCAGCTTGTCCCCTGCCTGCGCCACCTCTGCCAGCGGGGCGTGCTGCGCAACCAGCGCCACAATTGCTGCCAGCGTGTTGACCAGCACGTGGTGTGCCTCGTCCATCCGCCCCACCTGCGTCACCAGCTCTTCGCTCCACACAATCTGCTCCTCCTCCGCAGAGGTCGCAAGATGTTCAATATACATCGTTTTGCTTTGAACGCCACGGAGTATTCGCGGAAGAGGAGAAAAGCACAGCGCAAACACCATCAGCATCACTATCAGAAATATAATGAACAGCACAATGACAAGCGAAGGAATAACATTCACAACTCCCTTGATGTACTTCTCCCGCAGGAGCTCTGCCATTTTAATCCCATCTCCAAGATCAAATTTTGAGGCTGTTGTGATGAACTGAAAAGACGGATTGGTCGGCACAAGCTCCTCGTCCTTCGCGTTTGTGAGCGTCTGCACGTTGTCAATGAAAAGCAGAAGAAGAGCATTCAGCCCATAGAACTCGTCTGTCATGCCTGCAATCCGACCTTCTTTGCACAGCGCTTCATTCAGCATGAGGCACTTCACTTTGCTGTTCAGCAAGGTTTCCACATCGTGGTTGACCCCCTGCGACCTCGACGCTGTCATCGAATCGATCGCATCATCACCAGACGGAGGAGCAGAATCCGAGCCTACAAGCAAAATGCTGTTGAGTGATATCAGCAGCGAGTTCAGCCCTTTCAGCACAGAAGCCACCTTCTGCTGCGACAAGAGAAAGGATGTGTTGAAGAGAACAGGAGAAGTTATCTGGAGAGATGCATGTGTTGCCTCCTCAAGAGAAGAAGACGTTGAAAGACGTTTCGATGAGCGCTTACTCATCTCCCTCAATCTTTCCTGCCACTCTTTTCCATTTGAGCGCTCATACTCAAACACAGCTGCACGCTCTTCCCCTACCGTTGAGTTGCCCACAAGCATTGCTGCAAATCCTGCAATTTGTAAAGTCAGCACACTTCGCTGCCCTTCCATCGCCAGCTTTCCCACCTCATCGCTGATAAGCATACTCTCAACAATCACTCCTATTTTAAATGAAATTGCATTTCTTTTCATTTTCCATCGTCTTTTGTTTCTCCTCTTCATCCTTTTTGGTTGTTTTTCCTTTTGTTTGTTCATAAACAGGCTTCAGAAGCCATTTTCTGTGTGAATTAGCTTTTGATAGAAAAGCACCCAAAAAGGCAAAGAGAACAGGCAAAACAGCACAAATGATCCAAGAAAGAGCAGAAAGCGAATAATAAACAGAAGATGAAGAAGACGAAGAAGGATTGGAGGACAAAGAGAAAGAAGAGGAAGAGGAAGAGGAAGAGAATGTGTCAGATGCATCAGAATAAGTTGATGGAAAATGAAATTTTGATTTAATAGAAGATGGCTCATATTTCAGTTGCTCTTTTCTGACAATTTCAGAAGCTGCAGTTTCAGGCAGAGAAACTGCGTCCAGCTGCACCAGCAGATTCTGAATGAAGCCGATCGCAAAACTTGCCCAACCAGCACCTGACGCTGCAGACAGCATGGCGCAGTAGATTGTGTTCGGCCGGATGGAGAAAAAGGGCTGCTTCAGTGCCACAAGCAGCGCAAGCAGCAGGAACGCCAGGCCGATCCCGAGCGATGTGAAGACAGGGCTCAGAACCTGCAGCAGTGTGGCTGCCATCACTACAGCAGAAATGGCACTCTCGATAAACGCCAGAAGCCCCGTCCGCCGCAAAGTGAAGTCGCTTTTTTCAGAGAAAGTGGGCTGGAAATGGAAGTAGAAGACAAGCACCCAAAACGCATTCAGCACAAACACAAACACAGCACAAGTTATTCCAAGATCAAGCCCCGAGCCGCCTTCGCAGAACGACAAGTTCGACTTGATTCTCATGGATATGCTGGACGAGTCAGCAATCGAAGAATTGATGAAGCACGTCAGCGGAGAAAGAAGGAATATGATGTTGGGGATTCTCAGCACTCGACTTGATAAAAGCAGAAGAAATGATGCTGTGTTCCGCAAAAACTGGTTCATCCTTTTTTGTGCTGTTGAGGTGAGACATAATGCAAACATTAGCAAAATAGGGATGATGCACAAAATCGAAGATATTATGAAAAACGTAATTAACGCAGTTGATGACAAAAATCGGATCGAAGGATCGAGATATCGTCTAAAAAAGATGGGAAAAATGCCGAATAAAATAAGGTTAACACATATTTAACATCATTTCTTTCAGATATTGCTGAGGGCAAACCCCAATGTCTTCATGACTTCGGGAAATCCCATTGAAAAAATATCCACTCGCTTGAACCCCAAAAAGCAAAGTTGGAACCCATTGATAATGCACATCAAAGTGAAAGAATTACGTGTGAAGGCTTTCCATTACTGAGCCAAAAAATGACAAAACAATAAAAATTCTTTTTCAAATAGACAAAAAAACAAACTGGATATCCAGTCTTCATAAATGCAAAAAGCCTATTTTTATAAAGCAATAATTCAGTGAAATTCAATAATCATCAATTATATGGCGATACATTCGCGTTGAACTTGAAAAGTGCGCGGAAACGAGATTGTCTCCAAATCCGCTACTCAAATGTTTTGCAAGTATCCGTCGCAGCGGAAACATATCTTGTGCAAGTGCGCTTCCTCTATGACGTTGTTATAGGCCTTTTAAGACAAAAATTGCAATTGTTTGATCAACAATAAATATTATAAAATTATTTTTGAGATTTTTTTAAAAATTATGAAGTTTATTATAATTAGTTGTCAGCTTTTTGAATGAAATTCATTAAATGAATACAAAAGAAAAAATGCTGTTTATCAAGAATTATTGTCTTGTCGGCAAATTTGTTTTTAAACTTGATAATTTTTGTTAATTTCGTTTGGTACATGAAATTTTTTCGATAAGCATCTGCAAATGTTAAAATTTGAGCAATGATACAAGTATTCATGATAATACATTTTGTTATCTGCATGTTCATTACATCATAATTATATGTGAATATTTTCCAGACATATCTATTACAGTAGAAAGATCAAAGAAATGTCTAATTCAATTGAGATAAAATTGAGTCCAGGAGGTAGTGAGAATAACGCATCCTCTTCACAAGTGATAACGATGGGTACATATTATTCTGCGATTTTCTTCCTTTAAAGCGAAAATTTTGACTTTATAATTTATTTAGAAGGAGGAGATAATCTGATGGATGGTTGCGCCTGCATTGGACAAAATGAGAACCTTGAAGATGTTGGCCAACTGCAGGCTGAACAATGCACGGAAAAATATGTGTGCTTGTTTCTCGATTTATTCGAATGTGAATTTTTGTTTTTGATGTTGGCTCGTGGGCATTTTTGAATTGTTTGCTTTCATTGCGATATTTTGCTATATTTTATTGCATCAACAGATGGATGGTACACAGTCGTTGATTGCAAATGAGGAAATTTCAAGCGCGATAGAGCTGAAAGAACTTACCGAACAAACAAATGATGGAAGAGGTATTCAAAATGGTGCAGCTCCTACAAAAAGGATTGCATCATTGGACATGTTGAAATCGTTTGCAGCTCTTGGTGTTGTGCTTACTCATTCTGGACTCAGACAAAGATATCAGTACAAGCTTTTCAGCACAAACAAAAAACTTTCGTACTGGATTTTAGCAAATTTATATTGTGCTTTTGGATACCCCGGAACTCACTTGTTCATGATGGTGACAGGGATCATCATGCTGTCACCGAAAAGGCTGAATGACAGCGCAACAAGCACTATGAAATATATCATTCAAAGAATGGTGCAATACACGTTGTGGATGATCCCGTACAACTTCAAGCTGTTCAAAGCTGCAATGAAGTTGGCAACACCCTTCAAGCGGATTCGTCAAATAGTGAACATCTTTTTTGTGAATTCTGGGACGCTTTGGTATTTGCAAATTGCTCTAAGAATTCTAATGATTGTACCGTTTGTGAGGCAGGCAGTGAAATCGACAAGTAGGAAAATTCTTGAAATTACTATTTTGTCAATATTTGTGTCGCATCATCTGCTGCACACTTTTCTGGTTGGGATGCAAATAGGGGTGTGGGCAGATGCGTTTGTGCCGATGTTTTTGTCGTTTCTGCTTGGTTATTACTGCTGGACGGTGATGGAGTATCAGCGCAATCCATCAGCAGAACACCCAAACTGGGTGGAAGAGCCGGGATACCTCCCAATTCTGGGGAGAGTGAACTGGCAGAGCAAAGTGACAGCGTTGGTGTGCTTTGGAGTGTTTATATTTTCTGCGCTATGCAACTGGGGGCTGGTTGTGCTGACTGGGCATTATGCACAGAACGCTGAGTTTGGGAAATTTTTCGAATATTATGAAGTATTCGAAACTTTGGCATTTGTGGGATTTTCTTGTGGAATTTTTGCTTTGACGTGCAAATGGAAGCCCACAACCAGATTTGAGAAGTGTGTGATGTGGTACTTCAGTTCGACAGGATCGTGCACGTTGGGAATTTATTTGATGAACGAGTTTGCGATCTTCAGGTTTGTGGCAGATTATCTGTTTCCGAAAGTGCTGAAGAAGTCTTATTACGATATGAACCCGTTGTGGTTCACTCCTCTGCTTTGCGTGAGCGTGTATTTGACAACATGGATTGTGACTGCGCTTTGGCAGAAAATACCGCTGCTGAAAAGGCTGGTGATGTAAGATGCTGCTTTTGAGAAAACAGCATTTCACAGAAAATCTTTTCATATGAATGCACATTGTGTGCATATATTCGATCTATTCTATTATCGATTGATGCTTCATTTTGCATTTTTATTTTTTATTTTTATTTTTATTTTATTTTTTTTTTTTTGATTGAAAGCAAAATGATAGATTTTTCGTTATTTTTTATTGCTCCTGTTTTCTTAATGTTTGTCTTCATTCTGTTTTATTTTGATTTCGAGGTTTTAAGTTAAGAGGAGCAATGTTACAAAAGTTAATTCTTCAAATCAATTTATGTAACGTTTTATAATTAATATATGGCTGATCCTTTTTGAAATCAAACTTTCGTTCGAGTTTTGATCAATATTTTGATCTCAATGGGATTTTTGCCAAAATTTGTTTTTGCAACAGCAATAACATTAACAATAAGTGTTCACTATTTCACCTCATTTGGGACAAAATTTTTTGTTTTATGAATTTTGTTCCACACAGTTCTTTCAAAGATTTTTTTCGATTTTTTATGTTTTTATATATAATATTGAAAGATAATGTTAGAATTAAGCCTGGGTGACGTACTGACTTTTGACGTAAACCTTTCGATTCCTGACTGACGTGACAAATATTTTAACGTCAGTAAAAAATTTTTGTGAAATTTAATTTTGATTTTGAAATAAAAAACATTAAAAATAAAGAATCCATTTTTTTATTAACTTGTTCAATTTTTTTTTTAAATTTCATTATTTTCTCAAATCATTAATACCATAACATGATTTCACTGACGAAATGGTCAAAATCGGAATTTTGAAACTTCTTTGACGTCAGTGACGTCACGTCAGGTTACTCAAAATGTTAGAGTTGGAAGAAGACATGGAAAATGAAAACTTACCAAAGGAATTACAAGAATGTTTAAGAAACGTTTTAATTGTTTGCTCAAATCTCACAACAATTCTCACAATATGGTGAACATTTTATTTGTTAGAAAGATATTTACGAAAAGACAAAAAAGAAAATGCATGACACAGGATGTCAATTTGTGAAATTACAAAAACAGTGCGAAACGAAATACGGACCAGGTTTATGAACTTTTTTTCGATTTTTTTATTTTTAAATTTCTTATTGTTTTTCTTTGTGAAAAGTGTATGATCATCCTCGAATAAAAAATGAATTTCTTTCTCGAATTTCATTTGAAGTTATCGGAGAATCATTATGGATATCTTACACTCTCGTTGATGTAAATGGAACACCAAAAAAAGATTGCCATAAGTATTATTTGTGCCCTATTTCGAAAGAAGGATTTCCCTGCGGTGTATCAGGTCGAAGAAGTTATTCTGTGGTTGTTAATCATAAATGTGAACTATTGAAACACAAAAATATTGCTCTATTCAAAAAAGCATATGATCCCATATCAATTTGCAAAGATCCAATGTCTCTTTCAATGTCAGATGGCCCAACAAGTGTTTCAGAATTACAAAAGCAATTCATTTCCTTGATTTGCCGATGCAATTCTTCGTTTTTGGCATCATCATCAAAAGAAATGAATTCGTTTATTTTTTCGTTGATCAAAGCTGGACAAAGTAACCCTTCGCTATCATCAACATTAATTTTCCCATATTTAACACGCAAAAAAATCGCCCACATGGTTCTCAAAGAAAAATCCAGAGTGGTGAAGGAAAAGGAGTCAACAATTAGAAACAATGGAGTGAGCATTATGTTGGATGGAGCATCAGTGGCGAATCGAAAGATCATTGTTGTTACAGTATCAAAATTGTCATTTGACAGCAAACCATTATTTTGGGGATTATATCCACCATGCGGAACTACGAAAGAGTTCAATATCCTTGTTAACAATCAAATATATGAATTCAGTCAATATAACACAATTGTGAGAAGTTTTTGTACAGATGGGTTTTCTTCTCAAATCAGAGCAATAGAGAATTTCACAAGTCAGGAAAGCAATGCAGATTCAGTTGAAGAAAAGCATCAGAGATTTATTCCTTTTCATATTTACTGCTGTAATCACTTGACAAATTTGGTTATCACAAATTTATTCACAAAAGTTCCATTTCTTTGTGATCTCAAATTAAAAATGTTAAATTTTTCTCAAAAAGCCCATACTCTGCCATTGAAAAACCTTCTGAAGAAGCGTGCACCGACTTTTGTCTCAACAAGATGGAATTCATTGTTCGAAATAGCTTCGTTCATCAGGAAAAAGAATCAAATCATTCAAAAGGAAAATTTATTAGACACTGATAGCCTTGTAGATATCATCAAAGCAGAAGTGTTCTTATTCCCTTTTCATTTGCTTCATATAAATTTCGAAAATGATAGTATCAAGTTAAGTCAAGTTTTCCCAATTTTATTAAGATCTTTTGAGTTTTTTTTCTATATTTTGAAGCAGGTTCAGTTCAAAGAAGAAAAATGGAGAAACTCTATTGCGAACTCGCTTATATTGATGTATAATTATTTTTTTGTGGGAACGCGCGGTGAATATATAGCGCTTTCGTATGCTCTGATCCCAATTGGCATTCAGTTGGTTCGAAAACAATGCTTTCCTCTCAGAAACTTTTCAACACCATCTTTCTTTGTGAAAGAAGCTGAAACCTCTAGTCAATCCTCCTCAACAAAATCTTCAGACTTCACACACATTGCTTCATCATTATTTCATCCTTTGCCTTATCCTGTTGACTTTAATGCAAATGAGTTTTTTTTATTTTTTGTTTAAATTTCTTTAACTTTTGTTTTTGATATTGATTGACCATTTTTTGAAACATAGGATGGATTATGAACCCCAGTCCCAAGCTGCATTTCAAGATAAATCAAAAAGTCAATCAGGTTTGAAACTATTCATATTAATTTATTTGCTGTATTTAATGCTTATGCACATTTATATGTCTCTTGAAGAAAAAAATGAATTGAATGGCATTCTTTTGTTGATACAGCAACTAGAAGAAACTGATCAAGAAACGTATGGGAAGAGAAACGAAAAGAAACTTGTCGTTGGAGAAGAGGATGATGAAAGCGATGAATTTGGATTATTAGAAGCGGAAGAAAATTCAGTTGACGATATGTACGATTTTTTATTTGAACAAAAAAACCCAAGTCAAACTCAAATCGGGAAAGATAATGAAATATTCACAACGTCTGTCATTTCTTCAACTTCAAGCAATTCCAACTCTTCAACACATTCATTTGAAAATCTTAATTGTTATTCTTCGGCTAGTGTTTGTTCACAGGAAACAATGAATAAAACTCAAGAGGAACAGACGGATGTTGATAGAGTCCTTGAAGATAATCAGATGGATGAAACGATATGTTTGGAAGATGACATTCACTGTCACTATCATTGTTCTTTTGATGGACATCAGTCAGAATTAGATGAAGAAATAGATTTTGATATTGAAGAATTATTTTCGACTGGCAAATTACCTATTATTACAGAATTCAATGAAGAAAAAGAAACACAAAGCATGAAACAGATAGAGAACACGTTGTTTGTTGATTGGTTTCCTAGGCTTGACGCATATTTTTCGAAATATGCAAAAAAAGTTTTAGGAGACATGGAAAAGGAATACTCAGAAGGTTGCAAGCTGCTGTTTGAAAGGCAGATGAGATCAAAGCCGGATGATTTATATGAAAATAACCCAGAAATTTATTACCAAGTGCTGGCAGCATATGGAAATATTCAAACCGTTTATTCTGGATTGTGCCTTTCGTTAATTGTTTCCCTCTGTAGTGAAGCTAGCTGTGAACGAGTTATTTCCAGAATAAAAAACATCATCGGTGATCAAAGATATTCTTTTAACATGCAAACACTTGAAGCAATCCTTCACATTTGAATTATTTTGGTTTTTGTATCATTTTTTCTCCATTTCAATTCTGTTTTCACTTCGAACAAAGCCTTTCTAGAAATCACTCTTGTTCATTGTTCAAAATAAATATTTCAATTGAAACATTTCAATTAATTTTAATTTTGAATCATCCACAGGAAAAAAAAGAATGACGAACAAAACTTAAATTTGAAAATGGAATGAAAAGAAAAATGTTAGCTTTTTCCGTTGTTGGTTGACGATGAAATTTAAAGTTGGAAACGACTCTGAACAAGTGAAAAAATGAGCAATTGTGATTCTTCCTAAGAAAAAAAATAAAGAAAAAAAGAGAAAAAGAATGCGTGATTAAAATTCTTTCGTATTTTGTTCAGTCCTTGGAATCCATAAGTTTGATTTCTTCTTTGCAGTGCATTGTTATGGATGTTGTGCGATTTTATTTTGAAAACTGTTTCATTTCGAAAGTCTGTCCACATGATGATCATAACTTTTCATTTACTGAGTGCGTTCAAGTAATGAATTCTCATTGAAAAAAGAAAGGAGGGAAAAAGGAGGACTCCGAGCGGAGTTAAAATAAATTGAAATGAAAAGAGATTTTTGTAGTTGAATTGTTTGAAGTGAAGAAGAAAGAGAAAAATAAAAAAGAAAAGTATGATGAAAAATTCAATAAAGTTATCTGTTGTTTCATATAGATAATTGACTTGCCAAAAGTCAAAAAAAAACGTTCCTAATTGATTTCAACATATATTTCTCTTGCTCTGTTTTTTCTCTCACGATAATATTTTTATTTATTACTAGAACTGAAATCTCAGAATATTTTGACAAACTAGTGAGGAAACTTGAGGAACGCCAGATATTTGAAAAGTCCATTAAAGACACTGTTCTTAACGATATGTTAACAAACAATCATTTGTATTTTCATGAAAGTGATTTGCAGAAATATGATTGATGAAAGACTTTGAGTTGATAAAGAAGGAGATTGATAAAAATCTTTCCATTTATCTTTTATTTATAAACAATTTTTCATTTCAACAAAACGAAGGAAAATAAATATCACTTTTTTTTTAAAAAGAGACACAAACATAAATTGAATTTTGACCTGATTATCAAAAGAAAAAAAAAGAATGTGAGAAAACATAGCTTTTGATAATCAATATTTAACATTTCTCATTTTTAAAAGCATTCATTGAATAATTTCCGAAACAATCTGAAAGTTAATTATCAAAAAGAAATTGTCTAAATCAAAGTTTTATGAAACCTTGTGAAAGAATGATCGAATCCTTCCAACACCATTTTTTTCAATCACTTTCCTTTTCAACTCTTTTTTTTAAACTTCTATTTCATCTTTCCCCTCTTCCTTCTATTGTCTTGAAGAATTTATAAGGAATTTCAAGCTTCGAAATATCAGCCCATTTTTCAATATTGATTGTTGAATCTCCTCCTAAATAATATCGACGGACGCACTTTCCAGCAATTCTTCAATTTTCACCGCTCTTCTGTATGTTTTTTTTTTAATGCATGAATACAATTATCGCTGAATTCTTTGTGGTTATCCCTCGATGCTCGAAACACATTTGAAATAAAGCCAAAATGCCTAACAAATAATTCTTTCCACGAATTGCAATGGATTAAGTGCAAAAGCAACATACCATCGGTAGAAAACCCGGTCGTTAGTGGAAAACCCGGTAGTTGGTTATTCGAAATTGTCAATTTTTTCAACGTAAAAGTCATCTCAATTAATTTAAAACATTTTCATTTTTGTTTTGAAAGGTGTTTGTGATAAAATATTTAATGATTGAAGAAAAAATTTTTAGAAATTTGGAGAGAAAATTATTTACTTTCATTTGATCAAAACCATTAAAATATGAAAAGCGTTCCAAAAAAGCAGCTACAGCGTGTAGTTCATGTCTGCCAATAATATTTCATTAAGCAATTAATAACAAATTATATTTTTCTTACTATACATCAATTTTTTTAGTGAACGAGTCCACAAACTACATGTTTTGATTGGGGCGTGCTTTTTGGTTGCAGGCTTTCCAGAAGAAATGTTACGGTTTGTTATTTTTTTGTACCATGTTTATTTTTTTATAATTTGCGATGTAATTAATTAAATTCTTTAAAAGAAAATGTTTATAGCAATATTGTTCGACGTGAGTATTTTTGAAGTTTATGAGTGTTCAATTTGTGTAACAGTGGATGATACTTTGGTTTTGAATTACCAATACTAACTTCTAATTGTAATTAAAATTGTGATTTGTTTAAATAAGAATTGATTGTTAATTTTGAAAAATATTATCATTTGTTCTTTCTTCAATTCTTTTTATATACAATTATTTTTCTTGTTTTGTTATTAAATTTCTTGAATTCAAACCCAATACATTATTCCTATTGATTTTTTATCTCAAAATTCTTTTTTGTCACATAAATATAAGATAAATGTATTTGTTTCATTTTTTTTCAGTTTTTTTTCTACGATTACTTTAATCATTCATATATTTGTTTTCATAGATATTCGAATGTATATGAGTGAAATGAACTTTAGAAATAATTACTAAAATTATTCATACTTTTATAGTTTCATTAAATTATTCGATAAAAATGAAAAATGAGATTCTTTTTTTAAAAGTCAAAAAAATGTGAACAATTGTTATGATGTTATATGCAATTCATGATAAAATGAAAATATATTATGAAGAAACAATATTCGTTTATATTTTTAATAATACAAGTTATCGAAGAAAAAAACTGAAAAAAATGAAACAAATACATTTATCTTATATTTATGTGACAAAAAGAATTTTGAGATAAAAAATCAATAGGAATAATGTATTGGGTTTGAATTCAAGAAATTTAATAACAAAACAAGAAAAATAATTGTATATAAAAAGAATTGAAGAAAGAACAAATGATAATATTTTTCAAAATTAACAATCAATTCTTATTTAAACAAATCACAATTTTAATTACAATTAGAAGTTAGTATTGGTAATTCAAAACCAAAGTATCATCCACTGTTACACAAATTGAACACTCATAAACTTCAAAAATACTCACGTCGAACAATATTGCTATAAACATTTTCTTTTAAAGAATTTAATTAATTACATCGCAAATTATAAAAAAATAAACATGGTACAAAAAAATAACAAACCGTAACATTTCTTCTGGAAAGCCTGCAACCAAAAAGCACGCCCCAATCAAAACATGTAGTTTGTGGACTCGTTCACTAAAAAAATTGATGTATAGTAAGAAAAATATAATTTGTTATTAATTGCTTAATGAAATATTATTGGCAGACATGAACTACACGCTGTAGCTGCTTTTTTGGAACGCTTTTCATATTTTAATGGTTTTGATCAAATGAAAGTAAATAATTTTCTCTCCAAATTTCTAAAAATTTTTTCTTCAATCATTAAATATTTTATCACAAACACCTTTCAAAACAAAAATGAAAATGTTTTAAATTAATTGAGATGACTTTTACGTTGAAAAAAATTGACAATTTCGAATAACCAACTACCGGGTTTTCCACTAACGACCGGGTTTTCTACCGATGGTATTTTTCCATCTCTTCAAAAAAATTTCCTCATCAGTTTTTCGTTTCTTTCCTCTTCAATCTCTCTCTTTCCTTCTATATTTCTATTCAGCTCATCCAATTCTCTTTCCGATTCTCTCGCAAAATGCAGATCGTTCACGATGCCTTTTTCCAAGCCGTATGTTATATTAAATCAGTTCATCGTAAAACTCCTAGCAGAATGATGTATTAGTCTTGTCAAATTGATGAGTTCATGATAATGTTGGATTATCTCTTTGAATTCATTCAAAAACAGTTCCTCTGACATTTTCTAATGAAAAAAAGAAATAAAAGTCAGTTTATAAAAAAATGGCACAAAAATATTTCAAAATTGATATTCAAAGTTGTTCAATGAAAGCAATACCATTACTCCTTCTTCGTTTGTTTTTTCACTTTCCGCTATCTTTAATAAAGCTTTAAGAAAGAAAGGCACACTTACTGATATCAATTTCGAATTCAACCTGTTGTGAAGCAAAAGACAGCATTTGCATAGATTAATAAGCTTCTTTTCATTCTTTTCTTTCTTTTTTTGTCTTCACCAATGATCATGTCCTCAAATTTTGCTTTCGTAATAAAAAAATCATTTTATTCATTCCATAACTTTTTCAAAATTTTGCAAAATCCCTTTGGCTTTACCAGCCAAGTTGAATTTCTCAATGAAAATTTCTCTTCTTCTATAATTCAATTCAAATTGCAGAACAGATCGATAGAATAAATTGATTCCAATTTTTTTGAATTATTTCACAATCATTTCATTTATTTCTAAAGTTTTCTGTTAATGATCTTCATCATCGAAATCTTCCAGTTCAAAAAGCATTTCTGCAAAAAAAAAAAAAAAAAAATAAAAATGGAGATTTCAATGAATTAAAATTCAAAAAGATCAACAACTTCACACAGCAAAATTATCATGTGGTGTTCAATTTCCGTGCTTTCTAGATGAAATAACAAATTGAAGACAACTCAACTATCATTAATTTTGTTGAACAAAAAAAAGTTGAAAGATATGTTTTGAAACAACACAATCAAAAATTATCGATGATCATACCAATGTTCATTCATTCCATTGAGCTTTTGCGCCTTTTCTTTGAATGGAACAAAAGAATGATTTGATTTGTTTCAAATTCAAATAATTGTGGGACATATTGATCAAATGGCAATTTTCAAAAACATGTCAAATGAATCCTTATATATGTATATATTTTTCTTTTGCTTTTGTAATAATTTCTTTTATTTTATTTTATTTATTTATTTATTTATTTATTTATTTATTTATTTATTTATTTATTTATTTATTTATTTATTTATTTTTTTATTTTTTTTTTTTTTGTAAGGTGGAAAACTTGTGACGGACGTGACAAACTTTTTTTTCACGTCACCCAGGCTTAGTTAGAATTATAATAATACGATTGCAGAAAAAGTTTGGAACTAATCATTGAATTTTTTCATAAATGAAAAAATTCTCTCCCATTTTTATTGATTATCCCATTGAGAAAATTTTTTCTATCTAAACTCGAACGAAAGTGAGATTTCAAAAAGGATCAGCCATATATGTAATTTTTAAAATCTTTAACTAAAAATATTCATTCGCTGTTTTTTTTTTTTTTTTTTTTTTTTTTTTTTTTTTCACAATTCATATTTTTTTATTTTTTTATTGAAGTTGTTTTTTTTTGTAATTTCTAATTCATGAATTGTTTCAGATGATGTATTACAGTTTGCGCAAAAAATACCGGACAAGATCGATTTCTCAACAACCGCAAGAGGAATAATTCCGTTTATTTTCCTCAAAAAACGTCTCGTTTATACAAACTCATTTGACATGCAAGAGTTGTATTTTCATGTCGACTGAATATTTTAAAAAAATAGTTTTTGAAATTTCGGAGAAACTCAATGTTCTATTTCTCCGAGTTTTTAAATATGATTTTTTTCTGAGCGCAAATGAAGCTGTCCTGAAAGTCTCGTTTGTCAATTGAGTTTGTATTGAAGAGATATATTTTGAGGAAAGTTAACAGAATTTTTCTTCTTGCAGTTATTGAGATATCGATCTTGTCCGGTATTTTTTGCGCAAACTGTATTTCATCATTTCTCAACTGCAATATCAACAGAATTTTACAGTTTGAATCTTTGGGAATAAAACTCTGTAGTGCTTTTATTTTGTCAGTCATTTTTTTGAAAATTAAAGCGCTTGAATCATATTTTGTTTCCAAAATTTCGATTAAAACATTTTATTTTTTATTTTATTTCTATTTCTATTTTTGTATTTTTCACGATTGTTTTTTTGACTATTTTTTGTGCAAATATTTTTATTCCTAAAAAACAAATGCAAAATTTCAATTTTTTTAATTTTTTATTAAATTTATAATATTTTTTACCAATGCACCAAAAATAATTCTAATTGAGAATTTTTGCAATAAAAATGACAATTATGAATTTTTTAAAAAAGACACAATTTCAATATTACATATACATATACTGCAAAGCTAATTAAAAAGCGCAATCCATTTTGCATGATTCTTTGAAAAAATCACTAAACAATTATTTCCGAAATTGGTTTTTCAAAGAAAAAAATTAATTATAGGTTTTTTATGGTATAAATTTTTTATTTCGAAAAATATCAAAATCCATCGTTTGAAATCGGTTTTTCTATTTTTTTTCATTGCACTTCATTTTGTGCGTTGATGCAAAAAGTAACAATTTCAAGAAATTTTGAAATTTTTAAAAATGACTGATAATTATCCATTATGGTTTTTTGAACAAGATTATTTGTGACCTTGATGACAAGATATGTTTTCAAAACCTTGCTTTTTTGTATGTGAGATTTTTCATTTTTTTGTCACACGGGTGATTATTTTCGAAATTATTACTTTTTTCAGTGAAAACATTATTCAAAGGCTTTTGTTTCAAAAAAGAGATTTTGAATTCAAACGTAAAATTCATCAAAACTGTTTCATTAACAACTGTTTGAGTTGAAATAAAGATGCAAATATCTTTAATCAACCTTTTCACTTTTCAATGTTCATTTGTCAACATTTAAACCAAAAGAATTAACGACAAAAAAAAGTTGTCGAAATATGAATTCAAAAACAATTTGAGAAAAAAAAACAATTAATGAAAAACAACGGTGGACTTTATCAACAACTGTGGGCAGTGGTGTCATCTCAACAGCAGACGATTATCGTGTTTCAACAATTAGTTTTATTATAAATTCAGCAAGCTTTAACACTTGCTTCTCACAGAAATGAAACATCTTCTCTTACGATATTTGAAAAAAAGCATTAATGCATTTTTAAAAAAACTCAGAGATAAAAGGTTCTCCAAGATTTTCGAATATAAAATATAAATAAATAAATTGTAATTTTCTGAATGGATCAAAACATTGCATTAATTTGAGATAATGTTTTTTCTAATGATGATGTTTGATTATTTAATTCATGAATTATTAGAGAAAAAGTTACGCACTCACAATGAACTCATTTGCATCATTTCCTTAAACAATTTTTGTTTCATTACTATTTGAATAATAATAAGAGTTAAAAACAATAAAAAAAAGAATTAAACTAATTAGAAAAACGAAATTCACTAAAATGTAATCACTGTAAATGTATTTATGAATAAAGAATGACTACTGATTGAAATAAATGCTACTATGAAGTGGATATATGATATACTTTGAGAAATATAATTAACAAGCAATGAAAAATGAACTGAACTACAACTATGATATCATAATAAAACAATACATAATAATAGATAATTATATAATAATGACATAATACGCGTTTGGAGCTGGTTTTCTGACTAATTAATACAGTTTCCACTTGTTCTCAACTGA
The DNA here is from genome assembly GCF_001643675.1 of Monocercomonoides exilis. Lineage (NCBI taxonomy): Eukaryota > Preaxostyla > Oxymonadida > Polymastigidae > Monocercomonoides > Monocercomonoides exilis. Next base: position 487,181 of record NW_027150550.1, read on the forward strand.
AGCTTTGGTGAATGAAACAACAAGATTAGTTGAATCCTCTTTCACTAACAGCGAATATTTCTGCAACAATAGTTCACTAACTCCATAAAAATAACAAACAAAATTCTTTTTAAAACTATGAACAAAACATTATTGATTGTTTCATATGTACAATCTCTATGAGTTAAACTACTCGAAAACACTCCAAATATGTTAAAGACTCATTAAAGGAAGATAAGTGACAATTTCAAAACAATACATCAATGAAGAAACAATTTTTTTTCCAGTGACCATGATATTGAAGAGGCCAAAAATTCACTCTGATATTTGCTAATACGTCAAAGATATTTCTAAAAACAATAACTACTAAGTTGATCCTAATTGTACAGAAAAAAAGAAGACATCTCATTTGCTTATTTCCAACTTTTTTCATTGCCCGTTGGATCGTGTAAATCTGAATGAGGAGATGAATCTACCAAATTAGGGTCAGTGGACGAGCAGGACGAGGGAGGAGGCGGATGGATGGCAGTGTTTGTAACAGAAGAGTCTTGAGAAATTGAATGCTGTGAAGAGGATATTAACGCAGCAGAAGCAGGGCTAGACAAACTTGGTTGTGGACTTTGCTCTGCATTGAACGAAACTAAATTGTGATTTGATGAGTCATTCTTTAAAGATGCATTTGGAGATGATGGAGTCTCCGTGAAAGATTGCTGTGAAGGCGGTGAGGATTGTAAAGATTGTAAAGATTGTAAAGATTGTGACTGCCCGCCGAACGAAGAAGCTTCAGCATGGGAATTGTTCGAAACACTTTTTGAGGTCATTTGAGCAGCTGTTGAGCCTCTCCGACTTCCAGTTCCGAACATGTCAGAGATTGGCAGCATCTGCAAAAAGGAAGAAGGATAGGGAAAAAACGAAGAAGTGACTAAATTATGAGCATCAGCATAATCATGTTCGGGTGCAAGGTGGAGTGTTGGGCTATACGAAAATGAGACTAAAGAGGAGTCTGTCAGAGCAAGTGGCGGAGACAGCAATTGAGTGAAATACTTCTTGTCGCCTGGCAAAGACGGCGATGAATTCGAAGAAGAGAGCGAGCGGTCTGAGGGTGGAACCAACGCAAACGTGGGTGAATCATATGTCTGCACATTCTGAGAAGTGTTGGACAGAGCAAGTTGCGTGGAAGTGATGGGCGATAAGCTCATTGGAAGCCCTAACAACGGACTGCTGGAGAATGTTGGAGAAGTAAAGTCCTGATCAATTCCTGAGCCATCCATCGGCAATGAAGGGTTCCTAAAGTGCGAAGAAAACAGACTTTTTGTTGTTGTCTCACTCGTTTCTGTTTTTTGGCTCTTTTTCGGATTGCTGAGTGTTGCAAGCAACTCCATAGTCGAAAAAATGTGCATTTCTTCGCTATCATCTTGCTTTGAAGACTGTGAAGGCGAAGGATGTGAAGGTGAAGCAGCTGTGCTTCCATCAGGGGACAACTTCAAAGCTAAAGAGTCTTCATGCTGAGAAGTCGAGCCAACAGAACATGATTGAATATTTGACTGAATGAGCTGTGCCAGCTGTTGAAGTTCGGTTGAGGATAGCGATTTCAAACCTCCTTCAAACAAGGAATGCACATAATTCATATCTTTCCCATCTTTTTTATCTTTCTCGTCAATCTCATCTTGTTGTTCTTGTGCTAAACTTTCATCATTTTTCTTAAAGCGCTCTTCTTTGCTTCCTTCAGAAAGCAACTGAAACGGGACTTGTGTGAATATTGTGCCATTAACCGGATCAAGACTGCCTGTTGTGCTAATGCTGTTCTCTGAAAATGCCATTCCATTTCTCAACTTTGTTGCCAGAGACTGCGTCTCGTGGCTCAAAGACTGTCTGAAAATGCCATCATCACCAATGCTCCTGTCTCTTGGAGAGGAGATGCTCGAGTCATCAGCTGTGATTCTGCCACTTGCAAACAACTCAGTGTCTTCTGCAGATGCATCAGCATGTCCCGTTTTGTTGTCTCTATCGCCTTCCAAATCGATTGTTTGAAAAGGAAGCGAATGCATAAACAAGCGCGGGCTGTATTCGCTAATGTTGCGCATTCCGTTTGCCAATGTGCTGTCCAAAGAATCGCTGCGGATAAAGTCAGAAAAGAACGCTGATTCTGAAGGGCTTGACAACTGGCCATTGTGCTTATGACTGTTGTCCATACACTGCTTTGTAATAGTTGAGATACTGATGGAATTCTGAAATGACTTAGAAGAATCTAATAAAGATGCACAAGGAGGAGGAGGTGAAGAAGTGGATGTTGAAGAGGAATTGAAAGAAGAAGAAGAAGATGAGGAGGAGGAAGAAGAAGAGGAGGAATTATAAGTTGTTGATAATGGAGGTGAAGTTGACGATGGAAATGAAGATGAAGAAAACGAAGAAGAAGGAAATGAAGAACTAGGAAATGAAGAAGAAGCAGAAGAGGAAGAGGAAGAAGAAGAAGAAGAAGAAGCAGAAGAAGACGCCAATGGTGATATCAGTGGAGACTGTTCTGTGTGATCTGAGGAAGAACGTGAGATCCCTGATGCAGCATCAGACGATACATACGATCGAGTGAATGGAGGAAATAAAGACGAATATGAGTCTATGCCAGAAATGCTTCTCCGCACAGTGCCTGCAGACAGAGGTGTTTTTATATCTACATACTTTACTGCGTCTGAGGCAGGCTGCTTGGAAAGCGAAGGTGGTGGCGGGAGAGGAAGATTCGGCGGAAATGAAGAAGGGCTGATGTGAGAAGGGCTTTGGTGTGTAGATTGTATAGACAGCAAAGGTTGTATAGGTTGTATAGGTTGTATAGGCTGTGTGGGGTGAATGAGTTGATTGGGGTGACTAGAAGGGTGTATGGGTGTATGCTTTGTGAACGTGTTGGTGTATGAGTGATCGGCGGTGGGTGAGAAAGGAGGGGCTGTGTCTGAATGAGTGGAAGATGCCTTCACACTCGCCAGATTCTGACTCGAAGCGTCGGCTGCTGAAGAAGCGCTGAACGGAGACGGTGCGGACACACTTGGTATGGGCGATTGTTCAGGCAGAGGCAGGTTGGGCTCAGCCGACGGCGGCTTGGGCGGAAGAGGAGGGAAAGGGGGTGAAGGGAGGGTTCTTCGGAAAACACAAGAAGAGGAGGGTGTTGACAAAGACGCCGCCTTCGAGTTTTTCTCTGACGAATAGTGGCTGGCAGCACTGGTCGAGGAATAGTGCGAGAATGAGTCTGAATTTGTGTCTGTGTCCTTTTTGCTAGCTGCACCTTGCTTTTGACTCGAAGAGTCGCTCAGATTGAAACTTGGGTGCCTTGTGAAGGAGTGTGGAGAGGTTGTATATGAATGCGAAGAGGCTGATCCGATGAATGAAGAAGAGTTCGTATAAGAAGAAGAAGAAGAAATAGAAGAAATAGAAGAAATAGAAGAAGAAGAAGATGATGAGGAGGAGGAGGAGGAAGATGAAGAGGAAGAAGAGATAGAGTTTGGTGACAGCAAAGCAGGTGTAGTTCTGTTTTGTTCAGCTGCTTTGTCTGTGTCAGGCAGCTCAATTGGATGCGGAGTGGCTGTGTGTTTGTGATACGCAGCTTCGATGGGGGGTGCTGGGAGCGGAGGGAGTGGGAGAGGGAAGGAAGAGGCGCTGCGTAAAGAAGACGTGCGTTCATTGGGAGCATTCGATACAGAAGAATCTGAAATATTCAGCTGCGTATAAGACGCTGGAAGTAAAGGCTTGTTGTCCAAAAGCGAGGAAGACTGATTCATTTCATGTGGATGCAACGAAAGACGGTTGTGTGGATAAGGCTCTGCTAATTGCTGGCCATATGGCTGGTTGTATTGGAGATGAGGGGCACGTGCTTGAGAATAAGCAAATGGCGCAGCAGATGCGAAGGTATTGCTGTTGCTTGCAGGCTGAACGGTGCTGCTTTGATAAATCGATGAAGACGTGATTGTTGGGAAGGGTAAAGACCCAAGACGAGTTGATTGTGAAGAAGAAGAAGAAGAAGAAGAAGTTGATGATGATGATGAAGACGAAGAAGAAGAAGAAGATGAAGAAGAAGATGGAGTAGAATAACTGCCTGGAAATATTGATGGATATAAAGAAGTGGTTGCAGAAGAAGAAGAAGAAGAAGAAGAAGAAGAAGGCAAATGCGCAAGAGATGCCACAGCAGAACTCTGAGGTTTCTGATAAGAAGAAGAAGAAGAAGAAGAAGAAGAAGAAGAAGAAGAAGAGGTAGAGGAAGAATAAGATGACTGATAAACAAATGCTGAGCTGGGAAGAGACGATGAAAGTTGACCAGGCCGTTCGGGCAATGGAAAAGATTTGAGATCGTTTCCAAAGTAATCAGCAGCAGCAGAAGAAGAAAAAGAAGAGGAAGAAGAAGAAAGAGGAGGAAGAGGAGGATATTGACTCTGCTTCAAATAATTCGCGTCGTTCAGTGGTGGATAAATCTGCTTGTTTCCCTGTGGATAATACTGCTGCTGCTGCTGCTGCTGTTGTTGTTGTTGTCTCATATTTCCCACTCGAAGTGCTGTCTGTTCTCTCTGTGCCAGCTGTGTGTGTGGCAGAAGAGCTGTGTTTGTTCCACCCACACGCTGCGGCGAAGGCAGTGAGTGTTTCCGAGAAAAGCTATCAGATCCGTCCAGATAAGAAAAATGGTGTTCAGACAGCACAATCGAAGGGGGTTGGGTGTGGCGCTCTTGGATGAGCGGTGCAGGGCGAAGAGAACGCGCTTTCGGACGGGCGAGGGAAGGCGGGTGAGTTGAGAGAAGCGCTCTGAGAGGAAGCGGAGGAGGAGGCGCAAAAGTTGGCAGGGTTCCGCCGTCTGCCTGTGGAATGATGGTGAACGACGCGAAATGGATGGTGTCACTCGAAGAGAGAGAAGAATAGGCGCCTTTCTGTGTCTTGCTGGTAGCGGGCTGAGGTGAATCAGAAAATGGACTGGGCTGAGGAGACAGAGAAGGCTGACGAAATGTGTCTGAGTTGTTTGTGTTTGAAGAGGAAGAGGAAGAGGAAGAGGAAGAGGAAGAGGAAGAGGAAGAAGGAGAAGAAGGAGAAGAGGCGCACGTGGAATCTCTGCCGAGAGGCGGTGTTGACAAAAGCGGCGGAGATGAAGACACCGCATGCCTAGTGGGTGACATGGGCAGTGATGGATGAGCTGCAGATGACGATGCCTTCTCAGAAGCACCAGACGAAGAAGGCCGAGTCAACGTGCTGCTTTCCTGTTCTGTGGAGGGATGCGCTTGAGAGGGATGCTCCAGCAGCTGGCAGCTTCCTTCTTCATTGGCATCTCTTTCTGTCTTCGACGCTGTCATCACAAGCGCAGAGGAAGACAGTATAACCAGAGGTTTTTCAGTCTGCTGCTTCAAATCGCGCAGATGGTACATTACATCCACCCCTTTGACGATATACTTGCTGGCGCCCTGGAAGGCTGCCATATATGTTGTCTGGTGGGGCACGAATATTTAGAAACCAAAAGTAACATTCAGAATGAATAGCATATTAAAAATTATTAATTAAAATAAAAATCTATTTCAAAAAACAAAAGTCAAAATTATAAAAGCACACAATCTGTCCGAGCGGGGTGAGGGGAAATTCAACTATGCCCCCATAAACCGTTCCTCTAAACATTGTCGGTATTAAATTCACTTTGGGGCACACGATCTTTTCGTTTGGAGTATCTTTTTCAATCACTACAGAAAAATGACTTGCAAGTATTTCCTCATTCTCTTCTGTTGAAAGCTCTAATAGATGATTTAAATCAAACTCAAGAAGAAGTGCATTTACAAATGAATTTATATGCAAGGGTTTGAATAAAAAGTCATCTCCCCTTAAATGTTTGAATTCGATAAGCCTGCCGTCGTCTTTCGTTGTAAGATTTGTTTGAAAATATGCAACATTTTCTTCTGGATAATATTCTACAGAGAGAACATGCTCCAAATTTCTAGAGAATATTAGTTGAAATTAACAGAAATGGAATTTAAAGCAAGAATGAAAAAATAATTTTTTAATAAAAGAAAAAAAAGATAAACATAAGTTCCTGAATTGTTGTTTCAGGTAGAAGATTTTGAGCTTTCCAATATTCCTTTCTCCTTTCAGGCGAGAAAAATATAGTATCTTTATCATGAATAAAAATCAGTATTTTAAAAGCAAAAAATCAACAAACTTTCAAGTTCTTCTGTTTCGCCAAAGTTCTTCGATTTTCAGAACAAATTCATAAAAGGCAATCAAACAATTCAAAAGGTAGTTAAATTCAAAATAAAAAACATAAGTTTACACACAAATGACCGGGCTTTTGCAAAACGATAAGCATCTTCATATGTACAAAATGTCACAAATCCTGAAGTGTGTTGGGAATTACCATGATCCCTCTGTAGAATATTTACAGAAACAATATTTGCACGTCTTGAAAGCACATCAGCTATTTCCGCTTGGGTCTTTTGTGACAAAATCATAAAATGGAGGATCTCTAAACAAAAATAGCATCTCACTGAAAATATATAAAAAGTACGCATCTTTCATACTAGTATCCAACTTTGAAGAACAAGAAAAATCCATAAAAATAGATTTAAAAAGAAAAAAAAGTTGAACACTTAAGATCTTGACCTTATTATTATTTATTATGTGTATAATTTGATTTTGTCACATAGAAATAATTGTTGAAATGGCTTCTTTGCTTGCACATTCAAAGCTATTCAATAGGAAATTACTTATTGGAATGGTTCATGTTCATGCTCTTCCCGGGACCCCAGCTAATCGAGAAGATTTAAGTGAGATAATAAAAATTGCTGTTGAAGAGGCAAAGCTTCTTGAAGCTTCTGGTTTTGATATGGTTGCAATTGAAAATATGCACGACACTCCATATCTTAAAAGAACAGTTGGACCTGAAATCGTTGCTTCAATGACTGCAGTGTGTGTTGCGGTTAGGCAAGCAATTAAGATTCCTTTTGGTATGTCTGCAGTTAGCTCGAGCTTTATTCATTATTTTTCGTGACAGGATTGCAAATTCTTGCTGGAGCAAATAAAGAAGCTATTTCAGTTGCTTTAGCTTCTGGAGCCTGTTTTGTGAGGTGCGAAGGTTTTGTGTTTTCCACAGTTGCTGACGAAGGGATAATGGATTCTGATGCTGGGTATTTAAATTCTTTATAAATTCCATATTTTGCAAATATCTTTAAAAAAATTTATTTACAGTGAGTTGTTGAGATACCGTCATATGATTGGAGCTGATCATATTACAATATTTGCCGATATTAAAAAGAAGCATAGCAGTCATTCTTTGACTTCAGATCTTAATATAGTTGATATTGCACACGCTGCTCATTTTTACAGTGTGAACTTCTTCAAAATATGTTTATCAGGATTCATTGTTCATAATTCATTATTTGTCGCTTCAACATTTCTTAGGATGTGATGGAGTTATTGTAACTGGAAATTCGACAGGACTTCCTGCCAGTCCAGAAGAAACAAAAGCAGTCAAAGACGCTTTGAAAAATACTGATGTGAAAGTTTTAATCGGCTCTGGGTATGAGTTGAATTTTTGTGGCAATCAATCAAGACTTTTATAATAATTTTAATATTAAAATATATGAATGCATTCGACCAAATAACACCGTCAGTATCACACCGTCAAACCTTCACGAGTATTGGGATTCTGCAGATGCATTTATTGTTGGAAGCTACTTCAAAAAAGGAGGATTCTGGGAAAATCCGATTGATCCTGAAAGAGCGGCTGAACTTGTCAAAGCTGCCAACGCGCTTCGAGAAAAGGAATGAAGTATAAAGATAATTGCCTGACACTTCAGCCTTGCTTTAGAAGTGGCATTTTCTCTTTTGCACAAATGTAATTATTTATAACGCTGTTATGAGACCAAATTGATTTATGCACATTGTGTAATTTTTCATTGAAATATGTTGTTTTGTTGTAATTGATTTATTTCTCTGCTTGAAATACAAAGAATTTCTACTAGAAACGCTATTTTTCTTTAATTAACGAAAACTGTTTATGCTTTTGGAAAAAAAAAATAAATGATATTTGAGCAAAATTCTTTCATTTGTGAAAAAAACAACAATTTTGTTCCAAACTTTTTCAACAACCTTATCATGAGAAATCTTTCATTCTCATATCAAAAAAACATTGGAAAATTTTCAAAATTGAGAAATTAATTTAATGTGCAGAATTGAACAAAATTAAAAAGCAAAAAAAATCCCACCATATGAAAACCTTTGCGAATGAGAATAATACAGGCATAAAAGAATTCAAATAATTTCTCTCCAAAGTGAGTGTATGTATTTTTTATCTGTTTGAATAGACAATCAAAGAGTGAATTTTTTTTTTGAAAGTTTTGTGAAAATTTAAATAAAAGTCGAAGAAAAAGAAGAGTGGATCGTAATATAGCAATATATGTGTGCTTTTCTATTATTTTTAAATTAATATGCTGTTTTATTTGTTTAAAGACGAACAAAAATATTATTGTTTAATTAATATTATTATTTCTAAAATAAATTTCGACAAATGTGTTTGAATTATTTTGATTTATTGCGCGAACCTTCAATCTTTCTTCTTTTTCTTCTCAATTATTTTATGAGTTAATCAAATATTTTTTTGAAACCATTATTACTTTATTTAATTCAGATTTTTGTGAATTACGCTTTTATTACTTACTTGTCGATATAATTCACAGTAGAAAATTTTTCTTTTTTGAATGGGAAATGTAATGAATAGAGAAGAAGCCTTAAAAATTGTCCACAATGAACTGGAAATTGAACCACTTTTTTTCTATCCTATATCTGGACATAAAAGCGATTACGAGTTCTATTGCGAGGTATTAATATTACAAAATGTTTTTATTTTTGTTTTATTGAATGTTTTCTCAGTTTAAGGAGAATAGAACTTTTAAAGAAGTTATTGACAAACATTTTTTCAGTACTTTTTCCATGTTATCAGACACGGTTTCATTTGGAAATCCGTTGCGTACGATTATAGGACTATATGAAAAGCAAAATGTACTCGAAGAGATTAAATTATTGTTTGTCTTTAAAAGCGTTAAAGGCTCAAGATATTGATTTTTTGATTTCTTCTTAGATTTCCAAAAGAAACAATCAAAAATGATTTGCACACAAGTACTGTAGAAGGACTTGTGCAAGTGCTTATTCATCCTTGCATATATTTTAAATCTATACTATACCAACGCCAACTTATAAATGATAATTCTACTTTAAGTTGTGCCTTAAAACAAAGAACAGTTGAACAGACAAATAGCAAATATTTATTTGACGAAGACAATAAACATTTTAGAAGGTTTAATTTCTTGAAAGAGACTATATGGGGAATTGTTGAATGTTCTGAGTGGGTTCTAACACTTAGTGAACCAACTTATTTTAACTTGTGGAATGTGATGCATTGTTCGAGAACCATCATTTCTGATAGCCTACTTTCTGCTATGTCAGATTCTAGTTTAATTGGACTGAGTATATGCGGAATGGGAGAAGATTGCTTGATGGAAAATAGTATTGAAAAATTCGACGAAAAATGCACTGAAAGAAATAATGAGTTATTTAAAGATTCGAATAGAGAGAAGAGATATGAGATAGGAATGCATCTTGGAAGAAGATGGGGAGGTTCAGGAGCATCTTCTATTTTCGTCAACAGAGTCTTCAACGATTTCAGTAATTCAGATTTTTCAAAAAGGACCAATATCTTGCAGACTTCTTCGATCGGAGCAGACGCGCCAACTGCTGAAGGAACAACGACAAAAGTTCATCTTGTATCGTATGCAAAACAAAGAGTTTCTCCATTTGCAGCAGATGTAACTCAAAACGAATCCACTTCACAGAAATTGAATACTCGAATTCCATCTACAGAACCTCCTCTTGTTAGCAGCATGCCATCTGCCATTCCTTTGCAAAATCAATTTTCCGAGCCAACAAGTTTACGTTCAGCCTCACCAGCAATTGGAAGAGAACACAGGACCAGCGTTGAAGAAGGTGAGCTTCGCATTAGCACCACACTGGGTAGCGGCAGCGGAGCAGTGGCTGTTAACACATTGCCAATGACGACAATTGTGAAAGGGTCTTTGCTGAAGTCCAAGAGCGATGAGCGGAGAAGCAGCATAAACACCAACAGCAGTAGTGGAACACACTTTGCAATTAATACAGTCTCGGAAAAGATGAGGAGGAAGGCAAAAGCAAGCGGAAGAGTGCAATCAAAACAAATTAGCATGAACACTGGAACATATTTCGCGGGAACTGGAACAACTCTCCAATCTGATTCAAGCAGTAAAGAACAAATATCGCCTTTTGCGAGGGAGTCTGCATATTCAGGTCAAACTGCTCCATACTCACATCGCGTCTCTGACGCTTCGTCAACTTCTTTTCTTATTCAGAATCAGGAAGCTGAAACAAGCTTGGAATTGAAATCCTCGGGAGTATCGTCCTTATCACCCTCAATGAATTCTACCATTCAGTCGTATACCAGCAGCAAAGAAACAAATACTTTGCCAACAGATCCATCGCCACTTTCAGCGATTTCAATTTCGTCTCAGGTTCATCCCCAATCACCAATGAACCAAACGCTTGCTCCAACTGATCAATCAGCAACATTACCGTCTGTAAACAGTTATGGAGAGGACACACATCCAACTGCTTTTCCTTCATCCACAACATCACACCATCATCTCCATAAGCCATTTGGCATGCTAAATCGATGGCACGAGGCAAGAGAAGGAAGAAAAACGAAGGGAAAGGAAAAAATTTGGGGCGGTGAATATCTCAAAATGATTCCAGATCTTCAAGAATCGAAAAGAAGTCAAAGCAAACGAGCCAATATGCTATCAACAGGAGCTGTAAGTCAAGCTTCACATTCAGTGCATTCGTCGGCTCTCTCCATTACACCCAGTTCTTATGACAGATCTGCAGACACATCGCAGAAAGTGCTAAATACACTTTGGCAGCGCGCTTCACAGCTTAGCAGGCGCTGCGGAGATGGTGCCGAAGGATATGATGTGCGGGCTGTCCGTGTTGAAGTTGTACTTATTCAAGTTTTGCGTTCGTTGCAGCGAATGCACAAAATTGGATATGCCTATGGGGAATTGAACACTCGCAACGTGTATGTGTCAAAAAGAGGATGGAGAGTGAAGCTCAGAAGGACTCTTCGCAGCTTTGCTTCGAGAAAAGAGTCGACTGAAAATCAAAGTGATTCAGCAGAGATGAATACAAAGAAAGGTGTTAATGAAACTTGTAACCCGTCTAATAATATTGTTATTATTCGCGGCATTAGATACAAATCTCCAGTTCTTTCGCTTTCTGAAGCGTGGGGTGCTGGAAAGATCGATAACTTTACGTATCTTCTGGGCTTGAATCATTTGGCTGGGCGATCGCTGAACGGAGACCCTGCTGCACATCCAGCGTTTCCGTGGGTGATTTGGCTGGGATACGGAAGAGAGCAAGAATCACAAAAGAGGAAAAGAAGGAAGAGGAAAAGAAGAGAAAGAAAAATTAAATTTGAGAAGAAGGAAAATAAAGATAGCGAAAGTGGAACTTCAATTGCAAATGCGAAAAGTTCACGTGAACAGAAAGAGAAAGAAGAAAATTTCGATAAAGATAAGAATAATGAAAGTGACTATGAAGAAATGGAAGTCGAAGGGAGATATTTGAGAAGTTTTGATGAAGAGAAAATATGGTTGCTAAAGTGGATAAAAAGATGGGAAAGATGGAAGAATCGCCGTAAATTGCGCGAAAAGAAGAGTGAAAACGAACATCTTAAAAACAAACAGCAGAAAGAGGAATTTGAATTACAAAGAGAAAACATAATGAGAACAGATTACATGAATGAAAAAAATAATTGTCTTTTGAAGGAAGAAATGGAAGAGGACGAATTGAGCGAGTTGAATGAATGGGATGTCAGTTCGTCGAGTGAAGAGGAAAGATGGATGTGGAGAGATCTGAAGCAGACAAGGTGGCGCATGGCACGCGGAGACGAGCAGCTGGATGAAGTATTCAACGGGATGAGTGGGGGTGCAAACACCAGCGGAGCAGACAAAAATAGAAGAGCTTTTGGAATGAAAGTGCAATTTAACCAAAATAATTCAGCTTATTCTGATACAAGAGACCCTTATTTATCGATACCACATGTGATATTGACTCAATCACCTGAAAGTGGGACAGGAAGCTCATCTGTTCTTCCTCTTCCGCACCACACGCCAGACTTGCTTTCTGATCACGCTCTGCTAACGTATACAGCTCGGCAGCAGCCAATTGCTTTGCTTGAACGATATGTCCGTTCTCCATTCACTCCTTCTGAATACCCACAGACTATCAGTGCTTTGTTTGAGAACACGCCAGAGGAGTGCATTCCAGAGTTCTTTGATGCGGATGCCATTAACGAGGAATCTACTTTGTTTCATTCATTGCACAGAGGAACTGAAAGGGGATGCGTTGAAGTAAATCAGCATCTTGAAGGAGAGACTGCGCAGACTGCACAACAGTCATCAAAGACACTGCCTGATTTGCAGCCTCCTTCCTGGTGCGAAGGAGATCCTCTTTTGTTTTTGTACATTCATCGATGCCTTCTTGAAAGTGACTATGTTTCTGAGGCACTACATCATTGGATTGACCACACATTTGGCTACCTCATCAGCGACACTATTGCTGGGATTGGTCGAAGGACTGTTTGTGGCTCAATTTCGAGTGAAGTTCCACGCAGCGGGCCCAGCGGAGGAGGGTTTGTGCAGCTGTTTGGAGTGCCTCATCCTGCAAGAAGAGAATTTGGATGGAAAAGTCAAAGGGAAAGAAGAAGAAAAGCAAAAGAGAAGATGAAAAGATATTTGGAAGCGAATAAAAAACTGCAAAAAGATTCTTTTAACAAAAATGAAATTGAAGGTGCTTTGAAAGAAAAAGGGAGACGTTCACAATCGAATAGGGGGAATGATTCTTTCATTGATCTACTTCAAACATCAAACAAAGAGTTGGCTGAAACGATCGGAGAGAATTCGTCAAAAGAGTCGTTTTCGTCTTCAGTTGGAATGTCCACAATTCAAACACAGAAATGGACGTTATTTAAAAACGAAAGGGGTTTTGAGAAAGGCTTTGAAGAAGAGGAAATTGAAGAAGAGATCAACAAAAACATTATTGAAGGGAGAAAGATGAAGATGGCAGAACTTGAGGAAAGGAAAGAAAGATTGAAATGGCTGGGAATCAAAGGAAAGAATGCAAAGAACACTCAAAATGAGAATATTACTAAGAGAAAAGAGAATGAAAGAGATATGCATTATTCAGAGAGAAATGAATTTTTTACACAAAAACAACAAATTGATAAGTCCTTTACCAACGATTCTGTTCAAAGATTATTTGGAAGTATTGAAAAGAGCAGAGATCGTACGTTTTCGCGCCTTCTCCAAATGAAGGCACAACTTCCACAGCAAAATGGTGATATTTCCAATTCAGAGAATATTTCTGCTCCTTCTGCAGCTTCTTATCGGTATTCGATATTTCACAAGCCTTCGTACTTATCTTCCCTTTTGTGGGACCATCCATTCACGCATATTCATCAACAGCAGACTCCTCCAACTCATAGTACGAAGTTGCCTCCGTATCTGATGTTTTCTGTGGACCACTTTGATCCAGTTTGCTTCCAACAAAAATCTGCAAAAGCAAATGAGGAATGGGAAAAGCCAACTGTACTTTCAGAAAGCAGAGAGAAGAACGGGCTTTCATCTGATTTTGCTGCTTCTCACTTTCATCCACATGAAGAGCCATTCACGAAAAGAATCCATTCAGAGCATGTGCAAAAATTCCTGGCTGATGCACACAGAAGGAACTGCTCACTTACTACACCTCCTGATAATACTTCAGAATTCAATTTGATTAATGAAAAATCTTCAGAAAGAAATCCTTCTTCGTTTTCAAAGACTTCTGAATCCAAAGTTTCAAAGCACTCACAAACTGACCGAGAAATTGCAGATGATATTTTTGCCTTTGGATGTCTGTGGGCAGAACTAATTCTTGGCATGCCGGCTTTTTCTTCATATGATGCGAAGGCACCATCTTTCCATTTTCCTCTTTCTTTAGATTATTCTGCGCTTTTAAATTCTTCCAAAAAAAGTACTTCTGACAATCGCCAAACATCTCCATTGTTCGTGTTTTTGCCATCAAACCAACCATGCCCTTCATTTGCTTCTGCGTTGGCTTCTTTGCTTTCTGCACTGAAAACGCGAACAACACCAGAAGTTGTGTCAACAATTGCATCGTGTTTGAATCCAAATCCGCTTCTTCGTCCAACATCCGAAGAATTGTTGGAAAAGGAAGATATATTCGATGAAGATACCAAAAGAATTGTAGAAATTTATGAGCGAGTGGACGGAGTTTTTACTGATGATGTTGAAAATAGCAAGTGCAATGAAGATGAAAAGAAGGGAAAAACTGAGCAATTTCAACTTAACAAGCCTTTTGGCAATGAAAGAAATGAACAAAGCAAACCACAGTCATCTGACGCAATCAAATTGAATGATAGTCCGTCAACAGATTGTGAGCCTGTAGTGCTGGGGTCATCACAGAAATTAGCCGAATCTAATACACATAAAGAAAGCAATAGCTTGGAAGAAAAAGTTTCTCAGATGGCCTGTCAACTTCTTATGTGTTCTTCAATTATGTTTGAGATGGATCAGGCGCATCGTTCTTTCTTGAAGCCATTTGTTTTATCGTTTTTCACATTGTCTCACTTCTGCTCTTCGTCGCTTCAGCTTATTCCGTTTGCGTTGCGATTCTTTGGGTCTTCTTTTCTTCGCTCCACGCTTCTTCCTCAGCTTGTGCTGCTTCTCAACACGTATTTGCAATTTGACCAGATGCCCATTGGACTGTGCGCATTGTCGCCATTTGTGGAGACTCCTGTGGATCGGATGATTGCAGATCTAAGGATTAAAGAAAACAGAAGGAGAGGAGTGATGAGAAAAGAAAGAGCGAGACGCAAATCTTTTTTGCGAAAGAAAGCTGAAAAGGAAAGGAAGGAGTTAGAGCTGAATGAAAAGACTGGCACAAACCAGATAAATACTATTTCTCATTTTTCATATTCAAATGGATATAATGTGGAAGAGAATATTCAATTGGCTTCCTCTAGTGCTTCTCCTCTTCATAATGAAATTGATCTTCCATCTTCATTGCCAATAGAGAAGCTCTTTACTTTAAATCATTCTCTTTCAGGTGGAGATCAAATTGCAACAACAGTATTTTTGTCCATTCCATCTCTTTTATCATCAATGGCAATTTCATCTTACTCTTTTTGGCTTGGAGCTGATGCTGTATCATCTGTAATTGTACCGTTGCTGGAAAATGGCTTAACTCAGACAGCAAAAAAGTTATTGAAGTTTGCTGTTGAGGAAGAAAGCGAAAATTATAAAATTACAGGTAGCAGAAGAGATGCAAAGGAAATACAAGAAGAAGGAAATAAATTAAGCAATAAAAGCGAATTGCACCTCAATGAATATTATTTAACTGAAGAATCAAAAGGGAACAATCCTCCAAACCCCAGTTCATATTTATGTTCTCAAAAGACGACACAGCAATTGCAAATTGCATCAAAACTAGCTAATGTAAGATCACTTTTTGATGTTCATATGTTTTTGGGAAGTGCATTGGCCACTCTCTGTGCAACTCTTCCGCCTGTTGTTGTGTCATCATCAATTGTACCATTTCTATGTAATTTTCACACTTATCCTTTTATTTCATCTCTTCTTCTTTCAACTCTTCCGCGCTTATCTCCTTCTTCCGTTTCTTCTTTTGCAACACTTTTAAGCGATCAGCTGGAAAGACACACAAAAGATGGACAGAAAGTGTGCGTAGAAAGTGTTTCATTGTATTTGTCTCTTTTAAGGCGACTTTCCGCCTCTCGTGTTGTAAATGTGCTATTCTCAAGAAGGAGCAGAAGGAATTTGAGCGTATTTATTGATGAATGGATCATGGACAGGGAAGAGAAAAACAAAGAAAGAATGAAAATTAGTGGAGTTTCGTCGAAAGAAGAGCAGGTTGATGAAAACGACAAACGCAAAAAAGGGAAAGAAAGCAAAGAGAAAGAAAAGAACGAAAATTCAAGATCAAAAGGAAAAGATACTGAAAGGAATAATAAAAAAGAAATCCCAAAGGAAGTGAAAGGAACGAAAAGAGAAGATATCTTTGAGCAGCCACCAAGTGATAACGATTTGGTCCGGATGATGAAAATGATGAATTCGGTGGAAGATGCCTGGCTCGAAAAAGAAGAAGATAATTTGAAAGGAGAATTTAAACGATATGCAAATATGTTAAGAGATGAATATCAAAAAGAAACTTGCATTGTTCAGCCAGATGATAGGAAAGCATTGCAAACAACTGCCTCACCATCATCAGATAAACTTGATTTCAATACCTTGTTAAATAGCGACGAGAAATCAACAAGCAAAATTGAAGCTATGAAAGAATCGACTTTTCCAACAAAAAGAGACGAGAAATGCGATTCATCAACCATTGCTATTCCTTCGGATTCGATTCTTCAATTTGATAAAAGCTCAAGAAAAATTGAACCTTCTTCATTATCTACAAGTTCAGATTCTTCATCAACAAATGTCTTCGCTAATGTTTCTCATTCTTCCTCAAATGCAACATCTTCAAATATACTTCCACCAGAAGCACTCGATTTACCTACAAAAATACCAGAAAACCAGCATTTCTCAATCGGTGCACAAATGAGACTTGCTCTTCAGAGCTCTCCTCTACCAATTTCAAATGCAAGCAACCTGACTCAAACAGCATCTGAGGCAGAAGTCGAATCAGATTCAGAGTTCAACTCAATAAATGCATCACAAATTGGAGCTTCTTTGGAGGATTATAAAGGCGAAGATGACAACGCAGACCTTGCAATTGATGGGAGCATATCTCCAAAGCCGAAAAGAGATGGATTTTTCTCGATATATAAAAAGAAAGCGAAAAACATAGACTCAACAGGAGCAAATCAATCACAGCAACCAGATGGCTCTCAAGCTGGCACATCAATTAGCCAACTTTCGTCTGATTCAGAAAGCCTTATTCCTTCTGCTCAGCCTGTTCCACCTGAATCACGAAGTTCAACGGAAGACGCTGCTGCTTCAATTGCACAGGCAAAAAATATCCGTCCGCAACCTCCTCGTTTGCTCCTACCAAGTTGCATCCCATCTCCGTCGCTGTTTTCTGATAGGCAGGTGATGACTTTAACTGAAAAAGATCTCCAGTCGTCTGCTTTTCTCTCTTTTGTGTATTCTCCTTCAGATTCCTATGCTCATCTGCTGGACTCATTTCTAAAGACATTGGAACAAAAATTGGATAGACTGAATTTGCCATTCATATTTCGTTTGCTGATTGATCCATTTACATGTCTGGGTGATTCATCGCCATTCTTATTGCATCTCTCTCCACATGCACTTGCGCCAGAACCGTTCGCTCATGTATCATTTTTCCCTCCTTCAAATATGTCTGCACTTTCTTCATTGCCTTCTTTTAATTTATTTTCAATTGAAACATCGAAAAATGCAGATAGTACTTTTGCTTCGACGCCTTTTCAAAAAACATTGGATCTTTTATTCCTTCTTATTCAGCTTGCTTCTTTTCTTTATGATGTTTCTCCTTCCTCTTCTCTTCGCCAAGTTGCTTTGCTTTTGTTCACTCATTGCTTTGCCGTTGTTGTTTCTTTTCCTGCTCTGCCGCTTCCATTTTTCCATTTATGTGCTGCTCTGTCTGCGTGCTTGGGGCTTAGTGATTGGTGTATTGCTTTTGAAACACTTGTGAAATTGAAGACCGAATCAATGCTTGAAAGAGAGCAAAAGAAAAGACTGAAAGAAAAAGAACGCAAGAGGATGATTGCTGAATTTGTTGAATTATTCAAAAAATTAAAATCTGAAAAAGAGTGCAAAGATGATAAGATTTGCATTAACGATGAGAAAAACATTTATGAGCAGAACGTTCATGAGACATACACAAAGTTTACTCGGCATCTATCTCCTTTCTATTCTGCATTTTACTTCCTGAACGTTTCAACATCCCAAGCTGAAGCTCTTTTTGAAGACTCTTTCAGTGAAAAGAGTAACAATGCAAATTCTTTTGAATCATTTCTTCCCTTATTGTATTTATTTTCAAATCCTGCTCTTTCTTCAAAGTGCATTTCATCGTCTGCACAGTTCTTGTCTCAGCATAAGGACATTCAATCAGCACAACTTCTTCTTCCCGAATGGGTTGAGTCAAGAGGTGTACTACAGAATGCTCTAATTGCAATGCTGAAAGTGAACCAGCCAATGCTAAGACACACCGCACATAGGCTAATCCCAACAAAGATGGATGCAGCAACTTCGAAAATGAATTCATCTGCATCTAATGAAGACAAGACTACCCATTCATATGCATTTAACATTGCTCAAATTACTTCTTTCACATTTCTATCGATTGTTCCTCCACCGCTGTCTCCATTTATCTCTGCGGCATCTATTCATCGCACAGACAATACTCTCCTCTCAGCTCTTCAAGCAAAGTTGAGGGTTAATATCCAAAAAATATCAGCCAGAACTATTTTGCATGAAACTGATTCTCCTCAATTTGCGCAAAAAATGAATTCTAGCGACTCTTCTTCAAGGAAGTTCCCAATTGATTCTCCCTCTGAAGCAGAAAAAACACCAGCCATTATTGAAGCTCCTTCTTCACCTGTAGATTATCATCCTTTGCCTTCAAGCGAAAAACACATATCTTCTTCTGCTGCTTCCTCTATTGGTTATGATCAACCCGCACTTACAACAACAGAAAAGATTCATGTGCAGCGCAAACTGTTACGAATGTTGGAGATTATGTCACACTCACCAGAAGACGTGCGAATTACACTAAAAGAAGAAGAAAGCAACGAAAACAGAGAACAAAACAAACTAACAGCGGAAGAAGCAATGGCAGTGATCCAAATATTACGGGAAAAAGAGAAGGTTGGGAGAGGATCTCGCGAAGGAAGGGCAATTTTAAGGCTGTTGGAAGGGAGTGGAAGAGAAAGGGAGAATGAGAAGGTGATTATTGGTGGAAAAGAAGCAATACACAAGTCGGACTATGCGTATTCCTCGAAGTCCAAAGATCGCGACTCTGATTCAGAAGACGAGAGCAGCGAGGATAACGAGGAGAATGAGGAGGACAGCTCTTATTCTGGTTCTTCTTCATGGATAGATTCTTCGTCTTACTCGTCTAGTTATACTTCGAGTGATGAAACAGATGAAGGCAATTTTGATTCGTTAGCAGAATCTGACGAAGATGAAGAAGACGAAGAGGATTACGAGCTCAGTGAAAACGAAAGCAAGAGAGATGCACTTAGCAGCAAGCGAGAAGAGGATAATACCAGAACCAGAAGAGGTCGAAGCAATATGCGCAAAAGCAAAAGCAATGAAGATGTCACATCTGAAAGAAGTGAACATTTAGCTGTGAATGACAGCGAGGAAAAGAGTAGAAAGCGTCGTCCAGGAAACAAGAGAAGTTCGGATGGAAATGCAGTGCAAAGCGGAAATGGTGGATCAGATAGAAGCCAGCGTGAGCAGAGATTGAGAGAAAGACGATTCAAATACTCGCAAAGGAGGAGATATCGCGAATCGTCTCTTGAAGCCTCGGGTCATTCGTCATCGCCATCTCAACAACCTCGTCAAATGACAGCAAAGGCACGCGATGAAATGAACCTTCGATTGGAAGCGTATAGAAAAAGAAAGGAAAGACGAAGAGCAGAATTTTTGGTTCTTCTGTCGAATCTTCCAGACATTGAACCGAAGCAATTTGTAAAAGTTGATTCTGTTTTATTTGGAACGAAAGGAAATGAAAAGAAATCTCTTATTTCGCAATGCACGTACAGTCCTATGATTAACTCTTTCAGTGATTCTGTTGCAATTAAAAAAGACACATATCAATGGGCTGCTGGTGGTGCAACAATAACACGCCAGCCTCAGAATCTTTCTCAATCGTTGTTTAATAATCGTAAAGAATCAAATTTATCAGCACAAGTCAATCAACAAGAATTGAACTCCAGCTCTGGTCGATTGCCTCAACAAAAGATACAAAAACAGTCATTAATTCAGCCTTCAAACCAATCTTTTGACACTTCTTCAAATTCTTGGCTTCTGGATAATTTTCAAACAACAAACGCAAATGGTACGTTCCAAAATAAAGTTTTGTATACCATTCTTCCAACAGCTACCAAACGCCTTTCATCCAGAGAGCCGCTTGTCCAACATCAATCAGAGTCTTTTGGCTCAAATGTTCAATCAGCATCCTCGTTTACAAATGCTTCTTTTCAATCACCTGCAATATCTTCTTCTTCTTCTTCAGTTAATTCATTATCTTCTTTAGTGCCAAATGCTACGAATACACTTCAGCTTTTACATGCTCCTGTTCAGTCAATTATTTGCTCTCCTTGTGAATCATTCTTTGTTGCCGGCTCTGACTCAATCAGAATCTTTTCACTTATTTCAGAGCCAAAGGCACCCGTTGCAGAGTATCGTGGTCACAAATTCGGCAGCGTTTTTCCTGTTACTGACATGTGCTGGATGATGGGAAGTGTATTTTCAAGTGGTAACTCGAGAGAAAGGCAGACAGCCTATCGAAAATTACAAACTGGGAAGGGATTCATTGGAAAGGGATATAACGATGAGTTGTTGGATTGTGCTGAAGAAGAAATTGGAGAAAGTGGAAGCGCATTTTCAGAACGATTTGCTCTGAATGAATGTGCAAAAGGTAGAATTCAAATAAAAAGCAATACAATGTCTTCAGTTGAAGATTCTCCTGAGCCTTTTCCAGTTTTTGGAGAAGCCCCAAAACCCTTGTATCGCGCTGTGATATCCACAAACCAAGACACTGGAGCAAAATCAGAAGCTGCAAGCGAGAAAAATGAAGAACCGAATTTCTTAAAGCAATTTAAGCAACCACTGAAGCGAAATTGTTCACCATTTTCTGAAATGGGTATGCACAGCGATTGCAAATTCGAAAACTTTGGGAATTCGAGTTCTAAACGAACACTCAACTCTTCGTTTTCAACACGTGCTTGGATTGCTTCGTGTGCTGGGGATCTGCATGTGTGGGATGTTGAAACACAAAAGTGCATCTGGGATGGAGGGAAAGCATTTTGTCAGGGAATAAACACCCCTTGGATGAATGATGATTACAATGAAAGAGAAAGAGAAACAATGGAAACGTTTTCTCGAAAGATAGCTGAACCAAAAGGAGGAAAATTGTTTTTCAACAACCAAAATATTCTTTATTCGCCTTTTTATTCAACTTCTACCTCTTCTCCTTTTTCTCCTTCAGCACAAACTTTTGCATCGATCCAAAGTCAATCTTATTCCATTTTGCGCAATCGAGTTACCACATGTATAATTCCAATTTCACCAGATATTGTTGCAGGTGGAGGAAGAGATGGATTTCTTCGACTGTTTGATGTCCGATCAAAATCTGTTGCTCAGTCATTTTATGTTCCATCTCTTCTTTCAACAGACGCAGAAAGAATAGATTATTATTGCTCTTCAAACAGAATGGCTCAAAAAAATATGAAGCGCTCTTCTTTCTGCTTTCGCGATTCACTTGATGAATGCACAAAGCCAGCTGTTGATGCATTTAAAAACATTGTTCTTGAACGAAGCGGTGTGACCTCACTTTCATTTGGGCTGACGGAAGAAGACAGTCCTCTTTTGAGACTTTTGAGTAGAAATATCAATGATGATCTGTCAGTTTCTCAATCATTGTCCACTCATGACATCTGTGAGTATTATCAGAGCAATGGTTGTTTACCAAATGTTGATGCTTCTGAACAGATTTTGTCGGAATTATTGAAACTTGCTCATTTATCAGGAGTCCAAAGGATGGGAGGATTAAGCAGAAACGGAAAATTGTCTTATTCTGTTGGTGGATGGGGAGATATTACAGTTGGTTGTACAATTGGATGTGGATGCGGTGATGGGAGTGTGTCTATTGTGGATGGAAGAATGGGTAAGCCACTCTTTACGTGGAAAACACATTATGATGAGCGTTGCCAACAAAATTCTCAGAATGCTGATGCTTTAAGCGATTCGACTGAAGCTAATAAAGCAACTTCTGATTCATCAAACACATTTGTTCAGCCTCAAGTTCAATCTTCAACGATCCAATTTAGTGCATATTCCAAGGGGATTACACGAATAATGCACAACAGTGCTGGAGTCGTTACTGTTGGAGCAGATGGCGTGGTGGAAACATGGAAAGCTCCACCAAGTGGCTTTTCATGCATCGATCCTGTTCCAGAGTGCATTATCTCGACTGTTGCAAAGGAAATTATTGATGAAGGAGAAAAGCAACTTTGGCAGGGAAAGAGAGAGACCGAGCTTCTGCTTAGCGATTGCAGAAGTACTTTGCTTGAATTGGAGAAAGAAAAAGAAGAAAGAAGAAAAACCAAAATGATGAAAAAGGATAACAAAATTGGCAAGAGCGATGAAAAAATGATGGAAGAAGTCCACATTCGAAAGCCGGTTGACTTGCAGAATTCTGAAACAATGGAAATAAAACAGAGAATAGTTGAAGTCGGAACAACTTTGAGTAAAGTATTTGAATCTTCAACTTCAGCACAACAAATTGCATTTTCTCCGGATGTTATTTCTCCGAACCCAACTCAAAGTTCGGAACCAGTCAATGCTTCTTCGATGCTGTCAAAAGCTATTCAAAGAAAATTACCTGAAAAAGATGATTATTCTCGTGTACTATCAAAAAGATATTCAACAATTTGCTCTGTGATGCATCGATACGTTGAACTTTTTTCTGTGACTCATTCAAATGCTTTCTTCAGCATATCCAAGAAAACACCAACATTTTCTGTTGTAACTCAGCTTCCCTCGCAGCCATCGTTGGAACAATTTGGTACATCATCACTTTGTATTGCTTCCACTCCTTCGCCATCAAACCTGTCAACATATTCAACAATTACGCATCTTCCATCAACGTCGCAATTTCCAACAAAGCAGTTTATTTCTCAACCATCTATTGCCAATACAAAGCAGAAAGGCATTGCAGGATCTCCACCTTCTGTTTCACAGTTGGGTTTGTCTGAAGCTGGAGATCGTATCACTTCTCCAGTAAATGAAAATCAACAAGAATCATTTTCTTCATTTTCTTCGATTGATGTTATGAGTCCTTCTTTGATTTCTGTGGCTTCAACGTTTATCAGTGGAAGCTGGGGATTTGGGGCACATCGAGGCACTCCTGTGAAAGTGAATGCTCCTGTTGTTAATCGAGCTGCTCTCCACACAGCCTCTTTGCACATTCCAACTTCACTAACACTTTCATCAGCCATTTCTTCTCCCCTTTCAGCAACAAGTAATTCTACGATGAACCCTCTTTTAAGCGCAAATTCTGATATTTTTTCGGAATTAACTTTACCAACTGCATCGATTCCTGTTAATTCAAAGACAGTTTCTCAGCCAATTGTACCCTTTTTGATTGCTCGAAACAATACGATTGGGTTGAGTTCTATTCCAATTGGAATGTCAGACAAAGTTTCAATTTCAATGCGTATTATGCATTTGGTATCTATTTTGCAAAGGATAAGCGGGAAAAAGAGGGTGGCAAGTCTAGGAATGGATGGGATAGAAAAGATGATAATTGAAAAGAATCAGTCAAAAAGTGAAGTTTCTGAGAAGCAAAAATTGGAGGGGCAAACGAGTGATAACGCTTCAAAAGAAATGGATACCAAAAAAGCAGTTTCAAAAGTCCAGGCTGACCTGCAAAAATTAGCTGAAGAAATCGTAATCAAAGAGAAAACTCGTATTGAGCAACAAGAAATGAAGGAAATGGAAAAGATGTCAAGAGATGCACTGGAAGAAGAACAAGAATTAATTAAAGAGGAAGAAGCTTTTCTGGAAGAACTGGAAGGATTGATGAGGGTGTGCTTAAGACTTTGTGATGAAGATGCCAATAGCATGAATAAACTCATTGAAGAACTCGAACAAGTCAAAAATATGAGAAAAGAACTGAATATGAAGTCAACTGTGCTAATCAACGAAAAAGATGAACGGATGATGCATTTTGAGGAAGAAACTTTACATGCGCTAATTTCAAGACTTACATCATTTTTATTAAAGTACTACTCATCTCCTCTTATTTCCAATCAAAAGAATGAACTGAGAAGCGATGCAGATTTTAATTACGATAATTTAAAGATGAATACAACCAGCGAGCAAGAAATAAGCTCAAATACAATTCCAAGAATATCGAAGCACAGAAATATTGGAAAAGAACCTGAAACAATAACAGTGAACATCACTCTCAAACCTGTTCCTCAAACAATGGAAAATGAATGCATTCAGTCTGTTTGCGCTGTTCCATGTTCAGGCATTATTATCGTTGGTTGGAGTGATGGAACGATACGAATTATGTGCTGATACGCAATGTTATTATTTTTTAAAAAAAATTCCTGTTTAAATTGATTAGATTTTTGTTATAATTTATTAAAAGTTGTTTTAATGATAGCTTTTTCGTTTTTTCTGTTTGGAATTTATGTACTTTTTTGAAATTGAAATAGAGATGATTCTAACGTTTTATTGTTTGTGCAAAAAATGCAAAAGAAATTATAAATAAAAAATGAAATTTTAAAGCGCATAAATAAAGTTTGTCTAATGACACACTATTTTTTAGGACAAATAATTGAGAAACGAATTAATCAATGAATTGAGTTTTTCAATGAGATTTTTTCAAAAAATTTCTGCATTTTTCGGTTGAAGCCATTATAAAATCCACAAGAACAAAAAGCTTTGTTTTTTGAATTAATAAAAAGAATGTCACAAAACAAATCGAACGGTCAAACTAACGAAATCATTTATAAGAATGATTGGATTCATTGTGTTTGTATAATTGGTTTTGACCTCGAAGTCGGCCATGTTTTACAAGAATCATTCGGTAAGACCTTAACAGCGCGTGAACAACAACAAATGTATGATTTTCTACTAGACGATGTTATTTCATAAGCATTACTTATTTTTACGAATTTTTTTTTGGACAATTCCATTTTTATATTAGTGCTTATCTTTCATTTCCAGATTCAACAGTTTCTTCATCATGTGAAAATATTTATTGCTTTAGAATAAAGCACAACAGTTTATTATATGAAAATTTTCAAACGGGTTATTTGTTTTGCTTCACACATTTCAAGCAGTTTCCGGATAGATCTTTCAAACGTGGTTTTTATCAAAAGGCTCTTGTTATTGTAACTCCTTTACCTTTTTTCGGTGTTTTTGATCATGCAATAAGGATTGCTGGACCTTTGTTTCACAACGGAAGGACTAACATTTGTAAAGAAATATTTGAAGATTCATCAAAATGGGAAATGCCACTTCCTCATCATAGCTATATCCACAAGCTTTGTGGTAGTTCATTTTTATGTCAGACGCAATCACGGTATTATCCACCGTCATATCTATTTAGCGGCCTGCTTCGACTCCGAATTGCTCTGAATTTAAAATACTATGAAAATTACAGATTTAGATATCCTTTGCTTTATCATAAAATGACAGAGCTTTGCGAATTGCTTCAATCGCAAAACTATTTGCATTGCCAGCTTGAAGAAATTAAAACTGAATGTGCATTTGACATTTTCCCAACGAACTCATACGCCTCCATGTTTCAGTTTCTCATTCCCAACAATAACCAGCTAGTTGAAATTCAAAAGCAGAGTAACTCTGAGAAAACCGATAGAGAAAGTCACATTCATTCCTCATATCCAAACGACCCTTCACAAAGCAACGACAGCAGCCTTCTTGCTGTGTCTTCAGCTGCTTCCGACAAATATGCGCATGGCTCTTCGATGAACATGCCGTCAACACTTCCTCCATCACGCAACACGTCATCGCCTTCTATTTTCTCTCGCTTCATAAACTCACTGACTTCTTTGGCCTCTGGCTCTTCTTCGTCTTCTTCTCCCTCGCCGCTTTCTTCTCGGTGGGAAGGAGTGGGCAACAGCTACAAGCCTTCTGATTCAAAAGCTCATTCAAGTCCAAGCCCCTCTGCCACAAGGCATGTCACATCTCAAAGCGCTTCACAACAAAACAGCTTTAAGCGTCCAATAAGCCCCTTTAACACTGTCCAACATCCAGCCGCTCGCTATTCTTCTCCATCTCCTATGGCTTCTGTGGATGAGCACAGGATTCTCTACAGCAACGGAACTTCTCATCGTTTCTGCGCCTCTTCCTGTCCTCCTCGTTCTCTGTCTCCTTCTTCTGTTTCTTCTTCTGCTTCGTCTCCTTCATCTGCTTTCCACAATCACAGCAATTCTGCTTGTGGCCCTGTGCTTTCGTGCGAAGTGCTTCCGCCCTCTTATTTCGAACCCGTTCCATCTTTTTCTGTGCCAAAGATTCCACTTGAAAGTGATCTTTATTCAGATGCATTTGTCAACAAGCTGCTTGGATTGAATGATGAAGAGTCATCTTCATTATCATCATCCTCTTCTACAACTACTACTACTACTGCTACTACTACTGCTGCAACTGTATCATCATCTGAAAGTGCATCAGTTTCTTCTTCTACTGCTTCTTCTTCTGCTGATACTTCCACATCAAACACAGTTCCACAAAAAAGTACATCTCCCTCATCAGATACTCAAAGCTCAATGCAAAACGAACAGCAAACTTCAGAATCAGCAGCAACAACAACAACTTCTTCTTCTTCTTCTTCTTCCTCTTCCTCTTCCTCTTCTTCTTCTTCTTATTCACTTCAACATCGCAATCTTCCCAAATGTTACATCAACTTCGTTCCAAAGCGCAAAGCCAGCAATTGGCTGGACTCCACCCTGCACATTTTGGAAGTTGTGAAGCGGTCGACGATTTGGATGGTGAAAGAAGACGAAGCTGAAGACGAAGACTGGCTGAGCCATTGTCTGATGAATAAAGAGGACGATTCTGAGGGAGAAGGGGAAAGCTATTTGTTTAAGATGAGAAGCAGAGAAAAACTGGAAAAACAAGAGAAACAGGAAAATATAGAAAACAAGGATAAGCCTGTGAAAAAAGATGAAAATGAGGAAAAAGAAGAAAAAGCTGTCAAACACAAAAAGAAAAAATCGACAACCAGTTCGATTAAATCTTCATCCTCCAAACGAAAGTCTTCTTCTTCTTCTTCCTCCTCCTCCTCCTCCTCATCCTCATCCTCATCTCCTTCTAACAATGCAGCAGACGAGTCTTCGGAAAGCAACCCCATTCAAATCAAAGACAATCGTCCATTGTCTCTCCTTCACCAGCACTTTTCTCTGCTTCAGCTGCATCTGATGCTCTTCTCACGGCACATTCATCCTTCTTCCTTCTTCACCAACTTCATCGACATCGTCCAGCAGTCTGTGTCGCCTTTCTCTTCACTCATCCCATTCGCTGCCTCAACTTGCACTGCCTCAAATTCTTCTTTTTCGATGTTTCCCAATTATTCAGCAATATCACAGCATTCCTCTTCTTTTTCTTCTCCCTTTTCCTCCTCCTCATCATCATCATCTTCTTCTTCTTCTTCTTCTTCTGCAATCATTTCACACAATTCAGATCTTTCGTCATCTTCCTCAAATTCCCTCTCATATCCTTCTTCCAACATAATTCCTGCTTCAACTCTTCGTCTTTCCACAACCAACATAACACCTTCATCTGCTGTTGTTGTATTCCCTCCATCAATGTTTGAAGAGGAAAACGAGAATTCTGCACACGTTCACACAAACTGCTCTGCTTCTTCTCTTTCTTCTTCTTCTTCTTCTTCTTCTTCAAACACATCTCCCTCTCAAACAAATGAATCCATTCACAATTCCACTTCCATTGCTCATTCACACTCAAACTCAAATCACGTCGAAACACTTCAAACTTCTCAATCTCAAACTTCTGAATCAAATCATTCGCCTTCTTCATCCTCCTCCTCCTCCTCCTCTTCTTCTTCTTCTTCTGGCTCCACGCTTTCCTTAACCCTCACCTTGTCTCCCTTCATCTCCTCCCTCCACTTCCTCTGGGAGCTCGTCATGACTGGCGAAAAGCTCATCATTTTCTCTCCTTCGTCGCCAGAGCGGGTGAAAAACGTGTGTCTCGCGCTTCTTTCGCTCGTAAGCCCCTTTCCCATCTATTCTGACTATTGCCCTTATTGGAACGTCTACGAGATCATGGAGCTGGAGAAGGAGAACGAAAGCGAGCTCGCTAAGCTCAGTCTGGTGAAGCCCAACTTAACCACACAGACACTCGACCTGCCTGTGCTCCCCTCCTCTTCCTCATACACATTCACTGCCTCTCTTTCGTCTCCTCTGCTTCAGCTGCCCTTTTTGATTGGCGTGACTAACCCACTTTTCTTGTCAGCACGTAATGATTGGACGCTGGTGACGGTGAATGGAGAGGAGGAAGAGAGCGAAGAGGAAGAAAGCGACAGCGCCGATGAAGACACAGCAAACGACAGATGGACATGGAATGAGAAGGAGCGAGGAAGGGCCCCTGAACAAGGATCCTCTGGAAGTGCAAGGGGGAGTGCTAAAAGCAGCGAAAAGATGCACAGCTTCGGGATGAGCGGGATGGGAGGCAAAAAACGAGGGAGGAGGAGAAGAGGCGGAGGAAGAGGAACAGCCACAGCTCAAGGGAAAAAGCGGTCGAATGCAAAGAGCACAAAACAAGAGACGCTGCAGATCATCGTGAAGAAGCCGAAAGTGATGTGGGGCGACTCAGAAAGCGACAGTGAGAAGGAAGACGCAGAGAGATTCGGCTCGATTTCGTCTGACGGCGCGTTTTCTTATTCGTTTGGGTCGCGTTCATCGTCATCATCGTCTTCTTCTTCTTCTTCTTCTTCTTCACACAACTCACATTCATCTCAGTCTTCTCTCTCCAAACCAAACTTGTCTGCCTCCGGCTCTTCTTCAAGCAGCACTCGTGCTCCTTCTGACCTCAACGGTCCCTGTCGTTCTATTTCACCGCCTTTGGAATGCGCCTCTGGATCGATTTATTCTGCGCTTCGCCCTCTTCTCTCGCAGCTTGGGACTCATTCTTCTGTTCTGACTGGCACTTCAGAGAGAAATGCTATGACATCCTACACTTCACACGCTACTCCATCTCGGCTCTTTTCTCCCTCGCCTTCAAGTTCTCATTCACTAAGTGCATCATCAAATGCTGCTTTGTCTTCTGCTTCTTCTTCATCAACACCTTCTGCTTCCTCTTTGTTTCCTGTTGCTTCACCTTCCTTCTCATCCTCCTCCTCTTCTTCCTCATCTTTTGGATCTTCTGATGCATTCGGTTCTTCTCACTATCACAAATCATCTCACAGCAAGCACTCATCTCCATCACCTCCACACTTAGCTGCTTCTCCCTCTTTTTCTTCTTCTTCCTCTTCCTCTTCATTCTTTTCATCCACACAAGGTTCTTATCCTTCTTCTTCTTCTTCTCATCACAACTCACACACTTCATCTTCTTCTCAGACAGCCTTGTTGAAGATGTCTTCTGCTGCCGGCACTTTCACTGCAGATGCGCAGGCACGGACGCTGTTGAGGCAGCAGACGGAGAATCTGATGGATCTGTTTGAAGGTCTCTTCAGCATCGGACTGGGCAAATGGACTGAGCAGGAAGCTTCTCTTCTGCCTCTTTCAAAGACTTCTGATGGCTCATCTTCATCTTCTTCATCTTCTTCTGCCTCGTCTCAATCAAAAGAATCTAATCAAATGAAAGAGACGTCTCATCGGAGAAACGGCGGGCACGAATACGAGCGATACGATGAAGCTCAGCAAAATGAAGAAGACGAAGAGAAAGCAGGGTTGAGTGAAGCAGAACTGAACCAGATAATATTTGGGTTTGATGTGGACAACAGCGATGAGGTTGTCATTCCGTCGATGATCGAAGTGAAAGAAGAGGAGAAGACACGGCGAAGAGACAGACACCATTTGCATGCTGTCCAGCAGCCGCTTTCACAGCAGCAGCAGCAGCAACTTCAGAACGCTGCTTCTTCTTTGCCTTCTCTCCCGTTCATTCCGTTTCCATTTGACGCTTCGTTTCCTGCCTCTTCTTTCCCATACAACCCATCAGACTTTGTGCAGGTGCTGTTCAACAAGCAGGTGAGGATCCTGTCTTCGATTCCCTATCTCCATGCTCCTTCCTTCTCTGATCTGAAGTACATGTCTCATCCTCTTTCCCCTTCCATCACCTCCTCTTTGTTGTTTTATCTTTCGTGTTTGACACCTCGTTTCTCGTCTTTTCCGTTCTATTCGTCTTTGACTTCTTCGATCTTGCCAATGGCTTCCTCGGAAATACATCCTGCTTTGCTGTTCAGCTGGGCCAATCTTGACATCCCATTTCAAAGTGCAACACCAACTCCACTTTCACATACAACTGCAACTTCTTCCTCTTCATCATCATCTTCTTCTTCTTCTTCCACCTCTTCCGCCAATTCTCTCTCGAAATGGGACGGAGTTGGGAGCTCAGCTCCTTCACCTCAGCACACACCCGCACCTTTGCCTTCACCAACACACCGCACTTCTTCTCCTGCTCCTCAGATTCCACTCCCGTTGGCTGCTTCTTCTCCAACGTCACCTGCTTTCCTGTTCTTCAAACGGTTTTGCTCTTCCATCACATTCGGACAGTACTTCTCAAATCGAATCATTTTGCTGATGAGAGAGGCAGCGCTTTTGAACGAGCAGTGGCTTTGGAAAATGACTCCTGCTAAAAAAGGCGATGGAGAAAAGTTGAAGCGACTGATGGAAGTGTCAGATGAAGAGAAAGCCAGAATATTGAGAGAGAAAAAGGTGGCAGAAGACAAAATGGAGGAAGAGAGGCAAGAAAAAGAAAAGAAAGAAAGAGAAGAGAGATTTGGAGCATTTGAGCATCATATGAGGCATCAAAGGTATGAAAGGGAAGATAACAGACGTGATAAAGCAAGAATAAGCGAAGAGAAAGAAGCAGAATCGAAAAAGGAAGAAGAAAAGGAGTTTGTATTTGAAGAAGTTGATGATGAAGAGCTGATAAGTGTTGTGGAGTGTATTGAATGGATGGTGAAGCAAAGAATGCGTGAAAGAGAAAAACAAGCATACATTCAACGAATAAGAGGGCATAGAAGCATCATTCGATTGGATGATAGGCAAAGTGAGCAACAAAATGAAATGACAGTTCCAGAGGTAATGCCATCTGTGCCACAACCACTTGCAGACACTGAGCAAGAACAGAGCGAGGAACAGCCTTTGACTGCTCCTTGTGCATCAGAAGAAAACAACATAGATACCAATGCAGATTCAAACTCGTCTTCTTCTCTTTCACAGCATGTTGAAGAGTCAACTCCTCCTCTTCAGCCCTGTGAATCAAATGCACTTCAACAAAGTTCAACAACTCCACCACAAACAGATCAGTCTCAACAACTTAGCACTTCTCATCAATCTGTCACAGCTCACACTCCTTCTGCAAAGTCGTCTCATGCTTCTATTCTCAGAGAAGCGCAGCAGAGCAGGCAAATCCTGTTTTGTGTTCTGAAGAAGCACGAAGCGTGGCTCACTCAGCAGCTCGCGAAAAATCAGACTGCAGATCGTGTGACGAAGCTTTCGCATGTTTCTGCGCTTTGCAAGAGATTGGTGTTG
This sequence comes from Monocercomonoides exilis, assembly GCF_001643675.1. Classification (NCBI taxonomy): domain Eukaryota; phylum Preaxostyla; order Oxymonadida; family Polymastigidae; genus Monocercomonoides; species Monocercomonoides exilis. The sequence continues at coordinate 518,727 of NW_027150550.1, forward strand.
CTGAAAAGGGAAATGAAAAAGTTGGTTTATAATTGCTTGTTTGTTGAATCTCCAAGTGAAATAAGTTGATAACTGTGAATTGCATTTTGTTGATTCGTATGTATCTGTCGATTATATATGCAAAGTTATGTTTCATGCTGTTTGCATTGTATTTCTTTTCTTTTTTTATTTTAAAGAGGATGATTATTCTCTTATAATTTTGGTAAATAAATAATGATTTGGACTTTCACTGTTCTTTTCTTCCTTTGAATTTTGTCTTTGCAAATTGTGACTTGAAATAACCGTTTTAAAAAGAAACTTTGATTGGCAATTAGAGAGCCAATTAAAGTCTTTTAGAAAGAATGATTCATCACGAATTTAGCTTTTTTTTTTGAAAGAAAAAAATAAAACAATCTTCCAGAAACCATGTTCTCAGTTGAATATTTAAACTTCTATAATGCTAACTTTTTGTATAAGCATTCATAAATTCTGTGATGATGAAAAAGTCCATTTAAGTTACTTCCCAACACTTCTTTTAGCAATTTTTTTTTTCATTCCCTTCAATTTCCGCGACGGCAGAGATAAAGAAAATGATCAATCTTCGAATGGAGTTCGTGTATATTCAGCTTCACTCATTAATTTCTTTTTCATTTGAAACAATCATTTGTTTCTTTCATTTGCTGCTTTCTATCTTCACCTCTAATTCAGCCTTTGTTTTCAGTGGAATGTTAAATTTCTTAACTTTCCCGCATACGACAGATAAAGAGGAGCACCTAATAACTTCCTTTTCCATTTGTGGATGTTTCAGTTCATGGTTAATGAAACGAAAATCTTGATGAAAAACAAAAACATTTTTCCGAGTTCCTACAAACTCTCCTATTTTAAGAAATGATTCAGATATTTCATCTGTTTCTAATGCAAAGTCTTCAGAAGGATCATCTCCATCGCAACCGCTTTTGACGTTATCATCAATTTTTCTTTCTTTTTCTCCGATTATTACTCTTTCGTGCATTCGTTTCATTTTCGTTCGTTTACACAAAGACTCATCAACCCAATCAAATTCTTTATCTTTGATTTTTAAATCTTCACTAACTTCGTTAAGCATTTCATTGCTTGAACAATCGTTCTGCAGTAAAATGTAATCTTTAGCTTCTGTGCAGCTCTCATCTTCTTTTTCATCATTCTTTTTATTGCTCACAGCCTCTTCAAATGTTTTGCCTTCATTTTCATTTTCAATAAATAAGCACACATGTTTAATTGCATTCAAATACGTTTTTCGATCACCAGCCATTGATGCAAATGAAACGTGATGAATTTTGTCACTGTAAAATGGTTCACCTCCAAAAGATGCAACGGCTTTGTTAACTGCATCCACGCATCTTGACAACTGAAGAGTAACAAAATAAAAATCAAAACAAATTAAAAGATGATTGATAAAATATTAAGGAATTTTTTTCAATAGCAAGTTCCAAACTCCTTCTTCATTATCAATTATTGCAACTGCAGCAAAAATTGTTTTATCGTTGTCTCCTAAAATCAGCATCAGCTTGTAATCGACTGTGAAAGAAAAACTGAATTGTTGTTTATGATAAAAAAGAAAAAATAAAAATTACCTAAAGAAAACAAAACCTTACAACAGAATTGCATGACTGAATTAATAATTCTCTAAAAGGTTCAATTTCTATATGACTGTAAATAAATGTCAAAATATAAGTATTCTTTTTTCTCTAAAAATAACACTACACCTGATGGGAAATGTTCGAGAAAAAGATATATGCCATTCATCAAAGGAAATTAGTGTGAACTCAAATGGAAATTTTATTCTAAAAAATGATTTTGCCACATCCTCAACAACTTTTGAAATTACTGAATAATGTGTAATTTAACGAGTAATTCTTAATGACTATTGAAATATCAAATATAATTAAAAGTTACCATGTATCCCTACGAAAGTTGCCCAATTCCCTTCACGGTGTGCAAACTACAAATATGAATAAATGAAAGCATGATAAAGCAAACATGTCTGGTTCTTCCTGTTGTTGAAATTTTCGTTTCTAAATCTATATTTTGCAATTGAAAAATAGTTATGAATAATATAAAGACAAATTGTTGACAAAACTTTCATTTTTAATTTTTGTTTTCAATATTGAAGCGAGAAGCTCATCTGAGCCTGAATCTCTATATTTATAATTTAACGATATTCCCTTATTGTCTTTAATAACTTTTCTTTTCTTTCCACAAAGTAATTCCATCAGTCTCAATAGAAAAAGAAAAACCGAAAATAATAAAAAAATTCCCATAAAAAAAATGATTTGAAACCAAAGAAAAAATCAGTGCAAAAACTTTTATAAAATTTTCTATTTTAAAAAATTATATCAACGAAAAAATAAAAATTTTCTTTTGAAACGAAGTGCACTTTTTTTCAGAAGTATCATTTTTCAATCTTTTGCATCGAAAGCTAATGGCTTTATAAATCGAAATACATTTTCCAATTATGTGAGTGAATTGAAGCGATAAATGAGGAATTTTTTCAAAAATCATAATTTATTTTATTTGATCAAGATCTCAGAAAAATGGAAAATGATAAAAGAAAAATAGACAAAATGACTGACAATATTTTAATGTTTTGTCAAAAATTGAAGTTGAAAACTGTTGGTATAGTCCGAAGATATAGTCATCCTCAGATCTTAATGAAATTTTGTCTACAACTCAACAATGCATTGTTCATTTATGTTAAACTATTGTTGCATGTCGGAAGTTAATGGTTTTTGAAAAATAAATTTTTTTTCTCACAGTTTTTATGATCAAAAAAATGAATAGGAATAAAAACATTTATTGCAATTTACAGATATCGCATAAAATCCCGGACATTGCACAAAATACCGGACAAGATCGATATCTCAATAGCAGCAAGAGGAATAATTCTGACATTTTTTTTCAATATATACACCAAAAATAATTCGAATTCGAAAAAAAATAATTCAATTTCGTAATTAATATTTCAAATTTGAAAATTAATAATTCGAATTCGGAATTAATATTTCAATTTCGAAAAAAATAATTCAAATTCGGAATTAATAATTCGAATTTGGAAATTAATAATTCGATTTCGTAATTTATTAATTCGATTTCGAAAAAGAATAATTCAATTTCGGAAATGAATATTTTTTTGATTTGTAGAATGAATGACTTGTGTTTTGGGTTTTTTATTCTGTTCATTTGTATTTCATCAGTTCACTTTGTTTATGAATATTTGAAAAATGATGATTTATCACTTTAAAATATTCATTCCTATTCATTGAAAAAAATATGATTAGAGTTAATTCAAAAAAAAAAAAAGAAATTCTCATCATGATAAAAATTGATATTTTTCTTTTTTTCACCAAAGAAACTTAAAAAAATTATTGGTGAAAAAATTCTTGTTTTTTGTTATTCAATAAATGTGATTGGAAATTCACTATTTCCTGCAGGTTATTTAAAATAATGAATTATTTGCTATTAATTTATCATTAGAGTGATGGTTTTTAAAAAAATATTCTTTTTTCAAAAAATTGATTTATTGATTGTTTCAATTTAAAAAAATAGGTTTTTTTGAGATTTAATATTTGTGTGGTTAAAAATTAACTTGGCATTTTCTGAAATCCATTCTCGGGAAAAATTAAAAATTTCAGTTTTAAATGAATTTCGAAATTGAAATATTCATTTTCGAAATTGAATTATTTTTTTTCGATTTTGAATTATTAATTACGAAATCGAATTATTTTTTTTCGATTTCGAATTATTAATTCCGAATTTGAATTATTTTTTTTCGAAATTGAATTATTTTTTTTCGATTTTGAATTATTAATTCCGAATTTGAATTATTTTTTTTCGATTTCGAATTATTAATTCCGAATTTGAATTATTTTTTTTCGAAATTGAATTATTTTTTTTCGAATTAGAATTATTTTTGGTGTATCTCATCAATACAAACTCAATTAATAAACGATACTTTCAAAATTGCTTCATTTGTGCTCTGAGAAAATTATTTTTGAAATCTCGGAGAAACTCAAAACATTATTTCTCCTGGATATCAATCATTATTTTTTTCTGAGCACAAATGAATCTGTTTTGAAAGTTTCGTTTATCGATTTAGTTTGAATTGATAAAATATATTTTGAGGAAAATTAACAGAATTATTCCACTTGCAGTTATTGTGAAAACAACCTTGTCCTGTATTTAATGCGATGTCCGGGATTTTATGCGATATCTGTACTTCCATCAAATTAATGTGAAAAAACTTGTTTATGATAAAAATGATGTGAAATAATCATCAATAATAATTTTTAGGGTTCCAAAAAGATGCAATTTAATTTTCCTTTTAACAGAAATTAATTTTTCCATTATCGATTTCACATTTATTTGTGTTTTTTTTTTATAAATTAATATTAAATATAAATGGGGAAAAATATGGACTTTCAAGCTTTTTATGCACAAAGCATGATAAAATTGTTTCCCTTAAACATTATTAAACTTTTCCAGATTTCAGAATAAATAAGATTTTCATATCTAAAAACAAACATCATTGATATAATAACAAAACGTTTGGTGAACTTACACGTAATTCAAAAGTTGTTCTCATTTTCAATAAATTTTGTACACAAAAAGTTGATCAAAAGTTCATAATTTTTCAATGAAAATATCTGAAGTCAAATATTTTGTCCCAAATAAGAAAAAAAAATAATCACACAAATGGGTAATTCTTTTTGAAAAGTCGCAAATGTTAATCTTCGAATAAATCTGAAATTTCATATTTTGCTCAAATTTCTGTTTTCACTCACGAATCTTTTTTCGAATGCATGAAATAGCATTATCCTTAAATAGATTCCATATTAGTGAAGTTTGGTGGATGTTAACAAGAATTTGATCTATATATGAAAATTTTTATTCATTTGAAAATTTATCATTTGTAACTTTTCAAAAAGAATTACCCAAATTTTTCAAACAATTGTTTTTCACAAAATTTTATTATATTTCAATTCATGCTCTTTGAATTTCACAAGAATGGAAATATTTGATCAGTCTGGTTTTTATCATTGTTAAAGAGAAATATCCATTGTTTGTTCTGAAATTCTTTAAAAATCAAAGTTTTTTTCTTTATCTTTCTTTCTTTCTTTTGAATCAACATAAATTGCTAATTTATTCTCATTTCGGTTATCATCCGTTTCATGTGCAGGATTGTTTGTCTTTTTGAAAAAAGAAGTTAGGAAATAATTCTTTTTTCTTCCAGGAACTTATGAACGATAAAACCAAAAAAACAAAAAAACGTTAAAAGTAGATACATACTCATTTTTAAGATTTTTCCCCGAGATGTTTTTATAAAAAAAACTTTCGAAGGACAGAAATCCATTCAATTTTACTAAAATATCTTGATCACAACAAAACCATTTTTCTTATTTTCTTTTAAAAAAAGTTGGCAAATTAGAATATTTCTGAATGAACGTTTTAAATTCATAAAGAAAAATCACACCTTTCAGCTAGCCCACCTAGCTCAGTTTGGTAGAGCGTTCGGCTTTTAACCGAACGGTCAAGGGTTCGAGTCCCTTGGTGGGCGAATGTTTTTGTGTATTTTTAAAACAATATTAAAAATGTTAAAATAAAATTATATGACTTGTGAAAATGTTAAAAAATTATGAAAATTTTTAACTTTTAAAATAAAAATTGTTTATTCATGAATTTTAACTCATATCTTGTTTTTTCACACGATATTCTTGTGATAAACTGTTTTATTTCATAATTGAAATTAAAATAAAATTCTTTTGCTTTTAAAAGAAAAAATTGTTTTCTTATCTTTCTTTTCCTCCTTTTGATAATTTGGTGGACAATTCCATTATTTTGAATGAACATAAGAAATTGGGTTGTGTATAATATCATTTGGAGTTGGTATTTGTTTCAAGACTGGCTGACGAGTTTTGGATTGCATTGTTGTTGAAGAGGAAGCTGAATAACTGGATGAAGACAAGGGAGATAATGAAGAAGCTAGTTGAGAAGATTGAATTGCGGATGAATGAGGAGAGGAAGTGAAGAAAGACTGATCCGTTTTAAGAGAACCAGGATGAGAAAGAAGTCTGTTAGGAGCTGATGAAAGCAATTGCGAAGTGGATGAAGAAGTCGAAGAAGAAGATTCCGAAAGAGAAGAAGATGGAATATTTGGACGTGAAAAGGGAGTTGCGTGCTGATAGTGTGTATGTGGAAGAAGCGGTGAATGTATTGGGAAAGATCTGAGATGTGGAGAAAGCGACATGGAAGCAGAGGATGTTTTGACAGAAAACGAAGATTGCGAATGTGAATTTAGAGGAGAAGAGGAATATGAAGTGGATAATTGTGATGCTTGCGATCTTCCTCCGTCCCCGTACAGAACAGAACGATCTTTTCTTTTTGATTCTTCATCTTCACTTCGTTTGAGCTCACTAATTTGTTTTAGCCCTCCTTTCAGCAAATTGTCTGCCTGCTCATATTTCCTGATTGAATCGTTGAGTTGGCTCATCTTCTGTGAAAGATTGGTGATAACTTCGTTCTTCTTCACAGATTCAGCTGCAAACTCCTGCTTAATCCTTTGGAGCTCCTTGTCCTTTTCGTCAATGAGCGTAGTATTCATTGAGAGATGTCTGTGAAGTGTCTTCATTTCCAGCTCAACTGACGACAGGAGCGATAGAATAGACAGAGGCGAAAAAGGAAGTGGAGAGGATGCAACGGAAGCTGGAGATCCCAAGAATCGATCAGGAGACAATAAAGAAGATGAAGAGGAAGAGGAAGAGGAAGAAGAAGCAGACTGAACAGAAGAAGCAGACGATTGAAGCATTTGTCCGAGGCGCTGTTCAATCTGCTTCAGAAGCAGCTTCATTCTGTCATTCATCTTCTGCGTGGTTGTCTCGCTCTGCTCTTTTGCATCCTCAGTCTTCGTGTTCTGCCTCTGCGCCTGCAGCTCGCGGAGAGACTCTTGCACAGCAGCCAGAAGAGGCTGAAGAGACACAATGAAAGACGGTGGTGAATAAGGCGAAGATGCAGATATTGTTGACATATTTGATTTCATGTAAGTGAAGAAATCCAGCGATTTTGACATTCCTTCCAAGCATCGATCGATCTTCGATTCATTAAGTGAGGATGAAAGAGTTTTAGGTGTTGACACAGCTGACGAGCGAGAGGAAGACAAATAAGGCGATGATAAGTATTTAGAAGTGTAATCGTTCTTCTTAACTTCGCAATCACTTATCGTAGACTTCAAAGCTTCGAAAAGCGATTGAAGCTTTCTTGTTTCCTCTTCGATCTTTCTGTTGAACTCAGAAATTCTCAAATTCACTCTTTCATCGTCGTTGAATCTTTCTTCTTCGATCCATCTTCCGCTTTTCCCGATCTGCCCTCTTTCTCCTTCTCTCGTTCGCCGATACTCTTTCTCCATCTTCTGTACGTCTGCCATCGCCTTCTCAGCTCCTCTGATTTCATTCTTTATGTCAATCAGCTTTTCGAATTCAGTTAGCAATAGCTCTTTTTCCTTCTCCTTCTCTTTCCTCATTCTGTCCTGTTCTTTGCCTCTTTCCATTTCGTCCATTTTCGCTTTCTCTCGTTCCATCTCCAATTCTTTCTTTGCTTCCATCTCAAACTTATCCATCTTTGCCTTCCATTCAGCTTCTGCACTTTCTCTTTCTCTTTTGAGTTTTCTGATTTCTTCTTTCACTTTGCTCAACTCCATTTCAACTTCTTTTCTCTCCTCTTCTGCCATTTTGACTCTAATTTCTGCTGCCCTAACTTTGCTTGCATCTGTCTCATATCCTTTCAGCGATTCTATCGATTTCAGTAATCTGTCATGCTCTTCTTCTTTCTCTTGAATCAATCGTTTCATTGCGTTTTCCTTCGTCATGCTTTCTTTCTCATTTGACAGCAACTTCTCTTCTAATTTCTTTATTGCTTTGTCTTTTTCTTCCTTTATTTTATCTCTTTCTTCGCTCAATCTTTTAATCTCATCCTGTTTTCTCTTCGCTTCTTCTTTGCTTTCTATCTTAATTTTTTGCACTTCTTCGCTAATCTCTTTGACGTTTTTATCTGTTTTTTCTTTCAGCTGCTTCAATTCTTTTTCCAATGCCATTTTTTCATTCATAATTCTCTGATTTTCATTCATTTTTTCAGCAAGTTCTTCAGACATTTCAATCACTTTTTTGCTCTTCTCATTCAAATTCTGGCGGAATGCTTCGTTTTCGTTTGACACATTCTGAGCTGCTTCGCTTAAAAGCTGATAATCCTCCTCTTTCTCTTTGATGGCTTGCTTCAACTTACCAATCTCTTCTTTCAACTCAGATTCTCTTTTCTCTCTCTCTTTTGTTTCTTTCATTTCTTCTTCTTCTCGTTCTCTTCTGCTCTTTTCTTTCTCTTTTTGCTCTTTTTGCTCCTTTTCTCGTTCTCTCTCGTTCTGAGTCGCCTCTCTTTTCAGTCTGTCAATTTGCATTTGCAGCTCGCTGTTGCCATTTTCCAGCTCCTGTATCTTTGTCTTGTATTCATTTCCTCTTTTGCGAAGCCCTTCATTCTCCTTCAACACACCCTGAATGTGCTCAGACAGCTTTTTGGCTTCTGCTTCGTATCCTTCAATCTGCTTTTGCATCTTCAGCTTCAGCTCATGTGCTTCATTGCTCTTACTCTCCAACAATTCATTCAGTTGATCTACTTCGTCGCTTTTGCTTGCCAGCATTTTCTTCGTTTCGCGGTGCTCTTTTTGGACTTGGAGCTGATCGTCAAGCATTTTCCGTGTTTCCTCGTCTTTGCGCCTCAAATCAGACCGCAGCTGATCGATGATTCCCTTTTTCTCCTTTTTCACCCTCTCAATCTCTTCATTTTTCAGTCGGATGATTTCTTCCTCGTCCAAATGCTTCGAATGGGACAGCTCAGTCGTTTTTGTCGTCAAAAACAGCACTTTTGCTTTTAATTCCTCAATCACATCATTTTGCTCCTGCGCCTTCTCTTCGCTCTCTCTCTTCAGTGCATCCATCTCAATCTCCAGTTTCCTCTTTTCCTTTTCCTGCTCAAACCTGATTTTCCCGCTTTCATCTTGTTCTTCTTTCATTGCTTCCATTTCTTCAGCGATGCTGTTCTTTTCCTTCTCCTTTCTCTGCAGCTCTTTTTCTAGCTGCTCAATTCGGACCTCCTTTTTGCTCATCTCATCCGCTGCTTCTTCTTTCTCTTGTTGTGATTGAAGCGCTTGCTCTTTCAGCATTCGGCAATCAGAATTTAATTGCTTGACTTTGATCGATAATTCGTTGTAATCTTCGTTTAACTTCTCGAACTCTTCTGAAAGCTTTTTGTGTTCTAATTTTTCATTCATCAATTCTGATTCTTTTTCCTCCTTTAACTTTAAGAGCTGTAGCTCGTGCTGTTCATTCATTTCTTCTGCTTTCTTTGCTTCTTTTTCTTCCAGTGCGTTCTTCTCCATTTGCAATGCCTCCACTTTTGTTGCTATTTCTTCCTCTGCTGCTTGAAGCCTTTCCTTCAAAGACTCAAGATCTGCTTCTAATTGATGATTATGCTTAGTTAACTCATCCATTTTCTGTTTCATTTGAACAACTGTTTCCTCTTTTGCTTCTTTTTCCTTTTTCACCCTTGAAATCTCAGCTTCATTGGCAGTCAGCTTTTTCTCATAATCTTGGAAATCTACCAAAGCATCATTATACTTATGGCTGAAAAAGTCAAGATTCGCCTGCATCTCTTGAATCTTCTGCTCTTTTTCATTCACTTGTTCAGTCAGTCTTTCTTTCTCCTTCTGAAGATCGCTTTCCTTTGCCTTTGCGTCTTCCAGCTGTTTCTCTGCCTCTGCCTTTTCAGCACTCAGCTGCGTGTTCTCATCGCCAATGCGCTTTGCCTCTTCTGCAATTTGGTTGATCCTCTTTCTGATGACACTCAGCTCCTCCTCCCGCGTTTTCGCCTCCTCTTTGATCTTTCTCGCTTTCTCCTCCTGAATCGCTTCTTCATCCATTCGCTTCTGCTTTTCCTTGTTTCGCTCTTCTCTTTCTTTCTCCAATTCTTCCTTCGTTTTCTTCAGCTCTTTTTCAATTTGAGTTTTCCCTTCATTCAGTTGCTCTATCTGTTCTTCGAGTTTATTCATTTTCTCTTGCTCCATCATTCTTCTTTTGGCTTCTTGCAGTTCTTGCTGCTTTCTTCCTTCTTCGCTGTCATCCCTCAATTTCCTTTGGTTCTCCATCAAGTCAATAAGCGTTTGATTCTCATCGTCTTTATTTTTGATCTCTTTTCTCAGGTTTGCAATGATTGTTTCTGACTCCTTAGCTTTTGTCATCATTTCGTTTTTAAGCTCATTCACAGCTTTGTCTTTCTCTTCCAATTCAGCTTCCAGCTTTTTGCATTCTTCTCCCATGTTTTCTTTGGCATTGATCGCATTCAACAATTCATCCTCTCTTTCGCTTTCTTTCTTCGCATCATCTTTTTGTTGCTCTATCATTTTGCTCTCATTTTCTCTCAATCGTCTCACTTCCTTCTTCAACACAGCAACTTTCATCTTCTCCTTTGCCAATGCCTCTTCTCTCTCAGTTTCAGCAATCTTGTTCTCTTTCTCCTTCTCCTCCTCTTTTCTCCTCGACTCAAGAAGAACCTCTTCCAGCACGTTTTTCTCGAAGTTGCGCTTCTCCAGCTCCATCCGCAACGACTCCACAACAATCTGTAGCTGCCTTCTCTCGATGATAAGAGCATCGTTTTTGCCTTTCAGCAAGTTGTTCTTCCACATCAGGATTTTGTGCACAAGACGGAAATCTGTTTCGACCTCGCACAGAATCTCTCGATGGACAGGAAGCTGAACGGAAGTCGAAGAAAGCGGAAGAGAAGTTGAAGTTACTGTTGAAGGTAAAATAGAAGAAGAAGAAGAAGAAGGAAAGACATCAACAGAACGTGAGAATGACGAAGGATTATCTGTGGCTGTCAAAGAAGAAGAAGCTGAAGCAGATGCTGATGGTATGTCATCTTTTATAGTGCTTAGTGCAGCTGGTAACGATGTTGTAAATTTACTAAATTTTCTTTGAGATCCCTTGTTTTCATCGACCTTCTTTATAATATCCAAAGTCGAAGCCAACTCTGGCTTATTATCAGAATCCAGTGTGTCAGGTGATTCTTTGTCTTGTGGAGTGTTCTCTCTGACTGGAAGCATCGCTTCATCGCCAAGTTCATCTTCATCTTCTCTTTCTCCTTCCTCTTTGTTGTATCTGTCATTGCGAATGCTCTCTCTCTCTCTCTTTCTTTCCCTCTCTCTTTGTTTTGCCTCTTCTTTTTCGTCAATTTCGCGCTTCTTTCTCAAAATCACTTTTTCTTCTTCTTCTTCATTCACCCACAATTTTGGTTCAATTAGCTCCAATGGGACATGTGCTTCAAATGGATTCGAACTGTTTCGCAGCTGATTCTTTTTTGAATCATCTTCTCCGCTCAGCAGTGATGTTATTTCATCCTTTGAAGCATAGTCATCTTCATTGGCCTCCTTGCTTAGTTCTTCTCCTGAAAATTGTGTGTAGAAAGAAAAAGCTGAAACTTCTTTCCCGCCTTCAGATTCACCTTCTGAATTTTTCTTTTTCTTTTTCTTGTTCTTTTTTTCATTCGCCATTTTCTCCTTTCTGCTTCTTTCAATTTCTCTCTTTTCTCTTTCTTTCCTTTCATTTTCAATTATTCGATCGATTTCACAATAAGGTCCAAACCACATCTTCTCCTTAAATAACGCAGCTTTTTTCTTTTCTGAATGTTTTTGCATCTTTCCAGGTGCTTCAAATTCATAATTTCCTCGATCAAACATTGCTCGTTCTTCGTCTATGTCTTCTTCCTCTTCTTCTTCCTGTAATGCTTCAATTATTCGTTCCATTTCTTCCTCTTCTTCAATCAACTTTCCAACTGGTTTTCCATTAAGACGGCAAATTTTCTTTTCTAGTCTTGTGATTTCATTTCTATATTCTTCATTTTCTTCCAACTTGCTAAGATATTTGATTTCTATTCCAGAAAGTTTTTGTCCCTTTTCAACTTCCAATATCATTTCATCAAGCGTTGATCTCTTGACCAAAATTTCCTCATCTTCTTGTTCATTCTGTACCTTTTGACGATCTTCAACACTTAATTTTTCTTCAGAAGACGGTGAATGACGATCAGGAGATGTTGTGAACTGAGGAGATACATCCATATATTGTTCCTTTGCAGCTGGAACGCTAACATCTTCTCCATGAGCTTGATTTGAAGAATATCGCAAATCAAAATCTGACTGCTTATATTCATCTTTTAGATCTTCTGAATGCTCAAATTCTTGATTTACGTTGTCCGTATCTGATGGATCATTTTGAATTTTTGAATCAACAGAAAGAAATTGACGAGTCATTGACTTCTCAACATAACCATTGGAATCTTTTGACTTTTTATTGTTCGAGTCCTATATTAATATTCATGTTATTTTAAAACACAGAAAAAAAATGTCATCAACAATATTTAAATTTTATTTCAAAATTAACAAAACAAAAACTGATTTTTCTGCTTTAGGCGTTTGCGTTGGATCTATTGAATTCATATCCTTAACAATTTATAAAGAAAAACGTTTATATTACAAATTGTTTGATTTTTAAAACTAGTGATCCCGACCATACTTGTTTGATTTATTCTTTCATTCAATTTCAAAAATGAATTTTCATGCTATTTCCATTGAAGTTTATCTATAAGAAACATTAAAAACAAAGGTTATAAGATATAAAGAATAAATTGTGAAATGGACGAAAATATAACAAATATTTCACTAAAATATTTCCGGATGGTTTATTTCTAAAGAAAAATTCAAAATTATTCGAATAAATGTAACAGTAGAAGACAATACTTTTAAAGAAACGGAGATGCATCGTCCAAATCCAATTCAATCCCGCCCATGATCCCGTCATCAAGCAGCAAAGTATCAGCTTGCTTATTTTTTCTTGAATGCAACACAGTCTGTTCATCTGAAGAATTGCCCTCACCAACTGCATCATTCATCACTCTGTTCGCGTCTCTCTGGTTCAAACTGTATGGATCATCAGACGATGATAACCTTAAAGCGTTTTGTGTGTGTTCGTCGCTGATCCCACCTATGTTCTCCAAAGGATGCCTTCTTGCAGCTGAAAAGCGACTCAAAAATTGTGCAGTTGCCTTTTCTTGAAGAGCATCCATTTCGTCCATTCCATTTTTGGTTATAATATTCTTCATGTCCCACACACATTTCCCCACTGCAATCAAAACACCTCCGATGATGGCAAATCCAAAGACCACAAAAATCAAAATAATCACAGACAATTCCCCTGATGACAGATTATCCACCCCAACAAACCACTTTTTATTAGCATTTTTTATTTTTTCTTTTTGAAGTGCAGCTTCTTCCTCAAACGAAACTTTATCGCTTTTTATTTCAGGCAGCGGCTCTGGTTTGGGCAGCTGAAGATGCGGAACAGGCACGCAGTTGTTGAATCTGTTCAGATAGAAGCCATCTTCGCATCTGCAAAAGACACACCTGCTCAAATCAAAAGACTTCCCATCTTTGCTCGTTGGATGGCCATAAATCTTGTGCGAATCGTCAGCTTTTTCTTCTTCTGATGATTTGATATTGCTTATTGCAAAAATATGATTGAAGACTCTGCGCAATTTACTCACAAGTCCCTTTTCTTGAACTTTTGCATCGCTAATTGAATTGTGGTTAATATTCGCAGATTTGCATCCTTCCTCGTCTTCCAGAACTTCCCAGCCAGCATGAACATCGAACAATTTACTCACCCCAGCAGCTGTCTTCACCCGCTCTTCTCCTTCCCACGTGGAGACAGAAGGCGAAAACCCGCTTGTCCAGTCTGCAGGGCAGTACTTGAACTCCATCAAAGTGTCTTCCTCGTCCCACAGCCAGCTCGACAGACTCATCATCGAATAGCTCATCTGCTGCCCTCTTCGCGGGAAGGGCTTCGGAAGCTTCGTTTTATCCAGATAGAATTCCTCTTCCTCCTCCCACATCGGCAATTCGTTTTCCCTCTTTCCTTTATTTGAAACATCGTTTGTTTCGATGCTCTCTTCTTCGTTGCTCCTGTCATATCCATCATCATAATCTATTTCTCCTTCCTCTTTCATCAATCTTTCCATCCTGCGCCTTTCCTTGTCAAGCTCCTCATCAATCTTGTCCTGCTCCTTCAGCAACTCCTGGAACAGATCAGACCCCATTACATTGCCTGAGCAAAATGATCCGACATCAATACTCGCAGTTGGTTTCGCTGGATCAAAGCCCAATGCAACTGTCTTTGCCAACCGCATTTCCCACAAATGCTTCGCAAATTGCGCACATGCGCTTCCACAAAGCCCGTCAGTGAGCAGAATCATTTCCGAAGGCAGAAACAAGCGCTGCCCAGCATATGGAAAAGACGTAAAGAATGGAGAAGTCGTAAACGGATCTGCAAAGTCGCTATTTCTCGCAAATTGCTCTGTCCACTTCCGCGTTCTTGATGTGTTTCCATCTTTGCTTTTCACTGTCTTATTACGAGATGTCAGAAACCACCTGTCGTTTGGCTGAAGTGTCTCAAAATCAGTCATAATCACTCGATACTGATCAGCAAGCAGCGGACTTGCATGGTCGTTGATTTGCGAGTGTGCCAAATCCACACGCCCATACAGCGGATGGAGCGAAGGAAATAAGAGGCGCACAAGCCCACGCACAAGATCAACTGAGCCGCCGGTGTTGCTGCGCAGGTCAATGACCAGCTTTCGGCAGTTCTTCAGCTTCAGGTATTTCATCGTATCAAATGTTGCTTTCACGAAGGAGTCAGTGTTTCCTGGCATAAATGAGCTGATTGCAAAAAGGCCAACTTTGAGATCAGGCATATAGTATGACATAATCTCAGAAGTTGAGGTTATAAGATAAGACTTCACATCATCACTTTCATCTTCGTCCTCAACTTTTGTTTCATTTTCATTTGGGACTTCATCATTCTTCGATGTCTGTGTGAGAATAACTTTAGCTTTGTGCGGAATGTTTACGGACACAACATTTGATGTTTTTGAAGTGTTTTCTGTCTGTTCAGACAGTCTATTGTGATATGCGAAATGTAATTGCTGACTTGGCTTCTCAAGCTCAAAACTTTGAAAATTTTTGAGCCGAACACTTTTTTTCGAATTATTTATTAATTTCGGAGAAAAAGTGTATCCAAAATAATCTTTTGGATCAAAATATTCAGAAATAGACGCATTACTACTAATACCAAGAAAATTATATGGTGCAGTCATTGTAATTTGCAGCAGCTTGCTTTTGCTGGCAACAGAATCCAAGTAAATCTCCTTTGCACGCTCCAACGGCATTCCTCGAGATCTTTTCATTTTTGAATTGTAAGGAAAATAACTCCGAAGTGAATTGAGTTGTGCTGATGCTGGTTTCTCGGCTTTATAATCTGAATAACTGTTTAATTCTTGGCCTCCTTCCGTTTTATCTTCATCCTCATCGGTTTTTGATTTCCCTGGCTCAGAACACCACTCAGTCACATTTTGTATATCAGCCCCAGTTAGTCCATAAAATGGAACCTTCACATCTTTTTCTTTGCCATCCACAATACACAGTATATTCCAGTAATCAGGAGGACAATCGAAAATCCCAGCCATCCGATACGAAAACTGAGATTGGATCGCCAAATTCAAACGAGCAGCCCGACTTCGTGAAATTCCAATTTCTTCATCTGCCCATTTAGCTAAAGTTTCAATTGGTGTTTCATTTTTTGGGAAGCCTTTCCCATTTAAAGAAATTGCTTTAACTTCACATCCAAGAACATTTTCAACTTGTCCAAATAATAAACAGAGTTCGGCTAACCCTGGCATCATTCCTTTTGTAACCACAGCTTTTAGAAAAGACCCGTTTTTGCTAAATTCAAATCCAATTGAAAATGGAGTCACATATGCAGCTTCATTGAAGCAAGGAGGATTGTAATCTGTATGTGGATCTCGCATTCTTCTTAAAGATTTAACAACGTCTAAATGCTTTTCAAATCCGTTTGTGTAGTTTTTGTTGTCAATTTCATCCAACACGGAAAGAATATCGATTGGCTTATCATTATAATCAGGTGGAGGATTCATCAAAATATCTCGAAATGCATAGCCTTCGAGTAAATTTTTTATGCGAGACACTAAATCTTTAGTTTCATCCAACTATGCGTAAATGCAATGAAAACGTTATTTCGTAAATCAACAAAAAAAAGCAACAATATTATAAATGCAAATACCGGAAAGTTAGAAAGACATTTAGACAATTCTGAAGCTTGAATAAGCTGAGTCTTTGTAATGTTGCATAATTCTCCATAAGTTGCTGTAGATAGCAAAAATATACAAACAAAAATCATAAATTAAAAATTTGTTTGGGGATCATGAAGATATAATTATTTTAATTCTCTTGAGAAGACTCAAAAAAATTGAGAAAAAATTCAACTTTGAACATGTATTAACAAATTTGATGATTGTTTCCTTTCTCATTTTCCATTTTCACATCATTTTTAATGATATGTTTAATATGCTCAATATTATCCATTTTATTCAAATGAATGAATATCGACAAATATGATGAACGTGAAATGTTTTGTTTTCTCCATTGCATGAAAGCTTTGTTGCATTTCAGTATTATTTTTCTGAAAATAATTATCAATAATTTGAATTTCAAAAAGAATTTCATGTAATCTGTTTCAGACAATCCATCAACAGAGCAGAATAATTAAAATGAATAAATTATAAAACGATTTGGGGCAAAATATTTGATTTTATGAAAAAAACTGAGATTTGTTCCAAACTTTTTCCGCAATCATTTCATTATAAATCGACCATTACAATGCAAATAATTTCAGAAACATTATTAAATTGAGAAAAATTATTGTTAGAGAAGAATGGAACAAAATTCATAAAGCTAAATATATTGTCCCATTTATAAATGAAAAAATGAAAAAAATGCAATTTCTCACTTATCATTCCAACAAAATAATAATCTCAATAAGTTTTATAATGGTGAGTGTTCCCACATTTCAAAGTTGAAAGCATTTAAAATGTTATCAATTCTTTTTTTCTGTTTTTCATTGATATTATTTGCTTGCTGCTTCAATGAGAATTCATTGCACGATAGCGAACTTGGATGCATTCCGCAAAATATTTTAAAAGATAAAAATCGTTTCCTTGATGAAATATTCAAAAGTCAAGCCGGATCAATTAAAAAAGAATATGAAAATAAATATTTTCAAAATATTGAATATGGTATTTGTTACAGTGTGATTGAAGTACACATTAAGTTGAGTAATGCTTCATTTGCAGCGAATCACATTTCTTTCATGAAGACAAATAAATCTGCACAAATTGAAATGAAAAATATCGCTTTTTTCCACTCCAATAATTGCAACTATCTTCCTGATTCTTCTCCAATCCATATCAAATGCACATCGCAAAGTCGGATTATGCTTCATAACATCTCATATATCTCTCTTCCATTTTTCGAAAACCCACAAAGTCTAATTCTCAGTTTTTCATCATATACTCAAATATCAATTGAAGAATCTTCGTTCTTCAATTTGCAAACTTTATCGAATTCCAACCTAGTGTGGAGCGGGAATATTAAAAGTTCTTTTGTTGACAAATGCCAGTTCCATAACATATCTCAATCGATGCCTTTTAAAACTTGCTCAAGTCAAGTTTCATTTTCAAAATGCTGCACATTTTCAAACAGCATCATTGCAAGTTCAGTAAATGCTATTGAAGGTGCAATTATTCATGGAACACAAAACTCAAATGCTTTCAATTGCTTTAATTCTTCTTTTATTCTCAGTGAAAGGATTGAAAATTCATTGATCTCAAAAAATAGAACGGAGACATCATCTTCGTTGAAGTTCAGCAATTGTGAATGGGTTGAATGCTCGGCAGATAGAGGAGGAGCACTGCATGTCCACGACAACATTGCTGCCGTGCTCAAAATCGCCAATTCTTCATTCGTGAGATGCAACGCAACAAACAAGAGAGGTGGAGCAATATATGCCCTCAATATTGCTAAGTGCCTTGTTTATGATACAACTTTTCAAGAATGCTATTGTGTAGCTTCCAATGATTATGGAGGAGCAGGAATAGAGTGTGAAAATCTTATTTCGCAACTATTGATTCAGAATTGCTGTTTTAAAGATGGATGGTCTGATAATGATGGAGGTGCAATGTTCATTTATGATTCTCAAACAAAAATCAAAGAATGTGTCATTGATTGCGCTTTTATTAATAATAGTTGTCATTCTTCAGAAAATGGAGACGGTGGAGGAGTTTGTATTTATCAAATGAAAGGAGGAGTGGTGTTTCGAAATTGCCGTTTTGAAAATTGTGATTCGCAACGTTATGGTGGTGGATTAACAACATATATTATGAATGAAAATAATGGAATACTTTTGTATTATTGTTTCTTTCACAACAATAATGCAATGCTATTCGGTCATGATATCTGCTTGCAAAATCCAACACAAAATCACATTGATGGATCATGCAAAACAACAAGGAGCTCCAATAACAGAGTTGCTCGCCGTTCTGATGGTCAAGACTTAAGCAATTATCTTTCCTGCGAATATGATTCAATCAGATATGTTGCTTCATTCATTGTTCAACCAAATGCAAACGACACTTACAGTTGCGGATCCTCCATGGAATATCCCTGTGAATCAATCAGTTTTTGTGTCTCACAGCTTATTCCTGGAGTTGTTATGAATATCAATATGATGGAAGGTGCAATCTCTGAGACACATCCCATTAAAATCCTTAACAATCAATACATTTTAAGTGGGCCAACTGAAAGCGGAGCAGAAATACAAACCATGTTCGCTGAATCAGACGTGTCTCTTTTCACTGTGTCAACCGGATCGCTTGATGTTAATCATATAAGAGTTATTCATGACTCTTCAATAAACAATAATAGAGAATCGCGAATATGCTGCATTTCCAGTTCAGGTGCAATCAATCTGAAAAACACAAATATATCAACTGATAATTCACATTCTCCTGACACATCTTTCAAAACTGAAATGATAAGAATCGTTGCTGGATCATTAACAATGGAAAATGTTGGATGGACTCGTTTTTTTTCATCAACGTCTTTCATATTTTTGTCACAGACAGAAATTTTGTCGATTTCATTGCTTGAAACAACATTTGAAAATATTATTCGAACATCTCAAGGTGCTGCGCTTATCGATTCTTCAACTACAACCGCAAACATTGCACTAAAAAAATGTATCATTGACGGATGCGGAAGTCAATCTTCTGTTGATGGAGGTGCCATATGCATTTCTTTGAATAGCCCATGCAAGCTAAAAATTGAAGAAGGAACAATTCAGAACTGCTATGCATCATCATCAGTTGGAAGAGGTGGTGGTGTTTTCCTAAAATTGTGCAATCTTCAAGTTGAGTTTTCTGTCTTCACATTGTTCAACAATAACGTTGCAAAATGGGGATACGACTTGTTCGTTCAATCTCCAGATCTTCAAGCCACTTCCACAAGTGGCCAAATATTGTTGAAAATACCTTGGAACAGCACTTTCAGCACAATCAGAGGATTGGATAATGAAGCAACATCTGTGCCTATTCCATTGTGTGTGTATCTTCTTGACCAGCCACAAAATATTACTGTGGCAAAGAATGATGCATTGAATCATCCTCTTTGCGGTTTCGAACAGTTTCCATGTTCGTCTTTGAATTATGCACTAACTCGTCAATCTGGAGACAAGTTCGTTGTTTTCAATGATATGGTCACTCTTTCAGAGGATATTGCTATCGAGCAAAATAAACATATAATCCAAGGTGCATGTGAATCTTGCGGACTTGACATAACAGACAAAATGAACGAAAATTCTAACTCATTGATCAGCATCTCGTCGATCACACACTTAACAACCTTGAAGTTTACTCTTCCAGCCGAGCTACCATTTCATCAATTGTTCATGAAGTCATCATCTTCTCTTCTTGAGATCATTTCTTGTTCAATCAGCACAAAAGATCCTGACTCCGTCATCACCTTTACGTTTCTAGAAATGGATGCAGGATTCCTCAACATTTCTTTGTTCAAAACAACATCCTTGCTTTTAGGAAGCAATCCATTGTTTGTTTTAAATGGTGAAAATTCAATCTGTTCTTTCTCTTCTGTTCACATAGAAAAAGTGTCTTCAACATTATCATCTCATATCTTTTCTGTTTCAAGTAAGGTCACATTCAAGATGATGAATTCGATGTTAAGTGCTTCAACAACTTCTCAGGACAATCAAGATCTCTCTCTTGGAGCAATTTTCGCAAATGCTCCTTTCTTGGTAGATCTTACAAACAACACAATCACAGACTTTGTAAAGAAAAACTCAAAAGGTGGTTCAGTCACGTGCACTTTGGAAGAAGGAGGAAAAATAGATATTATTGGAGGCACCATTTCCGAGTGCAAGAGTTTGAATGGAGACGGAGGAGGTCTGCGGATAGCAATGAGTGGAGCTTCATCTTTTTTCATTGGAAATGCAAGTTCTTTAGCTTCAAAGCATTGCGTGAACACGAACTCAGAGCAACTTTTAACTTTCATAGCAAAGTGTGTTGCAACAGCTACCACTGTGACAAATGCTGGATGTGGTGGAGGACTTTTCTTGCAAATTGGATCGAATGCTTCGTCATTTGTTCTAAATGACTTGCTCTTTGATCAATGCCAAGGCACAAAAGGAAAGGATCTGTTTCTTGTTGCTGATGATCTTTTTCAAGTTTTAAGCAATGATTCCATTTCTTTCAATCCCGATTTAAACGATTTCACTCGCCTCAATGGATACGAGCGGTCAACAAGCAACAACGCTTTTTCAATTCCTTTGTTGCTTTATCTGTGGGACAATTATTCGTCTGTCATTTATGTTGGTGGAATTGGCGCTTGGGACTTTTCCAGTTGCGGAAGTGAAACATATCCTTGTTCGTCCATCTCAGCCGCATTGAAACAACGCTTTGCAAATATAACGAAAAATTTGATTTTGCATCCTTCCTTTTGCATTCAAGAAGAGCTTCTTTTCTCTCAGAAAGAGTTTACAATTGGCAGCATTGAAGATTCAATAACCTGCCCAATCACGGATACAGCAATCAATAAAAGAAACGCTTTGATAACATCTCAAAAGTCAACATCCTTTGAAGGAATAACCTTTTTGCTTCCACAAAATCTTATTTCTCATTCATTGATATTTTTATGCCTTTCAGATACACTGAGTTTGAATAAGTGTGCCATCCAGTCGAAAGAAGAATACATCTCTTTTGTTTTCGGAAGTGTTGAAGGAGGGAAGCTTCTCATATCTGAATTCCAATTTTGTTACGGAACTGTCGACACAGGTGCTGTATTTTCTGTGAATGGAACGAACGGTGATGCTTCAATACAAATGAGCTTCTGTAACTTTGAATCACTTAAAATTTCAACTGGAAATTTGATTAGTGCTGCAAACAGTGATGAAAGTAATATCACAGAATGCAATTTTTCAACAATTTCCAGGGTAAAGGGGAGTGGAGGTTGCTTTCATTTCGTCTGCAGTGATAGTGTTGAATCTGAACTTCGAAGCGCAAAAGTTAGCAAATGCAATTTTGACAAATGCAGCGTCGAAGAAAAATATGCTGGAGGTGGCGGCGTGTTCTGCTCTATTGATGAGCATTCATCTGTTTTCATAAGTGAGTGTCAATTTAGCAATTGCATCGCACCAAATGGAGATCAAACTTCCGGGTACGGGGGTGGAATATACTTCAATCTTGTCTCTTCAAATTCCAGCTTTTGCATTTCTGCTCCACGCTTTCCTCCACAATCTCCAAACAAAGCAAAATATGGCAACGATGTTTTCATAAAAGCAGTCGATTTGTCGCGTAGCATCACAAATGAAACTTTACCATTTGTTGCCAGCGTGATGGAGTCGCTCACAAAAGAGTCATTGAGGGGATATGATGGAGAAGATGAAGAACATGCAATTCCTTTGCAATTCTTTTTGAAGACATTGAACTCTTCGTTATTTGTAAAATCGGATGGCATTGATGTGATTGTTTGCGGTTTTGAAGAGTATCCTTGCCATTCATTCGGGTATTCGCTTCAGAGAATTGCAGGAAAAGAGAATAAATCTCTTTCTATAATTGACGAAGCAATTCTGAATTGTGAAGTTATTTTGAATGCCACAAAAGTTGCTTCTGTAGGAGATGTTGTGTCGCATTTAGTTTGTGTACGAGCGTTGGATGGAAATACGCACAATGTGATTAGTGTTGATGCTCATTCTTCTATCAAATCAGTGAATATCGAATTCCCGAACGCTTTTAGCAATGAAGCAAATGCCTTTATTTCACTGAAAGAAGATATGAGTCATTTAACAATCGAAGAATGCGAATTTGTACAGCTCGAAGCTGATTCCACATCGCTTCAGTTTGAGCTTTTTGTGGTCAAAAAAGGATGGTTGACTCTTTATCAGACCTCATTCACCGCCATTTCCTCGTCAGTTCCCCTTTTCGATTTTTCTCCTTCTGCTTTCGTTGAAATACAAAATGCGAATATTGAAGATATTTTCCTTTCTTCGAAAAGCGCATTCATTTTGAGAGATGAAATCGAAAATGATCATTTAAATTTCGTTGAAGAAGAAAACTGCAACATTTGCTTTTCTTCATGCACATTTCTTCGCATCCACCAAAATTTCTCTGATAATCCGTCTGCCATCCAGGCAGGAAAACGAAGGAACAACGGAATAATGATTGCAAACTCAACGTTCCAAGATTGTGGTTCGACTGTTTCACAAAAAGGCGGTTGCATGCTGCTGGAACTCCACGAGAACTTTAAGATTGTTTGTTCCAATTCCACAATTGCCGAATGTTTTGCTTCATATGTGGGCCGAGGAGGAGGAATTTTTCTAATTGGAAAAACTGATAAAAATCAGCCTTTGCAATTTGCATTTTCAAATATAACATTATCTGGAAACAGAGCATATCGTGGCTTTGACTTTTTTATTAAATGTCAAAACATTGAAACTCAAATTGTTGAGGAGCAGTTCCAGCTTGATTTTCGAAGTCTAAGCAGCAAAGAGCTCTCGATATGGGGCTGTACCAGAGAATCGAACGAAGACGAACAAGACTTACTTCCAAAAGTTTTTTTGTTCAGAAGCGAAACAATTTTTGTTTCCGGCGTTTCGAGTAATAACACAAATAACAGACAATGCGGCAGTCTGAGCGGCCCGTGCACTTCGTTGGATACAGGCATTTCCCACATAATCCCAACAAAATATTCTCAATTATTGATCGTAGAGGAAACAAATTTGCAGTCTACAACTTCCATTAAAAGCGTTTTAATTCGGTCTTTAGATCAGCCTGAAAAAGTAATTATTCATTTGGACGAAAAAATAGAATGCGAGAAAAGTCCTTTAATTGCCTCATACGACATCGTCAAATTGGAATATCTTTCATTTATTTTCAACCCCTCGTTTTGTTCTGACGCCAACGCTTTAATTGGGCAGATGAATGGAACATTGACGATTTCGTTTTTGCTTTTTTCAGTTGAACCAAATGATTCGATCCCTGTGAAAAACGATTTAAACTTCAATATTATATCTGTTGATTGCGGTAGCTTATTATTGGAAAATTGCGAGTTTTCGTTTTTCCGTTTGGCCAGGCCGATGATTCTCATTTCTCCAAATGCTGAAGCAAGAATTGAAGACAACGTAGTTCATGATATTGCAAGCCAAAAGTCATTGTTTGCTTTTGAAAATGCTCTTTGGGTGGTTGTGCATGATTTGAATATTTCTCGAATACAGTTTCAAGAAGGAACTTGTTGCGAATTTGAGTTTTCAAATGATTCAAAGGCAATATCGTCTTGTTTGTTTTTTGAAAATATTACAACTTTTTCGGATATGGCATCTTCTATTATGGTCAACGACATTGAAGCACTGGAATTATCAATGGAGAATTGCTCGTTTAGGAATTGCATTTCTCGTTCAGAAAAAGGATCCATTGCCTTGATCAGCCTTTGCAAAAATGTTACAATCAGTTTTTGTTCATTTGATGGATTAAGTTCTGAGGTAAATTTGAGTGTTCAGAATTCAAAATCAGATGCTATTTGCAAATGGAATGGTTCTTTGGTGGATTTTTCAAGCAGTGATGTGTTCATGAAAGAAGCAAAAATAGAAAACTCACCAAAAGGCGGATTGTCATTGTCCGAAGGAAGTGTATCGATAGAAAAAGGGGAATTTGCAGGAAATAACGCGCGCGTAGAGGGATATTCATCGGCACGCAGAAACATTTTGTGCTTCAATGCAAAAAAGTTGGGATTGGTTGATACGAAGGAAGGAGGAACAGCAAATGATAACAAATTACAATGGATAATTAACGATGGCTGCAATCTCGTTGGCTCTGGATTTGAAAAGGGATGGGATCTGTTTACGCCAATT
The DNA here is from genome assembly GCF_001643675.1 of Monocercomonoides exilis. Classification (NCBI taxonomy): domain Eukaryota; phylum Preaxostyla; order Oxymonadida; family Polymastigidae; genus Monocercomonoides; species Monocercomonoides exilis. Next base: position 543,155 of record NW_027150550.1, read on the forward strand.
CTTGAGGATATTAAGACAGAAGATTTTAGAGAATTGATAAGACTGAGATTTTTCGGAAAGATGCTCCATCCATGCAATCTATCATTTCAGGTGATAAGCTCAAAAGGTGAAGAAAAGCTGATTGAAACATATGAGCTTGGGGAAGAAGGGTATTTGACCGAGAAAGAAGCTGAAGGGATAGTAGGTTCAAATTTAATCAAAGAAGCAGAAGATGAGGCAGAAGTGCTTGTCAGGCTAAAATATGGATTCAAAAAAAGCCCTCTATATACAGATTGCGTTGTGATAAAGAATAGAACCGAGCTACTGAAAAATACAGATGGGAACGTTGTGAAAGGAGGAAAGAAAGAAAGAACATTGTGGCCGATCATTGTTATTATCCTTGTTGTTATATTATTGATTGTTCTTATTGTATCAATAATATTCATTGTTCGATGGAGAAAAGCTAAAAATGAGAACGAAGATCTGAGAGAGATTGTGGAAGACACAGTGAGGAAGGATCCGAAACTGATTGAGATGATAACTATGGAGATGTCTCCCGAGGAGCAGTGGCGAAGAGCAGAAAGAGAGGCAGAGAAGAAGAATGATGAGAGAATGAAGAAGAGGGTGTATGATACGAATATGCAACATTCTGAATCATCCGAGCATCTTCTATCTGAGAGTGGTTCAACTGAATACATCTTGGGAAGAGATTCAGATAAGATTCCTCAATGGGCGTTAGAAAAGGAGGAGGAGGAAGAGATAAGAAAGCAGACTCCATCTCCATCCATTTCATCCACTTCAACAACTGATTCAGATTCGACTTTTGTTCGATCAGAGAGTCTGTGCCCAACCACCTCATCCATGTCGAATCTTGTGGATGCGATGGCGTGCTCATCGCCACACGAGAAGCTGATTGTGGATCTGAGGGATTCGCTGTTCATGCTGCTGCATGGGCGGAACAAGACAAAGGAAATGCCGATTGGCACATTGAAAGAAAGAGAACAAATAGCTGCACAGATTTTGTTCTGGGTGGCCAATCTCGCACTGCATTCATTTGATGAAATGGAAAATCCTCTTTCTTCACTTTCCAACCTCAGCCCGCACGTTGTTTTATTCTCTGAGCATATGGTAATCTGCATTGTGATGCACTCAGATTTATTATCAGATGATGATTCAGATTCCTCATCCATCTCTTCATCAACAGTTGTGACATCTGCAACTGACGATGATGATGATGATGATTCACTTCCCTCATCAGCATTTGAGGATGAGGATGACTTCAAAAAAGAGTGCCTGAGATGGAAGGCACCAGAACTGCTGATGAACAAGAAGATGGGTGCAACAAAGGAGTCTGTTGTATTTTCCATTGGGATGATGCTGTGGGAATGCTTGACTCTTCAGATCCCGTTTGGGGAGTATCCAGCAGAGGTGGCAGGGCAGAAGATCGCGAATGGAGAGAGGCCAAGTGAAAAGTCAATGGAAGAAAGTGGATTAGGAGAGCTTGTGAAAAGCTGCTGGCAATCACAATGCTCTTTTCGTATTTCTATAGATGATTTGAAAAGAGAGCTTTTTTTACATTTCCCCGCAGGAACAATGATTCTAACGATGTCAGATGCAATTGACGATGAGGATGGAACAGAAGAGGATATCGATAAAACGAGCGATGAAGTGCGATTAATCTCGGAACCGCAAGAAACATTTTCAGTGAATTCATCTAAAAAAGGGAAAGAGAAAAGAAAGCAACTTGATCAGAAGAAGAAAGAAAAAATAAGAGAAACAGAAAAAGTACAAATGAAGATTATTACATAAGATGGGATTAAATGAGAAGTGATTTTTTAATGCAAAAGAAACATTTTCACCATTTTCAAAGAAAAGATGGAAAATGTTTTGAAGTCATTTTGCAGTTATCCTAAAATTTATTTTTACAAAAAAATGAAGCATATTTGAAAGATAAATAACTTAGTAATATTTGATTATTTCAAAAACATAAAGCTTGTAAACGATTTTTTACATTATCAATTTATTTTTTTAATTGTGTTCCGACCAAAATAAATGCCCGTGTTATAAAATCACCATAAATTATTGTACTCCTTCAAATTATAAATCAAAAACTACACTCATTTTTAGCGCAAAGCGATTCTTAATTTTTCAATTTCTTGAATAAAACAGAATTTAACGATTTCAATCTAAATATGCTTCAGCTGTATTGCTCAAATAATTCACAGTATCAGAATAATCAGGCGATTTGCTAAGGCCAGGAATGAAACCTGTGTATTTATGGGCATTGAGCGTATCAGCAAGGACTGACAATGGAAGAGAAAGAGAAGGCGATGAATGAACACGAACAAGAGATCTGCAATGCCTACAACGCTCGCTTAATGGAATAATTGCTGTTTTGCAGAAAGTGAGAGAAAAAAATTATGATAAAGCACATATTGGAAGAAATTAAACACGAATAAAAATTAGAGCGACATTCATTCATTAGTTAAAACTTCATATTTGCAAGAACAACAACAAAAATTTCTCTCTCTTTTGTCTCGATGCAATGCAATGCAATGGCAAAAAGAAAAAAAGAAAAAAAAAAAAAAAAAAAAAAAAAAAAAAAAAAAAAACGGACAAATAATAAAAACAACATATTGCATACATGATGTCATTGGAGAAGGAGGTAAGCGAAATGCGGGATAAGTAATGGGAATATTTTGTGAGAGAGGGAAAAGAGAAGTTGTGCGTGAAAACGCGGGGAAAGACGAGAGAAACGACGATAGACGCTCTTTTGTCACAGAAGGAGGTGGAAGAGATGGCTCAGTCACAGGAATTTGCGAGGAAGATGAAGATGACGTGTGATCATAAAACGAAGAAAATGTTGTCCTCAGACGCTTTGGTTGAGAAGAAGAAGAAGAAGAAGAAGAAGAAGAGGAAGAAGCCAAATGGAGAGCAGACACAGAAGAAGGTCTGGAAGCCAAAATGTTTGTGTCCTCCGCATGCATCGAAGACGATGATGAAGACTTGGCTGCCTTTGACGATTTCTCATCTTCGCAGTCACTTTTCATCAGGACGTGCTCTGAGTAGCACTGTTTCCGTCTGATCTCATTCTCCTCCTCAGCTGTTAAAGTGGAGCCTTTGCCCATCAAAAACGACGAGTCTGCAGAATTGTATCCTTTCTCATCGCCCACAAACAGCCCACGCGTCGGGAACGGCGGCCAGGCTGAGCCAGAAAATGCATTCAACGGACTCACATTGGTTGGAGGATAGGAAGATCTGCCATCACTAGCAGAGGGCGGAGGAAAGAGTGCGTTCAGTCTGCGCATCGAAGGCGAAAGAGAAGTCGAAGAAGAAGTAAAAGCAGTGTTCAAAGGAGCGAAGGGTGTGAAGGAAGATGCTGAAAATCCTAAAGAAGCTGCAGTCGCCTCCAAAGACGATGCTGTCGATGATGATTGCGAATTTGAAGGAGAAGAGAACAAAGGAAGCGCAAAAGATAGTCCATTTATTTTCATTGAAGGGCGCGGAACAAGAGACGCAACAAGCTTTGGAAGTTCCACTTTTTCAGAGAAAAGAGAATAGCTTGAAGACGACGCTGAAGGAGCGTAGTTCCATCTGTCGTTCATTCTCCAGGTGAGTGTGTATGCTTCAACGGCAGCCGCAAGCACAGCGCCAGAATAATATCGGAGCTCAGGGTTGAAATGCGGGATGATCGAAGACCAGCGTTTTTGGCAGTAGTTGGCATCCCAATGACGTGCAGACAAGGGAATGATCTGCGTTGCTGACTCGGACAATGCTGAAAGTGTGTGGCAGAAAGAATATTGCCTGGAAAACGCCTTCAAAGACTCGACATACGAACTTGTTTGGTGGCTGCTCGCATCAGAAGAAGCCTCAGAACTGACAGCAGATGAGTTACCCTTTTTGTTTTTTTTAGCTTCTTTATGCTTCTTCCTCTTTTGAGACTTCGTGAGAGGCTGAGAGCCTGATTGCTTTTTGCTATTCTGTTGCTGTTTCGAAACTTGTTTTTCTGACATTTTTTGCCCATCTCTTTGGACTTCCTTGTGCTCTCCGTCTTCATCCCCTTCATCATCAAGATCTTCATCTTCCTCACTTTCAAGCATCTCTCTCTTTTTCCTATCACTTTCCTTCTCCTTTTCCATAAGATTAAATACAATTCGCTCTCCTTTCGGGTTCTCATCAGCCATCATCTCCAGTACCTCTTCAGCCACCCCTCCCCATTCGCTTTCTCCATCAACAAGGCACACACATCCGCGACATCTGTCGCATTCCTCCAGATAATACCTCAGCCCATCTTCGCATTCTTCTCGCATTCTTCCTCCATCACTTGCCATCGCTTCCCGTCCCGTCTCATACGGGGTTGTGACATCTGCCATCGGAACATCAAAAAGTGATGGGGCAAAAAGCACCGTGGAGCGGGGATGAAGATGAGGAAGGAGAAAATCTGTCCAAGTTATTCCTTCCAAAGTCAGCTCTGGAGGCTTTGAAAACAATTCAATTCCGTCCGAATCTGGCCTTGTACTTGAAGATGAAGTTGAAGGAGAAGATGATGAAAATGAGTCTTCTTCAGTTTCTCTTTCTTCATAGAATTGTGACTCAAAATCTAATCTAGGAGCTTCATCTTCGTTTTCCAATAATGATTGAAGAAACTTATTTCTTGGATATCTTGGTTGTTGGATAGTCTGAACAGATCCCCAAGTATCAATTTCTGTTGGTGGAGAAAAATCGGATAGAATGTCATCAGATTGATCATAAAGATATCCTGTTGTACGTACAGCGCCCATGCTGCTTTGAAGGTCAAAAACCAACAGACGAGGCGTGTATGTTGCATACTGTTGTTTAAATAATATCAAAAAATAACAGCAAATGCAAAAAAGAAACTGATAAATACCCCATCAACTTCTCCAGTTCTGTAAATTTGATCCATTAAAATTGGAGAGCATGAATTATCTGAAAAGTAAGATAGAAAATCCTCCTAAAAGGAAAAATTGAAGAAATAACATGGCAAACAAAATTTTGAACAACTACATAAAATACAATCAACTATAACATACTTGGAAATTCCAAAAATGACTTCCAACAATGTTTGAAAACCCTCCGAATTGGAGAGTTATTATTTCACCTCCAGACATTTATAATTAAGGTTCATTTCTATTTCAATCTTTTGAATTAATTTTATTGATATGTCACAATATGTTATATTCATTTCGTCAAAAAACATCAAAAACCATTTCAAAGATTATTAAGGGACAACTGTTTAAGTTATTTCCTTTCTTCTTTCCATAGTTATTAGGAATAATTTAAAATTTTTCTATGGAAAAAGTATTTGAAGGAGGTCATCAAATTACCGCTCCTTGCTTTGACGATAAAGGCATATTTATCAATAAATTTCACTTTAATGAATATTTATCAATTTTTCTTTAGTTTTAATCATATCATCAATGGGCAGTGGAGAAATTTTTCGAATAGATCAATCTGATTCAAATGTTACAGTATAGATTATTTTAAATTTAATCATTTCTTATCAAATAAATTTTTTTGAAGCCAACAAGACTTAGTGGTTCTCCAAGGTTTGAAGCATTAAACAATTTTTACACATTTTCAAATATTTTGAATTAATAGTTCTATTCAGTTCAATTCAGAAGGACTGATGCACGTTGCTGACATGTCAGCTAAGTCAATTTGTTTGACAAAAATACTATTCAAAAACTTGTTACACCACTATTTTTTATGATTTAGTGTCATTTGACGGAAGCGAATTGAGTACGATTGTAAGTGAATTTGAAGGAAAGCAATTCAAGGTTTATAATAATAATAATTATTATTTTGGATGAATTTTCTTTTCAAATGATTTTTAGGGACCAAATTCATTAATTTTTGCTTCAGATGGAACGATGTATTTTACAGATTCTGGACCACTTGGTGAAACGACTTTGTTTTCTCCTGGAGGCTCTTTGTTTTCTGTTGACAACGAAGGTTAATTATTTGAACTTTTTCTTCTCTTTCACATCACTCGAAATTTTATTTATTTTTTATTTTCAAAAGGCAAACACCTTCAACCAATTATCTTGAATAGCCTTGCTCATCCAAGTGGTATTGCTTTGTCAGCAGATGACAGCACACTTTTTGTTTGCGAAACACTTCAGAATAGACTCTTGAGAGGTGTTCAGTCTCCTCCAGGAGTGTGGCATTTTTCTGTGTTTCATCAGTTTTCTGGTTCACTTGGGCCATCATGCGTCGCATTACATCCCGAGACGCAGATGATTTATGTTGGAATGTTTGATATTGCTGGGCCTCATAGCTCAAAGAATAGTGGAAGTATTATGGTTCTATCAAGCGAAGGTGAGTATGTTGAAACACTTCTTGTTCCTGGAGTGCAGATCACAGGACTAACATTTTCAAGGTATATACAATTTTAAATTATAATTCTACTAAGAAGCTATTAATATTTTTTTGTAGTGATGCTCGATTATTTGTGACGGAATCATCAACAAATACTGTATATTGCACACAGTGTTGATTGTTGTTTATTTTATTGATTTTTTCTTCGAATCACTTTTTTCACCTTTCATGATGCGCAAAGTGATTTTCGAAGACAAACAATTATTTTATGTTATAAAAGATTGGTTAAGATCATTCAATATTTTTTGATTTTTTCATTAAAGATAATGACATTACCTCAAAAAGTGGGATATATGAAATATGTAATCTTAAGAGAGCACAATAATCCAAAAGTCGTTGCGAAAAGTTTTGTCAGATGAATTGACAATTTTAATTTTAAAATTTCTTTTCTCATTGTTTAATTCGCAAAAACAAATATATAATTTCCAAATGCGCTATTTTTTTAACGTTAGGGAAATCACATAATCAGTCATTATTCCCGGAATACGTTAGGGTTTGCGAAAGAACATTCTTTTTTATTATTTTAAACTTTGAGAACATTTGGACACATATTTCAGTATTGCATTCAAGAATCTCATATCTCGATAAAAGATGGTGATCTTGAGAAATGCGCTCAAGCTATGCTTCAAAAAATGATGGAAGATGCAATTACTGACGCGCAAAGCAATTCAAAAGATACCCGAATACACGGACAGCAAGAACTCATTTTCGTGCTTCAAACCAGTGTCGAAGCGTGCAACTATTTTGTAAGAACTTCATATTTTCGAAAAATGTCTTCTTTTATTCGAAACTATCCTCGGAATGAAGGAATTTTGGATAGTAAGTTTTTCTCAACGATTGATCTGAGTCATATGCCTGTAAAAGGATTGCGAGAAATAATGACTCCTTTTTCTGAGCGCTATCTAGCATTAGAATGCATTTCGTACTGCTTGGCTCATGGATGCTTTGGTGGATTTATGATCCAAGTTATTGGCGAACTTAGAATATATTATACAGAAGTGAAAGTTACAAAAAGTGTTGAGCTACCAAATTCAAATGTGCTAGGCAATGATGAGGAGGAAGATATTACCGTTAGTTCGTTCAATGAAATAGTTCGGCTGAAAATCGTCAACATACTGACACTTTTCTACAGGCAGGGCTCGAAGAAATTTTTAAAAAACGACAAATTTATTATTGATGAAGATGAAATCGACTTTGAGATCATGGACAAAAAGGGAGATGAATTGGCAGATGGATTCAATGACGAAAACGAAGATGAAGGCAAAATTGAGCTTCATAACAATTCATCTAAAGAAGAAAAAGCAAAAGAAATAGAAAAGAAAGAAACAACTCAAGACATTAAGAAACGTGAAGAATCTAAAGAAACAAAATCTCAAATGACAAAAAAGCAACAAGGCGACAAGCAACGGCCAGCGGACGAAGATGATGAAAAAAGCATTGCTTTGAAAGCAATTCATGAAATGTTGATTATCGAAGAGTTGCTGGCGAAATATGAATTTGAAGTTGAAGACCAGTGGAACGAGAAAAAACAACAAATGACGAATATCAAAGCTGAAAAGGAGAAAAAAGTGCAGTTTCAGGAGGGAGCTGAGTCAGAGACAAAACAAGGGCAAAAGGAAAACCAGAAGGATGCGGATGGGAGAATTTTCCAGAACACATTCGATCAGAAATCAACTTCCTTGAAGAATACAACAGAATCCAGGCAATCAGAGAAGAATGCTGATAAACAGGAAGCGAAGTCCAAAGAAGAACAAAGAAGTTCCATCGCACAAATGAGAGAGGCATTGCTTCAACAGCAAGCCGAAGAAGAAGAGAAAACGCTGAAGGATTTCATGAACTCGCAGAGAATGGAGTCATATCCTTCTTCACAAAGCGCCAGCTCCAGCTCGCCTTTAAAAGGGCCGTACCAGAAACGAATGGGAATAAAAGCTATGAAGAGGAAAACAGTCAAAATGGTGGCAGAATCAGACAAGAAAAAGATAAATGCGGAGAAAGAGAAAGATGGCAGTGAGAGTAAAGAAAAAGGAGAAAATTCAAAAAAGAAGAAAGAAATTGCAGATAAAATAAGGAAAGATGAGGAAGCTGATAAGAGGATTAAGGAGATCATACAAAGATTTGAAAGGGAAGAAGAAAGGAAGCAGAAAGCAGAGGAAGAAAAGAAAAGAAAAGAAGTTGAGGAAAGAAAAAAGAAAGAAGAAAAAGAAAGAGAAAAGAAACAGCAGCAGCAGCAGCAACAACAAAGGAAAGAGGATAAAGAAGAGGATAGAAAAAAGATGGAAAAAGAAGAGGAAATAAAAAAGATAGAAGAGGAAGAGGAAAAGAAAAAAGAAGAACAAAACAGAAAAAAAGCAATCGAAGAAGAGGAAAAGAAGAAAGATAAAGAAGAAAGAGAAGAAAAAGAAAAAGATAAGGAAGAAAGAAAAGAAAAAGAAAAAGAAAAAGAAAAAGAAAAAGAAAAAGAAAAAGAAAAAGAAAAAGAAAAAGAAAAAGAAGAAAAGAAAGACAAAGAAGAAAGAAAAAGAGAAGGAGGAGAAGAAGAAAAATTAGAAGCTAATAAAGAAGAAGAAGAAGAAGAAGAGGCAGCAGCGGATGTTGAAGAAGAAGTTGAAGAGGTTGAAGAAGAAGATACAAACAATAACGAACAGAAAGCCCAATGCCAATATGATTGGGAAGATTCATTTATACCAATGTTTATGATTGAGGAGTTCTATAGAAAAGAGGAAAAGTTTGCATATGAAGAGAAAGACGAAGAGGAAAACGAAGAGGAGGAAGAAGAAGAGGAGGAAGAAGAAAAAGAAAAAGAAAAGACAAAGGAAAAAGCAAGTGAAACAGAGAATGGTAAAGAAGAAAAGAAAGAAACAAAGGAAGAAGAAAAGAAGGAAGAAGAGAACAAAGAAGAGGAGAAAGAAGAAGCAAAACCTCAAATTTTCCAGCGAGGAAGAGAGAAGGATGACATTGAAATAGCTTTTCCCTTGCCTGAAATAGCGAGGTCCAATGGTGCGAAAAACGGAGCTCGTCCAAAGAAACGTCCTTGCCACAGAAAATTGACATTCAGAAACTTGAAAAAAATGGCAGAAAAGGACACGTCTGCAAAGATGCTCTGCCAGAAACTTGTTGCAAATGCAGTTATGAACCATCCGCTGTACACAAAAGCAGACGAGTTTGCTGAAAAAATCGCAGGTTCGTCAGCTGGCAGGGATAATGGACACAGAATGATGGATGTTGGCGCATCAATTTTTGGTGTGTCATCAACATTGCCCACAAAAGCGAGAACGTCCACAGCAACAACATTTCAACCATCTTCTTTGTCAAATTATGAATATTCCTCTCCTTTTATTCAATCTTCTCCATCATTGGACAAACCTCTGCGCTTCTCCAACTGCCAGAAACCTTCTCTCCATCAGCTGCAAGAAGCTGTGCACCAACGGAACATTTACATTCAGCAGCAACAGCAGGAGATCAGCCGCTTGCGAAATGAATACGTTCTGCTGTGCAAAAGTGTTGAAGATACAGAGAAGAACATTGAGGCACATCAGCAGACTATCTCATGGAGAGACAGATGCTATGCGGATTCTGAGGTTGACAGACTTCAGCTTTTTTCAGATATGACAAAGGAGATGCCTGGCTGAGAGCTATGAATACGGAATTATTATTATTATTATTATTATTTTCAATCGGATCAAAATGGAAAATGCCCATAAAACAATTGATAAAAACCGGTTTTCAACAATCGTTAAATATTACAAATAAGCTTCAATATGAATATTGCCGCATGCTAATGAAGGGGAAAACAAAATTTCTTCATAAATTATTTACTAATTTAATTTCGTAGTTTTTAACGTGCCTTCTGAGAAGGAGTTAGGTTATATATATATTTTTTAAATTTGCTCTTGTACTCAAAACTTTATTTTAGGGTTTGCTTTTTTCTTCAAATGATGGTTAATGATGCATCAAATCATCTTTGCATCATTGAAATTTTGAGCAATGAAAAAATATTAAATCAGCAACTCATCCGAATAAAGCTTTGTATAAAAAGAATGCAGATTTTTAAAGGTGACATAATTTAACTACAAGCTGATTTTTATAAACATTTGATTTAACTCAAAAAATAAAATAAAATAAAAATGAATCAAAAATAAAAAAGTAAAGGAAGGGACACCTGATAAATAAACTTATGACAAGACTAAAAAGATATTAATGCAAAGATACAATTATCGCATTTGCCTCGCTTTCACATGCAATTGTTTCCATATCAGTCCATTTTCACCAAATGTTTTCTATGACAGCATTGTTTTGAATGTTCATTTCCACAAAATATCATTTCCTTTCTTCCTCTCTCTCTTTCTTTTCTTTTCTTTTCTTTATTTTCTTTTCCTTTTATGTCTATCTTTTCTTTTTATTTTGCACACACTTTGGAAAAGTCAAAATATGCTATTCGGTGATAGACAATTATATCAAGTTTCTATGAATTTTTATTAAGGTTTTGATTGATTGCATGTTTCACCATTTTACCCTAACTTGCCTTCTCATGTCACTCAGCATCTTCACAATCTCTTTTCCTTTCACTGACTCAGAACTCCTTCTGCTTTCATTATATGTGCTAATTGGCGCATTGATATTCTTCCAAGTGTGATGGTTATCAACTGCACAGAAAGAACAACAAGAACAAGATAAGATATAATGCACGCTTTTGTCTTTGAGTGCAATGATTGATGTAGTGCTGATGAAAAACTTAGACAATGAAGTATGCGTGCAGGAAAATGATGAAAAAGTAGTTTGCAACGATGAAGATGATGAATGAAATATTGCAAATTTGATTTGTTTTTTTTTTTCTTCCTGAACTCATTCTCTGTATTTCAGTCTCAAGAAGAATGACTTGAATTCTTGGAAATAAACCAGATCAATAGACCGTTTTGTGCTTTTCCTGCACTTCAGATGAAAATGATGAACATTGCGAAAGGAAGAAGTTGATGTTTGAGATGTGTTGATGAAGTAGAAATCCTTTTATTTTCAATCATGCCTTTGCTGCCTTTGAGGATATGTTTATAAATGAACGTAAATCCATTTCCTCTTCCAAAACGATGATGATGAATGCCGAACCAAAAACATTCGAAAGAATTGTTTCAAATGCATCTTCTTCCATTCATTGCATCTATAATTATCATTGCAATTTGTTCTTTTCCTCTTCAAAATTATTTCAATTAAAAAACAGCCTTCAACCTGCTTCTGCCTCCTCATTTACCATTTTAATCTCTTTCCCCAAAAGAAATTCTCCCAGCAAACTGAAATTATCAGGCATTTCTCGAATAACTTCTATTGCTCTATCATATTAAATAATAAAAATAAAAAAAAGTATTTTCATGAAAAGACTCGAATAAAACAGAGATTATTGCATACCAATCGCTCATTGCATCCATTCCTGCAACCCCTTTGCCTCAGCAAAAAATATCCATTTTCACTCATTTCTCCATTCGGTCTTTTTCCCTTGAACTGAAATTTTCTCTCTTTCTGCAAAAGACATATAAAATACCCAATTCAAATGCTCATATAACCTTGTGCCGCACATCCCATCCCTTTTGCGAAAAGTGTCCATTTCTGCCAATCGAAGCAAAAACAATCATTTCTTTCAAAACATCGAAAATCTCTTCAAATAAAAATAGCACAAAAATTCCACCAAAAGACATACATTTATATGTGGTGCAGAACTCCAAAACTTTCAGCACTCACACCTCTTCCATTCTTCTGTGAAATCAATCTTCACATCATTCATTTCTTTTCCAGATGCCTTTTCTAATGAAAATACAGCCATCAAAATTATATGCTCTAAATCATATGTTATTCCATCTCAGAGGTAGATACCGCTGGATGGAGAGTGATTGCTGAAAAATCAGAACATCAATAAAAATGGATGAATCATTCACTATTATTCTTTGGATCAAAAATGGATCATGAAGAAAACAAAGAAAATTATCCAATGTTATGTGATAATATGATTCGCAGAATCAGAAAAACGAGAAAATGTTTGAAGAGCCCATATTAGTCTGCAATAGAAAAAAGAAAAGAAAGCAGTCAAAGAGGCATGGTTGTGGTACTATCAGGAATATTTTATTGTGCATGGATAATTAGTGCGGGATGTGTATGTAACAATTTCAGAAGTGATAGAGCAGATCTTGCCGAGAAATCAGCGAAAGAGAGAGAATTGGATTATTCTGAAGGCACATGGCCAGAGAAGGCTCAAAACAACAAAATTGGAGATGGCAATTTATATGACACATATGTTGAAGGAAAAGAAGGTGGAGCGAGAGAGACAGAAATTCAAGAGAGAATAATGAAGAAATACACAAAACAATGGAATGAAGGAAGTGGAGAGATCAGGAAAGTTCAAAAATGGAGTTTTTGTGATGAATGGAAAATGAGGGGAAAGGAGAGAATGTGTGATGGGAGTGGGGTTGAGGGAAGTGTTGTTGTGGTCAATTCATCAATGAAACTGAATTTGTTGGGATTGATGGAAAGAGGCGGGAAGAGTGTGCTCAGGGCATCGGATGGATGTTTTGTTGAGGTGAGTGGATGTGTTGTTGGAGTTGAGAGAGAGACATCTCCCTTTGATTTTTGTGGGAGCTGTGGATTATTCACTAACATTTCTCTCAGATCATTTTCAACTGGGTTTTTGCAGTCATTTCCTTCTCTATTTTCATCAAAAGCATTAGAAGGAGAGATTTCAGAGAAATGCCACATTTCTGTTTGTTCTTCTCATTTCTCTTCATTTTGTGTGTCTTCAGCTCCATTCATCTCATCGCATTTTGTGTGTCTTTCCCAATTGGAATTCTTCAACATCTCCACAAATCCATCGAAAACAAGACAACTGGGTGAAGGGCTGAGCCAAACATCATTTCTGATGAGTGGGTGTGAATTTTCATCGGTGTGGGATGTGTATGATGGTGGCATTGTCCCCTCGCTGAACAGCCCCTCATCGTCATTGGCTGCCTCGAACACCTCGTTTGTCAGGTGCTATCGCAGTCAGAATGTTGAAGTCAATGGGAGTGAAGGGAATCCATCGAAACCAGTAAGACAGCAGATTACAGACAATGGGGAAAATTCATTCACTTGGTGTGTGTGGAATGGCTCAAATACTACGGGAACAAGTTTTACAGTTTCAGATGGAGTTTCGAGTGGAGGGGCCATTAATATGTATAGTCTGTCATCTGGGACACTTTCAGTGAAACTTTGTTTGTTCAATGACTGCTATGCAAGCTATGCTGGGGGAGGAATAATGTGCTGTGAAATCAGCTCAATCAAAATTGAGAACAACTCATTCAATTCTTGCACGACAAAATATAATGATGGAGGAGGAATATATGTTGGCTCCATTACTTCGTGTGTCAGGATAAGTGGTTGCGAATTCCAAAAATGCAAGGCAAGCAGTAGAGGAGGAGGTCTTTGTCTGAACAATTTTAATGTTTCTGGATCTTCCTGTATTGAAACAGAAAATGGGAAAGGGGAGAGCGCTAGTGTGTTTGAGTGCTCATTCACTTCATGCTCACTTACAAATTCTTTTGGAGGAGGGATGTTTTTTGCTAATGTTCCAGCTGCATTCAAAATGAGGAGCCTCCAATTTCTTTCCTGTTCTGCAGTATCGTGGGGTGGAGGATTGGATCTTGAACCATACCAATCAACAACACCAAGCAACAACCTTTATTGCTATTTCCTCTTCTTCCACGATTGCAGATGCACTGATTCCACTCCATTTGGCCATGATGTATGTTTAAAGGATTATTACAATCTCTTTTCATCGAACAATCCGTTCCAAGAATCGTACACAACGAATAATGATGAAAGAAGATTATGCTATGCTTATTATTTGAACGATTGGTATTATCAACGTACAGAAAAGAAGAATTGGTTGAAGGAAGGAAAATTATTGTTTGTTGGAGGGAATGGAAATGACTTGAATGAATTATGTGGAATGAATGAGACAATGCCTTGTAAAACTATTGGATATTGTGTAAATAAATGCAATAACTTAATTAGTTTAGGAATTTCAGTGCTTGTTGGAAGGCATGTGAGCGAAGGGGAGACGATCAGTGTTGGGGAAAAGAAGATTTCTGTTGTTGGGAGAGGGAAGACAGTGAGTGTGATTGGGACGAGTGCGCTTTCGACCTCTTCGACAATGCTGTTCAGCATATCTTCTGGCCAACTGGAGGTGGGGCATGTGGGGATCGATCACAACGCGACAAGAAGCCCATCGCCGAGTGTGTTTGTGGTGTCACTGGGAAGCGGGACTCTTTCGCTGGAGGATGTGGTGATCGACTCTTCGACATCAGGTGGGAGTGGAATGACGAAGTGTGTGTTTGAAGTGGCACTGAAGCAGTTGAAGACGATTGATGTGGAGATCAAAAATATGAAAATGAATCAACCACTATTTGCTGAACCATTGTCAGCAGAATCGTCATCTGGAGAAAGTGTGCTTTGTAATTTAACAATTCGGAATGTGAATCGAACAGGAGGAGATGGGGTTGCGATGTCAAAGAGCGTAAAGGCAGGAGAGATATTTGTGGTGTGGAACACAACAATGGAAGGTTGCAAGTGCATGGGTGGAAGTGGCGGGGGAATAATGATCGACTTATCAGCTGGAGCCAAGATGCGCATAGGATCATGGTCCACATTTTTCGGAGGAACAGTGAAATATAACGGATGCAAGAGCAGTGGATATGGAGGAGGGGTGATGCTGTATCTGGCAGATAACTCATTTGATTTTTCAATAACATCAGTGAGGTTTGTTGATTGTGCTGCAACATTGGGAGGAAAGAATTTGTTTGTGGAAGCACAGGATTTATCAGCTGTTATCAACAGAACATCAATTGGATTCGAGCCAGTTATTGAGGTCAATGAAGCAGACTTGAATGAACTTTGTGGAAGAGAAAGAAACCAGGGAGATATGATTGTTCCACTTGTTGTGCTTCTTCGGACATTTTCATCGCCAGCATATGTGAGTGGGAGAGAACAAGGAAGTGAATTCAGATTGTGTGGATATGAAGATTACCCATGCAAAACAATTGGAGAAGCAAGTGAATATCGATATCCGAGTTCAAAGCGAAACGTCAGACTGACAAGCACATTTTCATTTGTTGAAGAAGTGAAGTTGAATGAACAGTCATATGAGATTGATTCGAGCAACAAAGATGTTGGATTGAAAGTTGGAGGAACAGGAACAAAAACACAAGAAGCATTGGTGATGAACAGTGTTTCATCAACATTGACAGGGATATTATTTGAATTGGGAGAATCGATTGGAGAGCGATCATCATTTGTTCATTCTTCAGGAGGGACATTGAGATTTGCTGATTGTGGGATAAAGATGGGAAATGAAGTTGATGCAGTGAATTATGAGTTTGCGAGTGCAAGTGGAGGGACATTATCCATTTCAGATTTCAGCATGGCTCATGTGAAATTTGGAATGAAGGCATTCATTGTTATTAATGGAAATGGGGGTGCTTCGATTGAGGATTCGTTGCTTGAGAATGTGGAAACAACAAATATGAAGGGATTGATTGATTATTCATCATCATCGAGTTCATTGACGATTGTGAATGTGACAGCACAAGAGTGTGTGATGGGAGGGAAAGGGCTGATATGTGATGAAAATGGAAAGAAGCTGGGGATGAGGAATTGCACGATTATGAAAATGAACAGTTTGGAGGGAAATGGGAGTATTGTGAGTGGAGAAGCTGGAAATGGATGTGCTGTTGAGGTGAATGAAGTTGTGATTGAAGGATGTGGAACATTGAAGGGATGTGGAGGAGGGATGAGTGTGATATTGAAGGGAACAGGAGAAATGCGTTTGGGAAAGAGTGGAGTGGTAACATCGTTTGAGAAATGTTCAGCTGGTAATGAGGGATCAGTTGGGGGATATGGAGGTGGAGTGTTGTTGAGATGTGAGGAAGGAGGAAGCAACTTTGTGATGAGTGAATTGATATTTGGAAGAGGTGAAGGAGCAAACACAGCTGCACATGGAGGAAACAATGTGTTTGTTGAAGGAGCAAATTTGCCACAGTTGGTGAATAATGTTTCATTTGACTTCTCATTTGAGATTGAAGGTGAAGGATTTAATATTGAAGATCTAATGGGAGCAGAAAATGGGAATGAGTTGAGATTGATTCCAGTTGTGGTGTTCTTTCGAGAGAAACCAAGTGTTGGGTATGTGAATAGGGGAAATGGAGGGATTGACTATCATAAGTGCGGATATGCTGACTTTGCATGCTCCACATTAACATATGCAGGAACAAATGTGTTTGGCACATCGCCAGCAACACTGAAACTGGTTGATAGAAGTTCAGTTATTGATGAAATGACACTCAACATTCAACAAATGAACATTGATGGAGATATTCCAAAGGCAAAGATTCGAATTGTCGAAGGAGGAGAGGGAGAGGAAGGAAATGAGTTTTTGATAAAGAGCGAACAAGCAATCTCATTTTCATCTTTGGCTTTTTCGATATCAACATTTGCCAGATCAGGAAAGGAGTGTGTATTTTTGTGCAGTGCAAACACATTGAGATTTGAAGAATGCTCATTTGGAGCAGAATCACAAGAGATTGGAGTGGGATTGATTTGTGGGAAAGGAGGGAAAGTGGAGTTGACAAATTGTGAATTTGAAAATATCCGAATGACCAAATCAGGGATGGTGACTTTTGATGGAGTAGGGGTTGGAGGATTGATTGATGAGGTGATTGTGAGGAATGTGACAAGAGAATATGAGGGAAGAAGCTTATTTGAGCTGAGAAATGGAGGAGATATTGAAATAAAGAACACGACGATGAATGAATCTCGTTTTGAGAATGGAAATGAGATTGAGATTGGAGAAGGGATTAATGCGAAAATCTGGAACTGCACATTCAAATCGATTCAGAGAGGCAGTGGGAACGGAGGGGTGTTGAATGGGAGAGTGGGGAGCGGGAAGTGTATGGATATTAACAAATGCGTGTTTGAGGAATGCAAATGCAATTCAGTGAGCGCAATTGGGGGAGGGATTGTTATGATTGTGGGAGATGGAGGGAATTTGTTGTTTGATGAAAACAAGATAAATGGATGCAGAGTTGCAGAGAGAAGCGGAAAAGGAGGAGGGTCGCATCTGACATTTGAAACAACGAATATTGAATACTCTATGAAGAACGACACTTTCGCGAACAATGTTGCAAAAACAGGAGAAGATGTGTATTTGGTGTGTGGATCACCATGGACGATGCTTCTTCCGGAGTTGTGGGAAGGGACAGCCACAAGAGTCACAGCAGAAAATAAGATGTGGGTGCTTGAGTCATCTGAACCAAGAAAAGAAGATTCACTGATCAATTATCTGTTTCCAAGATTGAGATCAAATTTGTTTGTGAGCAATATTGGAAACGAATTATCAAGTTGTGGAGCGAAAGAAAATCCTTGCTCGTCTGTTGATATTGGGTTTGATCGGTTGAACGATGAGATAGAGAGGATTATGCTTGTTGGTGCTGCTTCAGTGAGCAAGACTATCAACAGAGGTGGGAAAGGACTGACAATCAAAGGGAATGAAGAAACGAGAGAATTGGTTGTTGAAGAGGGAGGGAAATTTGAATTGACAGAAGGAGATGGACAAACACATTTGACTTTGTCACTTCTTCAGATTTCACTTCCATGCTCCTCCTCTGCAAGTGCAAGTGGTGATGAATCGATTGTGGAAGTGAGGATTGGGCAATGTTTCATTTTGGATTGTATGTTTTCAGGAGGAGAAGGGAATTCAAATGTGAATGAATGTTGGAAGTGGATAGTGATTGGGAATGGAGGGGTCATTCGAATAGAGAGAACAGAAATGAACGGGATAACATTCGAAGGATGTGGAATTGCAAGATTTGGAGGAGGGAATGTGATATTTGAGAACTGTTCATTGGATGGGATTGAGACCAGTGGAGGAGGAGTGATAATGGGAAATGGTGGATCGGAAGTGACATTGAGGAACATGACAGCATTGGGGTGTGTTGTTGGAGCAGGATCGCTGATAACGTCGAATGGAGGATCGAGTTTGAGGGTTGATGGAGAAAGCAGATTTGAGGATATTGAGACAGAAAGTGTGAGTGGAGGGTGTTTGAAGAGCGAGATGAAACTGAATGATTTGCTTGAAATGGGATCATCATCCATATTGAGATGCTCGGCGAATGGAAATGGAGGAAGAGGAGGAGGAATATATCTGAATTTGAGTGACGATTGTGTGAATAACTTTTCACTTTCAACATTGATATTCAAAGACAATGTTGCTGCCGAGGGAAGGGATTTGTTCATTTCGTGCAAGAAACTGAATGAAACAGTGACGAAGGAGAGGTTTGGATTTGAATACAAATATGAAAATGGAGAAGGAGAAGGAGAAGGTCAGGCAGTTGATATGAAAGGGATTGACAGAGCACATTTTGTGGAGAGTGTTGATCTTGGGCTGTTTCTTGTTGAAATGAAGGGAATGGAGGTGTGTGTGTCGAGGGAGGGGTATGACACATTGGGTTGTGGGAGCGATGGATATCCATGCGAATCGATGTGGAGTGGAATAAGACACAATGACATGAATGGAGGGGAAGGAGAAAGGAAAGTGAAAGTGAGGGATGAAGGGGCAATTGAAGATATCTATTCTTTCACAGATGCACTTGCGATTGATGGATGTGTGAATGAAGGAGATGAAATCAAACATAAGCCTGTTCATTTTGAAGGGACAATCAAAGGGAATTCTGAATCATCATCTGTTATTTCATCAACAGTATCACTCAGCTTGTTATCTTTGATGTTGCAGATTCCAAATCAATTTGATCCAAATATGGATTCATTGATCTCATCGAGTGGAGTTCTTAAACTCGAAAGCTGTTTATTTGAGATCCGATCATTGACAGCTGTTCAATACTCGTTGATAACCACAACCAGTGGAAGTTGCATATTGAAAGGATGTAGTTTTGTAGATTCTTCATTTACTATTTCACCACTGGTGATGGCTTCTTCAGTTTTGCTCGAAAACAGCAACTTTTCAAATATTGAGAACAAAGGCAGCGAAGAAGGAGGCGCTGCAAAAGTGACATTGCAAGGGAATGAAAAACTGGACATCAAATCAACAAATGCATCATCATGTTCGCTTTTAAAGAACAATGGAAAAGGTGGATTTCTATATTTGGATTGTCAGAATTACTTGAATGAAAATCCATTTCTTTTTGATGTTGACGTGACTTTTGAGAACAACAATGCAACCATAGGAAAGAATCTGTTTATTTTGGGAAGAGATTTTAATGCTTCTGTAACAAATGACTCATTCAAGTTCGATTATTCATCAATGATAAATGATAAAACTTTGTTTGTTGGGAGTGATGATTTTCATCAAGAAAAGGATTTGTTCATGTTCCTTGTTCCATACAGCTCAATTGAAATATTAATTTCATCTGAAGGATTTGATGTTGCACGTTGCGGAAGTGAAGAAGAGCCATGCTTCACAATGTGGAAGGGGATGGAAAACATGAAAAAGGAGAATGGAAATAAAACAATTCAGATTGAAGAATCGACAATTATTCGTGATTCATTCAACATGTCCAATTATCAGATCAAAAAAAGTGAAAAGATGGGAGAAGAGAATGTGAAAGCGATATTGAATTTTGAAAAGGCAATTGGAAGTCAGCTGGAATATTTCATGGTGAATGATGTTCATCTTGAATTGATGAATATCCAATTGCAACTAACATCGGGATTTGACAACTCAGCAAAATCGATTATTTCAAACAAAGGTGGAGATTTGGTGATCCTCGAATGCTCGTTCCATTCAGAAGCAGGAGTGAACAATGGATTTGATTGTGTGTTTGTGGATGTGATTGGAGGCAGCGTGGAAGTGAATGATTTTTCTATGGAATCGTGCAATATTGGAAACAGCATATTTAACATTCACGATTCTGGAGTTGATTGCCATTTTGTGAATGTTCATGTGAAATCGTTGAATGAAAGTGGAGGATGTATTTTGGCAATCAAGAAATTTGAATCAGGATTGGAGATAAATGAAGGAAGTGAAGGAGGAATAGTCCTTCAAATTGACAAATCATCATTTTCGGGAGTGAAGAGAAGTGACAATGGAGTAAGCATTTTGGAATCAAAGAGTGAGAAAAAGATTTGTTTGGTTGTGAGTGAAAGCAACATCACAGAAGACAAGGCAGAGTCAAGTGAAAAAGGAGGGGTGATATTCTTCACATTGGGCGCATCAGGATCAATGAAGATGGTTGACTCAACAATCAGCCAATGCAGCTGCACCAATGGGAAAGGAGGAGGGGTGTATCTGGCAACGGAGGAAACAGGGTTTCTTAATTTCACATTTATGGGAATGAAGTTCAGCGCAAACGCAGCAAATGTGGGGAATGACATTTTCATTGAATGCTATGACATCACATTGCAGATCAATGAAAGGCAATTTCAGTTTGATCTTCGAGAAGGTCATTATTCGCGAATTAATGCAATATATGGGAGAGATGAGTGTGATTATCCAAATGATATAGATCTAATTGGATTTGTGACTATCCATCAGAGTGACACAATTATTGTGGGCAGCGTGAATGGATCGGATGAAAAACAGTGTGGAACAAATGCTCTTCCATGTGACTCAATTGATTATGGGCTGATGCATATGACTTCAGATTTCATGAGTCTGATGTTCATTGTTGAGGAAAGTGTGATTTGTGAAGAAATAAGTCTGAAAGAAATGAGTTTGAGCTCGAAGAGCAGAGGCTTGTGTGAAGTTGAAGTGAAATCGGAGATTAAAAGAACGAGAGAGACTTTGGTGACAACAAACGGAGCAGTCTCATTGTCGAGAGTGAACTTTGAATTTGATTCAAATTTCATCTCTCACCATAAATCATTGATATCACCAGAAGAAGGAATTCTTGAAATTGTGAATTGTTCATTTGGCTCAAAACTATTTGAGGACGGATTTAATGTTGAATTTACAAATATTCCATTTCATCTTATATTCATGAAAAAAGGAGAATTACAACTTGATGGATGCTTAATATCAAATCTCATCCTTCATGAATCCGCATTGTATCTTTCATCTCCACTTTCATCAGTAATTGATTCATTAACGATTTGCAATTCAACAATCTCTCGTTCACTTATTGAAATTATTGAATGTGGACAATTGAATATCGACAGATTGCTTGCTGAAAATATTTCAGTTGAAGGAAATGAAGATTCATTGATATCTTGCTTGGCAATGAAAAAGACAATGCAATTGGCAAATTGCACAATAGGCGGAGTCAGTTCACAGACCACAAAAGGAAAATTGATGAAAGCGGAGAATAGTTTGGATGTGAAAATGGACAATTGCATTTTTGATGGAAGCTCAAACAAAAGAAATGAACAATATTTGAATGAAGAAGAAGAGATTTGCAGATGGAATGGATCTCTTGTTGAGATTGTGAAGAGTTCTGTGATGAGGAAAGTTTCAACAATCACAAATTCACCAGAAGGTGGAATAACAATGAGAGGTGGAAATGTGATTATTGAGAAAGGAGAGTTCATTGACAACAATCCATCAATTGAAAAATATCCATCACTGAGAAGAAACATTATTTGTTCAGATTCTGGAACGTTGAATGTGAGGAGTTTGAAAGGAGGAGATGGATGGGAAAGAAACACATCTCTTTGGATGTTGAATGAAGGGTGCAGTTTTGAAGGGATTGCTTCAGAGAGAGATCCATCATTTTTCATCCCTGTGTTGGACAATGTGGATGCAAAAGAAGAGACAGATAGAATGAAGCTGACATTCAAAGGGATGCTTCTTATTCCATGCAATTTGTCATTCTCAGTTGTGAAGAGGAAGGGAGAAGAGAAAGAGATTGAACATTATGATTTTGATTCAAATGGGTTTTTGTCAGAAAGAGAAGTTGAAGGGAGAGTGGCAAAAGATCTTATCAGCAGTTGTGGAGATGAAATCGAGGTGAGTGTGCATGTTTTGTTTGGAAACGCAGAATCTCCATCTTCAACACAGTCATTCATTCTGAAGAACAAAAGTGAGACTGAACCAAAAGGGAATGAAAAAATTGTTGAAGGAAGAAAAGAAGGAAATTATTCATGGGCTTTGATTGTTTGCATTGCGATTGTGGTAATACTATTAATAACATTGATTATATTCATTGTTCGATGGAAAAAGCAAAAGAGAAGAACGAAAGAATTGGAAGTGATTGTGGAAGACACAGTGAAGAAGGATCCGAAGGCGTTTGAAATGGTAACGATGGAGATGTCTCCCGAGGAGCAGTGGCGAAGAGCAGAAAGAGAGGCAGAGAAGAAGAATGATGAGAGAATGAAGAAGAGGGTGTATGATACGAATATGCAACATTCTGAATCATCCGAGCATCTTCTATCTGAGAGTGGTTCAACTGAATACATCTTGGGAAGAGATTCAGATAAGATTCCTCAATGGGCGTTAGAAAAGGAGGAGGAGGAAGAGATTCGAAAGAGAACTCCTTCACCATCCATCTCATCCACTTCAACCACAGACACTTCAGATACTGAATCCACTTTTGTTCGAAGGGAAGATCTGTGTCCAACCACCTCGTCGATGTCGAATCTGGTGGATGCAATGGCCTGCTCATCGCCTCATGAGAAACTGATTGTGGATCTGAGGGATTCGCTGTTCATGCTGCTGCATGGGCGGAACAAGACGAAGGAGATGGCGATCGGGACGGTGGAGGAGAGGATGGCGACAGGGGCGCAGATCCTGTTCTGGGTGGGGAATGTGGCGCTGCACTCGTTTGGGGAGATGGAAGTTCCGCTGGAGTCGCTGGACAGGCTGAGTCCGCACATTGTGCTGTTCTCGGAGCACATGGTGATCTGTGTTGTGATGCACTCGGGGAGTTCATCGTCAGAGGATTCGGACTCGTCGTCTGTGTCATCGCTGAGCGTTGTCTCGTCATCGTCGAATGTGTCGGTGATGAGCGAGAGGTTCACAGACTCGCCGCCGCCGTCGTCGGCGTTTGAGGATGAAGAAGGGGAAAAGGAGTATTTGCGGTGGAGGGCGCCGGAGCTGCTGGAGGGGAGGAAGACGCATGCGACAAAGAAGTCTGTTGTGTTTTCGATGGGGATGATGCTGTGGGAGTGTGTGGCGCTGGCGATCCCGTTTGGGGAGTATGATGCAGAAACGGCGGGAGAGAAGGTGAAGCACGGAGAGCGGCCGGGGGTGTGGCGGGATGAGTGGGCGGCGGGGGAAGTTGTGGAGAGCATGGTGCGGCAGAAGGCGGGGGAGCGGGCGACGCTGGTGGATGTGAAGCGGGAGCTGTTCAAGCACTTTCCGTCAAGGGCGGTGTTTGTGACGATGTCGGATGCAATCGACTGCTATGGGTCGGGGTGGTGTGGGAGTGGATATGGCAGGGGCGAGTCTGGAAGCAGAAGCAGAAGCAGAAGCAGAAGCGAAAGAGGAAATGAGAATGAGAAAGAGAAAGAGAATAAAGTTGGGTGAAAGCTAATAAAATGAAGTTATATGAAAAAATGAAATGAATTTGAAAGCGATCTTTTCTCTTCTTGATTTTGGATGCACTCCTTTTTGGAGAGCCACTTTTTGTTTTTTCTGTTGTTTGTGTTTGTGTGTGTTTGCAATTGTTGTTTTTGGTTTCTGTTTTCGGTTGAATGTTAGTATGTGTGTATGTATTATTGTTAAAGTTATGTTATAAGAATCATTGAACCCTTTTGCTTGAAGCTTGAAAAAGAACAAAATGGTTTGTTCGAAATTCTTTGAATAAACACAAAGTTCTTTGTCGACTTTTTGGCAAGGGGGATATGTGTATGTGTGTGTATGTATTACAAATTATCTTTTTCTGAGAACGATATTTTTTAGTAATGTGTTATTTGAGTTTCTTTTGGTGTTTTGAGTTGATTCAACATTTCATTTTTTTTCAAGCAAATTTTTATCGAATAAAAATTGGCAATATGTTATATTCGTTTCAAAATGAATGAAAAAAGTTAAAAACTGTTGCACAAAGATGAATAAGACATTATACAATGATGATAATATGTGATGAAATTGATGCCATTTTTGATAATGTTTTTATCATTATTTTAATGCTCATAAATTTCTAAAGATTTGATGGATAAAGACATTTCAAAAAACATAAGTGAACAACTAATCTTGAAATTAGAGGTTTTTGTTTTTTATTTTTTCCGAAACTGATATTCTAATTTTTTTAGAAAAAGAAGATTAAATGAAAACTTATCCATCAAAACATAAATTTCGATTGCTATGAAATAAGTCTTTCTGATTTGATTTCATTATCAGAGAAAATGAACTTTGAATGCGAAAGTGTAAGATCAACAGGAAAAGATTATTTCAAAGATTCATTTTCTTCACTTAAATTCGATAATCATTATGCAAAGCTATCTTTTTGTTCTTTAAAGGCACAATGCATTATCCACAAAGACAATCTCCTTCGCAAGTTGTTAAATACAAAAGAATCAACTCAACGTTTCAGTTTCATTAATATTGTCATAACAACAAATCAATAAGAATTACAAAATAAATATTTGTGAAAATATTTCAAATGTATTTTCATTCAAAAACCAAATTTTTATAACCTTCCTTTCAAACTTTGAAAAGCACAATATTCACGACTTTCGTTTTTCTCACTTCCGCTTTCGCCTTCTGCTGTTTTTCGCACTGTCTTTTGATTTGTTAATTTTAAGTTTCTTGTCCACATATTCATCATCATCTTCTTCTTTTCTATCATCATCTTCTTCAAATGAACTATCTATGCCTATTTCTTCATTGATATCGCTTGCATGTTGCCTTTTAGTCTCCTTATCTTTTGCCATTTTCCTTTTTGAGATATTGTGCTTGTCATCATTGCTTGAAATATTCGATAAAAATGAATCGTCACATTCCCCTTCACTTTCGAATTCCCTTTCTATTTTCTTTCCTTCATAATCTGTCTTTCCAAATCTTTTCATCTTATCCTTTCCGCTCTCTGTAATCTCACTCCTTTTGCCTTCCTCACTTTTGTTGGTTTTCGCATCGAGTGTTCTTGTCAATTGCCTTTTGCTCAATCTGTCTGCTCTAATAGTTTTTCCTCCTCCTTTTGAGTTCTTGGCTTTTGAGCATGCGTGTTTAATCTTTCTTTTGTTATATTTTGAAACTTTTGCGTTGTCATTATCATTATCATCATCATCATCTTCTTCTTCTTCTTCTACTTCTTCTACTTCTTCTACTTCTTCTTCCTCTTCTTTGTACTCTTCGCTTTCTTTGCTTTCGTCCTCTTCATTTTCAAAATTTTCATCTTCATCTCCATCCTCCTCCTCATCTTCTTCATCTTTTTCATCTTCTTCTTTCACCTCTCCTTTTCCTCCCTTTTTATTCCTGGATCCCTTCCCTCCACTTTTATCTGCGGCTGTTTTTGGCTTCTGCTTTGATTTATGATAGCAAGTTTTTTCTGTGTGCCTTGTTTTGAAGCATCCTCCTTCTTCCTCTCCAGCTCCAGACTCAATTGTTTCTTCTTCCCTCGACTCACTCGTTCTTTTTCTTTCTGTTCTTGCTGGTGCTCCTCTTTTGTTTTTTCTCTCCATATTCGCCTTCGACTTTTCATTTCGATTTTTCGTTTTAAAAATATCTGTTGCTTCCATCTCGGCTCCTTTCTCCCCTTCTTTCATCCCTTCAACTGCTTCAATATCATCATCCTCTTCTCCATCACCTTCATCATCAGATTCATCTTCTGTTTCTTCTCTCTCTCCTTCAGGCCATCCTCGTTCTTCATCGCTCTTCTCCAAGCACGACGAGCAGCAAATAAACGAATAAGTCTTCGGAGTCTTGTATCCAAACCGTTCCAAAGCGCTGTATCCTTCAATAGGCACAAACCCTTCTTCCACACACTCGTGGCACCAAGAATAGGGGCAGAACAGACACCGAAGCAGCAGCCCTTCCGCCTCTGCCCCCGAACGATCACACACACAGCACCGGTGATGCAGGCAAATAAAACGCGTCGGCAGCCGAGCTGCTGCTTCCATGTAGCAGTCTGTGTGCATCGCCGAAGGGCACTGGTGGCAGCTGATCGAATGCCTCCCTTTGTAAACACCCGGGATGCTTTTCTTCGTGTGCACAATCGGCTTTCGCAGCTGCGGTCGATGTTTGTTCATTGGTACTCCTGGCTTCGCACAAGACGCTGTTGAATTGTTTGTTGTGAATGGAGTCTTCACGCTTCCAGGCAAAGGCTCTGATGAAGTGTTGGTGTGAGATGGTGAGGTGGGTGCAAAGTCTGTTGCTGTTGTCTGAAGTGTTTGAGCTTCAGTTTTGTTATCTGATTCCTTCGAGGGTGCAGCTGCTGAAGATAATGAAGACACACAAGCATCAGCATTTGCTTCTGGATTAACACTTTCATTCTCCTCATTTGCTTTGCATTCGCTGTTGTTGCTCTGATTTGCTTCTTCATTACCAGCTTTTTCTAACTGATGTGTCTCTGCAGATGCTTCGCCTTCCTTTTCTCTTTTCTCTCTTTTCTCCTTTTCTTTTCGATCTTCCTCCTCCTTCATCATGTTGCAAAGCAGCTCAAGTTGGTTCTTCATCCCTTCAATCAGCTGTGTTGCCAGCTGCGCTTCCTTTGTTGGTCGCGTTGACACTGTCGATGACCGCAGGCTGCGTGTGCTGACAACAGGCACACTCAAACTTGACCGAGCACGAGAACCAGAAGCCGACCGGCTTGGTGCAGGCGATGGAGGTGAAAACAGATCATCTTCGCTCTCATTTTCGCTGACTTCTTCAAACGGGTCAGAATCCATCTGTGCAGCATCCCCTTTCGTCTCGTCGTTGCACTCCTTGTCCTCATCAAAAAACGGGCTGTCGTCGCTTTCTGACAATTCATCTTTTGTTTTTTGTTCCTCACTTGCTCTGTTCTGTGATTCCTGAATTCTTCTTTCTTTTTCTTTCTCTCTTTCCAGTTCTCTTTCTTTCTCTTTCTCTCTTCGCTTGATTTCTTCTTCTTGTTTCTTTCTTTCTCGTTCTCTTTGATTCTTCTCCTCCCTCGCCATATCTGCCCTCTCCTTCTTTTCTCTTCCTTCTCTTTCTTTCCGCTCTTTCCGCTCTGTCACCGGTGAATCTTCCTCCAATCCCCGCTGGCAGAACACACAATACCCCACATGCTTAACCTTCTTTCGCTTCATTTCCTTTTCCAGTCGCTCTCTCCTCCGCATCTCTTCGATTTCCTTCTCTCTCCTCTCTTCTTCAACCGCCCACCTCGACACCTGCACCCGCCCAACCCCTTCCACAACAACTGAAATCACCATCGATTTGTTCTTCCGCTGCATTCGCGCTCTTTTCTCCCTCCAAATTGCTCTCTCTCTCTTTTTGCGGTCTTCTTCCACCATCTCACTTGCTGCTGCCAACGAATAATCCTCGTCTTCTCCGTCTTCTTCTCCATCTCCTTCTGACCCTTCTAATCCCTCTTCAACTGCGTCGCTCTCATTCTCATTCTCATTCTCATTCGATGAATCGTTTCCTTTCTTTTGCTTTTGCTTTTTCTCAACTTTCTTCTTGTTTTTCGTTGATCCCTTCTTTGCCTTCTTCCCTTTCCTGTTCGAAGAAGCCTCGCTTGAATTCGCACTTTCATCTTCCTCTTCCCCTTCCTCATCTTCCTCATCGGAATTATCTTCGTCATCATCGGCATCACCTTCAGAAGAGGAAGAATCAACCATTCTTCGCTTCCCTTTCACTGCTCTCACATTTCTTCGACTTCCACTTGCCTTATCCTTTTGGCTTTTATTTGACTTCCCTTTTTCTTTCTTCTTCTGCTCTCGTTTTTTCTTTTCCTCTTCCTTCTGCTTCGTCATCTCCATTTCAATCTTCTTCTCTTCCAGCGCCTCTTGCTGCAGATGTTGCATCACCTCCATCGTGAAGAAGTCGCTGTTCCCTGTTTTGTATCGCTTCCCCAGAAACGTGTGGAAGTCAAACGGATCGACAGTCACCACAGACGAGCCTGCAATCTTCGCTTCCTCTGCATGGCCATCAGCAGACACGGAAGAAGGAGACAAAGACAGAGACACGTTGGCTGAAAAAGGCAAAGTGGAAGATGATGCTGATGAAGAGGCTGATGAAGATGACTGAATGAGAGACAGCAGCGTCTGCGCATCGTCAGATGAAGAAGTTGCCATGAATTCACTGGAACCAGAACTGTGATGCGATGATTCATTGGCTGCTTCGCAATGACTCGATTTCTCAACTTCCTTCAGAGAGAAAAGAGCAGCATCAGGCGATGCAGACGCAGGCTGCTCAGAAAACAGCGGAGATGGAGAAGGCGAAAGTGTTGGAGTCAGCATTCCAGATGAAGTGGACGATGAAGTGTCTGCAGGTGAAATGTCTTCATTGGTGTCTGCCAGGGCACGCTGTGGCGACGGTGCAACCAGCACAGGACTGGAAGATTTGGTTGAGGCAGAGTAGTTGGTTAATGCCATTGTCGCTCCCTCGTTCTCTCTTTGCACATTCAACAAGTCTTTATCTTCTTCTTTCGCTGGCTCATCTTTCGCTTCCATCTGCTTCGTCGACTGCCTCTCGCCTTGCTCCAATCGCTGACTCCCCTCCTTTTTCCGTCGCTGCTTCTCTTCTTCCTCGCTGATGATTTTCCTCGCTGTCTCCAGCGCACTTTCTGCAATCCCATCGATCACCCACTGCGGCACCTCCACATCCACCCCTGTGGTGTCATCAACAATCACACTCTTCGCACCAAACGCCACAATCTCACTCAAATCAGACGATGTCATCTGGTCCAAGTCATTCAGCGTGGGGTCTTCGTCTCCATCTTCTCCTTCCCCTGCTGCACTCCACTCCTCATCCCCTGCCCCTTTCTTCCCTTTCTTTTTCCGCCCTTTCCACTCTCTCCCATCGTCTCTCAGAACCAGCGCCCCCATCACCTGCTTCCGCTCAGCCATCTGCACAACCCGCTCTTCACACGTGTTCCGGCAGATCAGCCGGAACACCTTCACACTCCTCGTCTGCCCCAGCCGATGCGCCCTGTCCTGCGCCTGCTTGTCCACCGTGGGGTTCCAGTCTGTGTCATACAGAATCACCACATCTGCTGCCTGCAGGTTCAGCCCCAGCCCACCCGCTCGCGTGCTGATCAGGAATATCCACGGCGACTGCTGCAGCTGAAGATACGGATCCGTAAACTGATTGAGTGTATGCGACTTCTGCGAAGACTGGTTTGAGAAAGAAGCAGCATCAGCATCTTTTTGCTGAGAATCGCTTTTCGCTTCATCAGCGCTGCTATTGCTGGGTGCTTTGTAATGCACATCATTCCTGTTGAACTTCGCAATGTCGAACACTCGCCGTGCCAAGGATGTCGAGCCATCCAGTCTCAAATACTGAAATCCTCTCTGAGAACAATACTCCTCCAATATATCCAAAGTCTGTGTGAATTGCGAATAAATCAACACTTTGTGTATTCGTTCGGGTTCAGAAGACGACTTCTGTTCTGCCGAAGTTGAAGTGACTGAAGAAGAAACTGTTTGCTTGTCGTCTTTTATGTCAGATTGACCAGATAGAATTCCAGTTTCAACTTTTGATGATTCTATGGTTTCCTTTGAGAGATCAATTTTCAACTCGTTTCCTTCATCAACAGCCTTTTCGTCGATGCTGTTTTCAATTGAGTCATTGGCTGCTCGCAAAAGCAATTCGTCGCCCTCATCTTTCAGCTTGCCAAATTCCATCTCATCAGCCAAAAATTCTGTTTCGTCATTTCTCAAGTTCATTTTCCGAGTTGTTGCAAAACTGCTTCCTGTCTGTCTTCCTCTTCCTTGTCCTCTCCTTCTGCCTCTTCCTCTTCCTCTGCCTTCTCTTAGCCTCTGCTCTTCCTTCTCCTTCTTCTTTTGATCCTCAATCTCAAGTCTTAATCTCTTTTCTTCCTTCTCCATTTCCTTTCTTTCCTCCTTCTCTCTCTTTAACCTAAGCTTTCTTTGCTCTCTTTCCCACTTCCTTTCTCCTCGTTCCTTCCACTTAAACAGATCTTTCCCTCCAAACAACACTTCCCCTTCTGTCTGCGATTCAATGCGGTCGTTCTCTTCCTTCATCTTCGTCAGCAGTTCATCCAACACTCTTAGCTTTCCTGACGATCTTATCAGAGCTTCTACACTCCAATCAACCTCCTCTTCGTTTTCATTCTCCTGCTGCTTGTCTTCTCTGAATCCATCGTTCTTCAATGAATTCACCTCTTTCTGTGCTCTGCTTTTGCTTCTTCCTTCTTTTGATGGTAATTTCGTTTCATTCCCGTCTCGCAGTGTTCCGTCTTGCGATATGTTCATTTGATCGTTGCTGAGGAACAGATACGGATGATTGCAGCACTTTCTCAAAGCAATAAGCAGATTAGACAGCGATGTTTTGAGAGGCGGTGAAGGAGATGGTGAAGGCGTGGGAGTGGGTGATGGAGAAGCAGATCGAACAGAAGGAGAGGAAGGAGCAGATGGAGATGGAGACAGAGATTCAAATGGATCAGGCGAATCACTCGGAGAAATCGGAGGCTCAGAAGGAGTAGAAGTTTCATCTTCTCTTTCTTCTTCTTCTTGGAACTTCATTTCTCGCTCGCTTTCTCTTTTCTGCTCTTTTTCTCTCTCTTCCTCCTCTTTCTCCCTTTCCTTCACAGCTAAACTCAGCAATCCTGCATTCATTTCAAGAAGCCTCTTATAAAAATGCACCTGCATCCTCGACAGAGGAACATACACTTTTACTTCAGCTTTTGGAGGAAGATTCAGAACTTGGCTCTTTAGTCGTCGAAGCATCACCCGCTTAAGAAGAAGATGAGCAGCTCGCATAAGCGACAGATCAATGACATTCGAATTGGAACTGGAAGAGAAAGACGAAGAAGCTGATGAAGATTGGTCGTATGCATCCAGTCCGTGATCAAACACATGAGCAGAGACTAGCACTTCTGGATACAAAAAGTTCAGAAACGCCCACAGCTCATGCATGTTGTTCTGAAGTGGTGTTCCAATCAGCAGCAGCCGTCTCATTGACCTCAAGCGCCTAATGGCCTGCCCAACAAGCGTCCTTTCTGATTTGATGCGCTGACAC
The DNA here is from genome assembly GCF_001643675.1 of Monocercomonoides exilis. NCBI lineage: Eukaryota > Preaxostyla > Oxymonadida > Polymastigidae > Monocercomonoides > Monocercomonoides exilis. The sequence goes on from NW_027150550.1 coordinate 574,593, forward strand.
TCGTCCAGAATGATGTAGCTCCACATCTGATGCTGCAGCCATCCTTCGCATGACAGCATCATATCGTATGTGGTGATCACTACATCAATTGTCGGGTCTCTTTGAAACGTTCTCATCTGCTTTTCACGCTCCACATTCGGCCCATGCAACTGCTGCACCTTCAGTGACGGAGTCCACCGCGCCAGCTCCGCCTGCCACGTCGGCAGCACAGAAAGCGGAGAAACAATCAGATGCGGCCCGCCTTCGCCCCGCTCGTTCTTCAGCGCAGCCAGAAACGCACACACCTGCACTGTCTTTCCCAGCCCCATTTCGTCTCCGAGAATTCCACCTGAGCCGTTGTCGTGCTGCTTCAGCAGCCAGCACACCCCCTCCCGCTGATACGGGCGGAGTGGAGCTGTGAGGAATGGAGGAGATGGAGAAGTTGTGATAGATAGCTCTGATGGATGAACTGTTGGAACAGGGACAGATTGGGGAGGGTGTCCTTCATTTGTTGCTTTGTTCGATTCAACTGATGAGGTTGCTTCAGTTTTAACATCTGTTTGCGCTATTTCAGTTGTTGAATGAGAATTTGGCCCTGATGTTGCAGTTGATGTTGGAATATCCATTTCATTTTCTTCATCCTTTGTTTCTTCATTTGACTGTGTAACACTGTTATCTGATGCCTTCAGTAAATCTTGCATCTCGCTCTCCTTCTTCTGCAGCAGCTCTTTCCTCATCTCTTCTCTTCTGTCCTCCAACCGCTTCTTTTCTTCCGCTTTGAGCATCAGCCATTGCTGCTCAGGCACCCCAGGGATATGCACTTCATTCAGATCGATGCGCACTCCTTTCTTTTTCTTCTCAATCAGCTCCTTCACAGCTTCCATCACAGCGCCATGATCAAGCCCGGCTCTGTGGCACATCCTCAGCAGCAACGCTCCTTCCAGGTTGCGATCAACTGGACGCAAAAAGGGAACAAACACATCCCAATTCAGCGCATAGAACAGAATTCGTGTCCAGTAGAAGTGCTTTTGCTTCAGCGGATCGCTTGAGGGACGTCGTGTCGTTCGCTTTGGCAGCGGCATTGCCAAAGACTCGGAGGATTCTCCGGCTGAGGCCTGTGGTTGGCTTTTAACAGGGGCTGGAGGTGGAGTTGGCGGTATTGAATAGGAAAGGGCAAAAGACAGGGCGGATGAAAATATCGGTGTTGTGAGTGTTGGAGGATGGCGAAGCAATTGAGATGGATCATTGCGCAAATATCGAAACAGCGGATGTCCAACAGTAGTTGCCAATTTGCGAAACTGCTGAAGAAGATGAAGAAACTGCTCTTGCGCTGATTCTGGCAATTTTTTGAATCCGTCAGAAATTGTTAAATATGAAAGAGAAACAAGTGAGCGAGAAAGTGATTGAACCGCTGATTCTTCAGCTGGAGAAAACAAATGAGATCTCGATCGCAAAGAAATTTCGTTACTAAATTGAAGTTCGAATTGCTGATGAGGTTTTTCTTGTTCCTCCTTTTTATTTGACAGAATAAAAGAATAGATCTCATCCAAGATCTCAGGAGAACGCAAATTCTTTGTTTGATCTTTGTGAGCATAATTCCCTCTCCTTTTTGTTCGAGTGGGCAAACTTGGAGAAGGATTTTGTAATTTTGTTGAATATTGAGGCCTTTGATAAGCGCTTGAAGATAAAGAAGGAATCTGAGGAAATGAAGGAAATGTATTTTGAGGCTTCACGATATTTGTTTGATTTTGTGAGCCTAGTGGCTTAAAATTAAATTGGGTTGGTTGTTGAATTCCAGCATATGGCAGAAAGTTTTGCTGAAATGGAGGAGAAGGATTTGGGCGAAGGTTTTGCGTTTCAAATAAAGGCATTGGTAGTTGAGGAGGAATAGGCGGTACGCGCATAGAAGGTACTTGAGAGAATCCTCCAATAAAATTTTCTTGCCTTCGCGGAGGGCTAAGTTCAACGATTTTTCGCTGAACAGGTTTTTTAGGTTTTGGCTTTGCTTTTGCATAAACTACAGGTCTTTGAAAATTTTCTGCGAACATTTTTGTATTGAATGGAATTGGAGCTGTAGGAACAGCTCCGGCATTTTGAATGATTCCGGGATAAAAATAGTTCGGCAACATGATCTTGACTAATAACTCATTTTTTTCTTCTTTAAAATGTTTTTGAAAAAAACATGAAAATCTTTTTTCAACAACAATAATTTTATGATTGAGAGAAAAAATCAATTTTGAAAATAATGATGTCTTTTTAGTTATGGTTAGAAACAATTTTTGATCATTATTTATCGTTTAACAAGCAATGCAGTTGGATCCTTTGCTGCAAAAACATATTTCCTTTTTTTATACTCTCATATTTTCACCTTTACCCTCGGTATATGTTGGAAACGATTCAATTAGGACAACATTTGTTCAATTCGGAATAACGGGATTAGCTTCTCTGAACAGCTTGTCTATTTTATCAGAAACAGAAAAGCAAAGTGTTAGAAACTGGCTTATTTCGTGCTATTTACCTGGAAATGTTGAAATTGGAAAAAAATTACCAGAAAACATTATTCCTTCAGGGTTCAGGGGCTGTACATCTAGCGGAAATATTTTCGATGCAGTTAATGTATAAAATATATTTATTAATGCTATGCATTTATCATTTTTCATTCTTTTGAAAATTTTCATTTGCAAAGCCTTCAAAGCAAGTCAGTTCAAATGATTATGCAACAATTTCATCAACTTACTCATCGCTTTTATCGCTCAAAATGCTATATCCGAATGAGCCTCTTTCAAATTTTGTAAATACAAAGCAAATTGCTTACGATCTCAAGTTTTATCAAAATGAAGACGGAAGGTTTGAATTTGATTTGAAAAAAATCTTTTTGTAACTTGTTCAATTATTTTTTTAAAAAAAAAAAATAGTTTTAACTCAGAGCCAACGGCATCAGATTCTGACGCGCGAATGTGTTTTTGTGCATGTGCATGTGCTTATTTATGCGGAAAAGATTTTGATAGTATTGACAAAGAAAAACTTATTAATCATCTTCTCTCGCTGCAATCATATGAAGGGGGATTTGGCGGACGAGCAGGGAACGAGGCGCATGCAGGATATACATTTTGTGTAGTTGCTGCGCTGAGCATGTTGGGCGCCCTTGATCGAATTCGAGACAGAGTGTCGTTGGAGTGGTGGTGCTTGCAGAGGCAGAGAAGAAGGGGCTTCAATGGGAGAACACAGAAGCTGGAGGACGTGTGCTACACGTGGTGGGTCGGGGCTACTCTCAAACTGCTCAATATTGGTTTGCTTTTTAATTAGAATTTAATTTAATAATTGAGTTGAAATTTTTCATTGTTATAATTGGCATTTCATATATTAAAAAATATTAACATATCATTCTTCATCACTGTTACCCACTTCACAGAGCAATTTGCATCTCCTCTTCGTCTGCTGTCTTTCATTGCAGAGTGCGAAGATTGCTTCAGTGGAGGAATCCACAAGGACGAGATGTCATTCAATCCTGATCCACTTCACAGCGGATTGGGGGTGATGGGGATGAGCCTATTTATGGACGCTGCACAGCAGGAAGCAATGGAAATCATAGAAGACATGGAAAAACAGAACAAAGAAAGAAAAGCAGAAAGGGACAAGAAAACGGAGAATGAAAAGGAAAAAGAAGAAGAGTCAGAAAAGCCACTTCTTGAAATAATAAAAGAATACAAGAAAGAATATTTTCAAATTCCGGTTGATGATTGGTATGTTCAAGTTGATCCTTTGTCCAACCCAGAAAATGCGAGAGATATGGATGACTTTGATATTATGGAGCTGCAGGAGTTGATAGACGCGTTTTACGCGCCTAGTTCTGAAATGGGTGATTCATCGATATTTCCTACCACATCGCCTTCATGCTGCCCATCTTCTTCCTCCTCCACGCCTTCTTCTTCTCTTTCTGAGCTTCGAACTCCCTTGTGCCAAAATAACCCCCATCTGCTGGAGTACAAGCACCACGCTTCATATTGGATTGCGACACCTCCATCGCATCTGAACAGCAACCCGACCCTTCCGATCAAAGCATCGCTGCCTGAAGACGACGGCCGAACGCTGGTGGAAGAGCTGCGGCTCAACGTTCCGCCGAGTCTGCGGTCGTATCGCCGCTACTCTTCTGTGTACAGCGACGAGCGCGTTGTGAACAGCCGCGTGTGGGAGCTGGTTGGAAGTGGATTGTGCTTTGCAAGGAGCGATCCACTGCTTGTGATACCAATAAGACAGGTGGATGAGAAGGATACGGAGAAGAATGAGACTTGCCAAGCTCAAAAAGTTGAATCAACAGAGAAAGGGAGCAATGAGCAGGAAACAAGTGCCAAAGAGAATGAACATGGCAACGAGGGAACTTTCAATGCTATTGAACGAGCGATGACTATTTTTACGAGGGAGATCAAGCGAAAGATGGAGATCAAGCGGAGTATGAGAGAAGGCGTCGACACTGCAGTGCCATCAGACAGCAAAGAAGGCAGTTCAGCTAGCTCTGGTGAAGCAAGCGAAAGTGAGGCAAATCAAAAGGAAAAAGAAAAAGAAGAAGAAGAAGAAGAAGAAGAAGATAAAAAAGAAGAAGAGGAAAAAGAAGAAGAGGAAAAGGAAGATCCAAAAGCAAAATATGATCGAGAATTTGCAGAAAGAAAGAGAAAAGAAGCGGAAATTAAGCAGCACATTGAAGATGAGAAGAAGAGATTGGAGAAGATGGGCCAGCAGTTTGCTGAGATGTGTGAAAAGGAGATAAAATGCGACTGGCAAAGAAAGCGGTTCCACGATGGACTGATTATTCAATCAAAGAGGAATCAGATGAAGGAAGAAGAAGACAGACTCAGCAACAACTTGAAAGAGTTCACAAAGGAAGCACTGAACCAACTTTCGCAGATTGGGCACAAGAATTTATGAATTTTTGCGGTTTTGTAATGTATATTTTTTTTTCTTTTTTTCTTTAATTTATATTCACAAAGAATGAAGTGTTATAGCTTTGCTCTTAATCTTAATGATTTTTATTTTTTTAATCGGTGAAGATATTCAAAAATCAAATGCGCATGATTTTATAGAATATTTTATTATCATTTCCTCATCTTCAAATTGAAGTTTTTATTGTAAAAGAAAATTATAAAAAGTCTTTTTAAATTTGCTTCCCCAGATCAAGCTGCAAATAAATTGAGTGCGAAGTTTCGAAACCCAATTATTGCTAATGTAGATCTTTCTTAAAGAAAAGCAAAGAAACTTAAAAAAAATGCTTAAAAATATTCACATACGTTCCTCTGGAACGCAGCAGACGTTTGACAAAACACAAAAGATAAACTAACCGCAAATTACAACTCAAAAACAATGCTAACCAGATAATGGAACAAACAAATAAAAAAAGAAAAGGAAAAGGAAATGAATAAATGAATGAATGAAAAGATATGATCATGTAAAAAACTCAAATTCTTTCAAATAAAGAGAAGCAAAGCTAACTATTTACCATCAATTATAACGCTGTTCCACACAGCACGAGAATTGTGTACAGTCACGCCATATGAATGAAGAGGAGGGAAGACAGAAAAAGAGGAGGCTGTGAAATAAGGCGAAGGGACAGGCGGATTAAGCAAAGACTGAGACTGCAGAAATGCCCTGCTCGACATCATTCGTGTGACTGCTGTTGATTGGCGTTCGACGTGGGGAATGTTCAGCTTGTCAGATATGAATGCAATCCTCTCCTTCTGCTCGTCAAACATCGTCTTCGAGCCATCTGCACTTATCCGAAACTCCCGAGCAGCACTGACGACCCAAGGCAGCAAAGGAGGAGGGCACGACGAGAAAGAGCAGAGATGATCGAGTGTGAAGATAGGGCCAGGGCGGAGTGGGAGTGGATTGGCTGGTGGAAGATGGAGAAAAGAGGATAAAGAAATTTCAGAGCCAAGAGATGAGTAGAAGAAGGGAGGAGTAAAAGTCGAATGTAAAAGAGTATTGAACAAGAACAGTGGAAGGGAAGAGATGTTATAACGAGATGTATATGACAAAGGAGAAGACAATGCATACGAAGAAGCGCATGATGCTGAAGAAGTGCAGGCAGAAAACACAGAAGAAGCAGGCAAATTGGCATAATAAGTTGTGAGTGAGGAAGCTGACGAAGATCGAAAGATACTTGATGATGTCAGGCGAGGAAACTGCGAATGTGCAAGTGTTGATGAAAACGGATCAGGCAACACAGCCAGAGGAGAGTCAGGGCAATACATTGGAGAAGCAGGATTCCAATAATGGTTTCCAACTCCGACATCATTCGGATGTGCCAACGAAAAAGAAGATGAGCGGACAAAATGATCCGTTTGCAGAGTCGCATCATCAGAATCAGCATCGAAAAGAGCTGAACGTGTCAATTTTCGATTGCGCGGAAGAGATGCTGTCATTGCCCGTATGACAGGCTCCCACTGTAGTGTGTCCTTGCTGATTGGTGGATAGCCACATTCAGTCTGCGTCCATCTGTCGAATCCGCAAATTGAGCCTGGCTGTTTGGGAATGGGTGTTTGAAAGAAGCATCGGGCGGAAAAGCCAACAGCACCCACTGGAAGCAAAGGCATGTTGACTGACGCAACCGAATTTGACTTTGCGTGCTTTCCTTTCTTTTTCTTTGGCTGCTCAATTTCTGTGATCTCTAATGATGAAATGGAGTGAACAGATGAATTGTCTGCAGATAAGTCTGCTTTGCGTTTTTTCCCGAGCACGTCTTCGCCCAAAGAGTTAGCTCTTCCTCTGCTTAGCGATCTTGGCTTTCTAACTGTCGATTTCATGTACTCAGCCCTTTTGGCGTCTCTTTCTTTTCGTTCGCTCTCCTCGTCAATCGCTTTGACTGTGAGTGAAGCCGTATTCAAGCCACTTGAGTTTATCGTGTCCCACCAATAGTAATCGTTGAAGTAGTCGCTCACTCCGTTTGGAGACGTTCTCTCAGCCCCGACTCTTTCTTCAGGTGGCGGATCGCATATCCCGTGGATGCTCTGCTCTTTCGCTCTGAGACGCAAAAGATTCGCTTCTTCGGTGCGCGGATTGGCAACTTGTGGAAATGCCTCGTCCAAAATATCCCCGCGCAGGAGAAGAAAACCAGAGTTGCGAAATCTGGAAGAAATTGCAGTTCGAATGGAGTTCTGCAAAAGCATCTCGGAAATTTCATCATCACTACAAATGCGTTTTATATCAGCAGATTTTTTCTTTTGCTTCTGAGGGAAAGCATCCATAAATGCGGAAGTAATTTCTGAAAGATGCGAAGTAGAGTATTCCTCTTCCCCTTCATATTCGTCATCATCATTGAAAATGGAAGAAAGTTCTGGATGCTGTGGATGCTCCATAATACCCTTCCGCTTTCTTCTTTCAACGCGCGGAGACAAAGCCAGTGGAGAAAGCAATCCTTTAAGCGGCTCCTCCTGTCTGTGCATTTCAGGATCTTTTATCTCTTGAGGCTCGGCAGAAATTGTGCTGGACTCAAACTTTGGAGTGTGCGCATAGAAGTAATTATACGATTTGTTTCGAAGAGTGTTGAACATTTGCTGAGTAGATCGAATGAAAGAAAACGCTTCTGCTTTTTTCTTCCCATCAGAAATGTCTTTATCAACAGACTTTTTGTCGCTTTTGCTGTTTGTGTCTTCATCCTTAACTTCTTTCGCATTAGCTTTCTTGCTCTCGACTGTTGCATCACTCAAACTTTTTGACTGTGAAGATTCTATCACCTCAATTCGCTCCATGTTCGACTGCCATTTGTTCCATTTCTTTCTCTTTTTTATCTTATCTGCTTCCCTCACCAGCACCGTCTGCTTTTCATGCTCTGCTATTCGCTGTCCCATTGCGTACAATATCGATTCATAATGTTTGTTCCCTGCCCACATCGTGCCTTGCTTGTCAAGCAAGAACACGCGCCTCTCCGGAATTCCTACGCTCATATACGACACTGTGTCTGTAGCCCTGTTTCCGAATGCAGCATACAGATGTCCAAACTCAGATGGGAAGCAGTCCTGCACCTCTCTCAAGCACATGATCTTGAAGAGATCAGGACGACGCTGAAACACTTCCAGTCTGAGCGAAGAGTACAACGACATTGGCGATAAAAGAACAGGCCCCACAGGCATTGAATACCGAACAGACTTTTGGGGAGGAAGTGATGTTAGTTGTGAAAGCACTTTTTGTTCTTTTACCACTTGCTGAATTGACTTTAGGTATTTCTTCGTTCGATTTGCCAGGCCAATGCCTCTGCTGCTTAAATAAATCACATCATATCCTCTCTCAAATATTTGCGAATAAAGCATGGCAATGCCCTTCTGAGCCCAACTGACTCCGAACGATGGGAAAATATGGCCCATCAAATCAGATCGAGTTACTGTACCATCCACATCGCTCACAACAATCCTACTCCAAGGAGAAAATAAAAACAATGAAGATGTAATAACAGTTGATAATTTATGAGGCTCTTCTTCCAATTGTTTGTAATATGGATCGACAGTAAATGTAATTTTATTATAGCCATAATGAAGAGGTAATTGGAAAAGTTGTGAATGAGATGGAAACCTTGTTTTCCTTAAAGAGTTCAGATTTGAAGATTGATTCGAAGTGCAAGATGGAACTGGAGGAAGAGGAAAATACGGATCTAATTCTGGTGTGGATATAGAAGGATTTAATGTTATTTGACAATCTGTTGATATCGCTGCGGAAGCTGATGGATTTGTAAGCTTCAAAATGACTTCTCTTGTTGCTTCATCGAACAGCGGATCAACTTTTTGGTAATCTTGCTTTTTCATATTAACAGGATTCTATGTTGAAATTTGAATGAAGCGTGAATCAAAGAATCTTTCAAAAAATTCAAACTATCGGAGTCAAAAAATAAGCCAGTCCTTCATAGCTTAAATGCATTTCTAAATCTGTTTTTAAATCATTCACATAAACTTTTACAGTTCTATTGTGAGTTCTTGCTGCTTTAAGAACTCCAAATCTCACGCTGAAAGACGTTGAACGAAATAAGCCATCTTCCCCTTTAACCACAATAATGTCAGCTGCGCCATTCAAAATATTGTGGTTTAGTTTTTTCATTATTTATTCTCACCAATGAAAGCGATGAGCAGCTCCAGTGAGCTGAAAAAAGACAAAAATAAGTTCTATAACAGAAAGATTTTTTTATGGGCTTTAATAATTCATTTTTCATAATTTCAATAACTTCAGCAACTATTTTTATTGCATACTAAACAACTTTCGATTTATGTTTATATCGATAACATTATCAAAGAAGCAAATTTCTATTTTTATGATTTTTTATTAATCTGATTTTGAATTGAAAAAAATATCACTCAATAAAAACTCTTTGATGCGACTTGATATTGTAAAAGCATCTAAAACGACAAGGAAAAAGCAAAAACATTTCTATTAAATAGCATTAGAGTCTCTATTTCAATCAAATGTGCATTGAAAAGCACACAAAATAATTATGTTCATTTCACCCTCCAAAAGAAAAAAAAATGACTACAAAATGCTTATTTTAAATTGTTTATTTTTTGTCAGAGTAAAGAAGTGGTGCATTTTCCTTGTAAAGATCATTTTGCTTCTTTGATCTTAATTTTTTCACAGCAATAACTGCAGCAGTTATGCCAATAATAACAACCATAAGACCAAACATCGCTCCAATAATTGCCATTGACACTCTCTTTTCCCTTTCCAGCCTTTCTTTCTCTTCTTTGTCATGCTCGTTTTCTGGATCAGGAACATATTTCGGAATCCAGCTAAAATCAACTGGGGCGCATGTGCTCTTCTCATCTCCAAACTTCCCTTTCAAATAAAATCCGTTCGCACACCCAGCAAAAGCGCATGTGCTGTTATCAAACTTTCCATTCACACACTTGTGCCCGTAGACTTTGTGCGAGGAAGCATCTGGAGCAGGGCATTTTTCTGCGTCTGGCAGCACCTCCCAATCAGCACACCGATCAAAATATGGAACGATCTCTTCGATAATCTTCTGAATGCCTTCTTCAGACTCGTCCTGCGCTGGCTTCGGATAGTGTGGATGCACCCAGTCAACAGGATTCTTCTTGAACTCCAAAAGATCTTCTCCTGTCTCGACATCTTCTGCCTGGTTTGACCCAGCGTTTTTCTCTTCATAGTTCCAGCTCATAATCTCGTGCTGTGTCCATCGTTGCTCAGTTGTATCGCGGACGAACGCAGGTGGGAATTTGGTCACATCAATAATCTTCCTTGTTTCAGGATCTTCAGCGTACTCTTGCAGTCCGGACGCAGCAAAGACAGTCCCTCCGGCAAATGCTCCCACATCGTAGTGAGCATTTTTGAATTTGGGATTGCCTCCGAGCCCCACAAATTTATTTGTGTGCATTTCCTGTTGGTGTTTGACAAAGCAGCAGCATGTCGAGCCGCAAAGTCCGTCTGTCACTGTGATAATGTCCTGAGGCGCAAACAGGGCAGTGCCATTGTTCCTGCCTGGATACTTCTCCCATTTCTTGATCGTCTCCTCAAACACGGCTGGAGTGTAAAACGCCATTTCAAACTGGCGCGTGTATTGGCGCGTGAAGGTTTCGCCTCCTTCTTCAATTGGCTTGAATTTCTTTTCAACAGTAGTTGAGTACCATTCATCTCCCTTCAGTGGCTTGTGCGTGTCTGGATCATTGAAATAAGTCTTATCATCTTCTGGTTCGTAATCTCTCAGTTTCGCAAGCTCTGTGTTGATGTCAGAATGGAGCATATCATATCGCCCATAAACAGGAAATGCTGACGGAAACATGAACTGATTCGTCTGCATCCCAAGCATAACATAGCCACCTCCATTGCCTCTGACATCCACAACCAACTTTTTCACTTGATGTTCCTCCTTCAGTCGTCTCAATGCAAGTCCAACCTGATTTCCAAATTCTTTCAGGTCTGAAGGTGAAAACGTCCGAATCCACATATATCCTATTCCAAGATCTCTATGAGCATATGCCACAACATTCGCTGAGTTAATCACTAATGACATTGGATATTCAAGATTTGCTCCTTTTGCTGATGAAGTATTTCGCTGTTTTATTGGTGCTCGATGCACTTCGTTTGGTGGAAGAATTTCTTCGAGCCACTTCCGTGTCTCTTGCATCTCTCTTTCAAGCAACAATTCCCTTCCAGTCAAGTTTTTAAATGATCCTTCTTTTTCTTCTAATGTCTCCATCACTTTAGGAGCATTATGAATTGGGCAGTAATCATCAAGCTTTGTTATCGAACGTTTCTGTACAATACCATACCAAGGCAATTTTACTGTCTTTAAAGTATGAGCATCATCTCCATCATCATATTCAACTAAAATGTTGAGAGATTCCGGATAAGGATACAACGATGCAAGCCTTGAATGGAATTCTGAAGAAAGTGCACGATTCAATCTAGCAGCAGGATATTTCGAGTGAGCAATATTCTCTTCTGTCCATTGAGAAATAACATCAAATGCATCTTGAAGTCCGTCTTCTTGATCACTTTCCATGGACAATCTCTTTACAATTTTTTCTTCGATTGACACGCTATCTTGTTGAGAAAGATAGTGATCTGTAACTCCAGGAACATTACTTCTAATAGCTCGAATTATGAGATTAGTATTATCTTGATTTGGCTCTGCAGTAAAGCTGAATGGCAAAACATATCTAAAATTGTTTGTACAAGGAGGAGTGAATAAGGTGTGAGGATCTCTCATAGTTTTAAGTAATTTAATGAGTTTGATATAATAATCATAAGCATTTTCATCTGCCTCATCAACTTTAAGATTATCAAGCTCTTTTCGAAGATCTAATGATATATCTTTATGAGGTTCAGGAGGATTTTGCATTTGTTCAATCAAAACATAATTATCCACAAATCCTTTTATTCTATCGGTTATTGTTTTTATCTCGTCGCTATCTTTGTCAAACTTTATTGCATAAATATTGAAAAATAACACGAAAAGAATAAATATCCGTAGCACACTGGAAGAGTTTTGAGGCAATCAATTACTTTTTTAGCTTCATAAAATTCCTCCAATTTAAATTCACACAGCTCTTCAGCAAGCGAAAAATCCAGAAGCAGCCAAATCAGTGCAAACATTTTAATATGTTCTTCTTTTGGAACAGATCAAAAAATTTTTTTCTAATATCGGATTAATTTAGAAATGAATTTTGGATATTTTTCTTTTCTTATAAAGCTTCTTCATTATCGAAATTTTTATTTTGTGCATCGGAAAAAAATACCATGTGATGAGATACAGAAAAAACATTTTCATCTTATTTCTCACCTCGATACATTCAAACTTAAAACAATCATTAATCACATACAAAACAGAAGTGAAAATCCTTTCTATTATAATTCAAACAAAACCAATTTATTTAATATGATGAACAAAACAAAAGACTTTAGTGTTGGAAAATCCCTTTCAGAAAGATTCTTTTACTGAAAAGAGTTATAAATTAGTGTAAATTCATAATTGATTTTTTTTTTTCAATTTTTCATAAAACAATTTTTGTGTTAAAGTCATTGCACAAAAAAAATATTGAACGTGGAAAATGGAACAAACAAAGTTGAATGTGGACAAAATAGTTTATATTTACAGATATCGCAAAAAATTCCGGACATCGCACAAAATACCGGACAAGATCGATATCTCAATAACCACAAGAAGAAAAATTCTGTGAAATTTCCTCTTAACATATTTCATCAATACAAGCTCACGTGACATACAAGACCTTCAGGACAGCTTCATTTGTGCTCAGAAAAAATTATTATTTAAATTTCGGAGAAACTCAAAAATCAATTTCTCCGAAATTTTCAAAATTATTTTATCTGAGCACAAATGAAGCTGTCCTGAAGGTCTTGTATGTCACGTGAGCTTGTATTGATGAAATATGTTAAGAGGAAATTTCACAGAATTTTTCTTCTTGTGGTTATTGAGATATCGATCTTGTCCGGTATTTTGTGCGATGTCCGGAATTTTTTGCGATATCTGTATTCCCAATAATAATTTGTAATTTGTTTGTAATAAAACATTGAAAGTGAATTCTTTTATTAGGGTCAGTAATTTATCATAACCCCTTTTTTTAATTGGGACCAAAATTCTCTGGCTCTCCGGAGCACTTTTCGAAAAAAAAAATAACAGAAAATTTTGAATATTTAATTATAAGCTATTCCAAAAAATATTTTTTAGTTTTAAAATTTTAGTGAAAAGATCTGGAGTTTTTTGTTTTATTTTTTTCGATCAAAGACTTGCTCATATCTCAATGAGCTTCTTGTTTTGAGATTTTTTTGTGTTGTTATTGTTATTGAACATAATATCTTAATAATTTTGGATATTTATTGTTATTCAACACTTCGTTTTTTTTTTTTTTTTTTTTTTTTTTTTTTTTTTTTTTTTTTGTTATTTATTCCATTTCACTAAATTACGAAAAAATAAGAAAGAACAGTGAAGTTTGGTATTGTCATGTTTTTAAATTTTAAATGATAGTTGAAAAATGATTGTAATGCACAACACAAAATAAATGATGAGAAATAATGTGATTCGAAGCAAAAGAGACAAAAATACTCAAAAACAGGTTAATTTGAATTATTATCACTGTCATATAAATTCAAGATTTTCTTCTTTTTGAATTCATATTTTTGTTGAAAATTGAACGATTTTTGGAAATTTCATTGTTTGGAACATATTAATTTGTTTGAAAAAATCTTTCGATTCAAATGAAGTGAATAAAAGATGTTTGAAGTTTTTATTTGATTGTTTTGCAAGTTTTTTAGGATAAAATTTTCGGGAAAATGAACTTCTCTTGTTTTGTTCTACTATAGGGTTTTCCTTCGAATCGAAATATTAGGTTTTGGGTTTGCGTTTAATTTTTGTTTATTTTATTTTTTATGAATAGTGTCAGGGTTTAAATCCTGAAATCAATTTTTCACACACAAAAAACGTGTGTTTCGTGATTGCGCAAGATGAAAGGTGAAAATAATAAATATTTAGATGAATTGAGAACTTTTGTAATTTTCTTTCCAACAAAATAAAAAAAAACTTTGAATTATATGAAAAATTAAAAATAATTCTTTATATGGGACAAAATATTTGTCTTCAGGCATTTTCATTGAAAAATTATGCACATACGATAATCTTGTTGTGATCAAATAATTTAAAGAAAATAAGTTTATTTTTTGAAATTCATGTGAGGTCACAAAACATTTTGCAATTATTTCAATGATGTTTGTTTACAGATATGAAAATCAAATTTATTTTGAAATCTGGTAAAGTTAAAAAATGTTAAAAGTGAAACAATTTTTCCATGCTTTGTGCATAAAAAGCTTGAAAGTCCGTATTTTCCCCCATATAAGTTGATTTCAATTTTGATTATTAGAAATTAGTTTAATCATAACCACAATATCTTCGAAATTTTGATTTTTTTCATAGAAAAAAAGGATTTCTTAAAATGGAAAACTCACCACTAGCATGTTTTACAATATTGTATTAAATCATTTTATCTCAGAAAATCCGAAAAAAAACGAGTTTCTGAATGTTTCTTTAAGTTGTGATTAACCGAACCAAAAAATTTCAAGAACCGACAAAAAAAACGTGTTTGAAAAATTACTGACCTTATAAAACTCTAATGGATTTATGCAAAGGTTTTCTTTTATTTCATAAAAAATTGGAATTGCTCAATGTTTTGAATGAAGAGAACACGAAAGCTTTCTGAACAGTGTTTTGTTATATGGAACGAAATATTCAGTAATAAAAATTTTGCTCCACACAATATTTTCAAAATTTTTTCTCGATTAAAGAATTTTTCTGCACTTTTTTGAATTGCTAAAAAAAAAAGAAAAAGAAAAGAAGAAGAAGAAGAAGAAATGATAATGATATGATTGCAGGAAAGTTTGGAACAAACTTCAATTTCTTCATAATTAAAAATATTTTACGCCAATACAGTCTGTCCGTAATTAATGTTGATCTGTCCGAAAATAATGTAGATCATACCGTAAAGTTAAAAAATTATTGCAGAGCCATTATTAATAGAGGATAAAAACAAAAGAAGAAGTGTCAACAAACTGGTTTCTTTTTAATTGTTTCTTTAAAATGATTGACATTTGAGATACAATTAATGAAAATACACACGTTGCATTCACGTTTGCGTTTCATTTTGATTGTTCCTTTGCGATCATTGTTTGATTGTGTTTCTTTTTTTATTTCTTGATCTTTCAATAACATTCAGTTTTAAAGAACAGGAAATAATCAAATTGTTATTGTGTTATGATTCAAACTTCCTGAGAATGGTATGAGCTTGTATTTATAATTCTATTGAAATCATTTTGTGTCATATTTTATTTGTTGGTTCGAAATCAATAAACTATTGTTTTTCTTTGTTAATTTGCAACGTGAAAGATGCCCTAAATATTTTTAATAATCATTTATGATTTTTATTCAAGAATTCCTTTATTTTTTAAAGACTATTCACATTCACTATTATTGTTTGTAAGTTTTATCATTGGAATATGTCTGACTTTATTTCAATTTATAAATAGAGAAATATGAAACATATATATTTTTTTTGTCATTTTCATTTTTTCATTCAATCAATTTTTCAAACTTCAAAACAAAACAAAGAATATTCATGATTATTATTTTTTCTATTATTTTATTGATGAATGAAGAAAATGTTTCAACTGGTTGAAATGAAAAAAGTCAAAGATTGTGAGTTATTCATTACAAATTCTTTTTTTCCAAAACCAAAGGCCATACATCGTTTACCACACGCATGATTGTTTTTCTAACAACGCGTGCTGAAATTTTCTGAAAAGCTTGAAGCATTGTAGATATAAAATGAGACTCATCCTCCCATTTCAACGAGTTTTCTTCAACTTGGGCTTTCCAGATTCCAAAAATGTTTTCGATAGGATTCAGATCAGGGGAGTAAGCTGCATTAAACAGAACTTTGTGTCCAGACTGTAATATAATTTCATCAGTTTGAACATGATGAATCGACGCATTATCCATGACAATAACCGATGATTCAAATGATTTTATGGATAGCAAGAATCTTTTCAAATACGCTTCAAATAGTTCGTGGTTTATTGTTTCTCGAATCACTTCTGCGTATCCCATTCCGTTCATTGAGATTGAAGTGATGGCAGTGATAGATTGAAACAAAGGAGGAGGAGGGACAAGCACTTTATCTCCTTTTTCCGACCATCCGTACTTTCTAATGCAGCTTATATTCCAAGAAGTTTCGTCAATAAAAAAAGGAGCAGCACCATCCCGCTGATATTGGAAAAGCTTCTCCACAAAGTGTATTCTTTGGAGTTTATTTTCTTCTGAATTACCAGCTGACGGTCGTATAGTAATTCTTTTAAAAGAAAACAACGGAAACTTGTGTGTATCACTGTTTCTTTCTGTCAAAATTTTATGAACCGAAGATTTTCCAATTGAATGGCCTGCATTTGTCATCTCGTGTGCAACTTTTCTCAAAGATGTCAACGGGTTAAGTTTCATTTTTTCTCTAACTGTTTGATTCAAAGTGTCATTATCGACTATTCTTTTCCTTCCTCTTTTTTCAAACGGTTGTGTAATGTCCACACCAACTTGAAACTTTGATGAAAACCTTGCAGTTGTAATTTCAGTGAGCAAGCATTCTTTGGCATACCACGATTGTGTCTTTGCCTGACCATGAACATGAAACAAATCCGTAAGCTTTCTTCTTTTTTCCAAAATTGCTGGAGTGTATGGTTTTTTGTTGATAAACGTTTCAGAATCATTAGCTTTCTGTATTTGTTCGCTTTTTTGTGCTTCGGCTTCTTTTTTCTTCAATTCTGCTCTCATACGAATAACATTGTGAATACTGTCTTCCAGGGGATGAGTGAAGGGCATTATGACTGGCCTGACACCATATTCTTCTGTAGTTGGGACATTTTGAGTGATCAAAAATTTTTTTTGTGTTGTTCGATCATCCAATAAATTAATATTGCTCATAAAGATATTTTTTCACTGTTATTATCAGATATTACGGTTTTATAAATTTGACACAATTGAAGGTTTGATCGACATTATTTTCGGACAGATCAACATTAATTACGGACAGACTGTATAAAAAGTCCACCCATATTTATTTTATAAAATCATAACCCATAATATAATATCATGATGAGTTGTTTTGTTTTTATTTTTTTGTTCTGCGCAAACTTATCTTGTGATGTTGGAGAATTCTATTTTCTTGAAAATCCTAGTAAAAACTGCTTCAGAAAAGACGTTGTTGTTCGTGATATTCTTGAACCACGTTGCGATTGTGAAAGAAATCGAGAGTGTCTTGCTGAGAACGCATGCCTTCATCAATCACACGAAATTCACAAGGACAATAGAAAGCACTCATATGAACTTGCATCCATTTCAGCACCAGTTTCCATCTGCAATTCTTCTTTGAGTTTTTATTCTCTTCAATTAAATCCCAAAGGAAACGGTACAGTTGCATCGTTGTCTGACCAATCAACGTTTTTTGTGGGCAGTTGTCTGCTTTCTTTGTCCCAAGTGTCGGGTGCCGATTTTGTTCATTCGTGGGGCGGGTCAATGTGCTTTTTCAATTTGTCGTTGGCTCTGTCTGGACCGAACTGCCTTGTTCATTCGCTGATTTCGTTTCCTGAAGCAAGCGCACAGCAGGCACATCGAAATAGCATCAAGCTCATGGGCTCTTCGTTTTCGTCCTTCAGACTGTTTGATTCGCAACCGCTTGTCCAATCTTCGTGCTGTGATGTGATAAAGATTGAGCTCTGCTCCTTTGAAAACATATCTCAGGAGCATGCAAGGAACAACGTTTCTTCTGCACAATGTTCGTCATTCACATTGGCATCGTGCATCATTTGCTCGATCGTCAACCCAACAGAAGGCTGCATTGCACCAAAAATATCAGATGGATCACTTCATTTTTTGAATTCTTCGTTTTTGAGATGCTCCAAAACTGCTGGCCAGAAAATTAATCACACAGGTTCGGAGAACACACTTGTGGACAACTGCTTGTATGAAGACTTTAATGGAGATTGCATATCTCACGAGTCTGTTGGCTTTTGCTATGTTCACAATACTGACTTTATGAATGGAACAGCATGCACGTGTATCTTTGAAAGAAATAGCAGCGAAACTCAATCTTTGAACAACTCTTTCAATTCAATAACAACTCCCATTTACGCATCATGTTTAAATCTTTGTCAGGGAACTGGTCCAATGGCAGTCCAAAATAACAATATGACATCTTGCGAAGCAATTTGGGGCGGAGGTTGTTGCCATTTTCATAGTGGATTTTCAAATGCAGATATAATATCAGATTGTTCGTTTAAAAATTGCTTTGTGACAAGTAGTAGCATTTATTGCAATGGAGGAGGAGCAATTTGGAACGGAGAGGGGGCAAAAGTGTCGTATTCAAATGTTGCTTTTGAAAACTGCTGCGCCAATGAAACAGTTGGAGGGGCAATCTATTTTGATTCAAGAGATGGATATTTGGAGCATCACAGTTCACTTTCTTTTTGTTTATTTGTTGATTGCGATGCACTTGGTGATGGAAAAGATATCTATGCAGAAAATCCATGGCAAGATGTGTTAACGGAGGATCGTTTTGTTTCATGTTGGACTAATGCATCCTCTGAGTCAAATCGTTTGGTATTTGCAATTTATGGAGATAAAACATCATGGATCAGAAAACCGAGACATATATTTGCATCTATGACTGGTGTGAACAAATTTTCATGCGGCTGGGAGAATTCACCTTGTCAAACATTATCATATTCAATTGACACAGCTTTTGCATCAAACAAAACCTTTCCAATTCACATAAAAATTGGAGCAGGAGTTTATACAGAGAAACCGCTTGTGATTGATTCTAAATATCTGGTTTTCGAAGGGTCAAGCAATTTTGGAACAAAGTTGAGTGCCAGTTCTGTGAATGCCAAAGCGCTTGTTGAAGTGTCATCTGGGTATGCCTCTATGCTCGGGTTATTCATCATCAGGAACTCTTCTGCGTCGACTGATCTGCCGTTGTTCTCTGTTTCTTCAGCATCTGGGGAGCTTGTGTTCTGCTTGTGCAAAATATCAGCTGAACCATCGCAAGTTTCTCCATTCACAACAGCATTTGCAGCAGTGTCGGCTGGTCTCTTGAACATGTCGAGCACGACTGTTGAGTCGATGATATTATCGGATGTGTCAGCTGTTAGGATGGAGTCGTCGACGCTGCACTGATTCAATTTCGAGAATGCGAGTTTCGGAGGCATCACGCGAGGCGAAGGGAGCGGATCGGTGTTTGATGTGACTTTGGTGAGTGGGGATGAATTGGATTTGGATGAGGTGTCATTCAGCGGATGTGTGTGCAGCAAAGGGGATGGAGGGTCTGTGAGCTGTGTTCTGGAGGGAGGTGGGAGATTGATGCTTGGCACCACAAAAAGAATTGAAATGGAGGGATGTGGAGTGCCGCAGGACAGCATCAGGAAAGGAAAAGGGGGAGGAGTGCATCTGAAAGTGGCAGGGCGTTCGTCGAGCTTTGCGATATGTGATGTTGGGTTTGGCAGATGCGCAGCGTGGAAGGGAAACAACATATTTGTTGATGCGATCTCGTTGAGCGTGTCGATAACAAGGAGCACATTCGGGTTTGTGGAGACAGGGATGAGTGACGATGATCTGATGGGGTTTGAAGAGCAGTGCAGGGCAGATCCAGTTCCGCTTCTGGCATATCTGCAGGTGTTTTCTGGGGCAGCTGTTGTTGGAGGAGCGAAAAGGCGAGATTTCTCGGGGTGTGGGACAGCGAACTATCCGTGTGGGAGCATTGGATATGCAGCAGGACTTCGGTTTGGGAGCAGGAAAAGAATAATCACGCTGAATGGAGACTTTGAATGGACAGAGTCGGTGGTGTTTGATGCGTTTGAGTGGGAGGTGAAAAGTCCCACGAGAGGGCAAGAAACAAAAGTGTCGAGCGGAGGCACGAGCACAGCGGAAGGAATGGTGACTGTTGAGATTGGATCGCTCATTGCGAACCTGAGCTTTTCAGCAGCTGCGGAGCTTGGGAGGCATTCTTGGTTCATATTGTGCCAGTGTGGCGAGCTGTCGATGGCTGACTGCTCGCTGAAATGCTCATCGAGTGGAAATGTTGCATTTGGGTTTGGGTTCATAAAGATAAACGGAGGGAGCCTGCTATTGAGCAGATTTTCCACAGCATCGCAGATTGAGTTTGGGTCTGGTTCGCTGATCAGTCTGTCTGGAGCAGGGATGCTGAACTGCGATGGATGCACGATGAGCAGGATCAAGAGGGCGAGTGGAAACGGGGGGTGCATTTCGATTGAGAAGAACAATTTGCTGGGAAACAGCGGATGCAGGGAGATAACGATTGATGGATGCACCTTCAGTGATTGCTGTGTTGGTGGGAATGGAGGAGAAGGAGGAGAAGGAGGAGGGGTGAGCGCCTGGCTGGGTGAAAATGACATTCTGGTTGTGAATGGGTCGAGCTGTTTTGAGGAATGCCTTGCGCCAAGTGAAGAAGGATCAGGTGGAAAAGGAGGAGGAATGTGCATCCGCTGTGGGGATGGATCTTCCTCTTTTGAAATACGGAATGGAGTTGAGTTCTCAAAGGTGAAAGGGAACAAGGCAGAGTTTGGAAAGGATGTGTTTGTTGGGTGTGAGAGTGGGGTTTTGCTCTCCCAAATGATCAATTCGTCTTCGCTCGGATTTTTTGATTCGAGGAAGCTGCCAACAGACGCTTTGGGCTTGAGCGGGAGTGAAAATGGAGGTGATTCTGTTGTGATTCCTCTGCATGTGTATCTTTGCCGTCTTCAATCCGAAATTATCACAGACAGTGGAAATGGTGTTGATCACACACACTGTGGATATGCTTCTTTTGCATGCTTATCAATCGATTACTGTGTTGGGAGCCGAATAAGCGACACATTGCACAACATCAAAGTTGTTTCAAGATCAGTTATCCAGCAGGAAATATCGATCTCTTCCACATCAGCGAATATCTATTCTGAGGCGCTTGTGCCAGTTTCAGTCAGAGACACAGGTGGGACAACTCAGGAAGGGCTGGTGATGTGTCTCTCTCCTGTTTTTCTGTCGAATCTGTCGCTGAGTGTGCCGAGAGCATTTGGAGCAGCAAGAAAAGCATTTCTTTTCTGTTCATCATCGCTTTCCATTGCCAACTGCTGTGTGGAATGCTCCTCAGAAAATGCAGGCGATCCTGTTTCTTTCAGTGTGATCTTTGTGAAGAGAGGAGATCTGGTGGTGAGTGAGTTAACAATGGAAGTTGGTGCAACATTCACATGTTCGCCAATTTGGATTTGGGATTACAATGCAGTCAGAATGGAGAACAGCAGCGTGTGTGGAATGAAGAGGATGAATGGCGATGGCGGGTGCCTTTTTATCAACGAGGCAAATGGAGATGGCAAAAGCATCACAATCCAAAAATGCAACTTCAGTGGGATGTGTGATGAAGGGAATGGAATTCGAGGAGGGGGAGTCATGGGGGATGTTGGGAGCGGGAATGCTTTGAGCGTGAAAAGCACAAGTTTTGAGAACTGCATGGTGCCTTCGGATGGCAGTGAAAATGGAGGGAAAGGATTGGGGGGTGGGATGTATCTCTGCTTGAAGGAAAGCATCGGAAGCCTCGCCTTCGATAATATTTCATTCAGGAGCTGCAATGCCTGGAAAGGAAAGGAGCTGTTTGTTGATGGAGAAGATCTGAGGCAGATTGTTGGAGATTGGTTGCAATGTTTCAAAACAGAAACCATCCTGGAAGAAGACATGATGGGGTTTGAGAGAAGCACAACAAATCGCGAATTCCACATTCCGCTCATGCTGTATTTCCGAGCATTTGAAGAGCCTTGCTTCGTTGGCGGAGCAGAGGAGAAGAGCCTTGATTACACAGGATGTGGGTTTTCGGATTATCCGTGTGGAACGCTGCCATATGGGGGTTTTGTGCGATTTGGGGATTCGAAGGCGGATCTGAGGCTCACAGATCGCTTCTGCTTTGCTGATGCGATTGTTTTGAGTTCACAAGAGATGGACATTGATGCAGGGGCAAACGGCACAGAGATAAATGTGGTGTCTGATGGAGCAGGAGAAGGCGAAGGACTCATCGAGACAAGCAATGCAATCTCATTCAGTGGAATCGCATTCAATGTTTCGACAACATTCGCAGCAGCTGAAAGAAAGAGTCTGTTCCTGTGCAGTGGCTCAGCCCTTTCGCTGGTTGATTGCTCGGTGAGCGCACAATCGAAGAAGATTGGGTTTGGATATGTGATTGTGAGGGGTGGGAGTCTCCATGTTCTGAGGGGAGTGTTGAACGAAATAGAGCTGGTGGGAGCGCCAGTGGTTGAATTGAGTGGCAGTGGCAGCAGATGCACACTGGAAGATGTGGAATGGAACAACCTGAAGACGGGATCGGCTGAAGGGCTTGTTGTTGCGAAGTCAAGCAGCCACGTTGAGATGAAAAACTCGAAGGTGTCAGGGCCGACGAAGTTTGAGAACCATGGGGTGCTGTTTGTGGAGGAGTCGTCGAGTGCAGCGGTTGAAAAGAGCAACTTCAGTCTTTTGACGAGGAACGAAGGAAACGGGGTGGTGATTGTGGGGAGAGTTGGAGGGGGAAAGACGTTGAGCGTGGACTGTTGCTCATTCACAACGATCAGCTGCATGGCGAGTGGCTCTCAAGGTGGAAGTGTCATCGCAAGTGTGTCTGCCAATGGGGAGCTGCTGTTCAACAACAACACGGTTGAAGAGAGCAAAGTGAGGAAAGTGGATGGGCTGGGGGGAGGACTGCACATGGAGTTTCTGAGCAGCGAGGTTGGATACTCGATGAGGAACAACATATTCCGGAGCAACGATGCGATGCTGGGATACGATGTGTATCTTGTGTGCCCTGCGCCGCGGATGACGATCGACCGAAACAAGTGGGCAGGGTCGGCCACAGAAGGCCAGGAGGAGGAAACGATGTGGGTGATTGACCCATCATTTCCGGATGGGACAGACACGCTTCTGAAGTATCTGTTTCCGAGAGCAGACGAAATAATATATGTGAACACGCTCAATGGCCAAACAGACAAGTGTGGGGCCGACGATTATCCTTGCATTGAGCTGTGGTATGCCTCAAGGATGATGACCGAGGAGAAGCGGATCCTACGAGTTCTTTCATCGTGCGAGCTGAGCGGAGCAATAGAGAAGGAAAACGAGCCGATTACAATTGAAGGGAAAGGGGAGAATGGGAGTCGGGTGATTGTGGGGAAAGAGGGGCACTTGAAGATGGGTGTTGGAACCACGCTCACAACACTGACGATTTCGAAGATTGGATTTGAGCTGCCAGGAGCATCAGATTTTGCTGAGCTGGTGGAAGTTGGGGTGGGCAAAACGTATTTTGTGGAGTGCACATTCGGAAGTGCAGATCCAGAAGCACCAGCAGAGACAAGCATGCGGATAATTACAGGGAGAGGCGGAAGGATCTCGCTGGATGGAGTGACCATAAAGAACATGGAATATAAAACTGATTGTGGAATCTTTCTGAGCGGTGAGGTTTGGTGCACATTTGACGGTGTGGAAGTGAGCAACATCCGATCGAGCGGGAAAGGGATGGTTGTTGGGGAAGGGGGAACAGAGGTTTTGGTGAATGAATTGAGAAGCACAAACTGCACATTTGGGAATGGTGGATTTGTTGTGCTGAAGAAAGTGAAGATGCTGAAGTGGAAGAATGGGACGAGCATGACTGATTGCAGGAACGAAGGAGGAAACGGGGGATGTGGGTTTATTTCAGTTGAGGGAGAAAGCGATGTTGAGATGAACGGGACAAGCATCAGGTCGTGTTCAGTGAACGAGGAAGGCGGAAGAGGAGGCGGGCTGTATCTGGAGATTTCAGAAAATTTCCTGGTGAGGATGAAGCTGACAGAAATGGTGTTTGCAGAGAATTGTGCGTTTGAGGGGAAAGACATGTTTGTTTTGAGCACAGATGTGAATGCGACAGTTGTGAGAGAAAGGTTTGCATTTCAGCTGCAGAACGAGAGAAACGAAAGCGTTGTTGATCTGAAAGGTACAGATGATGTTTTGCTGAAAGGGTCTGTTGCAGATCTTCTGCTATTCCTGATCCAAAGGAAGGAGAACACGATTCTTGTATCAAGGGGTGGAATGGACATTCTGGGGTGTGGAAGTGCAGAATTCGGTTGCCTGTCGTTCTGGAGAGGATATGAAAACATCGATTTGGAAGCACCGAATCGAGTGATGCAAATTGACACAGGAGCAAACATCAAAAACCATTTCGATCTCTCATCGTTCAAAGTTGTGTCGAGGAAGGCAGATGAGAGGTGTGTGGTGCTGTTTGAGGATGCCCTGGAAGGAGGTGAAGAGAAGTCAGTCATCCGAAACACGAAAGAACTGAAGTTGGAATTGGTTCAGCTTTTGCTTCCTTCATCATTCACAAACAACGAAAATGTTCTTCTCCGCTCTTCATCAGCAGATTCATGCCTTTCGCTCAATGGATGCACCTTCAAGTGCAGCAGCGCATCAGACTTGGAGTTTTGCCTTATTTGCTCTGAAGGAGGCGATGTTCAGCTGGAGATCTGTGATTTCTCTTCGCTGTCTTTCTCGTCAACGCCTGTTCGGCTGACATCGTCGTGTGAAATAATCGGATGCAATTTCTCATCGATATCTGCGAAGCAGAGTCAAAAGGGAGGAGCAGTTTGTGTGGAGCTGTTGAATGAAGCAACATTTTCGATGAGACAAACAGAAACAGTTGGCTGTGGATGCTCTGAAGAACATGGAAGAGGTGGGTTTGTGTTTGTTGAGTGCCAGGGTGCAATGGCTGACAATCCTTTTGTTTTTGGAGAGGATGTTTCGTTTGCTGGCCACAAGGCGCAGAGAGGGAAAAACACATTCATCTGGGCAGGGGATCTGAACAAAACAGTGACGCTGTCGACCTTCTGCTTTGACTTCAGGAAAAGCGGAGAAGACGAGCTGCTGTTTTGTGGGAGGGATTTGATCTGGGAAGACACCACGCTGCTGCGTTTCTTGGAGGCATTCACAAGCGCAACAATATTTGTGAGCTCTGGTGGATACGATATAATGAGATGCGGGAGCGCAGAGGATCCGTGCCGGAGTGTGTGGAAAGGGATGAGGCAGATAGAGGGAGGTGCTGGGCAGAAGTGGATGAAAATAGCCGATGAGACGGCTGTACAGGATATATTTGTGCTCTCCAACTTTGTTATTGAGCATGAAGAAACAGAAGAGGAAAGCCGAGGAAAGCTGATATTTGCGAGCAGGACAGCGGACAGGAGCGATGCAGGAATAAGGAGCGAGGGGGATGTGCAGCTGAAGAGGATTTCAGTTGTGGTGTCGGAAGGGTTTTGGAACGAGCAGCAGTATTCATTGGTTGGAAAAAGCGGGCTGATTTGGATGAGCGGTTGCTCGTTTGTTGCGGAGACGCGTGGAGATGTGGCCGCGAAGGTTGGACTTTTGGCGATGGAGAGCGGAGTGGTGAATGTGAGGAAGCTGGTGGTTGAGAATGTGATGTCGGAGGTGGGGGTGTTTACGATGGGCAATGGATGCGAGTGTGTGATGCAAGAAGTTGTGTGTTCGGGATGCACGTTTTCTGGCGAGGGATTTGTGAAAATAGCATCAGGCAGAAATCGAAAGGAAGGAAAGAATGGAGTTGGATGCTCGGTTGCAATGAACGAGTCGACGTTCCAGCTGATCAGTCGGAGCAGCAACGGGCCTGCGATCATCAGTTCGGCAGGGTGTGTGGCGGAGCTGTCCATCAGGGGATGCACATTTGACTCGTGCAAGGCAGTGGGGTCGGAGAAGGGAGGGGGAGTGTTTGAGGAGGTTGAGAGTGAAGGAGCTCTATCAATGATCAAATCATCAGTGATTCAGTGTGGGTGCGACAATGGCAGGGGAAAGGGGGGAGGGATATACATATATTCCAGCTTTGGGGGAGCGCTGCGATTTGTGTTTGAGAAGATGACGTTCAAAGGGAACAGCGCGAAAGTGGGGAATGATGTGTTTGTGGAGTGTGTTGACATCGAGAGGCAGATCAACGAGACGCAGTTCTGCTTTGACTTGCGAGAAACAGCATACACGCGGCTGAATGCGATCTACGGGATGGACAGGACAAGCCACCAGAGCGACACGAATCTGATGGACTTCATCACGATCCACCAGGCAGACACGATCATCCTGTCGTCTGCTCCGTCGAAGAATGGGAGGAACGAGAGGCAGTGTGGGACGCTGAAGCTCCCGTGCCTGACGATGGGGTATGGGCTGAGCCATTTGACGAACGATGTTGACAGCCGGCTTCTTGTGGATGGGGAGTCGTTTGTGGAAAAGGAGATGGATCTGGAGGATGTTTCGGTGGCGTCTCGGAGGGACGATGCCTCGAAAGTTTCGATATTCCGAGACATTCCGCAAACAAGAGGGAGCGTGATAACAGCAAGAGGGAGTGTTTCTGTGACAAATATCGAGTTTTTCTTTGGTTCAGATTTTTCGACAGCGCACCGTGTTTTGGTTGCAGCAGAGGCAGGAAGCCTGTCTCTGCTTTCGTGTAGCTTTGCGCAGTCACAGGAGGAAAGCAGCACACAAGCAATCGGGCTGGGGCTTATCTCAGCTGAAGGGGGAGAAGTGGAGATAAGCAAGATGAACATCAGCCGAATTTGGCTTTGTGGTGAATCGGCGATTGAAATTGTTGATTCAGAAGAATCAGAAGAATCAGAAGGGAGAGTGGTGCTGTCAGAAATGAAAGTGGAAGATATTGTTCTGGATGAGGGAGCATTCATTCTGATTGACGGAGCACGATCATTGTCCGAGCAGGCGAAAAGTGGAAGAGAAAGATCAGTTGAACTGAAAGCAGTGTCTTTCAACAACGTTTCTTCTGCACAGGAAGAAGGAGGAGTTATTGGATGCTCAACGTTCAACGAAGGGATATATTTTGACAACTGCAGTTTTGGGAACACATCGTCAAAGTCTGAAGGAGGAAGTGTAATGACTTTTTGCAGGTGCAGCAACGTGTCAATATATTGGAATGTGCTTCGAGGCGAGCCGGGTTATTCAGAAAGAGGTGGAAACAAGGAAGAAGCAGAGATTTGCGGATGGGCAACTTCGGCTGTTTCGTTTGTCAACAGCACAGCAACGTTGAAAGACACCACAATTGAGAACTTTTCGAAAGGAGGGGCGAGAGTGACAGGCGGGCAGTTGTTCATCGAGAAGGGTGAGTTTATGGGGAACGATCCAAGGATTGAGGGATACCCATCAGCAAGGAGGAACATTGTGTGTGGAGGCAAAGGGAGTGTGGATGTTGGGAGTCTGAAAGGCGGAGACGGGCAGGAAATGAACGGATCGCTTTGGATGCTGAATGAAGGATGCAAGCTGAGCGGGATTGTGGAAGAAAGGAAAGCTTCTTTGTTTGTGTCCACTTTGGAAAGTGTGGCTGTGGAAGAGGAAGGAGCAGAGCTGAAGGTGGCATTCAAAGGGCAACTTCTTTTGCCTTGCAATTTGTCATTTCGGGTGGTGACAGCCATCCGGTCAGAAGCATTGGTGGTGCGATATGAGTTTGAATCAGAAGGGTTTGTCTCGGAAGATGAGACTTGGGGCAAAATACCTTCAAATTCAATTCGAGAGGTGGAAGAGGAAGCAGAGGTGACTGTTTCAATTCTTTTTGGGGATAAAGAGGCACCATCATCAACTGAAGCAATCATTCTGAAGAACAAAAGCAAGATACAAGCTGCTGGAGATGATATTATTGTTGAAAGTGGAAAAGAAAAAATGTCATCATGGGCGTTGATTGTGATTGTTTTTTTGGTTATGATATTGTTGATTGTTCTTATCATTGCAGTTGCCTTTATTGTTCGATGGAAAAAGCAAAAGAGAAGAACGAAAGAATTGGAAGTGATTGTGGAAGACACAGTGAGGAAGGATCCGAAGCTGATTGAGATGGTGACAATGGAGATGTCTCCAGAGGCACAATGGCGAAGAGCAGAAAGAGAGGCAGAGAAAAAGAATGAGGAGAGGATAAAGAAGAGGGTGTATGAGAAAAGCTTGGGACACTCGGAGTCATCAGAGCATTTGCTGAGTGAATGTGGTTCCACTGAATATATTTTGGGGAGAGATTCAGATAAGATTCCTCAATGGATGCTGGAGAAGATTGATGAGAAGGAAATTGAGGAAGAGGAGACACGAAAAAGAACACCATCACCATCCATCTCATCCACTTCAACGACTGATTCAGATTCCATTTTTATCCGACCAGAGAGCATGTGTCCAACCACCTCGTCGATGTCGAATCTGGTGGATGCGATGGCCTGCTCATCGCCTCATGAGAAGCTGATTGTGGATCTGAGGGATTCGCTGTTCATGCTGCTGCATGGGCGGAACAAGACGAAGGAGATGGCGATCGGGACGGTGGAGGAGAGGATGGCGACAGGGGCGCAGATCCTGTTCTGGGTGGCTAATCTTGCTCTCCACTCGTTTGGGGAGATGGAAGTTCCGCTGGAGTCGCTGGACAGGCTGAGTCCGCACATTGTGCTGTTCTCGGAGCACATGGTGATCTGTGTTGTGATGCACTCGGGGAGTTCATCGTCAGAGGATTCGGACACATCGTCTGTGTCATCGCTGAGCGTTGTCTCGTCGTCGTCGAATGTGTCGGTGATGAGCGAGAGGTTCACGGACTCGCCGCCGCCGTCGTCGGCGTTTGAGGATGAAGAAGGGGAAAAGGAGTATTTGCGGTGGAGGGCGCCGGAGCTGCTGGAGGGGAGGAAGACGCATGCGACAAAGAAGTCTGTTGTGTTTTCGATGGGGATGATGCTGTGGGAGTGTGTGGCGCTGGCAATCCCGTTTGGGGAGTATGATGCAGAAACGGCGGGAGAGAAGGTGAGGCATGGAGAGCGGCCGGGGGTGTGGCGGGAGGAGTGGGCGGCGGGGGAAGTTGTGGAGAGCATGGTGCGGCAGAAGGCAGGGGAGCGGGCGACGCTGGTGGATGTGAAGCGGGAGCTGTTCAAGCACTTTCCGTCGGGGACGGTGTTTGTGACGATGTCGGATGCAATCGACTGCTATGGGTCGGGGTGGTGTGGGAGTGGAGATGGCAGGGACGAGTCTGGAAGCAGAAGCGGAAATCGAAGCGAAAGAGGAAATGAGAATGTGAAAGAGAAGAAAGTTGGGTGAAAGCTAATAAAATTTAATGAAATGAAAAAATGAAATGGATTTGAAAGCGATCTTTTCTCTTCTTGATTTTGGATGCACTCCTTTTTGGAGAGCCACTTTTTGTTTGTTCTGTTGTTTGTGTTGTTTGAGTGTGCATATATGTAATTGCTGTATTGGGTTTCAATTTTTCGTTGAATGTTTATATTTCCCATCTTTTCATTCTTATTTGTTTTGATGTGATTATTTGGTTGAAGGTGTTTAATGAGCTTTGCATTAAATATGTGAAATTGTGTTTATTATTCGTCAAAAAAAAACATGAAAATCAAGCATTTCACTCCTTGAAAAGCAATGATTTTTGAAAGGTTTTTCGCATCACAATTCACAGAAATAAGGTTTCTCCATTCTGAAAATAATTATTCTCAAAAGTATTGATCTTTTATTCTGGCATATGATAATATTTCACAGATATTGCATTATTCACAAAATCTAAAAATGAAGACTTTTGTTCAATAGAAATTGTTAATAATACAAAATTTCTGAAAACTTTTTTAAATTATGCTTGAAATACAATTGTGAGATTAACAACAATGATATTGTTAGAATTGGGAGTGTGCACAAAAAAGGAAATATGATAAATGCAAAAGAATGATATTATCACATCAAGTTTTTTCAAATGGTTTATTAACAAATTTACCCAATTCACTGACATTTTTTGCCAATATGGCATAATGATACTACAGATATCGCATAAAATACCGGACATCGCACAAAATACCGGACAAGATCGATTTCTCAATAACCGCAAGAGGAATAATTCTGACAATTTTCCTCAAAATATATCTCATTGATACAAACTCACATGACATACAAGACTTACAGGACAGCTTCGCTTGAGCTCAGAGAAAATAATTATTAAAATCTCGGAGAAATAGGATTTTGAGTTCCTCCGAGATAACAAAAATAATTTTTTCTGAGCTCAAGCGAAGCTGTCCTGAAAGTCTCGTTTATCAACTGAGTTTGAATCAATGAGATGTATTTTGAGGAAAATTGTCTGAATTTTTCTTTGTGCAGTTATTGAGATATCGATCTTGTCCGGTTTTTTGTGCGATGTCCGGTATTTTATGCGATATCTGTATATGGTATTCACTGAAATAGAATAAAATTTATATGGCATGATTTCATTTATTATATAATTGTTTTTTATGTAAATGATTTTGTGCGGAAATGTTTTCTCATGAAATCGAAATAATTAGAAAAATCTTGATTTTCAAATTATTAATGGGATAAGATCAAAAAATGATAATTGTTTTAAAAAATCATAAAACCGAGATCCGGTTGTGCAAAAGATAAAAAAACGTTTTTAATGATTGAGATGTTTGTTTAGGAGATGGAGATGGTGAAAATTGCTTCGGAATACATCCTTTTGATGAAATTAGAATTATGAAAAAAAAGAAATGATTTATTTTTTATTTTTTGTCAAACACACATTTCCGCAAACTTTTATCATACGGCACATGCTTAAAACAACATATGTAATCAGAATATAGTGTTATTTGTGAAATTTGCAAAATGCTATATTGTACTATTATGCCGCCAATATTTCATTCATTTTTCATTGGGAATGCTCATTGGAGCATATCCACAAAATCACTTATTTCAATGAAAATTCGATATTTTGATATTAGATACAATGAGAATAGAAAGGTTTTATTCGAATAATAATAACTTATTCCAATAAACAAAGTTTATTCGGAATAAATTATTTTTATTGGAATAAAAAAAATTAATTGGAATAAACTCTGGCTTTTCGGAATAACTTTTTTCGAAAAAAATTTATTGTGGTTTTCAAAAAAATTCACTTGAATCACATTCTTAAAAAGCATTTATATGTTAATTAATTCCACTTATATTTTGGAAAAAACTATTTAATTGGCAAGATTTTGTTTAAATGCATTACGATTAGAAATTTTATGAAATGTTATTAAAATTGAATGATGACATAAAATATTCTTCAATTTGCAACTAATAAAAGCAATCAAAAAGAGACTTACAGTTAGTAATAAATTATAATTTATCATTTCGCTATGTTTGTTAATTCTTTTTTTTTTTTTGTAATTTTTCCATCTTTATTTCACATTTATGATAAAACATGATAAAAAAACCAAAAACAATATCCAATTGCAAAAGGAAAAATATTTAAATGAAATTGTTCCAGATACCTGATTATACATGTTATTCGCCCCTCCACTTGAAACTGTATTAATTAAAAATGATGATGTTCCAGTTGTTTTTGAGTCATTCAACTCACACCAAGTGAATGAATTCACCCCATCGTCGATTATCTGCTTTCTCATAGACTCGAAGGGTTCCTTAAATTGCCTGGATATTCAATATTTTGAGAGAAATGGCATCAAAAAACAGGTGTTCGAGGTGGCCAATAATAACAAAGATGACAATAAAGAAGAAGAAGAAGAAGAGTGAGAGGGAGAGAAGCAGGACGATCTGTATGAAAATAGAGGAATCTGTTATGTCTGAAAAGAGAAAGGTCTTCAATCTCTGGCTGATGAGAGAGAAGTGTCTGTCTTATCCAATTCAGCCAATAAGCTACCCATGCAACCAGAGCGAGGCTGTGTAGATGGCTGTAGAGGATGGCATGCTGCACGAGGGTGTGAGAACGCTGCTTGAATTGGCGCAAGATGGCTGTGCTCGTCTGCGATGTGTTTTCAGCTCATTAAAGAGTGAAACCATTAACACACTTGGCGATGAGCTTCTTGTCGCGTTGTGATCAATCCCCACATGCCCCACCTCCAGTTGACCAGAAGATATGCTGAACAGAGTAGTTGCAGGCGAAGAAAGAGAATTCGTCCCAAACACACTCACTGTCTTCCCTCTCCCTGTTATTATTATCTTCTTTTCCCCAACACTGATCGTCGCCCCTTCGCTCACATGCTTCCCACCCAGCAAAGTGATTGTCGAGCTCAGCTGCGCCATGCTCGACTCCACTGCATGCCCCACTGTCTTGCAAGGTGCTGACTCACTCATCCCACACAGATTGCTCGTGTCATCCCCACCCACCCCAACATACCGATACTTCATCCCTTCCTTCAGCCAATCCTTCTTTTCTGTGTGCTGTGAAAAAGAATAATACACCCTTTGTTATATTGGCAGCACACCATATTGTTGCCGGTATTCATTGCATACGATTCATTGAACGAGTTGCATGACGAAAAAAGATAATTTCCATCATAGAAGAACACGACATGGCAATAAAGAGTAAAAGCAATGCTTATGCAATCGTTGAAGAAGAAGAATTAGCTTCAATTGTTGTCACTTGGAATAGTTGATTGATACATATTAAACTGCAAGCTTCCCCCGGATAATGTTGCGTTGTACGAAAAAACTGAATATTCCTTATTTAGAATGAAGCTGGTACACTTTGGCATTATAGTTCTCCACAATTTAAATTTGATGCAAGCGTGAAGCGTCCATGCACTCGCACATTCATGCTCCTTCAAAAGTCCCATTTTGCAATTGAAATGATTTTAAATCAGAAGTCAATCAATAATAACAATTTTATCGTATACTGCTTAAAGTCTAATTCAGAATAATATTTTGCGAGTCTGTTCCTTTAACAGCAAACAAATAGTTCTATCTTTTCTCACATTATCATCATTTCTTCTTTCTCTGTAGAATACTCTCCAAATATTGCTTATCACCAGTTCTATCTATATTTTGATAAATATCATTTTTAAGATTTTGCAGAATTAATTGCCATTCCATTCGATCTCCAATCCTTTGGCACGAATTTTCAGATAATCATTTTTTGATTTATGACCATAACTGTTAAACATAAATTGTCGGAATTGAACTCTCACGAATAAATATTGTTTATTTGACAAAATATATTTTTATTATTCAGTTCATTCGAATTGACAAAAAGGATCATAAAAATTTTTGTTGAGGGATTAATTGGAATAAACTTGGTCTTTCTGGAATAAATTTTTTTAATTCGAATAAACTGGTGTTAACTTGAATAAACTTTGGTTATTCGAATTATTATTTTTATTACAAAAAAATTTTATTATTCCAATACCATCTATTAATTTCCAAATAATCGAATTTAAAAAAATCCGTTTTAATAAGGCTTGATAACGTGAATAGTCTATTTGAATAGTTTTTTCTGTCAAATAACGAGCGATAATAAAGCATTTCAAAAAACAAGAAAAAATTTCACACCGAATTAATTGGAATTTTTATTTTAAGGGTTCCGACATTTTCGAACCTAAAATAAAAAGATCCAAAAATGCAGAGAAAAAAATAAAGATAAAAAAACTTATCAAAAAAATTCTAGAATTTTCGTAAAATTTTGTTTTTTGAACTTTCAAATTTGATTGAATCTTTTTCGATATTGAGAACTTTTGGAGTCTACAACAAAAATAGAAGCAAATTAAAAGAAAATCATCCTTTTGCAATTCACAAATAAGTATTATTATAATCACATTTCACATTAAAAATACAAACTCTAAATAATGAACTCAATATCGAGCATACAAAAATGAAGATTTGAAAATCATACAACTTTCGAATAAGTGAGTAAAAATTAAAATTTGATGTGAAACATCAAACCATCAAGCATTCTGATTGTATTTTCGCATAATAAACATAAAAATCGGTTAAACAAAAACGCAATTATCAAATTCTATTATGCAGTGAACAGATAAAAACAAATGCAACTAAACAAATTTAATTTACTAACGTGTACAAATTGACTATCGAAAAATATATAAACTGAAGCAAAGCTTCTTGAAGAACAAAAACGGTTTAATTTCACAGAAAGGCTAACAAAAAATTTTTAAAATTCTATTAAAAAAATGAAGAAAAACACGGACACAAAAGAGAAATAAAAGAAAAGAAACTAAAAAATTTGAAACAATTCAAATGAATAAGAGAGGAAAATTAAATATGATACTCAAAAATTTCAAAAGCGCAAAAAATATTTCGTGCAAAAAAAAGAGAGAGAGAGAGAGAGAGAGAGAGAGAGAGAGAGAGAGAATTGAATTGAAATATGAAAAGTCAGCTCAAAAGAATGAAGATATTTGCCAGTTTATTGAACAAGAAAATGAAAAAAATGGAAAAAATTCTCTAATGTCGAAATTCTGTAAGAATGAAACAAACAGAAAAGCATGCAAAAAAAATGTTACCAAAACGAAATGTTCAACAAACAAAAAGTACAAAAAAAGAATTGCCTCTCAACTCTCAATGGAGAAAACAAAGTTCTTTTATGCATTTTTTTTAAAAATGAATACAACAATATAAAACATTGAGCTAAATCTTTCTATCAGCCATACGAACATCATAAAGCAAAGATGGCAAGTGAATGAGTTGGCTCTAAAATAACTAACTGTTTCAAATATCTAGCATATCTTCTAAGCTCAGGAAGCATTTCGATGACATTTTTGAAAAATCATGGAAACATTTATGAAAAGCTTTCATCTTTTCAAAATGGAATTCAATCTTTCATCAATTCACATTTTCCATACAAATTGAATAAGCAGTTAAATTTTAGTTTTTTAGTAACACATAATCAACGTAGCAACATATTTTGCACAAAATTTCGTTCATATAAAGATTCTTCACACATAATGGCACAATCCTCAGAAATACTACACATACCCCACTCTTTCATTTGTTCGTTCATCCATTCATCCAATCCTGAATGCTCTCCATAATCTGCTCTGTGCAAAATATATGCGGCTCGCTATTCCTCAGCCAGACACCTACCCCGATCGCCCTGTGCTGCAGTGCAACCGCTGAGTCAAAGAGGCCTTCTTCTTCACAATACGCAAAGATCCGCCTCCCCAACACAAACCAGCTGTCTCTCTTCGAAGGGAAGACTGAAATATGAGCACTGCCTCCAAATCCCTCTTCATTCTCTCCGTCTTCATCATCCTCATCCTCATCTTCGTCCTCCAATTCCCCCTCTGACTCACCAGCCTCTCGTTTTCGCCTATCTCCTTCGAATGCGTCGAATTTACCATCAGTCTTAATCAAGCACTCGTAGTTCTCTGCTTTAAACGACACTTCATCTGCAGCTGTTGAGTCCCGAATGGCAATAGACGAAGGGCCACTCAAAACAGAATCCTCTAAATGGATCTCAGGCGTCGTTGCTGCTGCTTCACAGCAAGACTCACTCTTGTCGGCAGACTGCCTGCCATTCTGCTCGCTCACCAATGGCGTGTCTTCTTGTTCTCTTCTGCTTGACTTCTCAGAGCTATTAGTTTTCCGATTGTTTGAAGATGCTTTATGCTTAATTCGCAAAACAGGGCATTCGTCTTTACATTTACAGGCACATTCAATTTGCTTTCCATTTTTCTCGACTTCTGCTTCTGCCTCTGTTTCTTCCTCTTCCTCTTCAACTTCATCGTTCACCTGCCTCTTTTCCTCTCTTTTCCTCGCTTTCTCTCTTTTCATCTGCTTTCTGTTGGCTCTTTCTCTCTTCCTCTTTCGGCTCCTCCTCATCCTCTCCTTCACTTTCGACAGCAGCTGCAGAAGCAGATTGCACCACATCTCCAGACTCCATTCATCAGTTGCCACTGCCCCTCTTCCAATTCCAATGGAATGCCGCTGGTACTTCCGATGAAAGGGCACTTGAGAAGCAGAAGAAGAAGAGGAGGAGGAAGAAGATGATGATGATGACTGCAATGCATTTGAATTCACATTTATATTAGACTCATTTTGATTGTATGCCTTTCCATTAGTGGCTGTATTATAAGCATAAGCAAAAGCAGAAGAAGTTGATGAAGGAGGCAAAGGCTGGTTGTAAGCAATGTTGAATGGCGATGAAAAGGGTATGACAGACAAAGAAGACGGCGACGGAGGAGAAGAAAGTGGATTGACAGACAGAAACCGAGGCGACTGAGAGGGAGAAGGGCAGGAAGAAGGAGAAGGTGAGACAAAAGGAGAGTTTGAGGCGAACATGAATGGGCGAGTGGGGATGCTGAATGGAGGAGAGACGCAGCTGTTGTCGAGCTGAAGGCCAACAAATGAAGGAATAAACTGGTTTGTTGATGCGAGTGAAGGAGAAGTGACTGCAGAAGAAGAAGAAGAAGAAGAAGAGGGATGAAGAAGAGCTTGCTGTTGGAGAAAGGAGTAAGATGTGGAGGGAGATAAAGAAGGTCTGTTGGATGTTGTGGAGGAGACAATTTGATTCTGAGAATTTAATGGAGTGAGAGAAGGATCATACAAAGAAGATATGGCAGAAGGTTGCGTGTCTGAGGGCATAAAGGGGGAGTAAGCATTTGAAGCAGAATAAGATGAAGAAGAAGAAGAAGAAGAGGAGGAGGAGGAAGAAGAAGAAGAGGAAGAAGCAAGTGTTTGATTGAATAAAGAAAACACAACTGGCTTTGGAGGGGCACCAGATGAATGATTGGAAGAATGTTGAGAAGAAGGAGAAAGAGAAGGGTACAAAACATTTGAGGAACTTGAAGTGGATGTTGGCTGTTCTGAGGAATTTATAGAGGAAGAGGAAGAGGAAGAGGAAGAAGAAGTTGGCATATTTGGAGAGAATTCAGATGAATTGTGCGATGTAGCAGGCAACGCTGTTCCAACTTGCTGCGTATGTGATTGAGAAGGGAAAGAAGAAGAAGAAGAAGAAGAAAGGGAAGAAAACTGTGCTTGAGGAGGAGGAGGAGGGGGTGTTGATGTGAGAGGGCAAAGTGAAAGCAAAATGGAAGGTGAATCAGAAGAGCTGCTGTAATTGGAAGACGACAGAGAAGAAGGAGAAGAAGGATATTCAGAATACAAAGAAGACGAGGAAGATGAAGAAGAAGAATTCGAATTCAATGCAACAGAGGAAGTAGTGTAGCTATGAGAGATCAGCAGCTGTGTAGAGAGGGAAGTGTGGAATGTTGAGTGGGGTGTGGATGCAAGTGCCATCGAAGGCGACTCACAACCCGACAATGATTGGAACCCTCCCACACACAACTCTCTCTCTTTCTCTCTCTCCTTCTCATATTCAATCTCTCTTTCTCTCTCCTTCGCTTTCGCTTTCGCCTTTGCTCGTTCTATCTCTGCTGCAATCTGCAGCTCCCTCTCTCTTTCCTTCTCTTTCTCCTTCTCCTTCAGCCACGCCCCCACTTCAATCCTCTCCCCACACCCACACACTTTCTTCACCATCACCTCCAGCATCCCATTCATCATCAGCGCTGCCACAATCTCCTTCGAACCCTTCGCTAAGCACTCGCTCATGATCTCCACAAGTGGATCATTCACTTTCTTCCCTTCCTCGTCGGCTGCCAGCTGCAACAGTGACTGCAAAAAGGGTGAAGGAGTTGCAAAGAAGAGGAGCTGACGCACTTCAGATGAGGCGTGGAAGAGAATGGAGGTGCAATGCAAGAGATGAAGGATGACTTCACTGCGAAGAGAGGAAGGAGAAGAGAGGGTGAATGAAGACGGAGGACGAGGTGGAGGAGAATCAGAACGAGAGGGAGAGGAAGATGGAGGAGAAGAGGAAGAGGAAGAGGAAGAAGAAGAGGAAGAGGAAGAGGAAGAAGAAGATGATGATGAAGATGAGGAAGAAGATGAAGCAGGAAAAGCAGTTGAATGACTGTTCAAATGTTTTGAGGAAGCAGCTAATTGTGAAGTGTCAGGCACGTGAAGTGGTTGGCTGGGCGATGAAGTGAGTGAAGTGATTCTGGACTGTGACTGAAACTGAGACTGAGACTGAGACTGAAGCTGTGATTGTGAATGCGAATGAAGTTGCAATTGGCTCTGGGATTGCAACGGGCATTCGTCTGACATGTCTGCGAGAGAATGGGACGAGTGAATAGAACCGATTGGAGCGTGTTGTGTGTCTGCTGGCCTGAGCGCATCGCTTCTGGATGGCCCAATCATTTGATAGGGCAACGGCACATTTTGAGAGGAAGCATTGAACCGACTGCTTTCTGCTTGAGAGGAAATAGAAGAAAGCGCAGAAAGAGAAGGCGAGGCAACAAGGGCGGTCAGATTGGAGTGGGCAAAAGAACGGTTGGTAGGAGGAACAACAGGATACGAAGTGAATGGAGAGTTGTATGCAGATGAAGAAGTAGCTGCTGCAAATATCGATGGAGACGACACATTCTGAGAGGCTGGGGAGAAAGAAGAGGACACTTTCGCTTTCATCGTTTGACGTCTGCTGGCATATTGTGAGGAGCTTGAAGAGACCAAAGAGGAGGTCGACGAATAATGAGAAGGAAGCGGACGAGCACCAGAAAGATAATGCATTGAATTCTGCTTATAAGCCCTGGACGAGCGCGATGGCTTCACATCTTCAACGACATCGTCATCGTCTGAACCCCATTCGTCATACGGCTCATCTCTTCTATCATCGTATTCTTCATCTTCATATGCTCCGTCTTGATCAGCTAAGATAACTTCATCATCCTCCCCTTCCTTCTCATACATTCCTTCATTTCTCCTCAGCAACTGCTTGTCTTCCCCATTCTCCATTCTCTCATCAAACCGACGCAAATAATCTCCTTCCTGTTCCTCCCACTCTTCATCGCCGATGTCTATTCCCAAATCCATCAGCTGCTCTCTTCGCATCCTCCTCGCTATCCAATCATCTGCATGTCTGTTCTGATACTCTTCGCTCTTCTGTGGCAATACTCCGTTTGCATGCTCTCCAACTGACTGCCTCCTCAACTCCTCCCCAATCCAGTCCTCGTCCTCATAGTTTGTGCCTCGCATCCATTGAGATTGTTCTTCTCCCTTCTGATTTATCCTCTTCAGATCTTCGCTGTCGTCATTGATTCTTTCTCCTTTTCCGCCCTTTCGGATAC
Organism: Monocercomonoides exilis; assembly: GCF_001643675.1. Classification (NCBI taxonomy): domain Eukaryota; phylum Preaxostyla; order Oxymonadida; family Polymastigidae; genus Monocercomonoides; species Monocercomonoides exilis. The sequence continues at coordinate 613,521 of NW_027150550.1, forward strand.
TGCCACCGTCCATTCCTTCTTTGGCTCGTCTCAAGTCCTTTTCAAGAAAGCCTTTGGAATTTGGCTTGTTGGATTTAATACAATTTCTGAATAATCCTGTAAGTTTGCTGAAGAAATTAACATCTCTTTTGGCAGGCGAAATGTTGTTGCATTCCAGCAGACAAATCTCTTCATCTTTATTTGCTTCTATGCCACATGCACTTCCTTTGTTGCGCAATTCAAGAGCATCCGTTCTTTCCTTTTGTGCTTTACATAATCCTTCCTGTTGCGTATTTGCAAATACACTGGGATTTAGACGAGCTGCCTCTATCATCTTCCAACGCTCTTCTCTTACGCGTTTCCTTCTCTCGCGCTCTTTCCGCCAATTTCTCCGCCCTTCCCGATGCAGCTCCTCCATCACTTGGCCCATCACACCCATGACGTCACACTTCTTCAGCAAATCCATCAGCCTGTAATGGTTTGACCGAAACAGCAAACACAACACGCAAAGGGACTCGGAGACAATCAGTCGCGAAATCGGCTTTGAACGCATCAGCGGGAGCTGTGCTGTGATTAATGCAAACAAATATCTGTCAATTCGATGCTGCAAAAAGGCATTCACAAAAAGAGGAGGAGAAACTTTTTCAAAATTCGAAAAATACCATTGGTATATGAAATAAAGAATTGAATCAAAAAATTTATAATTGCAACCAATAATTCAAAAAACATATTATCATACAATCTCTTTCCTCGCTTAAACAACGGAGAGCAAACACGGCTCTTTCTGTTATTTCGAGATGTTCATCGTCGGAATGTGACTGTTTTATTTCAACAACAAGGGTGGACAAAACTTTATCTTGAACTGTCGGACTCACTCCACGAGCCTTTCCTGCATAACAATCTCCTATCACCCGATAAAACCTATAGTCATGGGACGACTTTCCATTTTGAAAATAGCCACATGTTGTTTCTCTCCAATCAATTCCCATAAAAACGCTGCATGGATTATCTTCGTGAAGCAATACATTTCTCGCACCACATTCAAAAATTGTCGATATAGCGCTCATCATCATTGTTCTTTGATCTTCTGTATCATCGGTCCAAATGAGCATATCGCAAAGTTCACGATGGAGAGTTGAATCAAAATATTCTAGAAGAGAGATAAGATCTAGCTTGAGAACTCGTTTATAAAACTCTTGCAAAATTTCTTTTTTATTTTTTGATTTTTCATTGACTTTTCTTCCAATGATTTCTGCGGACAAAAAAAGAAAAAATACAGGCAAGTAACATTTAAAAAATTCAATATCACACGAGAAATACACGTAAACGGGACCGGCTTGAGCTCATAGTATGATCCAAAACTATCTCCACGTGGATACACTTTCTTTTGTAATTGAGATGTGGTACATCCCATCCAGTGTGGAATTCGTGTAATTCTCAGATCCCATAAATAGTTTTTTTAATTGCATTTGTGTAAAAATTCAGTCTTGTATAAAATATAACATAAAAACAAAGAGTAACAAATACCTAAGAAACAATTAAAACTTAAGACATACATTCACTACTCATTATACATTAAATGCTTCGAGATGCAACAGAAACAAATACCACTAAATAAAAATTTTGTTAAAGAAACATAAAAGGCTTTAAAAAAGTGGGGAAATGAGTAATAAATGTGAATAACAATAATAAATTAACAAAAAGGTTAAATAAAGGAAGTGACAACTAATGACGATTGAATTGAGGATAATAATAAACTAAAAAGTTCAAAAAAACTTTTTTTCAACAAGCAGAAAGCTGTTGAAATTCTAAAATTTGTGCTTTGGTAAAAATAATAAATTAAGAGAAGAAATAAGACTATATCGATGAAAAATAGCCGGAATGCGCATTTGTGAATGAGTGCTGACGCAACTATATCAATATGGCCTCGAAATAAAAAAAAAAGAAAGAAAGAAAAAATAAATAATTATGAATTTGTCGTTGATAAAAGAAGCACAATGCCAGCATCCTCTTCAAAATAAAGACAAAAAGCAAACAAAGCGAAAATAAAAAAAGAGCAAAAATTACACGAAAAGAAATACATATTTGCAAACGAAACTTAAAATGGAAGAGAAATGAACAAAAGACATCAAGAAAATGGCAAAGCAACGAAATTACTGTTATTTTGAAAATCGACGATATTATAATGTACATCGTACAAGAAAGAAGAGAAAAGATTATTAAAGTTGAAAAAGAAAAGGAGAGAAGAAAGAACAAGAATAGAATGATAAAAAGAGAGAGAGATGAAAGTTGCAGAATTATATCAAAAGTCAAAGAAAAAAAAAAAACTGGAAAAAGAAAAAGAAAATTGAAAGCAGGCATTAACTTCTTTTTAGACAACCAAAAATCGTTAAAAAGTTCATAACAAAAGCAAAAAAAAATATAATCATGTGGTTTAAAAAATGAAGTGATTCTACATATTTCCACTACATGAAGAAATATTCATAGATAAGTGACGAACATAAACATTAGGAAAACAGAATAAAGACACTAAAATAAATGTACATGATGAGCAAATGTACAGAAGAGGTCCAATAGATTGCATTTAAGAGGAGTACAGACAGCGAAGTGAGCATTCATGTATAAAAGATTGAGCATGTGTCTTAATTCGTTCATCTCTTTTCTCTTTTTGGCAGCTTTGTTTGCGATTCAAACTGCTTCCACTGCTGCCTCCTCTTCTTTCTCTGCTCCCTCTCAAAGAGCTCCCTCTTTCTTTGTATTTCTTCTTGGACTCTCTTCTTTTCTTGCTTCCTCTTTTCCTCTTCTTCTTTTCGAGACAATGTCAGCTTCGAGTCTTCCTCGATCCTTTGCCTTCTTCTCTTCTCTTCTCTTTCCTTCTTCAGCTGTTCTTTCTTCTTGTCCTGCAAAAGCTTCTCTTCCGCTTCCCTCCTCCTCTGCTCCTTCAGCTCGTCCTTCATCATCTGCTCTGCCCTCATCTGCTCCCCTTGTTTCATCAGCGCCTCTCTCTTTTCTCTTCTCCTCCGCTCTTCCTCTTCTCTCTTCTTCTCTTCTCTCCTTCTTGTGCTCCTTAGCCATTTCTCCGTCTGCCTCCTCTTCCTTTCTCTTCTCCTCAGTGCTGCTTCCCTTCTCTCTGCGTCTCTTCTGTTCAGCTCTTCCAGCTTCTTCATCGCCCTCGCTCTTCTCGCCAGCCTCTCTTCTTCTGTTTCGCCTGCCCGTCTTCTTGCTCTTCTTCGAAGCATCCTCTTCTTCCTTCGCTCTAATCTCTGCTTCCTCCACTCTTTTTTCTCTTCTTCGGTCATTTCTATCAATCGCTTCTTTCTCAGCTGCCGTTTCTCTTCTTTTGACATCATAACACCTGAGGCATCTGCGTCATCTTCTGAAAAATCGCTGCTGCTCGACTCGTCATCCACAAGATCAATGAGAAGATCTGCTTCCTCATCCTCACTCAAAACATCATCATCATCATCATCACCTCCATATCCATCGCCATTTGCTCTGTTAGCGTGGTGGTGGTGATGCCTCCTTCGGCGATGCTCGCCTGTCGAAAGCTGCCCCGCTGCTCTTCTTGCTTCTCTTATCTGCTCTTTTTCTTCTCTTAGCTTCATACGATTGATCCGGCAACGATACTTCCGCTGCTTCAGAAGAGTCCGCGTTCTCCTGTCTTGCCTTGCTTCTGTTGTTTCCTTCATCCGCAATGCATATCTTCTCTTCCTTCTTTCTCGCTTTCGAAATTCTGTCATTTTGATATGCCACAGTCGTTTTTCTTCATCATTCATATCTTTTGCCTTCTTTTGCACCCATTTTTTCTTTCCGTCTGATCCAATCAGCGCAACCATCCCAAACTGCTTGTCTGGATTCGAAAGAGATTCATTCCGCTTCAAAAGACTGGAAATTTCTCTATCCTCATTGATCTGGTCTTGTGTGTTGTCCAAGCCCATGTAAGCCTCAATATCCTCCGTCAGAAAATCGTCATCGTCCATCAGCTCGTCAATCTGGTCCATTTCTTTGCCGTTCTTCATCTCCAGCTCTCCTGTTGATGCTATCCTCGCCATGCCATTCATCCGCTTCTTCTTCTTATCTGCCATCACAAGAACCGCACGTGCTCTTCTCTCTGCTCTGTCTTCAGGATCTTCAGTCATCCGAATAATCATCCGATGAGACCGCGCTTCCTCTTTCTTCATCATCTGCGCATAGATCTTCCGCCAGTTGCGCCTCTCCTCGCTGCTCATATCTCCCACTTGCTTTGCGACCCCCTTTCTTGTCCCGTCGCTCCGCAGGACAATCGCAATCCCCATTTGATCGTCTGATTCAATGCCGAAATTGTAGTGGTTTTTCGCATGAGACGTTCCGTTCATCGCTCTTGTTCCTGACTTGTTGCTACTGTCAGAATCGCTGTCACTGTCTCCATCTTCTGAATTGTTGTCAAACGACCCAAATTCATCCAGCAGGTCGTTCTCCAGCTGTATCTCTTCGCCATCTATCACATATGTATTTCCTTCCTCAGCCCCATCCTCACTCAGAAAATCAGGGTCAAGTGGATCATCCGAATCGCAGTTGAGCAGCTCACTTTCTGAATCGTCAGACAAAGCTGAGAGTATGTCAATGTCTGAGTCATAATCGTTCATATTATCGTCATCATCGCTGTCTTCATCGCGGCTGTTGCTGCGATGGCTGAGGCTTCCGCTGCTGTTGATGCTGTCTTCGTATTGTCCGTTCCGCTTCATCGATCTTCGGCGCCTCCTCTTTGCGATCATCAGTGCGTGCTCCCTTCGTTCTTCTCTGGATTCAGCTGTTTCGCTGGATCTGACAGCATTTCTCCTCTCCACCTCGTTGCGCATCTTCATCGACTCGTACAGCTCTGTCCATTCATCCTTCTCATCTTCAGTCATCTCGCTAATGCGCTTAATCACTTTGTGTGGCTGCTCATCTAATCCAACCACAATAACAATTCCGAATTCTTCATCAGGAGCATCAGCACCAGAATCGTCTGCTCCAGCTTTTACAACTCCACTTCCGCAGAATCTCTCCAGATCTTCTTTTGTGATGAGGTCGTTGTATGGATGTGGTGCATAATCTTCTTCCAGTCCATCTTCAGTCAAGAAATCTTCATCATATCCGTTCGCCATGATGCTTTCGTCATCTTCGCTGATGTCATTCCTCAAACAAGAGCTGCTTTCGTGGTTTCCTGATGTCTGTGACTGAATATCCGTATCTATGTTGGGGGAACGAAGACCCATTGCTTTGCTGGATCCAGAGCAAATCAGACCTGCTTCACTGCTGCACAGATTGCCCCTCAAACTGTTCTGTGACTTCGAATTCTCTTCTGAAGAATAACTGTACGCATCGTCGTCTTCGTTGTCTTCGGCAGACATCAGTGCAAGTGTCGATTGATGTTTATTCAACTTTCTTTGCATTTCTGTCTCATTTCTTTGAGGATGCCGTTTTCTCAGCTCTTCTTTCGCTCTCCTCAATCGCTCGGCTTCTGCTACTGTCATTTCACCTCCCTCTGCTCCTTCTTCTGTAAGCTCCTGCTCTTTCTTGTTGTATGCCTTCTTTCTCCGTCTTGAGATCAGAACAACAATAATAACAATGAGCAAAACAGATAAAAGCACTGAAAGAATTCCTCCAACGATAGCTCCAATGATTGTTGCCATGTTCGTCAAATTCTCTTTGTCGTCTGCTTTTGCGATAATTGAGGACTTAACAAGAAGATACGATGCTGGCGAGTTTGTATCTCCACCAGAGATGGATTTTCCTTTGTAGAGCAGCTCCAATCGTACTTCAGTTGTGCGAGGAAGCATTGTAATGATAGAAGTGGGAATCGACGCATATGCATGTGTTTCATTCACAAATGTGTGGAATCGGTAATTTTTGGTTGATTCTATTTCTTTTGTTCGATGACCTTCGAACGAAATGTGCGACAGAGTATCAGCATTATCAATTCCTGTGTTATCAAAACTGCTTTTGTGATTCTGTTCGGATGGTTCCGTTTTGTTGGCAATGAAAACTAACTGTAACGAAAGGTCGCAAGGCATAAGAAGTGTCCCGATTACTGTCAAATCCATTGTTGATCCATGTGTAGTATTCTCCACAGATGTAACTGTTGGCATAAACAGATGAGATGCTCTTGTTTCTGGAAGACCATTCAGCGTGCATTCGCTGCTGTCTATCCACAGCGATGAGAGCTCTTCTTTGCCGTCGCCAAGTCTCAAACTGTTCAAGTTGATTACTCCGTTTCTGCCTTCGCAATGGATGTTTCTCCGAAACGAGGGATAGTTCGTTATTTGTGGGTTGTTTCTTTCAAACCTTCCGTTTGTGATGGTAAGCGTGCCATTGGTTACAGAAATGCCTCCATGTGTAGAGTTTGTGAACGTACAGTTTTTAAGCTGTGCGCTGCATGCTTCAAAGTGAACGATCGAATCTCCCCAAAAGCACATTTCATCAGCTGCATTTGCTGTGGACTGTGCATTTTCATTGAGTGTATTTGCCAGTTGCCCATTAAAAAGAGAAGATTCCATCAGCACAGAACTATTTGTTCCAAAAGAAACCGCTGTGCCTTTGATTGTGGATGACACAAGATGGTCAAATGTGCAGAACGAAAATAAAGCTGAAACTCTTTCTTCACAGGAAATGGCGCAAGGTCCTTCACTTGTTCGCTTGATAGAAGAAAATGTGCACTGAGTGAATGAATGATCATAAGATGCTTCGTTTTTGTGATAGTTTTTGCTTTCATTGTGTTTTGAGGAAGCAGTTAACGAAAGCGATGAAGATGATGACATAGAATTACATGTAGTATCTCCTGAATGAAGAAGAATAAGTGGACAGCTTGTATATATGTGAGAAATCTCAACAATTGACAGGCTCAGTTTGGCATTTGCATCTACAACAATCATCGATGAGTTAATCAGAGACGTGGATGCTTCTGTTTGATATTTTGCTGAAAACACACATTCGGAAATCATCAAAGTGCCGTTCTTTTGACGGAAAATTGTTTCGTGTTTTGCAGAAAACAAAGTAATTGAGCGCTCCAGCACAAAATTGAAGGTGCATTTATTTATTGATACATCGTTTATAACAGTTACAATGCCCACCTCTCCATAATCTGGTGGAGGCGATGATGGAATTGTCATAACATACTCAGGAAGATCAATGAACGAAGAAAAAAGTACAGATGCTTTATTTGCATCTATTGATTCAATTGCAATATCACTCAATGTAAACAGCCCAGTCACATTTGTTGTCTGGTTGATCTTCACTGTTCCAGGTGTTCTGAATAAAAGGCGTGTTGAAGCCATGTTCAGCGTCGCACATGGTTCTTCAAGTCTTCCGCAGAGACGAGTAGCAACAGAATTGGCTGAAGAAGCAGTATATATGAGGGAATCTCGATATCCTTCAACAAACGGAATGAGATTGAAATCAGTCACTGAATGATCAGTTACATAGAAGGAGTTTCCTGAATTGATAGACTCTTGTGACCAATCAAGATCAAAATGTTCCCAAGTAGCTTGTGTTGTATACGAATGGCAATTAATGAATAGATCGTTTGCAATAAACGCTTCATTTCCATCAAATCGAACTTTTTTCAGTGAAAAATCTAATTCAGGAAATGGATTTGGGTTTGGGCTTGTAGGATTGATGCAGTCCAAATATATTCCTCCTCCTCTTCCAATTGAAGGCGAACATCTACTCCCATAAAATGTACAGTTGATGAAAGATAGCTGGCCATCAGAGCTCATGCAGTAATACATTCCTCCGCCTTTTTCTGACAGCTGAGAATCGGCATAGATAACATAACTATCTTGGAGTGTGCATTTTGTGGCAACAAAAGGCTCCGAAGCAATTAAGCACGGATTATTTGCAGTTTGTCTCATATTATTAAATCCGCATGTAATTAGAGAAACTGTTGGAACATTATAAAGGGGTGATGCAAGTGCCAATATGGAAATGGCTGCATTAGATTGAAGAAATACATCATTTGCCAACAAATGACTAACCGAAAAGGAGCTAATTGATTGCTCTAACGCAAATACTGCTGTTGAAGCAAATGTCATAGAAACGATTGCAATATCCGAGAGTGTGATATCTCCTTGTCTGCAATACAGAAGCGAATAGCTGCATGTAAACAAATGTTCTTGCAACTTCATTGAGCATTTATTCATTGTGAAGCTTGCCGCCTCACAAGAAAACAGAATTGATCTGCTGTCATTCAGATCAGAAGGCAATAAAAATGATATGTTTTCAACATTTGAAGGAATAGTGAAAACAAAAAAGCCATCTTGAGCTTTTGTTACAGTGTCTGAAACAACGACTGGAGTGTCCTCTGCATTAGCTTGCAGTTCGAAGCTTTGAGAAGTCTCGAATGTGAATGCTTCGTTCACTGAAGAGGATGAAGAAATCAAGATGTTGCACTGATCTGCTGGAGGCGTATCAAAACGAGTGTGCATCAGATGATTTACAGAGGCGCACTTCGCTTCTGCAAATCCACATCCACTAAAATCGCTTCCGTCCGTTTCATCAACAAACCCCGTTGTAGTGAAATTCGTCCAAAGAAATACGTTCAGAGGAATTGAAAATGTTGGTGACGATGAAGATCTCTCGTATCCGTTGAAAGTTGTAAGTGAATTTCGATCGCTTTCTGAAGACTGAAAATCAAAATTGGATGTAACAACTAATGATTTGAGGTTCCAAGAACTCAAAAATATATTTCTACCTCTCCAAGCATCATTAGATACAAATCCAAGATCTTTTAATGTAAACCCTGTAACGCCATTTCCAGTTTCCAAATAGATTCCTCCGCCTAATCCTTTCCCTGTTATAGGATCGTCCGTTGACGGAACCATGCACCCTGAGTAATTAGTCTCCTTTATAATCAAAGATGCTCCGGTATCAAGCAAAATAAACGACCCACCACCTCGAAATCCACCTTGATTTGGTGATAAACACAGAGTCGAGATAGAGCAGTTATAAATTGTCACTGATGGAGAAGAACCTGAGCTGCCAAGAATTTTCATGCAACCTCCGTCTCCATTCTTGTGTCGTGTTCGAATCATGGTGCTATTCACAAAGCTGGCTGACTCTGCATCCGTGAAGATAAACGGCGAAAAAGCTGTGAATGTTAATGGCTGCGTAAAGTACATCTGATTAATCTCCACAATTCCACCAACAGACTTTATTAATGCAAATGATACTTCCGTGACATTCTCGGGGAATATGATTAGACTTTTGCTAACAGTTATTGAAAAGGACGCAGAAATAAATGTTTCTCTAGTATCCTTCAATAGATCATAGAAAATGAAAGATATCAATTCAAACTCGGCTTCGGATTCATATTGAATAAACGAGTTACGAGTATTTGATCCGTTATCCACAACTAAAACAACAGTTGACAATGCAGATCCACCTCGTAATGCAAGTCCATGAGAAGATATTGAGACTTCATCATTCAAAGAGGAAGTATTATCGACAGAAATCCAGTTTATCATCGACTGCGGCATGCGTATATTGATTGCGTATTCAAGAGTTTTACATTCGGACGTTACAAACCCGCAATAATGGTGATTGACTCCGCCAACACCATTAATGTGTAAAGGAGAAGGCATCACACAGAGGAGAACATGAAGCGGAATGATAGTTTCAGATTCTCCATTTTCAGATCCACTCCACAGCAGCACATCAGTCGGAACTTGTGCAGCATCAAAAAATTGAAATGATGTTATAGTTACGATATCTTCAAGCATCACATTTGCACTGCATCCAATAAACAAATTCTTGCCAATATAAGCATTGTTCGGTTGAGATTGCCCAAAAGATAGAGGATGAAGAAGTCTAAGATCAACAGACGAATCAAGAACGTTCAGTTTCATTCCTCCTCCTCTTCCGTTTCCATCCACAGTTGGCGATGCAACGCAACCTTCAAATGAGCTGGTTCCATTCACAATCAATGAATCTCCTGCCATCAATTCAACAAATACGGCTCCTCCACCAATGTCGCTTCCGCTCAATATGACATCATTAAAAATGCAATCTGTTAAACAATATGAATGAAGTCTTATTGGTGATTCGGAAGAAACAATTCTCCGATTTAAGCAAATGCATCCCCCACTTCCTCTGCTTTTTCTTATTCTCTGAAAATTGCACTGAGAGCAAGAGAATAATGCACACGTTTCAAAATCAAAAATAGTTCCAGAGATAAATGAAAGATCTTGAAAGTCTGAATTCTCCAAAAGAACTGAACTTGTATTCCCCTTAAAAAGGGCAGAAGAAAACTCTTTAGCAGGTTGTCCTATAATCTCAGGTGGCCCGGTTATAAGCAAATCGTTCATTGAAAATGTTGAAAGCGCATCTTTAAGTAAAACTAACGAAGATCCTGAATTGCTGTCATGCGTAATCGTCATTCTCGAAAGCGATAAAGAACCTTTATTTACAGTGAACACAGACCTCAGCGAAGAGGGTTGCGTCGGATGAATAATTGTTCTTGTTGTTCCTTCACCAATCAAATTGATTCGTTTGTCTTCGATTTTCACTCCACTCGTCATGAATGCAAGATGTTCACCTTGAAGAGGGTTAACAGTGCAAACAGCGTTTGTAGTATATGCTTCAACCGCATACTTAAGTGTGTTGCATGGAGTAGCAGTGGCATCAATCCCGCACCACTCAGAATCTGTTCCACCAATTGCGGCTACTCTCCTTTTGTCAGTCAGTCTGGGAAGCCATTCATCTTTCCAGTTTACGCTTCCGTTATCGTACAGAACTCTATGGGTACCATCTGTTGTCGATCCACAGCATTCAAACGGAGAAATCAACAAAAATTTGTCCATAGTATCAATGATTTCCACGTCTGTGCCCGAATCTTCAGCAAATACAGTATTTCCTTTGAAGAAACAAAAGTAAAATGCAATTGGAGGAATTAAAGTTATTTCATCTGTTGCAATGCTAATACCAGCCCCATGCCCATTGTCAATTGTATAGCACCGATCAAATAAAGAATCACTAAGAGTGAAATCATGAGATACAGTTCCGATAATTCCAATACCTCCCCCCTTTTTTGAAACCTTTCCGCATTCGATGCATTGAATTTCTGAGAATTGTTTAATAGTTCCAGTTAGTGCCGAACAATAGCACTGATTTGATGGATTATTTCCGTTGAAAACGCATATTCCCCCTCCATTCCAGTCGGCTGTGCACCCTTGGAGCTTCACTTTGCACAGCGAAAAGCAGTCTGATACTTCATCAAGCCAAATTCCTCCTCCTTCGCTTTCTTGAACTAACGCATTGCAATCTGCAAACGATGAATTACTTAATACAAATGAATTTATATTCTGTATGAAAATTGCCCCACCTCTTGAAGAACAATTACATTGTGAAAAGTCACAAAATTGGATCTTGCAATTTGCACTAGAATTACCAGCTAAATACAATGCTCCTCCATTGTTGTCCACATTTGTTGAATCGTAAACATCAGTGATAGGAGAAGTAATCTGCGAAAATTGTGTTTCCTCAAAAAGAATATCTTCCGCATTTGTAAAGCGAGATCCTGGAGAATATGTTCTACCACTTCGGAAAAAAGTGCAGTTTTTGCAAAATAGACTTTTTCCGAACATTCCAGGAGATACACTACCATAGAGAGCATCTGAAACTGTTGTGAAAATACAACAATCAAATGATGAAGAGCAAGCTTTATGCAAAGATTTTTGAAGAGTGTTATCGATTTTAGTTGAAATATTTGAAAAAACAGCTGATTTTAGATGAATACTAGCCAATGAAAATGAAGAAATAAATGGATAAGTTTGTAAATTTAATGAGTTAAACGAAGATCGAAATATAATAGCTGATCCAGGTAATTGTTTCATTCCTTGTTGAGGGAAACATATAAGTGATGATACAGCTTTTGAATCAACGACTGAGCTTGATAAGCTTATATTGTCGAGAATAAGTTCTCCAAGTGTTGAAAAAAAATGATGATATAAGGATGAGCTAAAAATACAACTACTCTCAACTGAGACCAGAGACGAACAATCCAACGTGATAAAAGAAGTTTCTGCTGTGTGACATAATTTCAATGCAATTAATTGACAGGTAGAATTAACTGTATGAAATTGTGAAGACAATTCAGTTTCAGTTGAGCAACAGTGAATTTCTGTAGCGTATTCGGAAGAATTTCCATGCCGATGGGAAGAAAATGTGCTTGCAATACGTGAAAAATAGCACTTTGAAGAGTCATTTCCAATATTTAATTCAAAAGGGAATTTTGTTGAATTGATGTTAAATAATTGTAAATTATTGCAAATATCATTGCAGTTTTCTTCGTTGCAATATTTGTATGAAATTACTAGAAGAACGAGTTGAATAAAATGTGCATTCATTTCGTATATAAGCTCTAGCAATTTCTGTTCCTTTTTTTGATCTTAACCCAATTATTAAATTATCCATTCAAATTCAATTACCAGTCAAGAAAATAAAAAAAATTTTTTTAAAAAAAAAGTGAAAAATAATAATAATGAATTTTCTATAAAAAATTAAAATATTCATTCAATTTATAATGAAATAAAAAAATGAAAATTTTCTAATGTTTGAAAAAAAAAAATTCAAAATATAACTTTATCATAAATAAATCGAAATTCGATTGAAATGTCGGTCTGTTGAAGGTGCATTGACCTTTTTTCTTTAAGTTGATGAACTTTTAATAATAATCTATTTTTCTGAACAAAATTTCTTTTGGAATTCAATCTTATCTTCAATATTTTATTTATTCAAACACACAAACACTGAAATAATTACAAAAATTAGTTTTTTTCTTATATTTCGTGTATATTATCATATGTTTTCAATATTATATTATATTGAAATGAGAAAATGAAATACTTACAAATCATTTTTACCATAAAAAAATTATTATTTTATTATCTTTTTTTTTCTTTGTTTTTTTTCTCACATAATAAGCGCATGTCTTTTGATGACGCATCAAAAATAGATCAATTATATGTTTGGATTAAGAATATTTCGTTTAAAATTATAATATTAGAATTTGAATAGATAGATGATGCAAATGACATTATCGCGAATATATTGTGTTTTTCTATTGATAAACAAATTGTTTGTATGCGTCAACTTATATGGATGGCTTTGCATTTTAATGGTGTGGAATTATTTTACAAATTTAGATTCATTTGTACTTTGCAAAAGATTTTTCGTTAAAGAGAACATTAGCATCTCCTATTTCATTAAGCGTTATGTACTCACTTTTTTCGAAAGATTCTTTAGAACTAAAGGTTTGTAATTTGCGGAAAGTTAGATTTGCAGTTGTGACTTTTTATTTTATTATATTTGTTTTTTGAAACAATTCTTTACAGAGAAAAGTGTCAAATTTTTTGAATATTATTTCAAAAAGATTCTTTAAAGAGAATGACACGACACCTTTGATATGCTCGTTCACAGATATGTTTATGATGTTTCAAAATATAAATAACAGTTCAACGAAAGAAAAATGTGAATTTTTGAGACTGATGTGTGATTTTGCAAAGCACTCCAAGGACGAGTGGACTACAATATACTTATTGTATCCAGGGTTATTGCGTCATTTTGAATCGCTATTATTGAAAACAGAGCTTTGCTCGTTTTCAAAATATTCCATTCTTACGATTCTCGATGCTGTCGATGTATGTGGAATACCAAAAATTCTTCAAGAAACACTTATTGGAAGATTAGAAAATGTTATTGAAAAATTGCAAAAACAGTGTTTAGAAGGCGATTTATCTCAAAACCTTCAGCTTATTAACTCACTTTGTTTGACTTCATCGCATATCAGAGTGAATCTGATGAATTCGACCATTTCGCCAAAGCTTGCTCCATCAGAAAGTGAGACTTTTTCTGAGATCTCAACTTGTGCACAAAGGCAATCAGGCGACACATTGTCAAATGCCTCTTTGTCTGAAACAGAAATCTCTGACAGCTTTTCTGCCCGCACAAGTGCAACAAGGCCACAGCTGTCATCATGTCAATCGCTTTCGTCAGACTCAGTTGAAGAATCTCCTTCAAGTATTTTGCTGTCGATACCCTCGTTCTATCAACTGGAGAATCCGTTCCCACGTCCAAGTCGACAATTTTCTGTTTCTTCAATCAACCCTGAATCTCCAAGCCAAAGTTTAGAAGTTGCTTCGAATTCAAAAGAAAAACAATCAAAATTTCGTTTAAATGCATTGTCCTCAATACATCTGATTTCTGAAGCAGCAAAATGTAGTTGCTCGCCTGAGCACAAAGAAGAAAGCAAAGGAGGTTTTTGTGTTTTGCGCAAAGGCGGAATGAAAGACGATGCAGTTGCTGATTATGAGAGAAGAAAAGAAGAACCATCTGCTCATCGACACAAAGCAGAAGTCGAGTCGTTCCTAAAAAGCATACCAGATGAAAGTCTTCGACAAGAACTGCTAATGCCTGGGTGGGGAAAAGGTGGGATTTTTTTATTTATAAAGATTTTTAGTTTTTATTCTGATGTTAACTCTTCCATTCCTTTTGTGCTTTACTACTTGATTGCTATTTTTTTAATCAAGATGCAATACCACGCAATTTCAAATGTGATGTTTTTGTTGAAGGCACAGACTTCCACGAAGGTGTGCTGCCCGACTGTGTTCTGGAGATGCAGCAGCGCTTTGTGCTGAAGCAGATACCCAAATTGGTGACATTTCTATTCCATCCGGTTGTTGAGAGAGGCATTTGGCTATTCGAAGTGGCTCCTGTCGGGGCAACAGACAACTTTCGCATTGGAGCTGTGGACGCATCGTATGACTTGCACTCTTCCACCTCCTCTCCTGGAAGCACGGAATGTTTGATCTTTCTTTGTTGCAATAGCCTCATTTGCTTTATTTTATTATTTTTATTTTTATTATTATTTTCTTTGAAAAATTATAAATAAAAATTTTGTAATTTTGTATCGCAAATAACTTGATTGCATTCAGATGGCTGTGGATTAAGTGGAAATGGCAATCTGAAGCATGTCAGCAAGAGAAAGATATTCGATAGCTGCATCAACGGAGGCACTTTGTCGATTGTTGTTGAAATTACAGAGCAAAATTCATCCAGCCATGGAAGCGAAAAAAAATCAAATATCTATTTCAAGTGCAACAAAATACCACAAAAGTACTATTTATGCAATGCTCCAAAATCGTTAAGATTTTATGTGTGCTTATTCTTATTATTGTATATGTTTATTTATTTCTTCTCTAATTGTATTTATTGTTAAAAATGTTTTCTCGTAACCATCTGGTAACAAAAAATTTTTTAATTTATGGCAACTTCATTTCTTTTTCAATCAGATTTTCCTTACAAATTTAACTTTGTCGTTTAACATTATCAAATTTTGCACCATTGGACCATCAGATTTGCAAGATTTTAAAGAAGCTAAGGGAATTGATTGGAATGATAAAAATTGGACAAGAAAATTCAAATAATTGCCTCAATTCATTTATTAAATTTCATCGTCATTGAGCATAATGGATAAAATTTGTTATTGTTCTAATTTATATTTTAAGTTTTTAAATTTTAAAATGTTCAAACGAGCATGAAATTTGTTAATTAATTTACTTAACTTTATCATATTTTTTTCACCTTTTTTAAGCAGAATAGTAATGTTAATTATTTTATTCAAAAATCTTCAATTTTTTAAAACGTTTGTTATTGTTCTTCAAACCTTCTCATTGCAAAAATTTCATAGGTTTTAAAGAAGATACCCTTAACAAATTTTTGTTTTCAAAAAAATTCATCGCAAGGTGTCTTTTAAGTTGTAATGGCACTAGACAATATTGAAGATGTTCAGAAAGAAATACAAAAAGAATACATGATGGCCATTCAGAAAATTAAACAAGACATTTCATTTCTTCCTCCACCAATATCTTTTGCGTTGACCACAAGCCCGTCTGTTTTACCTAAATTTAGAAATCCAGGAGTTATGTTCTCAGATTTTTTCAACGTATGAATATTATTTATCATTGAATTTTTTCACTTTTTTCTTTTTGAACAATTTGACTAAATATTTGTTTTTGTCTTAGGACAGCCTCCAATCAGCTATCCTCACAACATATGTTGGAGAAGTTAAATGGATCCTCCAAGAAGCTCCTGGTATTTATTTGAAAATTTGAAAAATCTTTCGTAATTTTAAAATTTTAAGTGTTAAATAACATTCCTGTTCTGTTTATTTATGGACGTGGTGGGTTTTACGATGTATGTGTATTTTATAACAAGAGTTTTTATAAAGATCGAGTAGTTTAATGAATTAAGTGGGAAGCTGCCTCAAAAATTTAGTGCTAAATGCGTTCAGGTTCCGAGCTCGTTTGGTCTTCATCACAGTAAAATAATGGTAAATTGATATTATCATTTAAAAAAACTTTCAATTATATACTATTTCTTTTCTTTTCTTTTCTTTCTGTGTTGCAGTTATTAACATATCCTAAAGGCTTGCGGGTTGTTGTTTCCACCGCAAATTTAATTGAGAGTGATTGGATACATCGTACACAAGCAATTTGGTGCCAAGATTTTCCATTGCTTACAGATACAGCAACCTGGAGTATGCTCGTTTTTTTATTGCTAATTATTTACATGTCATCTTTTTATTTCTATCAATTTATTAATTTGTAAATAGTGGCAGAAGCTTCACTTTCAAGCATTTCGAGTGCTTCTCCTCCAGCAGCAACCAAATCAAAAGGATTACTCGAACGAATTCAGAAAAAAAGCACTGCCTTTTCTCAATCGCATATTTCTTCTTCCGCTTCTGCATCTTCTTCACCAGTGAACGCATCAACAGTCGAGCCTTCTTCAATAAAAGAAACACTGTCAAAATATCTGAATGCCTTGCATATACCACACCAATCATATCCGCAGCAGTCGTCTCGCAAACCGAATTTATTGTATATCGATCTGTCGCTTTACGATTTCAGTGCTGCTGCAGCAGATTTGGTGTGTTCTGTGTATGGCTCCCACGAAAACGCAGAGCGAGATTCGTTTGGGCATCTGTTTTTGAGGAAAATGCTGCTGCAGCGGGAGAGAGAACTCAATCGCATGAAAGAAGCAGAAATTGAAAGGGATAAGACAGAAGAGAAGGATATTTATGCGGAGAGTGCAAGCAAAGTGTGTGAGAAAGAAGAGACGAGCGCAATTCAATCAGCAAAGCAAGCAACCAGTAAGATTGAAAAAGGTATTTCACATTTTTTAAAAATATATTTTGTTGCTTCAAGTTGTTTTATTGTATTGTTATTTTCGATTATTATTTATTTTTTAATGTGATTTTAAATTTGAACTTCTAATAATTCATTGTTTTGCTTTTGAAAGCAGATTCTTTGCCTCTGATTAGAAATGATTTGGTGTGTCAGTTTTCATCGTTTGGCACTTTGACAGAAGAATGGCTCGCTGAATTCACGACTTCTTTGGGGTCCGCACGCACATTTGCTCCGTCATGCACAGTCTGCAAGAAAGGAGTAGCTGCATTGCCGGCAAAGAAAGATGCGTTTGCGTCTTAACTTTTTTTAATGATGCAAATGTGAATGTTATTAAATGCACGGTGGTTGTTTGATAATAATAATAATTTTCTTTTAGTGATCTGCTCAATGATGGAAGCACTGATGTTAGCCACACATTGAAAAGAAGGAAAATTGATGATGATGAAATGGGAGATACAAAAATTTCGAGTAAAAGTGGCCAAACTGCTTCAAATGTTGCTGCTTTCAAAGATGAAACAGAAAAGTCAGGTTTATATGAGGACGAAGATGAAGGCGATGCCATTCTACTTGATGATTGTGGTGCAGATTCTGATATTTTTGGAAAAAAGACGAAAATCAAAGGAAAAAGAAGAAGCTCCAAGAACAAAATTGGAGGAATCTCAGCTGCTTCATCTGATGAGGATGAAAGGGAGGCTGATGAGGCAGACAGCAACTTTTCTATCACAACTTCAGCAGGAGCGAAAACAAGCTCCATTCAAAGCAAAGAAAAATCACCTGCTGCAAAAAAGACCCAGCAGTCTATTGGAGCCTTTTTTGCCCCTTCATCATCATCATCTTCTTCTTCTTCTTCTTCTTTGGCAAAAGGCTCAAAGAGTGCTATGGATGGAAACAGCATGGCAAGCTTCGCAAGAGCACAGGCTGTTCATACTCATCTCCATCTCGTGTGGCCCACCGTGAACGAAGTGGCGCAGTCAATTCTGGGCTATTCAAGCGGAGGCTCGTTGTGCCTGTCGCAGAAGGCAGTGAGAGAGTTCTGGAAGGAGTATCTGTGCAGATGGAACGGGAGGCAGAGCGGAAGGCAGCACATGATGCCTCACTCAAAAATATACACCAGAGTTGGCCATGATGGCGAATTACGATGGGCAGTGATAACAAGCGCAAATTTGTCAAAAGTATTCATTTTTGATTAAGTTCAATAAAAAAGAATAATCTAATGTTTTTAATGCGCAATGAAATGATATTTTGATATGTGTATTTTGTTGAAAATCTTTTTTTCCTTCTCTTTCTCTCTTTTTTTGTTATAGGCTGCTTGGGGATTTATTACAAAGAAGAATAACAGTCTAAGAATTAGCAATTATGAATGTGGTGTTTTGCTTCATCCGTCTTTGATTCTTCGTTCAATAAATGTACACCGAATGTGGGGAAAGTTTGCGATTTCATTTTTTTCATTTATTTTTATTCTTCATTAAAATTTCGAATTCTATTTTCAACTTATAATCTGACATAACTGTCAATGTGTGAATTTATATGAATTGCATATTTTTTTTCATCTCAAAGAACATCATTCTTTTCCTGCACAAACCAACAATTCCCTCTTCCTCCAGTGAATGGCACACACTGTGTAATACTTCCTATGTTTGAAGACTCGTTTATGCGACTTCGTTCCTCTGCAAAAAGCAAAAGCAATCAAGAAACTATGGACAAGATGATGTTGGAGATGGCATTGAATGAGTCATTGCAGGAATCAGAAAAGCAAGAAAAGAAGGAAGAACAAGATGTTATCGAATTTAACGATGGCTCGGTTTTTATTTTACCAAAGGAAAGCGATGATTCTTTTTCCCTAGCGTCAAAGAAGGATCCAGTAATAGCATTTCACCATCAAATGCAACAGAATATTTATCATGATTATGTTATTGACAATCCCTCTTTTGTTGAATTTGTTAATTCACCGGATTTATCTCACATAATATCTGAGAAACAGCCTTCCTTTGTTGTTGGAATGCCCATTCCGTTTTCTCTTCCACCAGTTTCATACAACTCACATTATTCATCTGCGCAATCAGCAGGAGTTGTGGGTAGTACTGATGCATCAACAGAGCATCAGCGCAAAGGAAAGGAAGATGAACCTTGGGTTTGGGATGTTTCTTATTCGAAGCCTGATATCTTTGGTCAATTGTGGAGTGCTGATAAATTCGGATCTGATGACGAATGAATGTTTGACGAAAATCTTATAAATTTTTAACAAAATTTTTATTTTATTTTATTTTATTTTATTTATTTATTTATTTATTATTTTGTGTTTGTGTGTATGTGTGTTGTTGATTGAAAAAGTGCACCCATTTTATTTTATTAAATAATAAACCATAACATAATATGATGATGAGTTGTTTTGTTTTTATTTTTTTGTTCTGTGCAAACTTATCCAGTGATGTTGGAGAATTCGATTTCCTTGAAAAACCCATACAGAGAGGCTTCAGAAAAGATATTGTTGTTCATGATATTTTTGAAGAATACTGCGATTGTGAAAGAAATCGAGAGTGTCTTGCTGAGAACGCATGCCTTCATCAATCACACGAAATTCACAAGGACAATAGAAAGCACTCATATGAACTTGCATCCGTTTCAGCACCAGTTTCTATCTGCAATTCTTCTTTGAGTTTTTATTCCCTTCAATTAAATTCCGAAGGAAATGATGCAGTTGCATCGTTGTCTGACCAATCAACGTTTTTTGTGGGCAATTGTCTGCTTTCTTTGCCCCAAGTGTCGGGTGCCGATTTTGTTCATTCGTGGGGTGGGTCGATGTGCTTTTTCAATTTGTCGTTGGCTCTGTCTGGACCGAACTGCCTTGTCCATTCGCTGATTTCGTTTCCTGAAGCAAGCACACAGCAGGCACATCGAAATAGCATCAAGCTCATGGGCTCTTCGTTTTCGTCCTTCAGACTGTTTGATTCGCAACCGCTTGTCCAATCTTCGTGCTGTGATGTGATAAAGATTGAGCTCTGCTCCTTTGAAAACATATCTCAAGAGCATGCAAGGAGCAACGTTTCTTCTGCACAATGCTCGTCATTCACATTAGCATCGTGCATTATTTGCTCAATTGTCAACCCAACAGAAGGCTGCATTGCACCAAGAATATCAGATGGATCACTTCATTTTTTGAATTCTTCGTTTTTGAGATGCTCCAAAACTGCTGGCCAGAAAATTAATCACACAGGTTCGGAGGACACACTTGTGGACAACTGCTTGTATGAGAATGTTAGTGACAAAGTCATATCACATGATTCAACTGGTTCTTGCATTGTGACAAATACAGACTTTATGAATGGAACAGCATGCACGTGTATCTTTGAAAGAAATAGCAGCGAAACTCAATCTTTGAACAACTCTTTCAATTCAATAACAACTCCCATTTACGCATCATGTTTAAATCTTTGTCGGGGAACGGGTCCAATGGCAGTCCAAAACAACAATATGACTTCTTGCGAAGCAAGTTGGGGCGGAGGTTGTTGCCATTTTCATAATGGATTTTCAAATGATGACATCATATCAGATTGTTCATTTAAGAATTGTTTTGTAACTGAAACAAATTCAGTTTGTCATGGGGGAGGAGCTATTTGGAATGGAGAAGGGGCAAAAGTGTCGTATTCAAATGTTGCTTTTGAAAACTGCTGCGCCAATGAAACAGTTGGAGGGGCAATCTATTTTGATTCAAGAGAAATATCTTTGATGCATCACAGTTCACTTTCTTATTGCCTATTTGTTGATTGCAATGCACTTGGTGATGGAAAAGATATCTATGCAGAAAATCCATGGAATAATATATTGAATGAGGATAGTTTTGTTTCATGTTGGACTAATGCATCCTCTGAGTCAAATCGTTTGGTATTTGCAATTTATGGAGATAAAACATCATGGATCAGAAAACCGAGACATATATTTGCATCTATGACTGGTGTGAACAAATTTTCATGCGGCTGGGAGAATTCACCTTGTCAAACATTATCATATTCAATTGACACAGCTTTTGCATCAAACAAAACATTTCCAATTCACATTAAAATTGGAGCAGGAGTTTATACAGAGAAACCGCTTGTGATTGATTCTAAATATCTGGTTTTTGAAGGATCAAGCTATTTTGGAACAAAGTTGAGTGCCAGTTCTGTGAATGCCAAAGCGCTTGTTGAAGTGTCATCTGGGTATGCCTCTATGCTCGGGTTACTCATCATCAGAAACTCTTCTGCGTCGACTGATCTGCCGTTGTTCTCTGTTTCTTCAGCATCTGGAGAGCTTGTGCTCTGCTTGTGCAAAATATCAGCTGAACCATCGCAAGTTTCTCCATTCACAACAGCATTTGCAGCAGTGTCGGCTGGTCTCTTGAATGTGTCGAGCACGACTGTTGAGTCGATGATATTTTCGGATGTGTCAGCTGTTAGGATGGAGTCGTCGACACTGCACTGCTTCAATTTCGAGAATGCGAGTTTCAGAGGCATCACGCGAAGCGAAGGGAGCGGATCGGTGTTTGATGTGACTTTGGGGAGTGGGGATGAATTAGATTTGGATGAGGTGTCATTCAGCGGATGTGTGTGCAGCAAAGGGGATGGAGGGTCTGTGAGCTGTGTTCTGGAGGGAGGTGGGAGATTGATGCTTGGCGCCACAAAAAGAATTGAAATGGAGGGATGCGCAGTGCCGCAGGACAGCATCAGGAAAGGAAAAGGGGGAGGAGTGCATCTGAAAGTGGCAGGGAGTTCGTCGAGCTTTGCGATATGTGATGTTGGGTTTGATGTGTGCACAGCGTGGAAGGGAAACAACATATTTGTTGATGCGATCTCGTTGAGTGTGTCGATAACAAGGAGCACATTCGGGTTTGTGGAGACAGGGATGAGTGACGATGATCTGATGGGGTTTGAAGAGGAGTGGAGGACAGATCCAGTTCCGCTTCTGGCATATCTGCAGGTGTTCTCGGGGGCAGCGGTTGTTGGAGGAGCGAAAAGGCGAGATTTCTCGGGGTGTGGGACAGCGAACTATCCGTGTGGGAGCATTGGATATGCAGCAGGACTTCGGTTTGGGAGCAGGAAAAGGATAATCACGCTGAATGGAGACTTTGAATGGACAGAGTCGGTGGTGTTTGATGCGTTTGGGTGGGAGGTGAAAAGTCCCACGAGAGGGCAAGAAACAAAAGTGTCGAGTGGAGGCACGAGCACAGCGGAAGGGATGGTGACTGTTGAGATTGGATCGCTCATTGCGAACCTGAGTTTTTCAGCAGCTGCGGAGCTTGGGAGGCATTCTTGCTTCATATTGTGCCAGTGTGGTGAGCTGTCGATGGCTGACTGCTCGCTGAAATGCTCATCGAGTGGAAATGTTGCATTTGGGTTTGGGTTCATAAAGATAAACGGAGGGAGCCTGCAATTGAGCAGATTTTCCACAACATCGCGGATTGTGTTTGGGTCTGGTTCGCTGATCAGTCTGTCTGGAGCAGGGATGCTGAACTGCGATGGATGCACGATGAGGGGCATCAAGAGGGCGAGTGGAAACGGGGGGTGCATTTCGATTGAGAAGAACAGTTTGCTGGGAAACAGCGGATGCAGGGAGATAACGATTGATGGATGCACCTTTAGTGATTGTTGTGTTGGTGGGAATGGAGGAGAAGGAGGAGGGGTGAGTGCGTGGCTGGGAGAAAATGACATTCTGGTTGTGAATGGGTCGAGCTGTTTTGAGGAATGCCTTGCGCCAAGTGAAGAAGGATCCAGTGGAAAAGGAGGAGGAATGTTTCTTTCTCTGACTGACGCAGATGCAA
The DNA here is from genome assembly GCF_001643675.1 of Monocercomonoides exilis. Lineage (NCBI taxonomy): Eukaryota > Preaxostyla > Oxymonadida > Polymastigidae > Monocercomonoides > Monocercomonoides exilis. The sequence continues at coordinate 636,495 of NW_027150550.1, forward strand.
AGTTCGAATTATCTGGAAATTTGATATTTGATGGGAATGAGGCAGAATTTGGAAAGAATGTGTTTATTTCTGCATCAGATCTGAATAAGACTGTGACAAACGACTCATTCAACTTTTATTATTTGTCAATGATAAATGATAAAACTCTATTTGTGGGAAGTGATAACATTCATTCAGACAAAGATTTGTTTATGTTCCTCGTTTCATATAGCTCATTTGAGATATTTATTTCATCGAGTGGATTTGATGTTGCACGCTGTGGAAGTGAGGAAGAGCCATGTCAAACAATGTGGAAAGGGATGGAAAACATGAAAAAGGAGATTGGAAAGAAAACAATTCAAATTGAAGGATCAACTGTTATTCAAGATACATTCAATGTTTCAAATTATCAGATCAAAAAAGCATCATTTATGGGAGAAGAGAATACGAAAGCAACTTTGAATTTTGAAAAGGCAATTGGAAGTCAATTGGAATATTTCGTAGTGAATGAAATTCATCTTGAATTGACAAATATCCAACTCCAATTAACATCGGGATTTGACAACTCAGCCAAAACGATAATTTCAAACAGAGAAGGAGAATTGGTGATAACTGGATGCTCATTCCATTCAGAGGCAGGAATGAACAATGGATTTGATTGTGTTTTTGTGGATGCGATTGGAGGATGCGTGGAAGTGAATGATTTGTCGATGGAATCGTGCAATGTTGGAAACAGCATTTTTATCATCCGCGATGCTGGAATTACTTGTCATTTGATGAATGTTCGTGTGAAATCGTTGAATGAAAGTGGAGGATGTCTTCTTCTGATCAAAGGAACTGAGTCAACAACAAAGATAAATGAAGGAGTCGAGGAAATAAATCTGCAAATTAACAATTCCTCAATTTTAGGAGTGAAGAAAAGTGACAATGGAGCAAGCATTTTGGATTCAAAAAGTGAGAAAAAGATTTGTTTGGTTGTGAATGAGAGCAACATCACAGAAGACAAAGCCGAAGAAAGTGAAAAAGGAGGGGCAATATTCTTCGCATTGGGTGCATCAGGATCGATGAAGGTGGTTGACTCAGCAATCAGCCAATGCAGCTGCACCAATGGGAAAGGAGGAGGAGTGTATCTGGCAACAAAGGAAAGAGGAGATTTGAATTTCACATTTGTGGGGATGAAGTTCAGTGCGAACACAGCAAAAGTGGGGAATGACATTTTCATTGAATGTTACAGCATCACATTGCAGATCAATGAAAGCCAATTTCAGTTTGATCTTCGAGAAGGCAACTTCAATCGTTTCAATGCAATATATGGGATTGATGAATGTGAAAACAAAGAAGATACAGATCTGATTGATTTTGTAACGATTCATCAAAGTGACACAATCATTGTGAGCAGTGTGAATGGATCGGATGAGAGGCAATGTGGAATCAACACTCTTCCATGTGCTTCGATTGATTATGGGCTGATGCACTTGACATCAGATTTTATGAGTCTGATGTTCATTGTTGAGGAGAGTGTGATTGATGAAGAGACAAATCTGGAGGAGATGAGTTTGAGTTCGAAGAGCAGAGGCTTGTGCGAAGTTGAAGTGAAATCAGGGATTGAAAGGACAAGAGATGCTTTGATCACAACATGTGGAATAGTCTCATTGGTGAGAGTGAACTTTGAATTTGATTCAAATTTCATCTCTACTCATGAATCGTTGATATCACCAGAGGGAGGGATTCTAGAAATTATGAATTGCACATTCAGTTCAAAACTATTTGAGGACGGAGTTAATGTTGAATTTGCAAACATCCCATTTCACATAATAAACATGGAAAAAGGAGAATTACAACTTTATGAATGCTCAATATCAAATCTTGTGCTTCAAAAATCGGTATTATATCTTTCATCACAACTTCCATCAGTAATTGATTCATTAACGATTTTCAATTCAACAATTTCTCATTCACTTATTGAAATTATTGAATGTGGGCGATTGGAACTTATCAATATTAATACAGAAAATATCACAGTTGAAGGAAATGAAAAATCATTGATATCTTGCTTGTCAATGAAAAGAAAATGCAATTAACAAATTGCACAATAGGCGGAGTCGGTTCAAAGACCACAAAAGGGAAATTGATGAAAGCGGAGAATTGCACAGATGTGAAAATGGATAGTTGCATTTTTGATGGAAGTTCAAATGAAAGAAATGAACAGAATATCAATGAGGAAGAAGTGATGTGCAGATGGTCTGGATCTCTTGTAGATGTTGTGAAGAGTTCTGTTTTGATGAAAGACACAACAATCTCGAATTCACCAGAAGGTGGAATAACAATGAGAGGAGGAAATGTGAATGTTGAAGCAGGGAATTTCTCAAACAATAATCCATCAATTGAAGGATATCCATCATTGAGAAGAAACATCATCTGTTCAGATTCAGGAATATTGAATGTGATGAGTTTGAAAGGAGGAGATGGAGTTTTGCCAAATTCATCACTTTGGATGTTGAATGAAGGGTGCAATTTTGAAGGGATTATTTCTGAGAGGGATTCATCATTCTTCATTCCTGTGTTGGAGAGTGTGGATGCAAAAGAAGAGACAGATAGAATGAAGCTGACATTCAAAGGAATGCTTCTTATTCCATGCAATCTGTCATTCTCAGTTGTGAAGAGGAAGGGAGAAGAGAAAGAGATTGAAAAACATGATTTTGATTCAAATGGATTCTTGTCAGAAAGGGAAGTTGAAGGAAGTGTGGGAAAAGATTTCATCAGCAGTTGTGGAGATGAAATCGAAGTGAGTGTGTTCATTCTGTTTGGGGATGATGATTCTTTATCTTTAACAGATTCATTCGTTTTGAAGAATGCGAGCATTACTCCACCAAAAGGAGATGAAAAAATTTTTGAAAGCGGAAAAGAAGAAAAATCATCATGGGCGTTGATAATCGCAGTTGTATTTGTTATTTTGTTTTTGATTGTTCTTATCATTGCAGTTGCCTTTATTGTTCGATGGAAAAAGCAAAAGAGAAGAACGAAAGAATTGGAAGTGATTGTGGAAGACACAGTGAGGAAGGATCCGAAACTGATTGAGATGGTGACTATGGAGATGTCACCTGAGGAGCAGTGGAGGAGAGCAGAAAGAGAGGCAGAGAAAAAGAATGAGGAGAGGATAAAGAAGAGGGTATATGATACGAATATGGAACATTCAGAGTCATCAGAGCATTTGCTGAGTGAATGTGGTTCCACTGAATATATTTTGGGGAGAGATTCAGACAAGATTCCTCAGTGGATGCTTGAGAAGGTTGATGAAAAGGAGGAGGAAGAAGAGATAAGAAAGAGAACACCATCACCATCCATCTCATCCACTTCGACAACAGATTCTGATTCCACATTTATCCGACCAGAGAGCATGTGCCCAACCACCTCGTCGATGTCGAATCTGGTGGATGCAATGGCCTGCTCATCACCACATGAAAAGCTGATTGTGGATCTGAGGGATTCGCTGTTCATGCTGCTGCATGGGCGGAACAAGACGAAGGAGATGGCGATCGGGACGGTGGAGGAGAGGATGGCGACAGGGGCGCAGATCCTGTTCTGGGTGGGGAATGTGGCGCTGCACTCGTTTGGGGAGATGGAAGTTCCGCTGGAGTCGCTGGACAGGCTGAGTCCGCACATTGTGCTGTTCTCGGAGCACATGGTGATCTGTGTTGTGATGCACTCGGGGAGTTCATCGTCAGAGGATTCGGACACATCGTCTGTGTCGTCGCTGAGCGTTGTCTCGTCATCGTCGAATGTGTCGGTGATGAGCGAGAGGTTCACAGACTCGCCGCCGCCGTCGTCTGCGTTTGAGGATGAAGAAGGGGAAAAGGAGTATTTGCGGTGGAGGGCGCCGGAGCTGCTGGAGGGGAGGAAGAAGCATGCGACAAAGAAGTCTGTTGTGTTTTCGATGGGGATGATGCTGTGGGAGTGTGTGGCGCTGGCGATCCCGTTTGGGGAGTATGATGCAGAAACGGCGGGAGAGAAGGTGAAGCACGGAGAGCGGCCGGGGGTGTGGCGGGAGGAGTGGGCAGCGGGGGAAGTTGTGGAGAGCATGGTGCGGCAGAAGGCGGGGGAGCGGGCGACGCTGGTGGATGTGAAGCGGGAGCTGTTCAAGCACTTTCCGTCGGGGACGGTGTTTGTGACGATTTCGGATGCAATCGACTACTATGGGTCGGGGTGGTGTGGGAGTGGAGATGGCAGGGGCGAGTCTGGAAGCAAAAGCGGAAGCGAAAGAGGAAATGAGAATGTGAAAGAGAATAAAATAAATTGAAATGGAATGAAATGGATTTGAAAGCGATCTTTTCTCTTCTTGATTTTGGATGCACTCCTTTTTGGAGAGCCACTTTATGTATGTTTTGTGGTTTGTGTTGTTGGTGTGTGTATGTAATTGTTGTTTTTGTTTCCGTTTTCAGTTGAATGTTTGAATTTCCCATCTTTTTATTCTAATTTGTTTGGATGCGATTATTTGGTTGAAGGTGTTTAATGAGCTTTGCATTAAAGATGTGAGATTGTGTTTTATTATTTGTTAAAAAAAAAAACTTGAAAATCAAGCATTTCGCTCCTTGAAAAGAAATGTTTTTTTTGAAAGGTTTTTCGCATCACAATTCACAGAAATAAGGGTTATCCATTCTGAAAATAATTATTCTCAAAAGTATTGATCTTTTATTCTGGCAAATAATAATATTTCACAGATATTGCATTTTTCCCAGAATCGAAAAATGAAGACTTTTGTTCAATCGAAACTGTAAATTACACAAAATTTCTGCAAACTTTCATAAATTATGCTTGAAATACAATTGTGAGATTAACAACAATGATATTGTTCGAATTAGGAGTGTGCACAAAAAAGGAAATATGATAATTGCAAAAGAATGATATTATCACATCAAGTTTTTTCAAATGGTTTATAAACACATTTTTAAATAGAAAGTGTTTCATCAATTCCTTCTCTTGTTTGAGAGAATCAATTAGTTGGATGATGAAGCCATCATTACTACCACAGTGTGCGTCTTCTTTGCTTTGTTGCTCTCTTCCTCCTTCTTTGCTTGTGATCTTGTTCGAATAATGAATTGTTCTCCAAGTGACTTCCGTTCCTCCATCTCCTCATCAGGCTCATCCACTCTGGAAGGGAATTCAACAGTATCTTTAACTTCTTTCTCACTCAAACATGGCTTCATCAGGCGCTTCTTGTCCCTCAGTATCATCCCAGATTCCATTGCTCGTCTATCATTATTGTTCCTCTGGTCTCTTTCTGGACTGGCGTACGCGTTGCCACCATCTTCGGCACACAGCTTGGTTGCTAACTCTTCACTGGTAAGGTTCATAGTTGAGGCAATCACTTTCCCCAAGGTTGAAGCAAGATTGGTCTTCACATAATGCTTCACCAAAATGTCTGTTCTGGGGGAAAGACGGGCAAACTTCGCAATCTGAGTTGGTGGAATTCCAGACATCGTTAGCGTTGAAAGTGTTGCAGCCTTTATTGAATAAGGAGTAAAATGGCTTGGAATTCCTGCTTCCTTCAATGTCTCCTTTGCCAATCGTCTTATTCCTTCCACTGTTAGAGGATGAAAAGTTTCGGTATTTAGAAACAATTTGTTTCCATCTGGTCTTCTCTTTTGTATTTCTTCCCACAAAACCTGAATAGCCGAAGCTGGGCAAATTGTCGGGTTTTCATTTAAAAAAGGAACAGCAATCTCTGTTCGATTAAGCGATGTTTTGAGCCTTGTGTCCAGGTATATTCCTTCCTTTTCGAATCTTGATCTTTCCATATCTACTCTTTCCAACTCTGTAAACCTGCACGTAGTAAATTGCATGGTGAGCACAATGGCTTTCATCGTCAGATGTTTGAAACTCAAGCTCTGATTTTCTCCAAGATTAGAAAAGAATGTCAAAATGGTCTTCGGATTCCAGATCTCTTGAATCTTTTTCTTTCTTGTCATCTCCGTTCTTCAAAACCCTCTGAACAAAATTTTTATTATAGGAATATCCCCCAAATTTGTGTTGAAAACAAAGCTTGTGAAGAATGAGACCGCTGAGCGGATAAGTTGCAAACATGACAGTTTCATTCCATTGTCTTTGAGTGTAATGAAAATACTCGAACATCGAGCGGCCCATTCATGAATATCCTCTGGAATTATGCCCATATCACTCTTTTCCCACTGTTTTCCAAAATGCGCGAAGCCGAATAAATATCCATCCCACGTCGACTGAGCAATTCCCGATTTTGCACTCCTCTGCCAATGAAACTGGGAAAGATCTCTCTTCCAACGCCCTTCTCCACCAGCTCTCGCCTTTCTCTCTGGTGGATTGATCAATATGACTCTCAATCTGCCTGGAGGGAGACATGCACCTGTGTTTGTCATTGATGGCCCCTTTCTCAACACTGTTCTTAGACTCCTCCATTCGAATGTTCGATGATGTGTCTTCTCCAATAATACATTCCAGTTCTGCCCCTTCCAGTTCGGCAGGAGTAATACTACTGGTGCTCTCTCCTTCTGTGCCTTCCGAATCGTCATTGGAATCAGTGGAATTGGGGTGTGTGCCAGAACGCACTCGTTCTTCCATGGATAGGCCAGACCGTCTTCTCCCAATGGGCTTCCTATTCCGCACCAACGCTCGACCTTGTGGTTGTGTTGAGCTGCAAAGGCGTCCAGTGTCGGAGTAACTTGAAGCACCTCCAGAATCTGAGAGAGATCTTCGTCCGTAATGCTGTAGTCTCCTGCTCTTTCCAGGTGGGACAAAGCATCGGCTCTTGTGTTCTGCAATCCGGGGAGATGAACTGCTTTCAGGACTATTTTCAATTTCTCCTTCAATGTTTATATCCTTTTGAGTGTCGGGTGAAGATTCCTTCCTGCATTCCATTTGTTCACGTTGAAAACGACTGCCGAATTGTCTGACCGAAGTTGTAACTGTGATATCCGACTTTCTGATAGGATTGGGGCAAAATAAGTTAATGCAAGTTCTACTGCTTTTAATTCTCTGTAGTTGGATGATTGATTTTTCACGGAGAATGGAAAACGAATGTGACAATCTAGTGATATTCTGTTTATTCTGAGGGTTGCTCCCCAGGAGCATTCTGATGCATCTGTGGTTAGGACTGCTTCTGGAATAAACACTGGATTTAATCTGCGTCTGGGGTTCTTCCTCAATGTCCATCTCCATCTTCTTATCTGCTGGAGGATTGAAGCATTCAGCCTCATCATTCCATCCCATCCGTTTGTTAAAACTCCTTTCTGCAACAATTTGAAGATTGATTGGAGGTGCAAAGATGCGTCTGGCAGAACGAAGCGTGTTGAACTGAGCTTTCCCACAAATGATGCTAAGTCCCTCACTCTGACAGTCTTGGCTCTTATGCACCTTCTCTCCCACTTGTGACACAGCTCTCGCACTGCCTTTCTTCTTTCCTTCGTTAGACACACATCGAAGCTGGTTGTGTTCCACTTGAATCCCAGGAAACTGAACTGCGAACTCGGTATGAGGTTGCACTTCTTCTTGTTTATCAGCAGACCGAGGCTTTCCAAAAATACGAATATCTCCTGTATTATGTTCTTCAAGATTTGCTGATCTTGATGCAGAAAAAGTAGGTCGTCCAAATATGCAATAATTCTGACATTCTATCTTTTTTTTATCTCTGCTGTAACATTCCTCGTTAAATGTGTGAATAGGTGCGGTGCATCGACAAAGCCGAAAGGTGTGCCTCTGAAGGAGGAATCTTTTCCCATGAATCCGAAAGCAAAATAAAGCATTAATTCTTTTGAGACTGGGATTAAGTAATAAGCTTGTTCCAAGTCTAGGGATACAGCGTAATCCTTCCGTCTTATCAGCCGTTCTACTGTTTTCTCTCCGTCGCACTTGAAATGTGTTCTCTTCACCGCTGCATTCAGTTTCCGACAATCGAGAATTTGTCTCCAGCTGCCTGACTTCTTTTGAATGAGAAATACATTGTTTCTATATTTCACATCCTTCTGCTCCATCGGGATAACGACTCCTGTTCGTATTTGTTCTTCTAATATCGTCTTGAATTCCTGGATCTTTTGTTGGTTGAGCAGCAACGCTCCGTCTCTGAACTGCACTTGGCTGAGAGATTTTCTGGCTTGTTTGCTCTTCCACATGGACTGTACTCCTCTGCTTATCAATTTCTCTCCTCCGATTCGCTTCCATGCCGAGTAAAACAATGCTGTTCTTCCTCCTATATGCCTCCTCTGCTCTGTCTCCTTGTGAACTGGCTCTAAAATTGTTGACGCCCCCTTGGTCTCCTGCCCCAACCGCTCTGATTCCTCCTTCTTCCGAATTGCTGCCTTCTTGCGAGAGCTGAGGACCGGGGGGATCTCCGAAAAAACCGCGGGTTAGTACGAGGAAGGGGATAACTTAATCTTCTTCGAAGTGTATCTGGTTGTTCTCTTGCAGTGGGCTGAACTCGTGTTAGAGGAAATGTTGGTCTTTGGAAACCTTTTTCAAACTTAGCTTCTTGTCTTGCTTCTCTGAGAATCAGTTCCTGTCTCTCTGTGAGGATTCCCGTTGAAGCGTCTGTACTCATTAATGTGACAGCCCTGAAACCAAACCTGCCTTGAATTCGAACCGTTCGTGCCTCTTGAAGCGCCTTGGTAACCAAAATCAAGATGTCAGCCAGTCTTTGCTTTGCACCTTCCTTTGAAGTCTGTATTTCGGCTAAGCCTATGAGTGCAGCTTTAATTGCCTGGAAAAGATAAATCTCCATCTTGTAACCCGCCTGATCTAACGCATCGTTAATCCAATTCTTTGTTCTCTTGGAAGCGGGTGGTTCTTGAGATAGCAATGGGCTAAAATCCTGTGTTGAATACTCCTTAACTACATCTTGGACGGATCATGGGGAGTATTCAACTCAAAAATTGAAATATTCGGCGTTTGTCCGAAAATGTACTCAAACTCCTGACAAATACGTTGAGATATCTCCAAGTCATCTTCATTTTCCTTTCTGTCATCCGAATGTGTTACCTCCTGTGTGTTAAACTTTCCGATAACGAAGGCGAAAAAATTGAAGCGGAAGAAAAGATGTTCGGTTGAGATAAGGTCCCTGGTTGGCTTTGCGCCACACTGTTCTGCATTGCAGCCTCAGCCGACGGCGTTAGTCCAACAATCGAAGGGAATTGTGAAGCAGACATCATTGATCAAATGTGGCGACTGACCCATAGATTGTGGCGTCTCTCAAACAAGAGAAGGAATTGATGAAACACTTTCTTGATAATTAAGGTGCTTATGCACTTTAATTACAAATACACTCACATTTTTTGCCAATTTTTCATTCATTTTTCATTGGGAATGTTCATTGGAGCATATCCACAAAATCACTTATTTCAATGAAAATTCGATATTTTGATATTTATTTCCAAATAATCGAATTCTCAAAGATCTGTTTAAATAAGGCTTGATAACGTGAATAGTCTATTTGAATAGTTTTTTCTGTAAAATAACGAGCGATTATAAAGCATTTCAAAAAATCAAAAAAAAAATTCGCCCCAGATTAATTGGTGAATTTTTTTGAAATCACAACTTTTTTCTGTGTCGAATTTTAAAATTTCGACTGGAAATGGATCGAAAATCATCTATCCCGGATATTGAAAACTTCAAATGTTCAAAAAGCAAAAATTTGAAGAGTTTTTTTGACAAATTTTTTTCTAAAAATTGTGTTATTGCTTTTCAATGTTCAGTTACTAACATGCTGATCAAATTTTCTTTCCGAAAATAGGGGTTATTTTTTTTTTGTAAAGTCGCAAATGTGGCTGATCCTTTTTGAAATCATTCATTCGTTCGAGTTTTGATCAAAATTTTTTTCTCTATGGGATTTTGAAAAATTGAACAAAACTATTAACACACGTTGTTTATGAAATTGTTATTGCAGAAACAAAAATTTATCAAAAATCCCATTGAGATTAAATATTTAATCAAAACTCGAACGAAAGCATTATTTCAAAAGGATTAGCCATGTATTTTTCAAATTGGGTCAAAATATTTAACTTCAGGCATTTTCATTGAAAATAATGCATTTTTCATTGACTTTATGATATCAAAATACACAATAAAATTGGGTTTATTTTTTGACATTGATGGAATGTTGGATAACTTTATGTTTTGATTTCAACAATGCCTGTTTGTAGATTTGCAAACCAAATTTATTTTGAAATCTGAGAAAGTTAAACAAAGAAATGAGTGAAGTTATTATTTTTGCTTTGTGCAAAAAAAACTTGAAAGTCTGTATATTCACCCAATTAATCAAAAATTTCATATTTTTATTAAATTTTTGTTAACATACACCAGACTTCACTTAAATCGAAATTATTTCTTGATATAACTATTTCACACATTCAAAAGAAGATTCGTTAGTGGAAACAGATATTTAAGCAAAATATGAAATTTTTATTTATTCGAAAATTAAACGTTTGCAACTTTTCAAAAAGAATAGCCCATATTCACACAAAAATAATATGTTTTCAAATATTATCACCGATGTTTGAAAGAGATAAATTTTTCTATTCAGTCAAAATTCGAAACAAAGATGAAAAAATGAACATCAATTAATATTTTTCGCTTATCACCTTAAATTGTCGAATTTTTCAGAACAAAATCATCTACATGAAAATCAAATAATTTTCAACAGAAAATGTGGAAATTTTTATGTTTAAAAACGAAAAAAATTAGCAGAGGATCAGTTATTCTTTTTTCAATGAATAATGAAAAAAAGAAAAAAATTTTTTGACTTTCTGATACTCAGTTAGTAACTTTTTTATCTCATAAAAAAATTTTTTGTTTTTTTTAAATACTCAATTTGATTTTTTAGAATTATTGGATTTTTAATTTCTAATAATGAGACCAAATTTAAATAATGAATGGTGCATAAAATACAGTTTGTGCAAAAAATACCTGACAAGATCGATTTCTCAATAACCACTCAAAGAGAAAATCTGTTAATATTCCTCTAAAATATATCTTAACAATACAAACTCATTTGATAACCGAACTTTCATTGACATGTCGATTGAATGCTATCAAAAATAATTTTTGTAAATACGGAGAAACTCAAAATCCTATTTCTCCGAGATTTATAAAATAAATTTTTTTTTTGAAAAATTCAGTCTGCACGAAAATGAATGCCCGACATGCCAAAAAAGTTCGTATTGTTAAGATATATTTGGAGGAATAATAACAGATTTTCTCTTTGAGTGGTTATTGAGAAATCGATCTTGTCCTGTATTTTTAGCACAAACTGCAATTTGTCTGAAAAAACTTTTTTTTTTCATTATGAAAAAAAAAATCTTCATCTTTATTTTTTTTATAACATGGAAACGCATTTTCAATTATTAATGAGATGTAACATTCAGATTATTCAAATTTTGAATTTTGAGAAAATTTGAAAAAGTTCTGAGCAGAAAAATAAACAAATGATGAGTTCAAAAAAAGATTTAAAATCAGAATTATCCCTCAATTTATGAATAATAACATTGTTAACATTTCGTTTTATTCTGAATCATTTATTGTTTTTCAATTAATTGATGCTCTTTTTATATATTTTTCCGCACAAATAAAGTTCATCCGTTGTGCGTTGAATTTCAATAAAAATGCTTGCAGAGATAAATACATATTCATTTACGCCAAATTTTCTTCTGTCTTTCACCAATTTGATGGCGAATGAACTTAAAAGTTGAAAGTCGAACGTGAAAAAAGTTTTTGAATTTATTTTTTGAAAAGGCTTTTGAAAGATTGTTTTATGGAGATGAGCAGATTGTGTTCACATGAGCGTAAGCAATGTTTTGTTTTCACAGAAGAGATGAAGAAACAGGAAGAATATGATTCTGTAAACAATTAACAAATTCCTTTATGTTTTCATTCATATTAGACTATCATTCAACAAATTTGAATAATTGTGACAAATCACTGTTGTGTTCATTTTTCAAGAATGACGATTTTACAAGCCATTAACTTTCATTATGTTGTTTCAACGCAGTAGTTTTATTGATTATTCTGTTTGCTTTTATACCATTTTCTTGAATCATTTTGGTCATTTTATTACTTTATATGGGACAGAATATTTGACTTCAGGCATTTTCATTGAAAAAATATGCACTTTTCAATGACTTTTTGAGATCAAAAAACAAAATAAAAATGGGTCCATTTTTTGACATTCGTGAAATGTTGGAAAACAAGTTGTTTTGATTTCAACGATGCATATTTTCAAATATGAAAATCAAATTTATTTTGAAATCTGAGAAAGTTTAGTAATGTCATAAGAAATACAATTTTTTCATGCTTTGTGCATCAAAAGCTTGAAAGTCCATATTTTCCCCCATATAAAACCTTCCATAGATAAACATTTTGTAATTTGTTTTTTTATTCATGAAAATAAAAACGAAATGTTATTAAAACTTATTTCTCATGAGAATTAACGGAAAGCTTCTTTAAAGAAATAATTACTTCAAACAACTCCTTATAGTGCAAACAGGAAAATTTTGTTGAATAATAATAAAAGAATGAAATAAAAATATGTTCAGAAAACTTATACTTTCAAAATTATATTCCTTTCTTCAATTTTGAATCAGTTTTGTTAATTTACAATTTTTCATTTATTTTTCCGTATATACCAAAAATAATTCAAATTCAAAATGATAATTAATTTGATGTGTGGAAAAAACAACTTTTGTTTTGCGGTAAAAATTCAAAAAAAATTTTATTTCATCAGTGCACTTTGTTTATCAATATTTGAAAAATAATGTATGTTCATGTGAACTTTTTCATTAATTTTGAAAGAAAATATTTTAATTTGAAGTTTATTAGAATAGAAATCGAATTCATTTTCAATAGAAAAAATTGTAGTTTTTCATATTTTCACCAAAGAAACTTTATATTATAGTGAAAAATATTATCGTCCTTTGTCTTACGATAAATGTGAAAGAAAATTTTCAATTTTTATTCGATTAGATACAAAGCGAAATTTATTTTTTATTTTTTTATCTTTAGAGTGATGATTTTCGAAAATGAATTTTTTTTTTTTTTTTCGTATAAGAATTATTTTTGGTGTATTTTTTGACTTCATATTAAAAAATAGCAGAAAAAGTTTGGAACAAATCATGGATTATTTCAAAAAATAAAATTTCTCCCACCCCCCTCCTCCATATTTTCACAATTACGAAAAGAATCAGAAATGTTATAAACATCCAAAATTAAATTTTAGAAGTATAGAAATATTAACAATTGTTTTTATCTTCCACAGAAGCAACAACCTGAAAGAGATTCTATCTTTTGATCTTTTTTCTATTTATTATCCCAATGATATTGAAGAATTTATAAAATATGCAAAAGTTCATTGTCCTAAACAATAAATTTCTTTAAATAATAATTAGGGATTCTTTAACAACATCACTATGCTATTTTTAAAGAAATTTGTAATTATTTATTTAATTTTCTTCTTCTTCCTTTTATTGTTCCTGCTTTAGTTGTTGTGCGTTTTCTAGTTCCTTTCTTTTTTGCCCCTTTCCCCTTGATTATTGCCCACCATGCTCGTGAAAATCGCGGAGGCATTGTCTTGTGAGTTGAACCTGAATAAGTACTTTTGCTGTCAGAATGTGGATAATTATCAGACAGAAAAGACGCACTTCTACGATAAGATGAAGAAGGTCGCTCAGAACTATTTATTGACGATTCATCTTCATCTTCATCTGAATCCATTTCTTCGTATTCAATGTCTTCCATGTTCGTTCTTTGAGAAACAGGATAATCAACAACATCACTTGGCACTACGTTCAATTTTCTGTGTTTGATTTGAGTTTTGATTTCATTTTCAACAAACTGTGCATTCTCTTGGCTTTGTTCGGTTGTAATGCTTGAATCAGCTGAACCGTTTCCAGCAGAATTCAAGGAATCTTCATCTGAACCAAAAAGCGAAGCCATCGATCTGCGTTTACTTCTCATCTGGAGAAAACTTGCAAACGAGTGTGAAGTCATTTTCGTTTCATCAGTTGCTGAATGAATGATCATCGTAGGCTGCTTTGGTTTTGTTGGAGAAGGCGTTAAAACAAGCGATATGTGTGAAAATCCATCACCTTCTGAAACAACATGAGACTGAACAGCTGAAGGAGGATCAAAATGAGATAAGCTTGAGGAGTCAGATTGTGCAAATCGTGCCATCCTCCTCAGATACGGCATCGGCATGTTGGATGGATGATGCTCTTTACAATCCAAAGGCACAGAAGCAGATAACATCGCAGATTGGGATTTTGAAGAAGATATTTGATTGCATGATGAAGTGGATGGAGTGGTAGAAGTGAATGATGATGTGTTTGCTGAATGAGACTGAAGTGGTGGCAGTGGTGATGCGCGAAATGGAATTGGAGAAATCAATTTTTCATTATGAAAAATTTGTTCACGAGAAGAATGCTGTGAGTGGAACGGAGAAACAGAGAGTTTGGAATCAGATTTCAGCAGAGAAGGTGAAGTAGAAACAGAAGAAACAGACTGAAAAGGAGAATGTTTCCCATTCGAATTATCTGGCTGAAGAATTGACGGAATTCGAGTCTTTACATCAAGCTTTATATCTGATTCATCGTCTTCTTCGTAATCATCAAAAATGATTCGCATTCGTTTATGTTTCTTTTCAATAAAATTCTTTTCCAAATTTGTATCAGAAAAAGCTCCATCTTGAAAAGTTGTTTCTGAAGACTGAGATTTATGATGTGAAGGAAGAAATGGAGGAGATGTTAAGGAAGAAGGAGCAGGTGATGTTTGTAACTTTGGCGAAAACACACTTGAAGGATCGGCGGAAGTTTGCTCAGAAGCGCTTTGAAAAAATGCAGAAATTAGTCTTCGTTTTTTAGATAATGCAAATCCTGTTGTGGACATCCGCCAAATAAATGAAAGATAAAAAACAATTGATCTGTTCCACACTAAATTAAGAAAAAATCAAAAAGCTCAATTTTTATTTGAAAATCATAAAAAATGCAATTTTTAAAGATAAGTAAATTATTAACCTTTCACATATTCTCTGAAAGAATAATTCTGATTACGAAAAGGAAAAATTTCAATAAAATTTTAGAAAAATATAACGATCAGAAAAAGCTCGTTAATCACAAGTTTAATATTATGAACTTCTTGCTCATTTTGTTCTTAAAAATTCCCGTATTTTTCTGTGACCTGTTGATGTTTGAATCTATCAAACGAAAAAATTTTTGAATTCGAAACAGAGAACGAACAGTTAGAAATTAATTACTGACTTTCAATTTTATCAAGAATCAAGAACAGCATTTTTTTAAATTTCTTTGAATGATTTAACATGAGAAAAATCTCAACGACAATGTGTTGTTGATACTTCTTGGTGTTTTTTTTGTTTCCTTCAATAAAATTATTGAACGCATTTGTTTTTATTTTTTCAACAAAAAAACTTATATTTATTCAATAATTATCAATGTCCCAAGTTTTGTGAGAATTAATTCAATCACATTTCAACTTCTTTTAATTACTTATTCATTTCTTTTTCAATAATCTACAAGATTATTTCATTTATCCTAACTTGTGACTGAAAAGATTCATTGTTTCAAAAATTTGAATTTAAAGAATGATATTCACATTTGAATATATTTCAGGATGTTGAAAAATAAAAATTCAAAGGATTAAGATTTTGTCATTCTGGAAAATTATAAAAAAATATTCATATCAAAATTGTCATGTAGTTTTATTTAAAAAAAATATTTGAATAAATAAACAAAAAATCAAAACATGATCATAGTTGTTGACTTGTATATAAAGTTTGGGCATTTTGATCGATTTAAAAAGTAACGAATAATGATTTATAACGGACCAATTGAAGGAGGGCAAATGCATGGGAGAGGGCGCATTACCTATGCAAATACCGAAGTCTATGAAGGAGATATACACTACGGAAAACGACAAGGAATGGGAAAGTACATTTATGTTGATGGGAGTGCATACGAAGGCGAATGGGTAGATGATAAGCCCCATGGTCATGGAATATGTACTTACGCTAATGGTTTGGTTTTTACAATAATTAAAATTCATTTATGACAATATTACGTTTTTTATTTTCATCGAAAATTTCAAATTTTTACCTATTTTTTTCTTTGGAAACATCGACTCATCGACTATGCCAATAATCATTTATGATGGTACAGGAAATGTTTATGATGGGGAATGGGTTGAAGGGCACATTCATGGATATGGTGTTCTCACATATGAAAGTGGAGATGTTTATGAGGGAACATGGAAAGTTTGGAGATCCTTGTTAATATTGAATTAATTGTAATTTCATTTATCGACCTGCTATATTTATTGCATTTTAAAGGACGGGAAAATGGATGGAAAAGGTTTGTTTATGAGTATATAAAAATAAAAAATTATTTAAGTATTGTTGAAATGGAAATTATTGTTCTTTAGGGAAATACAGCTACGCTGACGGAGACGTTTATGAGGGTGATTGGAAGGATGACAAAAGGTTTGTTTAAGGTTACATCAAATTGTTTTAGATTTTCAAATTTTCAACAATTCAAATAATTTGCACTTTTCAACTTAGGCATGGAAAGGGTATTGTTACATATGCTTCCCATGATGACAAAATGCCCGAAAGATACGAAGGAGATTTTAGGGAAGGTATTTTAAAAATATTTTTTTTAATTAACGATTTTTAAATCAAATTTCAAAAAATTAATCACTAAGGTCAAATGCACGGTCATGGAAAATACTTCTACAGTGATGGTGGCATATACGATGGTGAGTGGGTTGACAGAAAGATGCACGGGAAGGGAACGTTCATTTTCCCCAACAAATCAGTTTATGTTGGAGATTGGAAAGATGATGTGAAAGATGGTTATGGAGAGCTTACATATCCAAATGGGGAGAAATTTGCCGGATATTGGAGGGATAATAAAGCATGTTTGTATTTGCTTTTTGTTTATTTAGATGGACTCACTTTTTTAATGCGATTATATTCTGAAATTATTGTGTTTGTAATATTTGCATTTAAACTGTTCAATTAGGTGGAAAGGGAACACTAACTTATGCCAATGGTGATCGCTATACAGGAGATTGGCTGAATGCAAAGAAGCACGGAAAGGGAGAATTGCACACTTCGAGCGGAGATGTGTACAACGGTGACTGGGTTGATGATCATGCTGAGGGGCAAGGTGTTCTGGTGCTTGCAAACGGAAACAGATACGAAGGGGAATGGAAAAAAGATTTGGTATGAAATAGAAAAGTGAAAGAGATTATTTTGTGAAAAAAAAGAAGTATTTATTTTGATGGATGTAATTTTTTTAAAGATTTATTTCTGTTAATTAATATTTATATTGCTCATATTTCTTAATGTGTTTTTTCTTATTTTCCAATTAATTAATTAATTTCTCTTTATTTTAATTCCAATCTTTGGTTTCTCTGTAATTTTTCTTCTTTCTTTCTTTCTATCAATCAACAGAGGCATGGACATGGCAAATACTTCACTCCCGATGTGACGTATGACGGAGAATGGGTTCATGGGCGTAAAGAAGGACATGGTACACTCATTTTCATGAATGGCGATGAGTATGAAGGCGAATGGAAGGATGGACTTATTTGCGGATCCGGTATTTATCGCTTTGCGCAAGATTCCATTTGGAACGATCCCGATTTGTAGACAATTAGTAATGTTACATAGAAAGAAGTTGGGCATCAAGAACAATAATTTTATTGCTTTCTAAAATGGATGAAATTAATTGGATAGAAGAACGATTTTAATACATAGAGATAAGCAAAATGTGATGTGGAATAAATGTTATCAAAAAGAAGGAGTAAATGGTAATATCAGTTCGATACGAGCTTGCATTCTCTGTTAACTCTTCCAAGTAATTTCGTATTTTTAAACTTTCACTTTATAATATCCCATATAGTTTTTCTTTTAACATTTTTTTCATTTTTTATCTTCAAGTTTCAAATCCATTTTGCCTGACTTTTAACATATCAAATCACCTTTCTTAAATTCTCAGTCTAATGATAACAAGATTATTATTTTTTAATTTACGTCAAAAAATTTTATTTACAACAAAAAAACATAAAAATTAGAGGTTGTTTTTGGCGATATTTTTATTGGTTCATAAAGATTGTTTTCTATATTTTTCGATGAAAATGAAAAAAAAAAAAAAGATTGGATATAGGGCTATAATTTTATCTTGACCTTTTTTCTTTATCAAGACCTTTTTCTTTTTGGTCATGCTTTTTGCTTTACACAAGCCTGCGATAAATAAAAAATAACCAGAAATGTTTGAAATGTTTTAACTTCCTTATTCCGTATTTTTTTTTTTCTTTATTTCATTTTTGACAAAAAGATCGAGGATTATAATAATTTAATGTTTTGATCATTGACTTGCTGCTTTTCCATCGAATATTTTTTATCGGAAGTTTTAAGCTTTCATATCATAATATATCGTTTCTATTTTATAAGTTAAACTTGTTTAAAACTTTCTCAACTTGTTTTTTTCACATTTTTTCTTATTTCACACATTTTTTCAAAAAACACGATTTCAGAGACATGCATCCATTTGTTTTAAAATTTAATGAAATGAAATAAAAACAAATTTGAAATGAAATGATATCTCAAAGAAAAAACAACAAAATATTTGCATATGACGAACAATTTTCAGATCAAAATTTTCATATGTTCAACCATTTCGCTTCATATTCTTGTTCAATTCTTTTTCATTTCAAAATTAAACAAAAATATGCAATAAATAATACTTTGTTTTTATTTTTTTATGTGCTTAAAAATTCACACAAATGCATATTTGTTCCGAAAAACGTGTTTTGAGCAAAAACAGTGAAATGAGAAAAAAAGGTTAAAAATAAAATTGAAAAAGTTAAAAAACAAGTTAAAATAATAATATAGGAATGAAGAATTGTGATGCTATGGCTAAAACGTTCAGTATTAAATATTCGTTTCACAGCCAGCAAGTCTTTGATCTGGGTCCTAAAATTATAAAAAATTTGAATAATTATTTGAACATAAATGTTTTGAACATTTTTTCAACAGAATTCTGAAAAAAAAAATGTCAAGAAGTCAATAAAATTTGTTTTTGTTTTAACCCTTTTCACAAATCAAAAAAGCAAAAATATGTTTCAAAAAAACAGGGCTGAGATAAAATATTGAGGCCAAGATAAAATATGCACCCTATTATAACACTTAGCTTTTGTGATTGAATATATATATAGACAGGGACAAAACTCGGGACATTTAATGCAGTTTTTTGTGATCTTCAAAACTCTTTGATTGGTAATAATATTCACATTTAAAATTGAATTAATTTAATCAAGAAAGAAAGGAACAAACAAGAGCAATGTGTTTTTTATTCCTTAATGATATGATAGAAAAGAAGTTTGATATCAAAAGAGGAACGAAAAAAAAAAAAAAAAAAAAAAAAAAAAAAAAAAAAAAAAAAAAAAAAAAATAAAAAAAAAAAAAAAACGGTTCAACATAGAAAGAGATAGAAGTTCACATTAAAAAGAAATAATTTGCACATCATCAAAAGAATTATGAACCAAAAACAAAAGCTGAACCCCATTTGCTTTCTGAAGTTTTCTTTCTTTTTCTTTTCTCGCTTGGAAACAGTATCTCTTCTTCCAAAGCGTTTGATAGCATTTCTGGATTTTTTATTGTGTCAGACATTTTTAAAGAAACCTCTTAACGAAATATAGGTTTCTTTTTTTGATCTTGAAAGTTAACACTTTCATGAGGAACAGAAATGTCAGAGCTTGTGTGAATTATATCAGATGACTCCTTTTCACAAATTTTTGAGATTTCGTGTTGATTCTCGGAATGAATTGTCAAACTTTTCTTCTTTTTCTCTAATTGAACAGAATAGCTTTCGTAAAAAGTGTCTTCAGTGATCAGTTTCATTCTGATATTATTTGTGAACCCTGAGCAATCTAATTCATTCATGTTTATGGTTTCTTCTGAGTTTTTTGGAAGACCCTGATAAACAACTGAAGGATCGAATGGATTAATTCCACATGCTTCGAATGACTTTCTAACTATTCTTGGAGACAAAGAGTCGCATACAGCTTCTGAAACAGCTGGAATCAATGCTTTTCTGTACGAAGCAAAAGAGGAATCAGAAGGGATAAGGAATGCTCGTTTCAAGCCGTTTTTAAAATGTGCGAAAACAAACCTGTCAAAAGGTTGCGTCAATTGAGTTGTGTGGGATGGAAGTATCAGAAGATGGACGTGATGTTTCCTGCACCAAAATATGACAGGATGGCAAAGTCGAGAAGAATGACCATCGAGAATAATTAATGCGTAAGAAGATGGCCCGTGTAGTTCTCCTCGTTTCTCATTTATTTTTAGAAAAAAAATCTTCCTTCATAATTATTTCAAAATCATTCTTGCTCATCCAGCCAGTTCTGTTTGCAATGCAGTTTATTCGATGGGACTTATATTCCTTTCAATCTTCAGACAGCTTCTGAGACGGCCACAACATCACAGGATCCAGTGATGTTCCATCGGCAAAAATTGAAAAAAACAATGTCGCATTTTTCCTTCGCTGGACTTCTGGCAAGAGAGCATGCTGAGTTTCTTTTTTGACAACGATTTCATCTTCGAACTGTTTCATTGTAACTCCGGTCTCATCCATATTGATTATCAAATCTGAAGAAATATGAAAATCATCAATTACATTTTTTGATTCACAAAACCAATTTCTCACATTTTCGATGTTCGAAGCTTTAAGTTGATGCATGTCTATGTGAGTTTGTTTTATTAGTTTTAACAATCCGCTTTTATTTATAAACCTGCGAGCCCATTTAGTATTAAATTTGTGACACTCCAAAGATGGAACGCTTTTATTTTTTTTTTTTCATCACAACCTTTTCTGCCTAACAAAAAATACATAGTTTAAAAATCATTATCTAAATAAATCACACGAATTTTATTATATCCGAAACTGTTAATTTGTTGGAAAAAGATATTTGAACTCTTGCACAATCTTCAATTTCCTCAATTTCTTCTTTATTAAATGACCCTGGTCTGCCTGAGCAGTGAGGATCTTTCCCTGCTTTTATTGATGCCACATGCCTGTAGAAAGATGAATGAGATATAATTTTGGCTTTTACCAAATCTGAAGGTTTGATTTTATCTTGTTTTGAAAGATAATCGACTTTTTCTGCTTTTGAAGTGAGCCTGCGAAACTCTGTTGTTGCCTTGATAGGAGATAATTTATTGGAAAAGAAAGAGGATGACATGTGTGTATCTTTAATTTGATTTATGGAAACTCGATCATGCTATTTTTACAAAGTTCTTTTTTAAGAAGCAAATATTTTCGAAAGTGAACTAATGATTAAATCAAGAAAATATATTGTGTGTCAATTTTTAATTTGCGATTGTTTCAAAATAGACAAAAAATATTATATTGGACTGAAGTGTCCCGGGTTTTGTCCCTGTCCATATATGGCTGATCCTTTTTGAAATCAAACTTTCGTTCGAGTTTTGATCAAAAAATTAAATCTCAATGGGATTTTGAAATTATTTGTTTTCTTTGAAATTTCGTCATATGATGTATGTATTAACCTTTAAAGTTCATTTTTTCTAAATCCCATTGAGATAATAATTTTAATCAAAACTCGAACGAAAGTTTGATTTCAAAAAGAATCATTCATATATTATGACTCTTTTCGTTTCACCACAATCAATTTTTTTGAAATAGGAATTATACTAAATCCTGATTTTGATTAACTTCCGCGCATTTTTGACATCGAAGACATAATTTAATTTGATTTATAAACATTTCCATTAGCATTTTAATCAATGTTTCGATGTCCTATATAACGCGAATTTGCTTTTTTTTCATTAATATCTGTATTATACAGCAAATTTATTCTTAAACAAACAACAATCAAGAGTCAATTCTTTCATTCACGATATTTTTTATTTTTTTTCAGATTGATTTTTATCGCTAAATAAGCTTTTTTAAGAACTTTATTCCAAACTCCTTTACCTTTGAATGACTTCCCCCCATTGGAAAAAGAAAGAAACTTAAAGAAAAAAATGAACGAGCTTCCATTATAAATTTTTATTGAATAATAACTTGATTGAAAAAGTAAGAAATGTTGAATCAACTCAAAACGTCAAAAAAATACTCTAATAACAGATAACTCAAAATAAAAGCTCTCAAACAAAGAAAAATTGTTTCGCTATTGCAAACATCCCCTTTCCCAAAAAGTCGACAAAGAACTTTGTGTTCATTCAAAGAATTTAAATTGAACATTTTTGTTCTTTTTCAAGCTTCAAGCAAACAGGTTCAATGGTTCTCATAACATAACTTTAACAATAATACATACATGCATACTAACATTCAACTGAAAACAGAAACCAAAAACAACAATTGCAAACACACACAAACACAAACCACAAAACACGCAAAAAGTGGCTCTCCAAAAAGGAGTGCATCCAAAATCAAGAAGAGAAAAGATCGCTTTCAAATCCATTTCATTCCTTTTCAATTTATTTTATTAGCTTTCACCCAACTTTATTCTCTTTCACATTCTCATTTCCTCTTTCGCTTCTGCTTCCGCTTCCGCTTCCAGACTCGTCCCTGCCATCTCCACTCCCACACCACCCAGACCCATAGTAGTCGATTGCATCCGACATCGTCACAAACACCGTCCCCGACGGAAAGTGCTTGAACAGCTCCCGCTTCACATCCACCAGCGTCGCCCGCTCCCCCGCCTTCTGCCGCACCATGCTCTCCACAACTTCCCCCGCTGCCCACTCCTCCCGCCACACCCCCGGCCGCTCTCCGTGCTTCACCTTCTCTCCCGCCGTTTCTGCATCATACTCCCCAAACGGGATCGCCAGCGCCACACACTCCCACAGCATCATCCCCATCGAAAACACAACAGACTTCTTTGTCGCATGCTTCTTCCTCCCCTCCAGCAGCTCCGGCGCCCTCCACCGCAAATACTCCTTTTCCCCTTCTTCATCCTCAAACGCAGACGACGGCGGCGGCGAGTCTGTGAACCTCTCGCTCATCACCGACACATTCGACGATGACGAGACAACGCTCAGCGACGACACAGACGATGTGTCCGAATCCTCTGACGATGAACTCCCCGAGTGCATCACAACACAGATCACCATGTGCTCCGAGAACAGCACAATGTGCGGACTCAGCCTGTCCAGCGACTCCAGCGGAACTTCCATCTCCCCAAACGAGTGCAGCGCCACATTCCCCACCCAGAACAGGATCTGCGCCCCTGTCGCCATCCTCTCCTCCACCGTCCCGATCGCCATCTCCTTCGTCTTGTTCCGCCCATGCAGCAGCATGAACAGCGAATCCCTCAGATCCACAATCAGCTTTTCATGTGGTGATGAGCAGGCCATTGCATCCACCAGATTCGACATCGACGAGGTGGTTGGGCACATGCTCTCTGGTCGGATAAATGTGGAATCAGAATCTGTTGTCGAAGTGGATGAGATGGATGGTGATGGTGTTCTCTTTCTTATCTCTTCTTCCTCCTCCTTTTCATCAACCTTCTCAAGCATCCACTGAGGAATCTTGTCTGAATCTCTCCCCAAAATATATTCAGTGGAACCACATTCACTCAGCAAATGCTCTGATGACTCTGAATGTTCCATATTCGTATCATATACCCTCTTCTTTATCCTCTCCTCATTCTTTTTCTCTGCCTCTCTTTCTGCTCTCCTCCACTGCTCCTCAGGTGACATCTCCATAGTCACCATCTCAATCAGTTTCGGATCCTTCCTCACTGTGTCTTCCACAATCACTTCCAATTCTTTCGTTCTTCTCTTTTGCTTTTTCCATCGAACAATAAAGGCAACTGCAATGATAAGAACAATCAAAAACAAAATAACAAATACAACTGCGATTATCAACGCCCATGATGATTTTTCTTCTTTTCCGCTTTCAAAAATTTTTTCATCTCCTTTTGGTGGAGTAATGCTCGCATTCTTCAAAACGAATGAATCTGTTAAAGATAAAGAATCATCATCCCCAAACAGAATGAACACACTCACTTCGATTTCATCTCCACAACTGCTGATGAAATCTTTTCCCACACTTCCTTCAACTTCCCTTTCTGACAAGAATCCATTTGAATCAAAATCATGTTTTTCAATCTCTTTCTCTTCTCCCTTCCTCTTCACAACTGAGAATGACAGATTGCATGGAATAAGAAGCATTCCTTTGAATGTCAGCTTCATTCTATCTGTCTCTTCTTTTGCATCCACACTCTCCAACACAGGAATGAAGAATGATGAATCCCTCTCAGAAATAATCCCTTCAAAATTGCACCCTTCATTCAACATCCAAAGTGATGAATTTGGCAAAACTCCATCTCCTCCTTTCAAACTCATCACATTCAATATTCCTGAATCTGAACAGATGATGTTTCTTCTCAATGATGGATATCCTTCAATTGATGGATTATTGTTTGAGAAATTCCCTGCTTCAACATTCACATTTCCTCCTCTCATTGTTATTCCACCTTCTGGTGAATTCGAGATTGTTGTGTCTTTCATCAAAACAGAACTCTTCACAACATCTACAAGAGATCCAGACCATCTGCACATCACTTCTTCCTCATTGATATTCTGTTCATTTCTTTCATTTGAACTTCCATCAAAAATGCAACTATCCATTTTCACATCTGTGCAATTCTCCGCTTTCATCAATTTCCCTTTTGTGGTCTTTGAACCGACTCCGCCTATTGTGCAATTTGTTAATTGCATTTTCTTTTTCATTGACAAGCAAGATATCAATGATTTTTCATTTCCTTCAACTGTGATATTTTCTGTATTAATATTGATAAGTTCCAATCGCCCACATTCAATAATTTCAATAAGTGAATGAGAAATTGTTGAATTGAAAATCGTTAATGAATCAATTACTGATGGAAGTTGTGATGAAAGATATAATACCGATTTTTGAAGCACAAGATTTGATATTGAGCATTCATAAAGTTGTAATTCTCCTTTTTCCATGTTTATTATGTGAAATGGGATGTTTGCAAATTCAACATTAACTCCGTCCTCAAATAGTTTTGAACTGAATGTGCAATTCATAATTTCTAGAATCCCTCCCTCTGGTGATATCAACGATTCATGAGTAGAGATGAAATTTGAATCAAATTCAAAGTTCACTCTCACCAATGAGACTATTCCACATGTTGTGATCAAAGCATCTCTTGTCCTTTCAATCCCTGATTTCACTTCAACTTCGCACAAGCCTCTGCTCTTCGAACTCAAACTCATCTCCTCCAGATTTGTCTCTTCATCAATCACACTCTCCTCAACAATGAACATCAGACTCATAAAATCTGATGTCAAGTGCATCAGCCCATAATCAATCGAAGCACATGGAAGAGTGTTGATTCCACATTGCCTCTCATCCGATCCATTCACACTGCTCACAATGATTGTGTCACTTTGATGAATCGTTACAAAATCAATCAGATCTGTATCTTCTTTGTTTTCACATTCATCAATCCCATATATTGCATTGAAACGATTGAAGTTGCCTTCTCGAAGATCAAACTGAAATTGGCTTTCATTGATCTGCAATGTGATGCTGTAACATTCAATGAAAATGTCATTCCCCACTTTTGCTGTGTTCGCACTGAACTTCATCCCCACAAATGTGAAATTCAAATCTCCTCTTTCCTTTGTTGCCAGATACACTCCTCCTCCTTTCCCATTGGTGCAGCTGCATTGGCTGATTGCTGAGTCAACCACCTTCATCGATCCTGATGCACCCAATGCGAAGAATATTGCCCCTCCTTTTTCACTTTCTTCGGCTTTGTCTTCTGTGATGTTGCTCTCATTCACAACCAAACAAATCTTTTTCTCACTTTTTGAATCCAAAATGCTTGCTCCATTGTCACTTTTCTTCACTCCTAAAATTGAGGAATTGTTAATTTGCAGATTTATTTCCTCGACTCCTTCATTTATCTTTGTTGTTGACTCAGTTCCTTTGATCAGAAGAAGACATCCTCCACTTTCATTCAACGATTTCACACGAACATTCATCAAATGACAAGTAATTCCAGCATCGCGGATGATAAAAATGCTGTTTCCAACATTGCACGATTCCATCGACAAATCATTCACTTCCACGCATCCTCCAATCGCATCCACAAAAACACAATCAAATCCATTGTTCATTCCTGCCTCTGAATGGAATGAGCATCCAGTTATCACCAATTCTCCTTCTCTGTTTGAAATTATCGTTTTGGCTGAGTTGTCAAATCCCGATGTTAATTGGAGTTGGATATTTGTCAATTCAAGATGAATTTCATTCACTACGAAATATTCCAATTGACTTCCAATTGCCTTTTCAAAATTCAAAGTTGCTTTCGTATTCTCTTCTCCCATAAATGATGCTTTTTTGATCTGATAATTTGAAACATTGAATGTATCTTGAATAACAGTTGATCCTTCAATTTGAATTGTTTTCTTTCCAATCTCCTTTTTCATGTTTTCCATCCCTTTCCACATTGTTTGACATGGCTCTTCCTCA
Organism: Monocercomonoides exilis; assembly: GCF_001643675.1. Classification (NCBI taxonomy): domain Eukaryota; phylum Preaxostyla; order Oxymonadida; family Polymastigidae; genus Monocercomonoides; species Monocercomonoides exilis. Next base: position 663,029 of record NW_027150550.1, read on the forward strand.
CTTCCACAGCGTGCAACATCAAATCCACTCGATGAAATAAATATCTCAAATGAGCTATATGAAACGAGGAACATAAACAAATCTTTGTCTGAATGAATGTTATCACTTCCCACAAATAGAGTTTTATCATTTATCATTGACAAATAATAAAAGTTGAATGAGTCGTTTGTCACAGTCTTATTCAGATCTGATGCAGAAATAAACACATTCTTTCCAAATTCTGCCTCATTCCCATCAAATATCAAATTTCCAGATAATTCGAACTTTGCATCTGCGTCAGTCAGAGAAAGAAACATTCCTCCTCCTTTTCCACTGGATCCTTCTTCACTTGGCGCAAGGCATTCCTCAAAACAGCTCGACCCATTCACAACCAGAATGTCATTTTCTCCCAGCCACGCACTCACCCCTCCTCCTTCTCCTCCATTCCCACCAACACAACAATCACTAAAGGTGCATCCATCAATCGTTATCTCCCTGCATCCGCTGTTTCCCAGCAAACTGTTCTTCTCAATCGAAATGCACCCCCCGTTTCCACTCGCCCTCTTGATGCCCCTCATCGTGCATCCATCGCAGTTCAGCATCCCTGCTCCAGACAGACTGATCAGCGAACCAGACCCAAACACAATCCGCGATGTTGTGGAAAATCTGCTCAATTGCAGGCTCCCTCCGTTTATCTTTATGAACCCAAACCCAAATGCAACATTTCCACTCGATGAGCATTTCAGCGAGCAGTCAGCCATCGACAGCTCACCACACTGGCACAATATGAAGCAAGAATGCCTCCCAAGCTCCGCAGCTGCTGAAAAACTCAGGTTCGCAATGAGCGATCCAATCTCAACAGTCACCATCCCTTCCGCTGTGCTCGTGCCTCCACTCGACACTTTTGTTTCTTGCCCTCTCGTGGGACTTTTCACCTCCCACCCAAACGCATCAAACACCACCGACTCTGTCCATTCAAAGTCTCCATTCAGCGTGATTATCCTTTTCCTGCTCCCAAACCGAAGTCCTGCTGCATATCCAATGCTCCCACACGGATAGTTCGCTGTCCCACACCCCGAGAAATCTCGCCTTTTCGCTCCTCCAACAATCGCTGCCCCCGAGAACACCTGCAGATATGCCAGAAGCGGAACTGGATCTGTCCTCCACTCCTCTTCAAACCCCATCAGATCATCGTCACTCATCCCTGTCTCCACAAACCCGAATGTGCTCCTTGTTATCGACACACTCAACGAGATCGCATCAACAAATATGTTGTTTCCCTTCCACGCTGTGCACACATCAAACCCAACATCACATATCGCAAAGCTCGACGAACTCCCTGCCACTTTCAGATGCACTCCTCCCCCTTTTCCTTTCCTGATGCTGTCCTGCGGCACTGCGCATCCCTCCATTTCAATTCTTTTTGTGGCGCCAAGCATCAATCTCCCACCTCCCTCCAGAACACAGCTCACAGACCCTCCATCCCCTTTGCTGCACACACATCCGCTGAATGACACCTCATCCAAATCTAATTCATCCCCACTCCCCAAAGTCACATCAAACACCGATCCGCTCCCTTCGCTTCGCGTGATGCCTCTGAAACTCGCATTCTCGAAATTGAAGCAGTGCAGTGTCGACGACTCCATCCTAACAGCTGACACATCTGAAAATATCATCGACTCAACAGTCGTGCTCGACACATTCAAGAGACCAGCCGACACTGCTGCAAATGCTGTTGTGAATGGAGAAACTTGCGATGGTTCAGCTGATATTTTGCACAAGCAGAGCACAAGCTCTCCAGATGCTGAAGAAACAGAGAACAACGGCAGATCAGTCGACGCAGAAGAGTTTCTGATGATGAGTAACCCGAGCATAGAGGCATACCCAGATGACACTTCAACAAGCGCTTTGGCATTCACAGAACTGGCACTCAACTTTGTTCCATAATTGCTTGACCCTTCAAAAACCAGATATTTAGAATCAATCACAAGCGGTTTCTCTGTATAAACTCCTGCTCCAATTTTAATGTGAATTGGAAATGTTTTGTTTGATGCAAAAGCTGTGTCAATTGAATATGATAATGTTTGACAAGGTGAATTCTCCCAGCCGCATGAAAATTTGTTCACACCAGTCATAGATGCAAATATATGTCTCGGTTTTCTGATCCATGATGTTTTATCTCCATAAATTGCAAATACCAAACGATTTGACTCAGAGGATGCATTAGTCCAACATGAAACAAAACTATCCTCATTCAATATATTATTCCATGGATTTTCTGCATAGATATCTTTTCCATCACCAAGTGCATTGCAATCAACAAATAGGCAATAAGAAAGTGAACTGTGATGCATCAAAGATATTTCTCTTGAATCAAAATAGATTGCCCCTCCAACTGTTTCATTGGCGCAGCAGTTTTCAAAAGCAACATTTGAATACGACACTTTTGCCCCTTCTCCATTCCAAATAGCTCCTCCCCCATGACAAACTGAATTTGTTTCAGTTACAAAACAATTCTTAAATGAACAATCTGATATGATGTCATCATTTGAAAATCCATTATGAAAATGGCAACAACCTCCGCCCCAACTTGCTTCGCAAGAAGTCATATTGTTGTTTTGGACTGCCATTGGACCCGTTCCCCGACAAAGATTTAAACATGATGCGTAAATGGGAGTTGTTATTGAATTGAAAGAGTTGTTCAAAGATTGAGTTTCGCTGCTATTTCTTTCAAAGATACACGTGCATGCTGTTCCATTCATAAAGTCTGTATTTGTCACAATGCAAGAACCAGTTGAATCATGTGATATGACTTTGTCACTAACATTCTCATACAAGCAGTTGTCCACAAGTGTGTCCTCCGAACCTGTGTGATTAATTTTCTGGCCAGCAGTTTTGGAGCATCTCAAAAACGAAGAATTCAAAAAATGAAGTGATCCATCTGATATTCTTGGTGCAATGCAGCCTTCTGTTGGGTTGACAATTGAGCAAATAATGCACGATGCTAATGTGAATGACGAGCATTGTGCAGAAGAAACGTTGCTCCTTGCATGCTCTTGAGATATGTTTTCAAAGGAGCAGAGCTCAATCTTTATCACATCACAGCACGAAGATTGGACAAGCGGTTGCGAATCAAACAGTCTGAAGGACGAAAACGAAGAGCCCATGAGCTTGATGCTATTTCGATGTGCCTGCTGTGTGCTTGCTTCAGGAAACGAAATCAGCGAATGGACAAGGCAGTTCGGTCCAGACAGAGCCAACGACAAATTGAAAAAGCACATCGACCCGCCCCACGAATGAACAAAATCGGCACCCGACACTTGGGGCAAAGAAAGCAGACAATTGCCCACAAAAAACGTTGATTGGTCAGACAACGATGCAACTGCATCATTTCCTTCGGAATTTAATTGAAGGGAATAAAAACTCAAAGAAGAATTGCAGATAGAAACTGGTGCTGAAACGGATGCAAGTTCATATGAGTGCTTTCTATTGTCCTTGTGAATTTCGTGTGATTGATGAAGGCATGCGTTCTCAGCAAGACACTCTCGATTTCTTTCACAATCGCAGTATTCTTCAAAAATATCATGAACAACAATATCTTTTCTGAAGCCTCTCTGTATGGGTTTTTCAAGGAAATCGAATTCTCCAACATCACTGGATAAGTTTGCACAGAACAAAAAAATAAAAACAAAACAACTCATCATCATATTATGTTATGGTTGAGATAATTAAATGTCAAGTTTTGCTTTCTTATTGATGTTGTATAATATATAAATGATGTTGTTTGTATTATAGATTGGAAGTGTTGATACACATATAAATTTGTTTATTATTCATTAAAAATTTTTTCTTTTTCAAAAACGAGAAAAAATCAAACATTTCAAGTAAAATGATATCAAATGAAAAGATTATGAATAAAGCATTAGATAAAAAAACGGTATAAGTGGAATTAATCGAAACCTGTTTTGATCACACCTATAATATTTATATTTGTTATTTTTCAAAAACAAGCTCTGAATTATAGATTTTTTAGTGTTTTTTCATGAATTGTTTTTTCTTTTTATTTGCTAGGGTTTAGAAAAGGTGAAAAAGTTAGGGTTTTCCGAGATAATTCAATGTTTTTTGTAAGCAAATGATAAGAAAGAAGATGATTTTTAATAATTTAATATAGATATTTTTTTAAATAAAATTAGGATGTCTTAAATATTTATCATAAAATATATTGGAAAAATGATTAAAATGTCAATTTTAGGGTGTAGGTTGAGTCCACTCTTACCAAAAACACTCGAAGAGTTTATAAAACAATCAAATTAACATTTCCACTTTGTGTTTCTGGTGCTCAGAAAACATATGCAAAACATTCATTAATATTTTGCATTTTCCTCTTTGAAAGCAGCAAATTCGTATGAATGAATATCTTCCATTTCTTATCAATTTCTATTTTTATTTTTATGTTTCTTTTTGAAAGGAAATTACTTACACCTGAAGGCGTGAGTTGGTGTATTGTTCCTAAAATTATCGTAAGTCAAGGAATACTCAAATAACAAAGAATTGATGTGAAAAACATTCAAACCAAGTTTTTGACTGACGAAAATTTAGAAATTCAGGGTGAGGGTGGGGGGATATTTTCTTTAAAGAAAAAAAGAGAAGAGCAAACAAAACATTCTGATTGAATAAAACAAAAGAAAAAAGTGAAAAATATTAAGATATGCACTGAATACACGCATAACTAATTATTTTTCTTTTTCAATTTATTCTAAATATCCCCCAATATTGAGTGGGGAAAGATTCTATTGAACTCAGAGCTGTTTCTCTCGGGATGGAAGACAAATGAATGGAACTTGTCTGCTTGGGAAGGAGGAGGCGGTGGAGGAGGAGGAGGAGTTCTTTTCTTTGCAGATGACACCTCAGCAGCATTCTTCGCTCTTTCTTTCGCAATCTTCTTCGTTTTGCTCTGCTTCTCTTTGTTTTGCACTCCTTTTTTGCTCCTCTCAGCTTTCACTTGCAATGAAACTTCCTTTTTTTGCTGTGTTGCATCGTCCTTTTCATGTTCATTGTTCACTTCTTGTTGTGTCTGATTGAACGACAAAGACGAAGAAGTCTCCACTTCTCCTTGCTTCTTGTTGCTCTGCTCCTTCGCCGTTTCCTTGTGATATTTATCCTTTCTCACATTCTTCTCATCATTTTCTTTGAATTCTTTCAATTCTTTCAATTCCTTTGACTCTTCTTCATTCTCAGTCATCTGCCCCAAAATGATTCCTGTGAACAGCTTTCGCAGCGCCTCTGCTGTTTCGTCCCATTTCTGCCTCACTCGCCGAACAAGCTCTGAATCTGTCACACTCTTTGGTGGATGGCGAATTCTTGACTGGGAAGAAGAAGAGGAATAGGAAGAGAAGGAAGATGAAGAAGAAGAAGCAGAAGCAGAAGCAGAAGCAGAAGCAGAAGCAGAAGCAGAAGCAGAAGCAGAAGAGGAGGAAGAGGAAGCAGAATGTCCGAAAGAAGAGGACAATGAAAAAGCGCCATCGTTTCTTCCTGAAGATGCAGCAGAAGACGAAGAAAGATTCGTTTTTTCGCTTTCAGAAGGAGTCAATTGATTATTTGAAGCAGACAATTTAGAAGCAATTTGAGTGTTGTTTGTGTTTGTCTTCGTCTGCACACGAACAGGCGATGGGATGATGCGGATCTTCGGAACAGGAGAAGGAGAAGGAGAAACTTTGTTTTTGGCAGATGGAGAAGGAGAAGGAGATGAGGAAGAGGATGAGGAAGAAAAGGAGGAAGAAAAAGAGGAGGAAGAAGAAGAAGCAGAAGCCATTGGTGGTGGTGAAGGAAGAGGGAAGAAACGAGAAGGTGTCTGAACAGAAGAGATATGCTGAGAAGGAGCGGATTGAGTGTGTTTGTTGGCAGACGGTGGAGAAGTGAATAATGGTCTGTTTGATGACTGTGAGGGAGAAGAAGATGCATTTGATGTGCCAATAGATGAAGAAGAAGAGGGAGAAGAAGAAGAAGAAGAAGAAGAAAGAGGTGGAGGAACAGTTGCAGTTTTTGGATTTGGCGTAGAAAGAAGAGGCTGTGGCTGCAACTGTCTCTTGTTTTGTTGTTGCTTTTTTGGTGTCTTTTGCTGCTGTTCAGAAGCAGATGAAGAAGAAGTTGAAGGAGCTGAAGGAAGAGAAGGAAGAGAAGGAGCTTGAGCATTCTGAAGAAGCGGCTGTTGATTAGCTTCTTTTTTCACAATTGTTTTTGGCGACTTCTGTTTTGGAGGAGGAGAAAGAGAATTCTTCTTTGGCTGTGGCTGAAGTGGCATCAGTGTTTGATTGGCAGTTGAAGAAGGAGATGAAGACGAATACGAAGACGATGATTGAAGTGAAAGAGAATGTGAATTGGATAAAGAAGAAGAGGAAGAAGAGGAAGAGGAAGAAGCAGAGGAGGCAAGTGAAAAGGTTTGAGATGACTGCTTCGATTCTGATGATGTGTGTGTTGTGGCTGTGGCTGTAGATGAAGAAGAAATATTTGTATTCTGTTCAGCAGGAGAATGACCAGCAAGCAGAGGAGGCAGAGGAAAAGCATTAGAATGTGCAGATTGAGCGATTGAGCGTTGAGAATTGGAAGCTGAAGGTGAAGAAGATGAAGAAGATGAAGCAGAAGATTCTTTGTTTGTGTTTGATGAAGAAGAGCTTCCTTGTTTCTGAGACTGACCTGACTGTTCAGGTGCAGCGGAAGGAGGAAGAGCATAAGAAGGTGGCTGTCCAAGCAAAGAAGAAGCGTGGTGGGATGAAGAAGATGCAGAATTATTAGAAACAGAATTATTATTATTACTATTATTTTTAGCAGCAGCAGAAGAAGAAGCACATGGGCTTGCCTTTGAAGCGTTCACTGCATTTGCACTGGCTGTCTGTCCGGATGATTGGACAGCTTTCTGTTCTTGTTTCATTCGGCTGAACAGCTCCAGAAGCGTCCGCGACGAAGGTGAAATGGGGCGAGTTGTATTAACATCATTTGAGACAATTGAATTCTCTGAAGAATTTGTTGAGTGCGAAGATAAAGCACTGGATTGAATGCTGGCAGAAGATTGTTGAGAGGCTGCAAGAGGAAGAGACGGATAAGAAGATTCCCGCTTGATTGAAGTGTTTTGGTTTTGAACGGGCTGGGAAGAAGCACTTGAATGATTGGAAGATATTTCTGTTTTCAAGAAACTGGATGCGTTTTGAGATGATACATCTGTTGAGCGTGAAGATGAAGACAAAGAAGATTGAGAATTAGCTGTGTTGCTGCTATTTGAAGACCCTGAAGAAGTTGAAGCTGAAGCTACACTTTGCTGATGTTGCTTCGGACGAGGTATTATTTGAATTTTCAATTTTCCTTGTTGAAATATTTCTTCGCTGGATTTTCCTTTAGATTTTTTCTTTCCTGCCTGTAGTGTAGCATTTTTATTTAGAATAGAAAGCATTGCAGGAGAAACTGTCATGGGAATTGTCGGAGTTGGAGTTGGTGAAGGACCTGATGAACTTCTAGATAGCGATGCAGATCCTTTTCTTGAAGGTGTTGATGTTGGTCTAGACGCATCTGCTGCCTTCAATTCAGCAATGCACTGATTAATAATGCTTGCTGCTTTGTCTCTTTCTTCTGGATCAAAAAACCAAAAGCCTCGAATTATTGATTCCTCATCCGTAAAATATATGTAATTTGCTAACGTTAGCTCTATTAGTGTATCCTTTGTTAAAGCTAAAATTTTCAAAAGTGAATAAAGTGTAATAAAAAAATACAACTGAACTTTACAACAATGCAAACCATATGATGAATCTTTTAAAGATTTCTGATTCAAAATAAGGACTCCAAAGCGCGGTTCGCTGTCTCTTTCGTAAAAATAAAGTGGACCTTCTATTTCTTTTCGTTTCTAGAAAAATAGTAATTCATGTACGTGAATAGACACAAAAATATTCATTTACAAACCCATTCCTCTCGAGGCTTTTCAATAAATTCGTATTCTCGAACTAAAGTACATTTCCCACGTATTTTGATAATTCCAGGTACAATGTTGCGAAGGCTATCACGTTCTGGTGAAGACATTTGTGGAAAACAGCAAATATGTCAGATCTGGCAATCTATATGAATATTATGGGATTTTCTGATTTTGCGATACAAGCGTGAATATGTGAGCAATGAAAAAGAAAAGGAATGAACTTTCTTTCTGAGTGAATAATCAAATAAAACAAATGAGTTTAGAGAACGATAACGTGCCTATGGGAAATACCCACTGTTTGAGTTTGTGATCTTACTCTACTTAATAATTCAGTGATAATGTCTGAAATAGACGACAAATCACTGATTAAAAGAGATAATCGCTCAATATTTAGTGGAGAATTCGACGAACTTGTAGATTTAATATCGGACGATGGTTAATTATTATTCAATCTTAAAAATTATGTATTATTGCAATTTTTATTTGTAAAAAATATTTTATCATAATATAGGTCCATTGTCCAATTTAAATGCTATAGCTAAATCTTTTTTCCGTTTGACGAATGCAATCTTAAGAGAAAGCAATGTTAAACGGATGAAGAAGCATTTATATTTATATCACAAACATGTCAAACGAGCTCTTTCCAAAGTTTGAAAAACGCAATGTTTTTCTTATATATGAATTAAAATTTGCTATTTTAAACAGAATTCAGAACTTTTTCAGGAAATACTTGATTGGAGCTGTCAACAAGCTCAAGATCATCCTTTCTCTTCAGTGCTTCTTTCTGCTTGCACCGCACATGCAATGATGCAAATATCAAATGAACGGTATAGCAAAAACAATAAAAAACAAATGAAAAGTGAAACAGAATCTTCGACTCAGCAGAATTCAAACGAAATTTTATCAATTGAGGATATATCAAAAATAATTGAAGAAAAAATGCTTCAACTTTCATCTCCCGATGCTGAAAAAACCTCAGCTTTCTCTATAATTAAGGCAATCATTTCGTCATCTGAATCAGCAAATGAATTTATTTATACTCTTCCCTATTTCACTCCGCTTTCAAATTATATTTCGAAGAGTCGCAATCACAAAACAGCTCTTCAAACTCCATTTTCCATATTTATTTCATTGTTTTATTTGAATGAATCACATACACTTCAAATAGTTGAGAGGATCATTTCATTGCTTGATGCTGGAGTTAAACGGTTTGAACAAATTTTTAAAATAATTCGAATTGAAATTTTGTTTTGTGACTTTTTTTTTCAAATAATGTGATTGAAACATATTTTGATGAAACATTTTGTTATTTACAGGAATGCCAATAACACAGTCATCTTTCTTAACCACTTTCTTTCCACACTTTATTCTAATCATCTCACAACATCTATACAACCTTCAAATGGAATTGCCAATTCAACTTTTGGCAATTCATCTAATGCTGATGCCTCATCGTCTGCATCGTCCTCAGCATCTGCGTCAGCTTCCTCTTCTGATTCATCGTTAACTTCATTGAAAAGCGACGTTGCTGACAAGACTCCACGGCCTTTGCTGCCAATAAGCATTCTTCATTCAATCTTTGAAGTTGTGAGAAAGATCTTTCAAGACTTCACACTTTACCTCAGCTCTTCTCTTGCTTTGTCCTCTTCTTCCTCATCCGAAGCTACTCAGACGCAATCTTCTTCTTCTTCATCGTCTGAGCCTTCCTTTTCTCGCCTCTTAAACATCTCAAACTCCGTCGCCACGCTCGTCGGCACACTCACCAGCTGCTTCATGGTCCACCAGTATTATCATTCATCCTCTTCAGCAGAGGCAGCCTCTGAAGCTGAGGCCAAAAGCGAGTCTGCAGATGCCCCATCTCCATTGTCCAGCCTCATTGGTGAGTTTGCTTCTCTGTTTGAGCAGTTGGAGTCTTTGAATTCTGTCCCGTCGCGTTCGTGCTTCTTCGACTCCCTCAGCTGCGCTGCCTCGTCTGTGCATGCATTCATCAGCTCCATCACAACAGATCACAGTGAATTCACTGCCTGTGACGATGTCTTCACACAGAAGAGAGTAAGCAGCCAGACGAATGCGCCAAAGAAAGCTATCTCTTTCTCATACAGATACTCATTCACACACACAATGACAGCAGTCTCATCCACTTATTCCTTCTTCCGCCCGCTTTATTTCATCTGCAGTAGCAACAGCACATCCAATGCAAATGTCATAAGCCGATCTCAAATGCCCCACTTCCTCCTTTCTGTGATGCCTCTGCTGGTGACTGTGAGCGACACCCTTGTCATCCACCTCCACAAAGAAAAGCAGAGTTTCTTCGGAAAGCTGCGTGAGTCGCAGGACGTCCTCCGCTCAGTCGACGCAGTGGGAAAGTGGAATTCTCTCCTGCTGCATTCATTTCTGGCTGTGGAAGGTATGTTGAAAGCACACCAAACACAAGCACAGAGCGAAGAACTGGCTGCTGCTGACAAGATGTTGATGGCACAGCTGAATGAGTCGATTGAGGAAGCGAAAAAAATCGAAGCTGAACTGAAGTCCAAAGTCGAAGGCGAAACGCCAGCCGCTCCTGCAAACACTGCAGGAAAAGCCGCAAAAGGCTCTTCTCAGCAAAAGCCGAAAAAAGGCAGTGCAAAAGATGCCTCCTCTTCCTCTGCCTCTTCCTCATCCCCACAAATCCAGCTGCTGATTGGACAGGACACCTCAAAGACAGTCGCCAACATCTTCTCCTTCTATCAGGACTTGCTCAAATGCGGCTCAGGTGATGCAGCGCGCAAAAGCACACTTCAGTCTCTTCTTCTGTGTGTGGACATGGCATCTGACATCTCCTATGCTCTATCCACAGACAAGAATTCTCAGTCTCTTTTTGCACAGCCGCCGAGTGTGCACTGCTTGTGTGTTTTGTTTGCGAAGCTGCCGATCTGCCAGCAGATGGAGGCATTGGCAGTGAAAGAGACAGGAAAAGCACCAATAAGAGCAGAACAGATGATCTCTTCGTTGGTGCTAATGAAGATATACTCCTCTTATGAATGCACTCAGAACAGCTCATATTCTCTTCCTCTTCCGTCTGCTGAAGGAGAGGGCGAGGCAGGCAATCCAGAGGCGATGAAGCAGATAGCACAGTCAATGCAGCAGGTGCAGAAAGAGAGAGAAAGGCTCTTCAAGCTATTGCATCCGATGCTGTCTAAACCAGCGCATCTCTTCAACCAGATGAATGGCATGTTCAGCCAGTCATTTGCAGACGCTGCTGTTCAGCTGGGAATCATCCGCCTCTTTCTGTTGGACTTCGAATGGAAGCAGCTCTTTCTGAAGAGCGATCTGCTGTTTGTCGAAGGCTCCCGCACAACTTCAACAGCAGCGGCAGATGCAGCTGTTTCATCTCTTCCCTCTGCCATCAATCCAACTGCCCCTCTTTATTCTCTGATTGTTGCACTCTTCCTGTCAGCAGATGAGTCAGTGAGGATGGAGATGAGGCTGCTGTGGAAGCAGGCTGTGACACTCCCTGAGTCACTCATGATGCTGCAGGACTTGCCTGACTTGGCAGAAAACGAGGCATCTTCTTCTTCCTCCTCCTCCTCATCTTCTTCTTCTTCAAAGAACGCTATTTCACCATCTGCTGGCTGTGTCACTGCCCCTTCCTTGTACCAGCTGTCTTCTACTTCTTCCTTGTCTCTTATGCCTCGCCAGGAAGAAGTCAGATACATCCGCAAGAGGCTCATCGATGCGATGATGGATGCCTTTGTCACACAAATATCACCCATCCCAATCTCTGCTTATATCTCAACAACAAACCTGGCTGCACTGCTGGAGCCATCGACTGCTGCATCCACAGCTGCTGCTACTTCAATGCTGACTGCTTCTGCTTCTGCTTCTTCCTCTTCCTCTTCCTCTTCCTCTTCCTCTTCCTCTTCCTCTTCCTCTTCCTCTTCTTCTACAGACACTTCAAACACCAATCCAGTCATTGATCCCTTCTCTTCCTCTTCATCCTCCTCCTCTTCCTTATCCACACCACAACAAGCACCTCCTTCTCTCTACTTCTCCCTCTCTTCCGCACACAATGCCATCTTCACCCCTTCCCGTCAGATTCCTCTGTGGCGTCTGCTCAGCCCATTGATGGCTGTTGTTGAAGGATGCGCCACTGAATACGGACTGGTAGAGCAGATACAGAAGCTACAGGAGATGAGAAAGAACCTACCAAAACAGGAGAAGCAAGGCGGACAGCAATCAGAAGCAGAAAAGCCGAAGGAGAAGAAGGACAAGAAGAAAGAGGACAAATCAACTGCTGCCAAAGTGAATGTTCCTTCCACAGTGACAGGGCCACAAGGCACACACCCTCTCTTCTTCACCTCTTCTGAGTGCCAATCGCTGCTCATCCTCACACACTCACCGCTGCTGACACATCTTCCTCTGTTCCCCACATATTCTGCACCTTCTGACCCATCCATCTTCTACTCCTCTTCCATGTTCACTCACCCTGCGTCCCATGCATGGAACCAGCTGTGCAACAGATGCCCTGCCCTCTTTGCGTCTGTCGAAGGAGCAGCTGATGTCATCTCAGAGAAGATGCTTGTGGCCGAAGGAGGGAAAGGAGGACTGCTTGCTGAGTGGCATAGCTGGTGGATGAATGAGAAGAAGGAGAAGGAAGCGTCTTCACAGCAATCTTCTGCTTCTTCTTCTCAATCGAATGGAGGAGCATCACAAACATCATCTGCATCTGCTTCATCAGATGCTTCTGGTGCAAGCGCATCATCATCATCATCATTAGATTCCTCTTCCCAAATAATCAAATCTGACTCCTCTGCCATCCCATCCCCAACATCTTCTGTTGTTGCCTCGTCTGTCCTCTCTGCCCTTCAAACACTGTCCATCCAGCTTCCTACGCCATCTGCCTCATTCATCGCCCAGAATGCTGCTGCTCTTCTGAAAGAAAGAGTCAAAGTGCTTCTGCCAGCCATCGACAAAAAGGCACGCAAAGCAGGGCAGACAGGCGCAGCTGTGGCATCTTCATCGTCTGACAGCGAGGCAGGGCTGGCAGCAGATGGAGGGATAGCCATCACAAGATATGAACTGGAGCTTCTGTTTGCAGCTGATGACAATGTGCTCATTCCGAGGTCAGATGAAGAGATCCTGCTGCTGCAGACAGCTCGTGGAGTTATTCAGAGTATGTGCTGGTGGAGATGATGATGAGTTGTTGGGAAAGATGGAAATGGTTGGATTTTGAAAGTATTTGTGGAATTGTGAGTGTGAAAGAGATTAAGAAAGAAAGAAAGAAAGAAAGATTCAATTTGATTTATATGATAAAAGCATATTTATTATTATTATTATTATTTAATGATTTTATTGTGATGTATTTCAGCTACAAAGAACGTTCGCAGAGACAAAGGACAGAAAGGGCTGTATTCAGTGGAGGATGAGATATGGGAAAGAGAACAACGAGAAAAGGAAGACAAAATCAAAATGGTGTGGAATTGTTAGAAACATGATTTTTTTGTTTGACAAGAGAGAGAAAAAAGATAAAGAAATAGCACTTTTTGCAAGTGTTTATAGAAATAATATGCTTTCTTTGAAAATATACTGTTTTTCTTATTTAATTTTCCATTCATTTTTTATTTCTCTATTTGATATTTTGATTCTTTGTATGAACTTATCAAACGTTCAGAAAGCTGAAGCTGAGGCAAAAGTGAAAGAGTTGATTGCCAAACAGAAGCTGACCAAGAAGAAAGTGGCAACAATGTTCCAGACAGTGAACTATGCATTGAAGGTATGTGTTTCTGGATGATGAATGACGCAATCGTATTTATATGTCTATTTTTAATGAAATTAAAATATTTATTGGAATTGAAATGAATTTTAATAGCAATGATGATTGTTTCATTATTCTTTGTTATTTTTTAATAACATATCACTCATTTATTATTATTATTATTTTCTTCCTCAAATGATATTTCTTTCTCTTCCCCTTTTCGCAGACTCTTTCTCAAGTGGCTCGCTCTTCTCCTGAAGCAATTGAGCCACAGCTTCATGACATCGTTCCTGTTGTTATCAGCTGCCTTCAGCTTCCCGTGTGGTACGAAAGTGCATCAGTTTGTAATTATCCTATTCCTATTTTGAATTTTCATACTGTTTTTTACTTTAAACTTTTTATATTTTTGTATTATTCTTTTTGTTATCTGCAAAATATCATCTCTTTTCTTCAAATCTTCCATCCACAAAACACAAAATACACATCATTAGGATTTTCTGTATGCAGCATGCGAAGGAATAACTCCAATTCCTCTTCGCATTGCACTCTTCGGCATTCTTCCAAAGGCACTGACAAGGCTGTTTGCATATGACTCAGATTATTACAAGACTCCCACACAAAGCTTCTTAAGGAGCATCACTGCAAAACAGAGTGTTGCAAGCACTTCGACAAAGAAAGGAGAGAAAGATGCTGAAGAAGGAGGAGAAGGAGAAGACGGAGATGATGAGAAAGAAGGCGAAGATGGAAAGAAAGAAAAAGAAGGTGATGAAGGAGCAGACAAAGAAGACGATGATGACTCGGATTCTGAAGATTCCGATTCAGACTCAGACTCAGAGGAGAAAGAGAACGAAGAGAAGAACAAGAAGAAGGAAGTACCTCTTCATCTGATTGTCATGCGGATCTTCATAGCATTTGAGAAGAATCGTGTTCAGTCCTCAAACGGCGATGATGAGAGCCAAATTATGACACTTTCACCTGCACACTTCAACCTTCTCTTGCCCATCATCAAGTTCCACCTCCTCACTCAGTCCATCCACTCGCTCTTCCGCCCATTTGTAGCTCCTTCTTTTTCAGTGCTGGCTGCTCATTGCTCTCTGCCTTCGATGGACTATCTGCCTCGCTCTGAGATGCTCAGCACCTTAATTGCCCTGCTCCCCACACACAACTCTGCCATCCGCTCCACCCGCATCCCTTCCATCCCCACAATCACCGTCGAGCACGTGATGGAGGCTGTGAACACACTTGTGCAGTCCACATCGTCCATTGAGAATCTCGTGCCCGCTTTTTCTGCTCTCAGCTCGTCATATCTAATGTGGCGGCGGTGCGGTCTTGAGGCTGTTCAGCAGGCGCTTCCTGTTCTGCTTCGTGGAAGTGAATGGAAGCGTGTGGAGACAGAGATTGCACGAGGTGTGCAGTCACAGGAGAAAGTGAAGGAAGTGTCTGAGGCATCCGTCTTCTACCAGAATGTGATTAAGGAGATGATTCAGGTGATCTCTTCGCCTCTCTCTGACACAGACAGCACACTGAGGCATCTGATGCCTCCTCTGTCTGTCCAGGCACTGCGTGCACACTATGCCCATCTGATGGCTCTTATCTGGGAACTGCGCTTCGACACGAACGGAGACAATGCAACACTGGCTGATGAGCTCTGGGAGATGATCGTGGTGAGCAAGCGCCACGATGCGGAGCGGAGGAACATGAGAGCCAGAAACAGCGGGGGAAAGAAGGTCGATCCAAAGAAGGAACCACTGGTGAAAGCAGAACTGCTGAGTGCGTTTGCGCTGATTGCGATGTTGTCGCACAAAGACGAGGCGACAAGACGCCGTGTGGCGAATGCATTAGCAGCGATGGTGACGAAAGAGGAAGGGAAATCAAAGAAAGGAGGAGAGAAGAAACATGCCATGAAGTCAAATGAAGGCGAAGGTGACGATGAAAGCAACAGCGAAGACGACGAGGATGATGAGAACTATCTTGCGACAGACGAAGAAATCAACGCATCTGGGCAGGTGATAAAGCCAATGATGCTTATCGACATTATGAAGAGATGGTATCTGTGCGAAGAAGAGAAAGACGATGAGGAGTTTGAATTGGATAAAAAGAAGAGGGAGAAGATCCAATCATTGAAGTTCATCAAGTCTCTCTCATCTTCTGCGACAATTTCAGCAGAGGTGATTCACAACGTGTTTATCGATCCTTATGCCATCAATCTTACACGTGTTGCGAGGCTTCCGTCAGAAAGACTCACTTTCAGTGCACAACAGAGCAGAGAGAAGAGAGACAATGATGGAATGCTCACGTTGATTGACCGCTTCCCTCTGTACACGCCGTTGGTTGGTGGTGTTGGTGCAGTCAGGAGCGGTATCGCTTTTGTGCTGAAGATGATCGCACCGTTCATTCCGTTTGTTCCTTTGAAGGCTCTAACTTCTCCAGCTCCACAACAGTCGCCTCAACAGTCTGCAAAACAGCAGAACCAGAGTGCTTCATCTCAGCAGCCACAACAGCAGCAGCAGCAACAACAACAGAAAAAGAAAGAACAACCCCAACAACAATCTCAATCTTCAACACAATCTCAACCACAGGCAAAGCAACAAAAACAACCTCAACTACAACCACAACCTCAGCCGAAACAGCCACAACAGAAACAGCCTCAGCCTGCAGGTCAGCCCAAACAAGCACAGCCAAAGCCAACTGCTCAACCAAAACCAAAACAACCACAGACACAGCCACAGGCTCAAAAACAGCCTCAACAACAAAAACAGACCCAGCCACAGGCACAGAAACAGAGCCAGCCTCAGAATCAGCCTCAAGCTCAAGCACAACAAAAACAACAAGTCAAAATTGTGCAGCCAAAGCCCCAACAGCCACAACAGGGATCACAGTCAGCGAAGCAACAACCTCAACAGCAGGCATCTTCTCAAAAGCAGCAGTCTTCTCAGCAACAGCAGCCATCAACAGCAATTCCAGCTCTTTCTGTCTTCCGCTTTTTGGTTGAAGAGTCGTTTGCACTCAGCGACGATATCAGCAGGAACACCCAGCACATGATATTCGCTGCCTGTGCCATCTTAGACCACTGCATTGCAAAGGAGAAAGCACTCAAACAGAAAGAAGCACTGAAGAAGCTCAGAGAAGAAGAGCGTCTGGCGTCGAATGTGCCTGTTCCCCTCAACGGGAAGCCTGTCAGCTCTTCCTCTGAGAAGTCAAACATTGATCTTTCTTCAATCATTGTCGATCTTCAGCTCCCACTCATGTTCTATGCCATCATCGAGCCTTACATAGTGAAGAAAAAGGTGTCTTCAAGCGGAGAAACAAGATCGCGTTCTCCTTCTCCTTCGCCTTCTCCCACTCCAAACTCTCTTTCATCCAGCAGCGCATCTGCTCGTGGCTCGTCTCCTCTATCTGCACCTGCTGCACAACACTCTGCCTCTCTAAATGAATCTTCTCTTCGAAATGACAGACTGGTTTCCTCTCTCATTTTGATTGCCTCGTCTCTTGTGCAATACATTCCAGCCACATCTCCTCAGACAAGCAGCTTGCTGTCAATCATCATATCTTCACTCTCCATTCCATCACAACATGTCCAGCAGTCCTGTTCTCTTGCTCTCTCACGCATCATCGCCTCTCATCCTTTCCTGCAGCAGTCGATCTCTTCTCAGAACACAGATCGCCTTCTCAAGCAGCTCCTCAACACAGCCTCTGCCTCAAAGGGATCAGACAAGAAGGGAGGCAACGGTGCACAAGCACAGCCTGTCTCGTTCTACGGACTGAAAAAAGGAGCAGCCTATGGCTTGGCTGGTATTGCCGGCGCAGCCTGGACAGAAGAAGAGAAGTTGAAGGACGAAGAAATGAATGAGAGGATGAAGCGAGCAAAGAAAGGAAACGGACCTGTTGTTGTGAAGAATGAATCCGGCAAGAAAACAAATGAAGGAGCAGAAGATAGCGAAGAACTGGAACAATTGAATCAAGAAAAGAGCCAAATTATGCTTACACGACAGCGTCGGATACACGGAGGTATGCGATGGCTTGTCTCTGAGAGTGAGGTGTTCAAGAAGATCTCAGACTCTGCTCTGGAATCCTCCAGCCATCAAGCACGAGAAGGCGCACTGATTGCCTTTGAGGTGTTCTTTGACCAGCTCTCTACTCAGATGGAGCCTCTGTTTGATCAGATCTTGCCATTGCTTTTGAACTCCCTGTCTGATTCTCTTCCAAGTGTGCGTGATGCTGCGTCTGATGCCACAACTGCAATGATGAGGACGCTCTCACCATTTGGTGTGCGCTACATCCTTCCTTCTTTGCTGAGCACTCTTACTACCAAAACAAACGCCTCAAACAAGTCAAAGTCGTCTGGCTCCTCGTCTTCAGCCACTGTGCCATGGCGTACAAAGCAAGGAGCTGTTGAAATGTTAGGCAGAATGGCTCATTTGTCAGCAGAGCAGCTGGGAAATGCCATGCCTCAGATCATCCCCACCTTGGTGTCTGTGTTGAATGATCCCCATCCAAAAGTTCAGCAGGCTGCCAAAGCTGCGCTGGTGAGAATAGGATCAGTTGTGCAGTGCCCACAAGTTGCATCTCGGATGAAGACTGTCATCAGAGCATTGAGCGACATGTCAGCCACAGAAAAAGCATTGTCTGTACTGGTCGGCTCAAACAACGTCAGCGAGAAGGATTCCAAGCAGATGATGGATGAAATGGAAGAGGAAGACGAGGAAGGCGGGAAAGAAGCTCGTTCACAGTTCTCTCCTGCTGGCACTGGTCTTCGCACCATCGATGCCACAAAGCAGGCTCCGATGCTCAACCTCGACTCGGCTTCTCTTTCGCTCTTCTTGCCTATCATCGAGCGTGGCATGAAGTCACGAACACCAACCACTCGAATGATGGCCATCCGCGCCATTGGAAACATGGCGATGATGGCATCTGAGAGAGATCTGCGCCCATACATCCGCATTCTGATTCCTTATCTGAAGGAGTCTCTGATGGACACTTCGCTCTTCCGCGAGGCGTCTTCACGGAGCTTCGCATTTCTTGTGCAAGGGCTGGGCGAAGAAGCACTGGGCGGTGTGGCTGAGTGGATGCTGCGTGTGTTGTGGGCTGGTGGAGATGTTGCCAAAGTGCAGGCTGATGAGGTGCTGGCTGCACAGGAGAGAGAGAAGCTGCTGAGGGCAGACGGTGGGCATGGTGGTGTTGGTGAGGCTGAGATGATGGCAATTAATGAATCAGATTCTGTTCTTTCTGCAGCAAAAGCAATTTCTCTCGGACAATCGAGTTTGTCTTCAGATTATTCAAGTTCATCGGCTCAGTCAGGGCGAATGACAGCCGATCAGGAAAGAAGGAGCGAGCACACACGTGGAATAGGCATTATTGGTGCAGCAAGTGGACTTGCTTCCATTCTGGGTGTGCAAGGACAGTCACGTGTTGAGCCTCTGCTGCCATCGCTGCTGAGTGGTCTTGACTCGCCCAATAAGAACGTGAGAGAAGGGTTCATCAATCTCTTCCTGTTCCTCCCGTCGACAATGAAAGACGACTTCGGAAAATTCTTACCTATTGTATTGCCAAAGATATTGCAGTGCACTGGAGATGAAGCTGAAACATGCAAAGAAATCGCATACAATGCTGTTAAGATGCTTGTGCACACATTTGCTTCATCAATTTCAATTGATCTGCCAACTGCAAATATTCCATTTGCCCAGATGACAGAGATGCTTGCTGCAACTGCAGCAATGACAACCTCGTCATCATCACTTTACTCCTCATATACTTCTTATTCATTCTCTGCATTCCATCTTTTGTTGGCAACTTTCTTGTTCAATCTGTCTTCCAATGCACAATGGAGAATTCGGTTGTGCTCAGTGAAGATGATTGATCTGGTTGTTATGACTGTCGCTGGCATGTCTGGTGGACAGGCACGCAACATACGAAAGCGCATGAGAGCACTTGCCGAAAAGAAGCAGAAGGAGAAAAGCAAGTCGAGTGGAAACGAAGAGGATGAAGATGACGAAGAGGAGTCAGAAGCTGGATTTAAGGACGATGACGATGAGGATGATGAGGATGAAGACAACGAAGCATTGGCCGATGCTGTTGTTGGATCGTGGACTTATCAGTCGTATGTCGATCATGCTCTGAACCAGTTCTTGACTGATCAGCAGAGAGCAGAGCTGTTCAGCACAATATACATCTCCCGCTTTGATACAAGCAGAGATGTGCGCCACGAGGCAGCCAGAACATGGAAGTCGCTTGTTGTGAATCCACCAAAAGTGGTCAAGCAGCTGCTTCCTTCTCTTATCCGCACTCTTTCTGCAAGCTTGTCGTCTGCATCTGGTGCAGAAGACGAGTGGAAGAAGGAGATTGCCGCCTCGTGTCTATCTGACTTGACTGAAAAAGCAGGAGACCAAACATTCCCAACAATGCTTCCTATCATATTGAACGACATCAACATTTCTTCCTCTCCAATTCCAATGGTGCGTGTGGGAGCATGCATTTCTTTGTCATCGTTGCTGTCTGCAGCTGGAAAGCCTCTTCTTCTGCAGCACTCGTCTCCAATCATCAGCTGCATCAAAATTGGGCTGTGTGATCCAGATGTTGTTGTCCGTCGTGCTGCTGCCATCACTTTTGACACGTTCTACAAAGTGATTGGAAACACAGCTATTCAGAAGATTGTGCCATCTCTTCTGCACATGATGAGCGGAAGAAACGAGAACAAACCAAAAGCAGCACCGAAAAAGAAGGAAAAAGAGACCAAAAAGGAGACAGAAGAAGAAAACTCGGAATCCGAAGAAGATGCGGACGAAGAAGTCGGAGGCTCCAGCGGAGCAATTTCAGACAAGGCGTTGTATGCACTGGAAGGAATGAGAGAGATCGTTGCATTGCGCTCATCAGCCATTCTGCCACAGATATTGCCATCTCTCCTGAAAGGGCAGATGACATTAGGATCCGTGCGTGCCTTGTCTGCTTTGGTTGAAGTGGCATCGACTGAGCTGTCTGCCAGAGTTTCTACTCTTCTTCCAATGCTGCTGGATGCCATGAACTCAAAGCCAAGCGATTTCATGCAGCCGGTGCTGACAATTGTGAAAGGTATGGCTGAAAAGGAGAGTCAGTGGGTGTTGGAAGAGATCGAGAGACAGCTGCTTGGTGGCACTCACAACAGAAAGAGATGGACAGTATGGCTTCTTGGTGCTTTGTTTGCCAAAAAGCCCAAAAAGGAAAGAAGACAAAGAAACGAAGATGACAGCGACTCGGAAAGCGAAGAAGAGGAAGAAGAAGAGGAAGAGGAAGAGGAAGAGGAAGAGAATGTAATTGAATTCAGTCAAGAAGATCGTATTAATGCAGCTAAGATGTTGTTCAGATTGTGTGATGAAGACGATGATGTCAACAAGAAAGGCTCAAGCTCTGCTTCTGCCTCTTCTTCAGCACAGCCATCGGTTGTGTCAGCGAACGATGCACAGTCACTTTCATTTGCTTCGATTATTCAGACATCTCTGAGTCAGGTGATTACATCGTTTACAAAGGAGGACATGATCCTGTTCGTGAAAATCGCATACCAGATTCTGAGCGATATCGACAGCCATCTTCAATCCAAAGAAGAAGAAGCTGCGACTCGTCTCAAAGAAAAAACCAGCAAAGAACTTCCCAAGTTTGGATCAATCGCAACTTCTGAATCCTCCTCTGCCTCATCTTCTGTCAAACCACCAGTTCGCACAATCGTCCTGCTGCGAACGGCCGTTGGCGTGACAACTGTCCGTTCAATATTCCTTGCAGGAATCTTCTCTATCGAACCCGATGTGTGTGTGTCATCGTGCAACGGTCTGCGCATTCTGATTTCTCGTTCCGAGTTGGATGCGCTGCGCTCGTCCATCCCAGCTGTTGCTGGTGCGTTGATCCGTATCGCTGGAGATAAGTCAGGTGAAAGCATGAAGGTTGGCTTGCTCGGTGCCATGCAGTGCCTGTTCAGCAAGGCTGGAAGGTTCTGCCAGTCGTTCATTCCTGCTTTGCTTGTTGCGTTGTATCGTCTGATTGTGAGCGAGCTGCCAAAAGTTCGTGTCGCTGCCTGCAACGTCTTCATGGAAGTTGTTCCGTTTGTTATCAGACCTGATTTGGTTGTCAATCATCTTCGGGATATAATTGTGAATGGCTTGATAACAGCAGGAGCGAATGTGACCTCGTCTGTGCCAGCATCATCATCAATGTCTCAATCAGGAATGGGAGGAGCAATGGGTGCTGTCGGTGCTCCATTGCCTACAGCCGGCTCAAGCGGCCCACAAGCAACATCTCCAGCAGCAATATCTGCTGCCTTTGGAACTGGATCTACTGTTGCATCACGAACTCAGCCGTTGGATTTGGCATTGCGTGTGCTCACACCGTTGCTGGCAACAAATCATCAAAGAATTGCTCCTGCTGTGAAGGAGTCCCTGTTCCCTGTGCTTGTTGTAGATGCCCTGAAGAGCTGTTGTGCTTCTTCATCTGTGCTGTCTGGCTCTGAAGGATTCAGAACAATTGTATGCAACGCTGTGGCCGCATACGGAAGAACACTGAAAGGATTGGAGCTTCAGATGCTTCTGGATATTCTCCTGACCCGCTCAGTGCCATTCACCCGGGCTGCTGCTCGTGGTGCGGCTGCTCCTTCAGCCGAGCTGTTGGGCTCAGCAGACAAGTATTCGTTTGCATACAACATTCCTGTGTCCGCAAATGATGTTGCCTTTATGAACACAAACTACTCATTTGCCCACAACGCTCAGCCACCGCTGGCAAAGCACACAAAGCTGATGGCTTTGGCTGCTTTGTTAAGAGCTGAGGCTGAAGCTGGCTTTGTTGCTCAAGAATCTCAGAATCAGCCAAAAGAGAAGGCTTCATCATCAGCAAGGCCATCTCTTGCCGGTAGATCTGCAGCAGCAACTGCAGCTGCTCCAGAGTTTTGCCTCACTCCTCAAATGCTTTGCGAAATTGGTGCATTTTTGGCGCATGCTGCATCTGATTCAAGAGTATGTTCTTGTTCTTGTCGGGATTAATTGTTATTGTTTCTATTATTCTTCTTTCAATTTTTTGTTTTATTTTAATAAACAGGAGCAGCATCGTTTGTCTGTTTGCAACGCAATGACATATCTGTTGCTGCATCCACATGTTGTATCACTTACATCAGAAGAGATGCAAAACAGCATTGTGCCAATCGATGGAAAGACTTCCGTCAATCCTTTGGCTGTGCTTCTTCAGATGCTGTCACAACGTCTGAACGTTTTCCTTGAAGACCCGCTGGTCGATACAAGAGTTAAAGCTGCTGAGTGCATGATGCATTTGGCAATTGGATTGAAAAACGTTTGCGAAAGAAGAATTTTTGAAAGTTGATTCGAAAAATTTTGTTCAATATGTATTGAATATTTTTTTAGAAACCATTGCAATTAACTTCTTGCTTCATTCAGCCACTTGTTCAGGCAGCAAAGAAGAGCACGTCTGCAACTCGAGTAGCAGTTTGTTTTAATTCTTGCTTTCAAATATATTTCATCAATTATTTGTCTTATATTCTTTCTTCTATTTTTTTTTTTTAATTTTTCAAATAACTGTGTAATAATTCGTTTAGGCTGAAGAATCATTGAGTGTTATCTTCAGATGCCTTCCTGACGGAGTTGATTCAACTGCTGAGCGTTTTGATGCCATTGTCGCTTCATTGAAGGAAATGGATTCCTCAGATGAGACGATAGCCTACATAAACCAGCAGCGAAAGATGCTATTAAAGAATTAGAACGAAAGTTCTACTCAAACCTTCAGTTTTCAAAGTAATAGCATTTGATAGTTATCAACAACTGTGTTTAGATCTTTTTTATCCGATCAACTGTTTTTTTACTATTCATCATTTAGTGCCCCATTTAATTTATTCTTGAGGTGATATTTTTATTGTGGCATTATTCTTTTTAATTGAAATGTTGCAAAAAAAATTATCTCGGGCAAATTAGAGTGTTTTGTGAGATGAATCGGTTACTAAATTGAACAATCAGGAAGAGAAGGGGGAAAAAGCAAATATAAACCTTTCAAAAAATAAAACATGTGATACAAAATATATATGACTTTATTGAAATGAAAGAGGAATTGTAAGAGCAGACAATAAATAATAAATGGTTATAAGTGAGTTCATTGATGTGAAATGTATTTTTTTCTATCAAATGTTGTCAAAAAGTTCTTCATAATCCTGTTCTTCTTCTGCAATTGGATCTGTTCTCAAAGATTTGTATTGTTCGTTTTCGGCTTTCATCTCCGTCTTTGGTGTGCCTAATCTCTTGTTCTCTCTTTCTCTCTCCGCTTTTTCTCTTTTCATGTCTTCAAACACCAATCTGTCCAACGTGCTGTTGTCATCGAGTGAGCTGTCCATTCGCATAACGCCTCTTTCACTTCTCCTGTCGCTTCTGTCCCTCTGAGTTCTATTTCCTCTTGTTCGTTGGCCTTCAGATTGAATTCCTTTCCTCCTGTCATCATCCACATTTGTGTCCTCTCTCCACCTCACTCTGCCTATTCCTGCCCTCGCATTTTGTGTTGCAGACGAAAAAGTGGAGTCAAAGAGGTGCAAAAGCAGCAGCACTTCTGGTGAAAGTGAAGGCGAATCAACAGAAAAAGAAAAAGGAGATCTGCCAACAGTTGTGGCAGATAGCACAGCTGTTGTAGAAGGCGCAGTCGAAGATGGAACCGTCGCTGCAGACAGAACAGATCGAGATGACGCGGACGGTCCCACAGAAAGTGTTGTTGAGCCAGATAACATGGAGGATGTTGAAGATGGAACGCCAGCAGCAATGCTTGATGCAAACGAATGCCCAGAAATTAATGAGGCAGTTGCAGATGCAAGACGCATCTTCTCATTCGTCGACTGCCGCTCTTTCTTCAATTCAGCCTCTTTTTTCTTTCTTTCTCGCTCTGCCTCTCTTTGTTTCTTCCTTTCAAGCCTTTCATCTGCTGTGTATCCATCTTCTTCGTCCATCTCTTCCATCATCAACTCTTCCTCTTCTTCTTCCATCTCTTCCTGCACATCTTCGATGCAATCCACCATGATCTGCTGCAGATTCTTCCGCTCCGCCTCTTCTGCAACACTTGCCCGTATACTCTTTGCTTTTTCCTCTTTGCGCTCAGCCAGCTCGTTTCTGAGTGACACCATTCTTCTTCGAAGTGAAGTGGGAGAAGATGGAAGAGGAAGCTGCGATGGACGAACCTGCTTTGTGTCGACACGATTCGTCGATAGAAGCATGCGGGCTGTTGTTGCTGCTGAAGACGTAGCAGATGCTGTGTGCAGAGTGCGTAATGAAAGAGAAGATGGAGAAGATCCAGCTGATAATGACGGCATTCCCATCCCAAGAGCTCTCTTCACTTCCTCCAAAGCCGTCGGCCGCCTGCGTGTTTTCATTGCTTCGGCAGCTCTCATTAATTCTTCCTCTGATTCAACCACTGCAGATCCTGTTGTTTTAGTTCCCTTAAAAGCAAGTGACTTTGTTTTCTCTGAAGATCTGAAATTCCGCGTGGATTCTTTGCTTGTTTTAGCTCTGCTTTTCATTTCTGATAGTTTTTCCTTTCCTATTTTTTGTAAAGTCAATAATTCTTCTTTCAATCTCCGGTTTTCTTCGAG
Source organism: Monocercomonoides exilis (assembly GCF_001643675.1). Lineage (NCBI taxonomy): Eukaryota > Preaxostyla > Oxymonadida > Polymastigidae > Monocercomonoides > Monocercomonoides exilis. The sequence continues at coordinate 688,286 of NW_027150550.1, forward strand.
GAGCTGTGTAAATTCAATTCATAGATATGTTTAAAAAAAGTGTGCCAAAAAAAATATGCAAAAAAATTGAAAGTTGTCAGACTTTTTCTTGTTGAACTTGTAATTCTGTGTTCTCTTCGTTGAATTCGGTATATTCAAATGCTTTCCTTTTCAATTCAATTGAAAGTGATTCATTAAGCCTGTGGACCCTTTCCAGTTCCATTTGGAGCAAAGAAACAGTTTGACTACTTTCACGAAATCTTTTGATCCAATAAGAAGCATCGGCATCAATTTCATCTTGATGATCGGGCTGTTTTTCAATAGCTTCTTCGTGGAGTCGATCTTTAAATGATCGCATTAACATTCTTTTGTGCTCCTGCGCTTCTTTGTTAAATGTAGCTTGCAATTCGACGAGTTGTTCTTGAATTTTCTTATTGATAGATTTTAATTCCGAAAGCGAATCTTCGACTTTCTCTTCAGTTTCACGGGGCACAAATGAAACTTCAGGATAATCATCGTATCCTTCAATTTCGCATTGACTTGGGCTAACCCACTTAAAATTTGAAAAAGAATTCATCGTTCTATCATTTTTTTGTGTCAATTCCTGGTTAATGTTGAATCCATCTGGTTTTTTCCTTGAGTTTGTTGTCAGTAAATATGATGGCGATTGATTAATTTGGGGATTCAATAAATTCATAAGTTAATGATAGGTTTATTGCTTATTCCTTTAAAAAAAAACGTTTGTTTGGCTACAATGCACGAAAATATATATATATAATAATCTCTAAATCTAATTGAGGTAAAATATAAATTTATTTTAATTTTATTAAAATTATTTTTTTTTAAATTTTATAAGTTCAAACATTAGATTTATTTGAATTTTTTTAATTATGGACATTTTTTTAAACAAAACTTCAATTTTTTTAAAATATTTTAAATTCAAAATGATAAATATTTGTTGAAATTCCTTCAATATTTTCGCGAATAAAAAAACTATTTATATTTGTATGAGTTATTAGATAATTTTGAATATTAAATAATTTTCACGTTTTTTTTTTCCAATATTTCTCTTTTTTCTTCTTCAAAAGAAAAAAGAAAAAAGAAAGATAATTAATATGTGATTGCATTAGAATTATTCATATAGGCCTTTGTGACTAGGATAGTTTCTGCAATTGGTGAAGGTCAAAAAACTCAGTTTGAACAAAGTGTCTTTTTTTTGTTTTTAATTATTTATTTTATTTAGTTTTTATTTTTTATTTTTGAATCGATTGTTTTTTGTTGTTAAGAATTTCAATAACATGTTTGATAATTTTCTGTTTCGGCATGAATAATAGTTATGTTTAAAACTTTGAAACAAATTTGATTTTTGGAAATTCGAAAATAATTAAATATTTCTGATGGCAAAATTTGGATAATTTTTTTAATCCACACAATTCTTTTTGAAAAGTTGCAAATGTTTAATTTTCAAATTATATTTTTAAGTCCTGCTATGATAAAGTTATTGTTCATTCAACGAAACTTCACTAAAATCGAGATAATAACATTATCAAACAATCACATTTATTCTTGTGAATTATACTGAGCTTGAATGAAAGTATGATAAAAACGTAAAAATTTTCATTTTCATAAGAAACTTATTCAAAAGGAACTGAGGGAAAATACGGACTTTCAAGCTTTTTATGCACAAAGCTGGAAAATATATTTTCACTCATAACTTTGTTTCGCTTTCTCGGATTTCAAAATAAATTTGATTCTCGTATCCGTAAACATGCATCGTTGATATTGAAACATTAAGTTCTCCAACATTTTACGAATATTAAATAATGGACCCATTTTTATTGTGTTTTTTGATCTCAAAAAGTCAATAAAAAATGCATAATTTTTCAATGAAAATGCCTGAAGTGAAATATTTCTCCCCAACTTTTCATGAAAATATAGACAAATGGGTGATAATTATTGATTTAATATTTATTTATTTAAAATATTCAGTTCATATATTTCCTTTTAATGTTAATAAAAGAGCACTTAAAAGTGAAAATACAGTTTGTGCAAAATATACCGGATAAGATCGATATCTCAATAGCAACATGAAGAAAAATTCTGACAATTTTCCTCAAAATATATCTCATCAATTCAAACTTAATTAATTAAAGAGACTTTCAAAGCAGCTTCATTTGTGCTCAGAAAGAATTATTATTGAAATTACGGAGAAATAGGATTTTGAGTCTGTCCGAATTTTCAATAATAATTTTCACTGAGAACAAATAAAGCTATTCAAAAAGTCTTGTTCCCCACGTGAGTTTGCATTGAAGAGATATATTTTGAGGAAAATTTTCAGAATTTTTCTTCATGTTGCTATTGAGATATCGATCTTATCCGGTATATTTTGCACAAACTGTACTATATAAGGATATCTTAATCATAATTTCTGCTAAAACATATGCTTTTGAAATGATTTTGATGAAATTTATCATTTTAATACAAAATCTTTATTCAAAGATAAACAACCTTTGAAAAATTAACCCACCGAAAATAGTTATGATTTCAAAAATAATCACCAAAATCAATACCAACAAGAATAAAAACATTTCATACAACATTTTTGTTGAAAAAGAAAGAAAGAAAATTTATTTTCTTTTTTGCGATAAGAAAAAAAATATTTATTGAAACGAAGTGATTAAGAACAAAAAATAAAAAATATAAATAAAAATGAAAATAAAACAAAAAGACAATAAAAGTTAAGTTAACGAACAATGAAAAAAACTCAAAACAATCATAACACATAACTTATACTTCCATGAACAAGTCTTCAGTCATGAAAAAATAAACGAAAATAATCAACATCAATTTGAAGAAACAAAAAATTTGAAAAAACACATTTTCCTGATTTGTGAATAGTAATATTTTGCAGATTTTCTAAATTCATATTATTTACAAAAGTATTCTTGGGGATCGGAACATTTATATTCCGAAAAAAAAAGTGGTTTTCAAAATATCTTGTTACACAAACAAAGCAAAAAATATCAAAAATATTCAAAAGTTCATAATTTGCATTATTTTGAATATAAATAATTCATTAATAAATTTTCATTGAAAGACAAATGTTAAAATCAATTTTTGAAACTTTTAAAAATCTAAAATTTTCAATGTATCCCAAAAGCAATGTTTTCATGAAAGTATGTTATACGATCCTTATTTAAGATTGGAGAAAAAATTCATTTTATCTTCGGAATGGCTTCTCAAGGATCTGGTGTCGTTTCACGAGGCTCATATAAAAATCATGGTGATTGGGTTACTTCAATTGCAGCAGCCGGAGATCACATCGTTTCAGGATCTCGGGGTTTGTTTATATTGTTCTTCTCTTTTGCCAATCAGCCGAAAATGCTTATTCATTATGCAATATCATTTACATTTCGTTTCATATCACATCTAACTTTCGCGTATTTATTTCATTTTTATTTGAAGACAAAACTTTGTGCATGTGGAAAATTAATGAAACTCATCCAGAGTCATACATAACACCAAAAAGCGTTTTGACAGGACACAATCACTTCGTCCAAGATATTTGCCTGTCATCTGATGGACAATACGCCCTTTCAGCTTCATGGGATAAGACATTGCGCTTGTGGGATCTTTCAGCAAAAAAAACAATTGCCCGTTTCAATGGTCACACAGACGATGTTCTTTCAGTTGCTCTTTCTCGTGGAAACCGCCAAATCATTTCAGCTGGGCGCGATAAAACCATCAAATTGTGGAACATTCATGGCGAATTGAAATACTCCACAGCTGAGTTGCCAGAATGGATTACCTGCGTGAGATTTGGAATGGCCGATGACCTCAACCCAATTGTTTCAGCAGGATATGACAGAATGATTCGCGTGTGGGACAGAACAACATTTGCTCAGAAATATGCATTGACAGGCCACACAGGATACATCAACTCTATTGCCATTTCACCAGATAGCGCTTTCGTTGCATCAGGTGGAAAAGATCAGGTTGTGAATCTTTATGACCTTAACACAGGATCACATTTGTACACATTGCAAGCTGGTGATGTGATCAACTCTATCACTTTCTCTCCAAGCAAATTGTGGATTGCTGTTGGAACTGATTCCGCTCTCAAGATTTTCTGCCTCAAGAAGAAACAATGCATCATTGACTTAAAGCTTCAGGCTGCTGATCGCGAAGTTGCTGTTGATGCTGAAGCTGAAACGAAAGAACCAAAAGTACCAAAATGCTTGTCAACTTCATTCTCAATCGACGGAATGAATTTGTTTGCTGGCTATTCTGATGGCTTCATCAGATCTTGGAACATTCCAGCCACCACACAATAAATATCTTCTTACTTATTTTCACCAGATTCACTTCTGCTTGCCATTAAATAATGTACCGAAGTAATTTCAACAATGAAAAAATTAATTATTTTATTATTTTTTTGTAATTTTGCACGGAAGGAAGATTGTCTCTCTTTTTATAAAACATATAAAAATTATTAATAAATAGAGCGTTTTGAATGATAAAAATATTTTGAATAGAACGAATTGTGAATCATTTTATTTAAGAGAATGGGGTTACGATCGTTGATCAGATCAGCTATCAATTGTTTGATAGAGAATCCTGAACAAAATATGATTTTGTCGGTAATAGTTGTTAATAACAGAGGAATACCACGACTTACACGTTTTTATGAAGATATGGTATGAATTGCAAATGATTATTGCCTCTTTAAAACTTGTCATCATTATAAAATGAATTTTTAGACTTTCGAGAGGAAAAAGCATTTAACAAAAGAAATTTACAATTTGATATCTAAAGTTTGAACACTTAATTATGAAAAATTAAAAGTTAGTTGAATATTTTGAATATTTATTTTGACAAAACAGCGTCCAGCCTCGGCGTGTAACTTTCTTGAAAACACAGGAATTTGGGGGGATAGCAAATCAATAAAAATTATTTATCGCTTATATGCCACTCTTTGCTTTGTAATTGTGTGTGACGCGGCGGAAAATGAATTAGCAATCCTGGATTTGATTCAAAACTACGTCGAGTGTTTAGATAACGCATTTCACAACGTCTGCGAACTTCACCTCATTTTCAATCATGAAAAAGTATGCATATTTTTTAAATCATTTTTTTTGTACTTAGAAATTACATTTTTCATTCAATATTTAAATGTTAATCTTATTGCATAAAGTGTTATGCAATTCTTGACGAGATAATTTGCGCAGGGCTAATTTTAGAAACTAAATCTTCTGATGTCCTTCCTTCTGTTGATGCAATGGATAAATTAGATAAAGCTTCAAGATAAAAACCGAATGTTTGCCTTTTTTTTACTTTATTTTAAATAATTATAATATTTATTTATCATTTTATTATAGCTATCACTTGTGATAAGCTCTTGCTTTTTTAATCTCTTCGCAATCATTGTCAAATTGCAGAATTTTTTATTCTTTTCTTCTCTTTCGTTCTTCTCTTCTATATGTTATCGTCCCTCTGCTTAATCATTTCATAAATTATGAGTGGTGTATTTGAAGGGCATATAATTCCATTATTTGTCCATTTTTTCTTCATCTATTAGTTTTGGGATTATAACCTTTATTCACTTTTGTTATCTTTAAAAATTTTTGCTGTTGGAGTCAAAGAATCAATAAAAAGGGTAATTTTTTCGTTATATAAATTGTCGCATCATGGAAAACAAGGAAAAGGAAAGGGCAAATAATAAAATCGAAATATTGTGCCCAGATATTGTTGAAGATAAAGAAAGCAAAGTTAAGTACAAGCGAGGAACAGCCCTAGGAAAAGGAGGGTTTGCAATCAACATTATCTTACTATTTTTAGCTGTTTCAAAACAAAAAAAATTTTTTAAGATTTGCAAAAGTGTTTGAATTTACGGATCTTTCAACTTTAGAAATTTTCGCAGGAAAAGTTGTTCCAAAGTCAATTTTAACAAAAGAAAAAACACGTGAAAAACTTGCATCAGAAATACAAATTCACAGTTCAATTACTCATCGTCATATCGTCCAATTCCATCACTATTTTGAAGATGAAGAAAATGTTTATCTTGTTTTGGAACTCTGCACTGGAAGTGTATGTGCTATATTTTATGACATATAACAAAAGATGCTTTACAATTCTTATTTGCATTTGTATCTCAGACACTCCTTGACTTGGTGAAAAAAAACGGAAGACTAATGGAAAGCGAAGCACGATATTTTCTTCTTCAGCTTCTCCCTGCCTTAGAGTACCTTCACGAAAAGAATATAATTCATAGAGATTTAAAGCTGGGTAATGTTTTTCTAGCGAAAGATAACAAAGTGAAGCTGGGTGATTTTGGGCTTGCAGTACAACTAAAGAATAGAGAAGAGAGAAGAAAAACAATTTGTGGAACACCAAACTACATAGCCCCAGAGGTCTTGTTCTGCAAAGAGATTGGGCACTCATTCGAGGCAGATGTTTGGTCTGTTGGGGTGATAATATTTACTATGCTGTTTGGCCGAGCGCCTTTTGAGACACAGCACGTGAAGGAGACATATCAGCGTATTCGTAAAGCAGAGTACAGATTTTCCTCCACAATTATCATCAGCGAAGGCGCGCGCGATGTGATTTCTTCGATTCTGCAGACGGACTGGACGAAGCGCCCGACAATAAGCGAGCTTCTTGAGAACGACTGGGTCAACGGCCACCCTTCACCATTGACTCAGCAAATTCCTCATTTTGACAGCATGTTTGCCTCAAAGACAGCAGCGCCTGTGACTTCAGACAGAGAGAAAAACAGCTCTTTGAATGGCAATTCTGCAGAGGCAGACAAAAGAGAGCAGCAAAACACTCAGAGAATGTTGCTCAATAAGCCATCATTGCACAATCCGTCTTCTTTGTCGTCTGCTCCAGTATCATCTGGTTTCTCTTCAAATACAATTTCTGCTTCAGAGAATCAAACGAATGAAGTACCTTCAACATCTGAACCAGCAATGCCATCATCTGCAGAATTAGACAAACAAAAACAAAATGTCAATCATTTTTCTTCATCTGCAGATTCATCAACATATTCAATGACATCTTCTTCTTCCTCTTCTTCCTCTTCTTCTTCAGTGCCAATAAACACACAAACAGAACAACCACGCTCTTCAAATATGTCACTTCAATCGTCTCTCAACAAAAGGCCAGTTTCTTCTCTTCCAATCAAAAGGACGATGACAAGATCTCGTTCTGCTCCTCGTATTAATGTGGCATCTTCATCATCATCTTCATCTAACACTTCAGCTTCCTCCCCCTACCCCTCCTCTTCCCCCTCCCCCTCTTCTTCTTCCTCCAACGCCACACCTTCATCAACAACATCATCATTTTCTTCTTCTTCTTCTTCTCGTTCTGTTTCCACCCACAACTCACCCTCTTCTTCCACTTCATCCGTCAAAAGCACCACAAAATCCAGACAAACACCCCAAGTTGGCTCTTCCTCTCCTGTCTTTCGTTCTCATTCGTCTCAAACAAGGCATCTTCAGCGGTGCTCATCCACAGACGACATTTCTGTTGGCAGCAGAAGAGACACGAAAGACAAAGCAGCCAGTGGGATTTACTTGCAGCCTGCGAAACGAGTCAGACCTTCCAGTGCAACAACATCAACAACATCAACATCACCTTCATCATCATCTTCTTCTTCATCTTCAAGTGCTTCTTATGCAGCTGCCTCAGACACACAGAACTCCATCCGGCTGGACAGAAGCAAGCTGGGCGTGTCGAATGTCAGCGGCGTTGGGCTCAGTGTGATCAACAAGGGATTCATTGCATCGACACTGGAAGGATTTTCAAGTGGGAGAGGAGGCTCTGAGAGTGGAAGTGAGAGAAAGATGGATGGAAGTGGAGGAGGGGAAGGAGAAGGAAGAGAAGGAAGAGAAGGAAGAAGTGGAAGTGGAGGAGTAGGAGAACTGACAGATAGGAGCAGAGAGTCAGGTTGTTGTGAAGAAGGGAAAGAAGGAGGGGTGCAGAGCAGCGGGAGAACAGGAAGAAAAGGAGAGAAGGAAGAAAGCAATGCAAAGCAGATACAAATATTGAAGGCGCCTATTTTGATGAAGAAGACACAGCCGATGAATCTGCGCGTGTCACCAAAGCCAAAACAGTTTCGCACACCAAAAACAGCTTCTTCTTCTACTTCTTCCTCTTCTTCCTCCTTCTCCTCCTCTTCTTCTTCATTTTCCACACCACCATCGTCATCATCATCATCCAACAGGCAGTCACTTTCACATCGTTCAGCGTCTCCTCGTCCCATTTGCTCTTCTTCTTCTTCTTCTTCTTCAATCAATTCTGACACACACTCGAAATTTATTCGTTCAAACTCTCCCTTCTCAAAAAGCTCATCTTCATCATCTGCCTCATCATCTGCAAGATTATCATTAACTTCAACATCATCTTCATCTTCATTATCATCACCATCCGCCACATCATCACTTTCCACTCTTTCCACCCCCATCTCATCTTCTTCAACCAAATCTTCTTCTTCTTCTTCTTCAACAAGACCAACATCTGCCCCACAAAAGCGGTTCGGCCGGACATTTTCATCTTCTTTGATTGATACTGCAAAGAAGGAAGTGACAAAACGAAGCACAAAAAATGGCTCTCTTGTTGCTTCTTCAAAGAAATTGGCGCTTTCATCCTCACTCACTTCGTTTCCACCTGGTTCAACTTTGTCTTTAACATCTCCTTCTTCATCGCCTTCTTCACATTCATCATCATCATCATCATCTTCTTCTTCTTCTTCTTCTTCTTCTGTTCCTGTCACTTGCTCAACCCCACCCTCAATGGAAACACCTCAAAAGCTGTTTCCTTCACCCGAAGAGCATTCACATTCAAACAATGCTAATCTCACTTCTGATGAGTCTTCTTCTTCTTCTTCTTCTTCTTCTTCTTCTTTATCCACCCCACCACAACCACACACACCAACATCCATTGCAAACAAACAATTCACTTCTTCATTTGGTTCAACTTCTTCTACTTCTTCTACAACTTCTTCTTCTTCCATTTCAACACCTCCTCCACATTCGATGACATCATCATCATCTTCTTCTTCTTCCTCTCCTTCTTCCTCATCCTCTTCCTCCTCTCCCACAATGTCTCTAACCACAATGATGCTCTCCCCCTCAGCCACATTCTCTTCCCTCTCAATCCTTTCTTCTCCATTCACTTCTTCCGCCATGCCTCTTCCTGCTGCCAAAGTCACCTTTCAGCTGCCTCCTTCCCACCTCCTCTCAGTCGTCTCTGCTCAACAACAACAGCAGCCAAAGCAATCAAATACATCAAATGCATCCAACCCACCAAAACTAACAAATCTAACAAATCTAACAAATCTTTCAAAACAATCAAAACTCACAAAGCAATCAAAATCAGCTCAAAAGCCCTCTTCCTCTGCAGCTCCTTTGCGCAGTGTGAATGCTCCTCTGCCTCTTGTCACTTCTTTGGAAGAGCCACGTTCAGTGCTCTTTCTGGTGACACAAATACAACAAGCCCTGAGTCATCCAGAGCAGATGGCGAGTGCACGAGGAGAATGTGTTTCTTCTCCCTTCGCTTTCTCGAAGCATTACTCGACAGTCTCTTTGAAGAGATTCATGGCTCGTGCATTGACACGAAGGAGAGGGAGAGAAGAGGAAAAGAAAGAGGAAGAGACAAGGAGAAATGAAAGAGCAAGTGCTTCTTCTTCTTCTTCTTCTTCTTCCACACCCTCTGCCTCTGCCTCTGCCTCTGCCTCTGCCTCTTCCTCATCCTCATCCTCCCATCCTGCCCTTCCCTCCACAACACCTCCTCCTCTTCTCGACTTCTCACCTGCAAACAAACAGCTTCCCCCTCCTTTGCGTGTCGTGGCGTGGGTCGACTACACAAATCGCTATGGCTTCGGCATTCAGCTGTCAAACAGGCACACGTGTGTGTTCTTCAACGACTCCACGTCGATTCTGTCAGGCTTCCAGAGAAGCAGAGAGAGAAGCAGGGATGTTGTGAGGGTTGTGCTGAAGAGAGAGGAAGAGAAGGAGGAAAGGAAAGAGAAAGAGAAAGAGAAAGAGAAAGAAGTAACAGAAGTTGCATGCTCAAAAGACAAACACACTGCCACATCTTCATCCAAAGAGAATATTCCCCCTTGTTTCTATTCAGAGCTCCAGTTTTGGCCAAAGCGCGAAACAAAGAACAAAGAAGAAGAAGAAGAAAAAGAGAAAGAGAAAGAGAAAGAGAAAGAAGAAGAAGAAGAAGAAGACACAACATCGGATATTCAATCTATTTATGTGCCAGCATTCAAAGGAGTCAGCTGCTTCTTCTCGTTCAACCCGCCAAAAGCAGCAGGGAAGAAGTTGGGTGTGTTGAGACACATCAAAAAGTACTTCAGAGACACGGTGGGATGTTATGTGCCAGAGGAAGACAATTACTTGGAGGTGTGCTGGGAAGAGGAGGGGAAGGAAGAGAGAGAAGGGAGAGGAGAGAAAGAGGAGAGAAAGGAAAGAGAAGTGAAAAAAGAGAAGGAGAAGAAGAGAGAGAAGAGAGAAGGGGATAATGAAAAGGATGAAGAGGAAGAAGAAGAAGAAGAAGAGGACGAAGATGATGATGAGTTTGAAGATCCAGAGCTGCAGATAGCAAGATATGGAGATGTGATTGACGAAGAAAGGAAGAAAGAATATCGAATGAAGATGGATGAGCTGAATGAAGATGACTTGAATGTTATCACTTCTGTTAGAGATGACTCAAAGAAATCATCTTCATCTGCTTCTGCTTCTGCTTCTTCCTCTTCTACCTCTTCCTCTTCTTCCTCCTCTCCTTCCTCTCCTTCCTCTTCCCCCGTCGAATTCGCTCCAAGCAACCCTCATCTGATTGAGCTGACACCTCCTCGCCGCTTCTTCCCAGCCACTCAGCTGATGAAGTGTGTGCGGACGAAGCAGGCCATCCTCTTTGTCCTTTCAAATGGAACTGTCCAAGCAAACTTCCTCGACCACTCCAAAATCGTCATCTCCCCTGCTGTCCCTCATCCCTTTGTGTATTCGTGCATTTCTTCTAATAATAATAATAATAATACTTCAAATACTTCTTCTTCTCCTTCTTCTCCTTCTTCTTCTTCTTCTTCTTCTCCTTCTCCTTCACTTGATGACTTGTCCTGTTTCTATCACTCATTCACTCCATTCCCTTCTGATCCATTCTCAAGAAGACATCCACCCAATCCTCACACTTCGTCCAAATTTGTGCCTTCCTTAGGATTTTCTCCGTCTGCACGTTTCGATCTTATTCCCCCGCCTGACCCTCCCCTTCCCCCAATTTGTACTTACATTGAAAAGGACTGCAGAGAATCAACATTGTTTTTGGATGAAGCAATTTCTACTTTTGGACAAGGGTTTTGCAAAAGATTGAGTAATCTTGCAGCATGTCTTCGAAATGTACTGGATCCTTTGCGTATTCAACACACATAGCAATTGGATTTTTTTTACAAAATTTTCATTTCACATTTATGTTTCTTTCTTTAAACTCGAAATTAATGATCTTAAATGAAAAAATATGGGAAATTTTTGTGTTTTCATGCTCTTAAATAAGTAGGATCGAAATGGGTTTGTTAAAAACGTATTTTTGACATTTGGATACAATTCTGTATGTTATATTAAATAATATTACTATAGGAATTACTCGAGACTCAATTCACAAACGCCGTGCAACAAGTGGCAAGCAAAAGGAGTGGAGGAAAAAGAGAAAGTATGAAATTGGCCGTCCAGCAGCCATGACCCATCTTGGTGGTGTTCGTGTCCATCCAGTACGTTGCCGTGGAGGAATCATCAAGCACAGAGCTCTTCGCCTTGAAACTGGAAACTTTTCATGGGGTTCTGAAGGTAAATAATTCTTTATATTTGCTTTTGTAAATAAAGTATTTCTTTTTAAAATTAAATTTAGTCACAACACGCAAGTGCAGAATTTTGAATGTTGTTTACAATGCATCGAACAATGTTTGTGAATTTTTTTTTAAAATTATGAAATATGTGCTCTATTTTGGTGAAATTATTGTTTAAATTTTCATGATTAACTGACAGGAACTTGTGAGAATGAAAGTTCTCGTCAAAGGATGCATTGTTGAAATCGATGCTTCTCCGTTTGCTGCATGGTATGAGAAACATTATGGCGTCTCAATTGGCAAAAAGAAGATTTCCAAAGCTCAGAAGGACAAAAAAGGAGGAAAAGAGAAAGCAGCCGAAAAGGAAACTGTTAAGAAGATGTCAGACCATCTTCATCGCAAAATGCAATTGCGTAACAAACACAGATCACTCTCAGAAGCTCTTGCTGCACAATTTCAGTCTGGAAGACTTCTTGCGCGCATTTCATCACGCCCAGGCCAATGTGGAAGAGCTGATGGATATATCTTAGAAGGTCCTGAACTCGAATTCTATTCCAAGAAAGTTGGAAAGAAGAAGGGAAATAAGTAAACTTCGGAAAAGGAGATTTCTCAATCTTTTTCATCTCAGTGATTTGTGATGTCTCTGGTGTTTCTCAACAAAAACAGGCAAAGTGCTGAGAATTGAACTTGAGCATTAACACTATGTATTTATGTGGATTATTTAAATTAATAAGTGATGAAGTGTAAAAGTAAAAGCAAAATCAAAAATATTTATTTATTTCGTAAACAAATAAAAATAAACAAATTAATATTTTTTAATGATAACTATGTATTTTATGTAACTTTAACAATTTATTTTTTATCATATTAAAATATTACGTTTTATATTCTTATTATGTCCAATGATCATCTCAAAAAATGTTATTTGCTTTTATTGGTTTTCTCGTTTCAGTAGAAGCAAAAGTTTATTTTGCTGAGCAATTTGATTGTGTGTTTATTTCATTTTTAAATTTATTTTCTTTATTTGCCCTATGTTTTGAAATTATTGAACAATTATTAAAAATCGTTTTTTATTGCTTTTACTAAACTTGATAATAATTTTTTCAAATAGACACATGGCCGCAAAGATGGAAATATAGTACAGCGCATCAAGAGGAAAACAAAGCTGGTAAATTCACATGGGAAAGACCTCCAAAATACTATCATCTCGAAGCTTCCAAAGGATTGAAGACATCGCAAGATGAAAGATATTATCATATCAGCGCAGATATTGGAGAAACTGTCACGAACTTTCGAAAGAATCTTTTCATTGGATTTACAGTGACACAAACTCAAGATATTAAATGTTCAGGATCATATCTAAAGTTTTTCAATGAGCCGTTTGATCAAGAAAACTTTAACGGTGATACTCCATTTGAATTGATGTTTGGGCCCGATACTTGCGGCTCAATCAACGATCAAGTTCATGCGATTTTCAGACATGAAGGAAGAGAACAAAAATCAAGAGCACGTATCAGATCCAAAGATGACAAAGAGACCCATTTGTATGCAATCAAATTGTACGCAAACGGATCATATGTTTTGCAAACGGATATCAAAAAAGAGAATTGGGGTGAATTTCAGGATCAGTGGGGCAATTGGTACACACCTCGATTTGTATGTTCAATTTTTTTTTAAAAAAGAAAAATTAAAATTCCATTATTTATGATAAACATTCTAGGTTGAGGATCCTGATGCAGAGAAGCCAGAAGAATGGGATGACCGAGAAGAAATACCAGATCCAAAAGATATTAAGCCAGCTGATTGGGATCAGCCGAAGTATATTCCAGATCCAAATGCCACAAAGATGAAGGATTGGAATGATACCATAGATGGAGAATGGCGTCGGCCTATTATCCGTAATCCATTGTACCATGGAGAGTGGATTCAGAAGACCATTCCCAATCCGATGTGGATGGGGCCTTGGCAAAGACCACGTGTGCCAAACATGCAACTCACTGAAGAAAAAGAAAGAAGGCAGAGCATTTGGTTCAGATATGTCGCAATTGATATATGGCAGGTTCAATCAGGGACCATCTTTGATAATATATTTATTGGAGATGATGAAGCAGAGTTTGATGCATTTTTCAATGCAACTTTCAAGAAACAGAGAGAAGTAGAAGAGCCTGGATGGGAAGCAGAAGAACTAAGAAGGCAGGCTGACAGGAAAGTGAGAGATAAAAAGAAGAGAGACGAGAAATTGCAGAAGCGTTATGATCTTAAGCTTGATGATGAAGAAGATATTGAAGTGCCAAAAGGCGATGAAGACGATGAATTTTATTTGAATGAATTCTGAGAGCATATTTTCATTGGAAAAGAAATGTATTACATAAACTTATCTTTTGAGGTGATGATGAAGTGCTGTGAAATTATGTTTATCAAAAGTCATTTTGTAATTATTTGCAGTTCAGTGTTCTTTTGTTCAATTTATAAAAGTGTTTTCTTTTGATTTATCCATTTCTATTTTTTGATATGCGTGTTTTAAAATTAATATCTATTGCTTAAAATGCTTCCACATTCTTTTTTGTAATTATATCTTTTCAAAATTATAACTTTTCGCGTTTTCTTTTTGAAAATGAAAGATAAAAGAATGATTTTTCTGTTTCAATCTTGAATTGTTCATCAACACAAAAAATCAATTATAATTCATTGTTTTGTTTTTCCAAAAAATTTTTTGTTTCTTTACGTTTATTTTTTCCCAAATTCAGTTAATGAACAAAATTCTATCAGGAACAAAATTTTCATTAGGATAATTCTTTCTGAAACATCACAAATGTTGAATTTTCATGTTCATTGAAAATTTGCATGTTTTTATGAATTCTTGTTATCGAACAGTCAAATTTGACATGAATACAAGTCATTGCACATTGGAGTTTTTTTTTATTTTCCCGATCACATATAAGTTTGTTATTTAACACATGGGTGATTTTTTTTGAAATCAAATCTTTTTTCGGGGTGTATATTTCTCAAACGTTATTTATCATAGGAAAGAGATTTTGAATTCAAATGCTAAAATTATCACAATTGTATTAACACAAATGTTTCAACTGAATTAAAGATGAAAATGTGAATGATTAGCCTTTTCATTTTTCAATGTTCTTCAGTTTATATTTATGGAAATTTTTGTACCGAAAATTATGAAAAAAAAAATATGATGTCATTAATAATCACCCAATTGAAAAATGAATATTTTCATTTTCATCTGAAAATCAAACAGAATAAACTTTTCGAAAATTTTATGGAATAAAAAATTCATCTTTCCCATTTCCTACAAAATTAGCTGAAAGTTTTGTGTCAAAGAAAACGTGAAAAAGGTACAACAAGGACGATCCTTTATGAACTTATTCTTTCGTTCAAGTTGTGATCAGAAATTTTCTTAGAAAAAAAATTGAACAAACAATGGGGACACAATTCTTTCATTTATGAATAATTCAATAATTTGTTCCAAATTTATTCTGCAATTGAATAATTTTTATTCTAACATTCTCATGCAAATATAATAAAGAAATATTCAAAATTCGAGGAAAATCTTTGAAAGTTCCATGTGGAACAAAATTAAAAAAACAAAAAATTTTGTCCCAATTCCTAAATAATTTCATTATCATTATTTGATTTATCAAATCGTTGAAGCTGTTATGTTCAATATTACAACGATAGTAATTTTTATTTACAAAATTCTGAAAAAGAGTGATTTCAAAAAAGATTAGTTTTTTCGTTTTTTTTTTTTTTTTTTTTTTTTTTTTTTTTTTTTTTTTTTTTTTTTTGCACTTGCTTGATAACAAAAAAATATAACAAATAACATTTTTTCAACATTCAATTTCGAATATTCTTAAATTTTTGGAAAAAAAAGATATTTACAGATACAGTCAAAACCGGATATAATCACGTCGAATACAATCACATTCGTTTATAGTCACATTTTTCCATGCACCGACATTTTTGGCCTATTTTTCATTCATTTTCCATCGAATATAATCACAGGGATGAAAATATATAATCACATTTTAAATTATAATGGGCAATTTTTTCAATGAAAAATCGGTTTTTTGATCAAAAATTTCAAAAAATCGATTTTTCAAAATAATGTTAAAATAAGTCTGAATAACATAATGAAACACAAGAAATTGTTATTTCTATTGAAAAATGTGTATTTGTGAAGAATTTCAAAAATAAAAAAATCGACCCAAAAATAATTTATTAATTAATTAATTTTTATTTTTTTCTGTGTTAAGCAACATCGTGTATTATCACAATCGGATATAGTCACAAAAAGTTGTGCAAAAACCGATGTGATTATATCCGGTTTAGACTGTATCGCACAAAATACCGGACAAGATCGATATCTCAATTACAGCAAGAAGAAAAATTCTGATAATTTTCCCCAAAAAACATCTCATCAATACAAATTTATTCAAAATATAAAACTTTCAAAATAGCCTCATTTGTACTTAGAGAAAATTATTGTTTGATTTTTAGAGAAATAGGATTTTGAGTTTCTCCGAGATTTAAAAAAATAATTTTTTCTGAGCGCATATGAGGACATTTTGAAAGATTCGAATATCAAATGAGTTTGCATTGATGAGATATGTTTTGAGGAAAATTATCGGAATTATTTCTTTTGCGGTTATCGTGAAATCGATCTTGTCCTTAATTTTTTGTGCGATATCTGTATAACAGAAATGAATTTAAAGAAAAACAATTATAGATGAAACTAAATATAAACTTAAAGAACGATAACCACATTATTAATCATTTGGATAATATTAATGAATGATGTTATTAAGTTTTTTGATAATCCTTAACCATAATATAATATCATGATGAGTTGTTTTGTTTTTATTTTTTTGTTCTGCGCAAACTTATCCTGCGATGCTGGCGAATTCTATTTTCTTGAAAAACTCAGAAAGAACGACTTCAGAAAAGACGTTGTTGTTCGTGATATTCTTGAACCACTTTGCGATTGTGAAAGAAGTCGAGAGTGTCTTCCTGAGAACGCATGCCTTCATCGATTACGCGAAATTGACAAGGACAATAGAAGGCGCTTATATGGACTTGCATCCATTTCAGCACCAGTTTCCATCTGCAATTCTTCTTTGAGTTTTTATTCCCTTCAATTAAATTCCGAAGGAGACGATGCAGTTGCATCGTTGTCTGACCAATCAACGTTTTTTGTGGGCAATTGTCTGCTTTCTTTGTCCCAAGTGTCGGGTGCCGATTTTGTTCATTCGTGGGGTGGGTCGATGTGCTTTTTCAATTTGTCGTTGGCTCTGTCTGGACCGAACTGCCTTGTTCATTCGCTGGTTTCGTTTCCTGAAGCAAGCGCACAGCAGGCACATCGAAATAGCATCAAAATCATGGACTCTTCGTTTTCGTCCTTCGGACTGTTTGATTCGCAACCGCTTGTCCAATCTTCGTGCTGTGATGTGATTAAGATTGAGCTCTGCTCCTTTGAAAACATATCTCAAGAGCATGCAAGGAACAACGTTTCTTGTGCACAATGCTCGTCATTCACATTGGCATCGTGCATTATTTGCTCGATTGCCAACCCAACAGAAGGCTGCATTGCACCAAGAATATCAGATGGATCACTTCATTTTTTGAATTCTTCGTTTTTGAGATGCTCCAAAACTGCTGGCCAGAAAATTAATCACACAGGTTCGGAGAACACACTTGTGGACAACTGCTTGTATGAGAATGTTAACGGAACAAGCATATCGCATATTTCAACTGGTTCTTGCGTTGTGACAAATACAGATTTTTTCAATTCAAGAGAATGCCTTTGCATAAATCCCAATTACTTTAGTGTTTTCAATTCCATCAACAACACATTTAATCTGTTAATAAAAAATAGTTTTGTGAACTGTATTTCTCCTTGTAAAGGAGAAGGCCCATTTACCATCTCAAATAACAATATGACATCTTGCGAAGCAATTTGGGGTGGAGGTTGCATTCATATTCATAGAGGATTTACTAAAAACGACATCATATCAGATTGTTCATTTAAGAACTGCTTTGTAACAGGAAGAGATGTTCATTGCAATGGTGGAGGCGCAATTTGGAACGGAGAGGGAGCAAAAGTGTCATATTCAAATGTTGCTTTTGAAAACTGCTGCGCCAATGAAACAGTTGGAGGGGCAATCTATTTTGATTCAAGAGATATATCATTGGTGCATCACAGTTCACTTTCTTTTTGCTTATTTGTTGATTGCGATGCACTTGGTGATGGAAAAGATATCTATGCAGAAAGTCCGTGGCAAGATATATTGAAAGAAAGTCAATTCAAATGGTGCTTGACAAGCAACTTTGCCGAGGCTAATCGACTCGTTTTTGGAGTTGGAGGGGATAAAAGCAGTTGGATAGGGAAAAATGAGATTTATGTTGACACCATGGGAAGGGATGAACCATTGTGCGGCTGGAAGACTAATCCATGCTTGACTGTGAGGAACTCTGTCCGTGATGCAACTTCCGCAAAGAAAGATCATCCATCTCGCATCAACATTAATGCAGGTTCATATGTGGAACAACCGCTTGTGATTGATTCTAAATATCTGGTTTTTGAAGGATCAAGCAATTATGGAACAAAGTTGAGTGCCAGTTCTGTGAATGCGAAAGCGCTTGTTGAAGTGTCATCTGGGTATGCCTCTATGCTCGGGTTATTCATCGTCAGAAACTCTTCTGCGTCGACTGAACAGCCGTTGTTCTCTGTTTCTTCAGCATCTGGGGAGCTTGTGCTCTGCTTGTGCAAAATATCAGCTGAACCATCGCAAGTTTCTCCATTCACAACAGCATTTGCAGCAGTGTCGGCTGGTCTCTTGAATGTGTCGAGCACGACTGTTGAGTCGATGATATTTTCAGATGTGTCAGCTGTTAGGATGGAGTCGTCGACACTGCACTGCTTCAATTTCGAGAATGCGAGTTTCAGAGGCATCACGCGAAGCGAAGGAAGCGGATCGGTGTTTGATGTGACTTTGGCGAGTGGGGATGAATTGGATTTGGATGAGGTGTCATTCAGCAGATGTGTGTGCAGCAAAGGGGATGGAGGGTCTGTGAGCTGTGTTCTGGAGGGAGGTGGGAGATTGATGCTTGGCACCACAAAAAGAATTGAAATGGAGGGATGTGGAGTGCCGCAGGACAGCATCAGGAAAGGAAAAGGGGGAGGAGTGCATCTGAAAGTGGTAGGGAGTTCGTCGAACTTTGCGATATGTGATGCTGGGTTTGGTGGATGCACAGCGTGGAAGGGAAACAACATATTTGTTGATGCGATCTCGTTGAGCGTGTCAATAACAAGGAGCACATTCGGGTTTGTGGAGACAGGGATGAGTGACGATGATCTGATGGGGTTTGAAGAGGAGTGGAGGGCAGATCCAGTTCCGCTTCTGGCATATCTGCAGGTGTTCTCGGGGGCAGCGGTTGTTGGAGGAGCGAAAAGGCGAGATTTCTCGGGGTGTGGAACAGCGAACTATCCGTGCGGGAGCATTGGATATGCAGCAGGACTTCGGTTTGGGAGCAGGAAAAGAATAATCACGCTGAATGGAGACTTTGAATGGACAGAGTCGGTGGTGTTTGATGCGTTTGGGTGGGAGGTGAAAAGTCCCACGAGAGGGCAAGAAACAAAAGTGTCGAGTGGAGGCACGAGCACAGCGGAAGGAATGGTGACTGTTGAGATTGGATCGCTCATTGCGAACCTGAGTCTTTCAGCAGCTACGGAGCTTGGGAGGCATTCTTGGTTCATATTGTGCCAGTGTGGTGAGCTGTCGATGGCTGACTGCTCGCTGAAATGCTCATCGAGTGGAAATGCTGCATTTGGGTTTGGGTTCATAAAGATAAACGGAGGGAGCCTGCTATTGAGCAGATTTTCCACAGCATCGCAGATTGGGTTTGGGTCTGGTTCGCTGATCAGTCTGTCTGGAGCAGGGATGCTGAACTGTGATGGATGCACGATGAACAGCATCAGGAAGACGAGTGGAAATGGGGGGTGCATTTCGATTGAGAAGAACAGTTTGCTGGGAAACAGCGGATGCAGGGAGATAACGATTGATGGATGCACTTTCAGTGATTGTTGTGTTGGTGGGAATGGAGGAGAAGGAGGAGAAGGAGGAGGGGTGAGTGCCTGGCTGGGAGAAAATGACATTCTGGCTGTGAATGGGTCGAGCTGTTTTGAGGAATGCCTTGCGCCAAGTGAAGAAGGATCAGGTGGAAAAGGAGGAGGAATGTGCCTCCGCTGTGGGGATGAATCTTTTTCTTTTGAAATACGGAATGAAGTTGAGTTCTCAAAGGTGAAAGGGAACAAGGCAGAGTTTGGGAAGGATGTGTTTGTTGGGTGTGAGAGTGGGGTTTTGCTCTCCCAAATGATCAATTCGTCTTCGCTCGGATTTTTTGATTCGATGAAACAGCCGACAGATGCTTTGGGTTTGAGCGGGAGTGAAAATGGAAGCGATTCTGTTGTGATTCCTCTGCATGCATATCTTTGCCGTCTTCAATCCGAAATAATCACAGACAGCGGTAATGGAGTTGACCACACACACTGTGGATATGCTTCTTTTGCATGCTTGTCAATCGATCACTGTGTTGGGAGCCGAATAAGCGACACATTGCACAACATCAAAGTTGTTTCAAGATCAGTTATCCAACAGGAAATATCGATCTCTTCCACATCAGCGAATATCTATTCTGAGGCGCTTGTGCCAGTTTCAGTCAGAGACACAGGTGGGACAACTCAGGAAGGGCTGGTGATGTGTCTCTCTCCTGTTTTTCTGTCGAATCTGTCGCTGAGTGTGCCGAGAGCATTTGGAGCAGCAAGAAAAGCCTTTCTTTTGTGTTCGTCATCGCTTTCAATTGCCAACTGCTGTGTGGAATGCTCCTCAGAAAATGCAGGCGATCCTGTTTCTTTCAGTGTGATCTTTGTGAAGAGAGGAGATCTGGTGGTGAGTGGCTTCACAATGGAAGTTGGTGTAGCATTCACAACTTCTCCAATTTGGATTTGGGGTTACAATGCTGTCACAATGGAGAACAGCAGCGTGTGTGGAATGAGGAGGATGAATGGCGATGGCGGGTGCCTTTATATCAACGAGGCAAATGGAGATGGCAAAAGCATCACAATCCAAAAATGCAACTTCAGTGGGATGTGTGATGAAGGGAATGGAATTCGAGGCGGGGGAATCATGGGGAATGTTGGGAGCGGGAATGCTTTGAGTGTGAAAAGCACAAGCTTTGAGAACTGCATGGTGCCTTCGGATGGCAGTGAAAATGGAGGGAAAGGATTGGGGGGTGGGATGTATCTCTGCTTGAAGGAAAGCATCGGAAGCCTCGCCTTCGATAATATTTCATTCAGGAGCTGCAATGCCTGGAAAGGAAAGGAGCTGTTTGTTGATGGAGAAGATCTGAGGCAGATTGTTGGGGATTGGTTGCAATGTTTCAAAACAGAGACCATCTTGGCTGAAGACATGATGGGGTTTGAGAGAAGCACGACAAATCGCGAATTCCACATTCCGCTCATGCTGTATTTCCGAGCATTTGAAGAGCCTTGCTTCATTGGCGGAGCAGAGGAGAAGAGCCTTGATTACACAGGATGTGGGTTTTCGGATTATCCGTGTGGAACGCTGCCGTATGGGGGTTTTGTGCGATTTGGGGATTCGAAGGCGCATTTGAGGCTCACAGATCGCTTTTGCTTTGCTGATGCGATTATTTTGAGTTCACAAGAGATGGACATTGATGCAGGGGCAAACGGCACAGAGATAAATGTGCTGTCTGATGGAGCAGGAGAAGGCGAAGGACTCATCGAGACAAGCAATGCAATCTCATTCAGTGGAATCGCATTCAATGTTTCGACAACATTCACAGCAGCTGAAAGAAAGAGTCTGTTCCTGTGCTGTGGCTCAGCCCTTTCGCTGGTTGATTGCTCGGTGAGCGCACAATCGAAGAAGATTGGGTTTGGATATGTGATTGTGAGGGGTGGGAGTCTCCATGTTCTGAGGGGAGTGCTGAACGAAATAGAGCTGGTGGGAGCGCCAGTGGTTGAATTGAGTGGCAGTGGCAGCCGATGCACCATGGAAGATGTGGAATGGAACAACCTGAAGACAGGATCGGCTGAAGGGCTTGTTGTTGCGAAGTCAAGCAGCCATGTTGAGATGAAAAACTCGAAGGTGTCAGGGCCGACGAAGTTTGAGAACCACGGGGTGCTGTTTGTGGAGGAGTCGTCGAGTGCAGCAGTTGAAAAGAGCAACTTCAGTCTTTTGACGAGGAACGAAGGAAACGGGGTGGTGATTGTGGTGAGAGTTGGAGGGGGAAAGACGTTGAGTGTGGACTGTTGCTCATTCACAACGATCAGCTGCATGGCGAGTGGCTCTCAAGGTGGAAGTGTCATCGCATCTGTGTCTGCCAATGGGGAGCTGCTGTTCAACAACAACACGGTTGAGGAGAGCAAAGTGAGGAAAGCGGATGGGCTGGGGGGAGGGCTGCACATGGAGTTTCTGAGCAGCGAGGTTGGATACTCGATGAAGAACAACATATTCCGGAGCAACGATGCGATGCTGGGATACGATGTGTATCTTGTGTGCCCTGCGCCGCGGATGACGATCGACCGAAACAAGTGGGCAGGGTCGGCCACAGAAGGCCAGGAGGAGGAAACGATGTGGGTGATTGATCCATCATTTCCGGATGGAACAGACACGCTTCTGAAGTATCTGTTTCCGAGAGCAGACGAAATAATATATGTGAACACACTCAATGGCCAAACAGACAAGTGTGGGGCAGACGATTATCCTTGCGTTGAGCTGTGGTATGCTTCAAGGAAGATGACCGAGGAGAAGCGGATCCTACGAGTTCTTTCATCGTGCGAGCTGAGCGGAGCAATAGAGAAGGAAAACGTTTCGATTACAATTGAAGGGAAAGGGGAGGACGGGAGTCGGGTGATTGTGGGGAAAGAGGGGCACTTGAAGATGGGAGTTGGAACCACGCTCACAACACTGACGATTTCGAAGATTGGATTTGAGCTGCCAGGAGCATCAGATTTTGCTGAGCTGGTGGAAGTTGGGGTGGGCAAAACATATTTTGTGGAGTGCACATTCGGAAGCGCAGATCCGGAAGCACCAGCAGAGACAAGCATGCGGATCATAACAGGGAGAGGCGGAAGGATCTCGCTGGATGGAGTGACCATAAAGAACATGGAATATAAAGCTGACTACGGAATCTTTCTGAGCGGCGAGGTTGGGTGCACATTTGACAGTGTGGAAGTGAGCAACATCCGATCGAGCGGGAAAGGGATGGTTGTTGGAGAAGGGGGAACAGAGGTTTTGGTGAATGAATTGAGAAGCACAAACTGCACATTTGGGAATGGTGGATTTGTTGTGCTGAAGAAAGTGAAGATGCTGAAGTGGAAGAATGGGACGAGCATGACTGATTGCAGGAACGAAGGAGGAAACGGGGGATGTGGGTTTATTTCAGTTGAGGGAGAAAGCGATGTTGAGATGAACGGGACAAGCATCAGGTCGTGTTCAGTGAACGAGGAAGGCGGAAGAGGAGGCGGGCTGTATCTGGAGATTTCAGAGAATCGCCTGGTGAGGATGAAGCTGACAGAAATGGGGTTTGCAGAGAATTGTGCGTTTGAGGGGAAAGACATGTTTGTTTTGAGCACAGATGTGAATGCGACAGTTGTGAGAGAAAGATTTGCGTTTCAGCTGCAGAACGAGAGAAACGAAAGCGTTGTTGATCTGAAAGGCACAGATGATGCTTTGTTGGGCGGATCTGTTGTTGATCTTCTGCTATTCCTGATCCAAAGGAAGGAGAACACGATTCTTGTTTCAAGGGGTGGAATGGACATTCTGGGGTGTGGAAGTGCAGAATTCGGTTGCCTGTCGTTCTGGAGAGGATATGAAAACATCGATTTGGAAGCGCCGAATCGAGTGATGCAAATTGACACAGGAGCAAACATCAAAAACCATTTCGATCTCTCATCGTTCAAAGTTGTGTCGAGGAAGGCAGATGAGAGGTGTGTGGTGCTGTTTGAGGATGCCCTGGAAGGAGGTGAAGAGAAGTCAGTCATCCGAAACACGAAAGAACTGAAGTTGGAATTGGTTCAGCTTTCGCTTCCTTCATCATTCACAAACAACGAAAATGTTCTTCTCCACTCTTCATCAGCAGATTCATGCCTTTCGCTCAATGGATGCACCTTCAAGTGCAGCAGCGCATCAGACTTGGAGTTTTGCCTTATTTGTTCTGAAGGGGGTGATGTTCAGCTGGAGAGCTGTGATTTCTCTTCGCTGTCTTTCTCGTCAACGCCTGTTCTGCTGAATTCTTCGTGTGAAATAATCGGATGCAATTTCTCATCGATATCTGCGAAGTGGAGCCAGAAGGGAGGAGCGGTTTGTGTGGAGCTGGTGGGCGAAGCGACATTTTCGATGAGCCAAACAGAAACAGTTGGGTGCGGCTGCTCTGAAGAACAAGGGAAAGGAGGGTTTGCGTTTGTTGAGTGCCAGGGTGCTTTGGTTGAAAATCCTTTTGTTTTTGGAGAAGATGTTTCATTTGCTGGACACAAGGCGCAGAGAGGAAAAAACATATTCATCTGGGCAGGGGATCTGAACAAAACAGTGACGCTGTCGACCTTCTGCTTTGACTTCAGGAAAAGCGGAGAAGACGAGCTGCTGTTTTGTGGGAGGGATTTGGTCTGGGAAGACACCACGCTGCTGCGTTTCTTGGAGGCATTCACAAGCGCAACGATATTTGTGAGCTCTGGTGGATACGATATCATGAGATGCGGAAGCGCAGAGGATCCGTGCCGGAGTGTGTGGAAAGGGATGAGGCAGATGGAGGGAGGTGCTGGGCAGAAGTGGATGAAAATAGCCGATGAGACGACTGTGCAGGATATGTTTGTGCTCTCCAACTTTGTTTTTGAGCATGAAGAAACAGAGGAGGACAGTCGAGGAATGCTGATATTTGCGAGCAGGACAGCGGACAGGAGCGATGCAGGAATAAGGAGCGAGGGAGATGTGCAGCTGAAGAGGATTTCAGTTGTGGTGTCGGAAGGGTTTTGGAACGAGCAGCAGTATTCATTGGTTGGGAAAAGCGGGCTGATTGGGATGAGCGGTTGCTCGTTTGTTGCGGAGACTCGTGGAGATGTGGCCGCGAAGGTTGGACTTTTGGCGATGGAGAGCGGGGTGGTGAATGTGAGGAAGCTGGTGGTTGAGAATGTGATGTCGGAGGTGGGGGTGTTTGCGATGGGCAAGGGATGCGAGTGTGTGATGCAAGAAGTTGTGGGTTCGGGATGCACGTTTTCTGGCGAGGGATTTGTGAAAATAGCATCAGGCGGAAATCGAAAGGAAGGAAAGAATGGAGTTGGATGCTCGGTTGCAATGAACGAGTCGACGTTCCAGCTGATCAGTCGGAGCAGCAACGGGCCAGCGATCATCAGTTCGGCAGGGTGTGTGGCGGAGCTGTCCATCAGGGGATGCGCATTTGACTCGTGCAAGGCAGTGGGGTCAGAGAAGGGAGGGGGAGTATTTGAGGAGCTTGAGAGCGAAGGAGCTCTATCAATGATCAAATCATCAGTGATTCAGTGTGGGTGCGACAATGGCAGGGGAAAGGGGGGAGGGATATACATATATGCCAGCTTTGAGGGAGCACTGCCATTTGTGTTTGAGAAGATGACGTTCAAAGGGAACAGCGCGAAAGTGGGGAATGATGTGTTTGTGGAGTGTGTTGACATCGAGAGGCAGATCAACGAGACGCAGTTCTGCTTTGACTTGCGAGAAACAGCATACACGAGGCTGAATGCGATCTACGGGATGGACAGGACAAGCCACCAGAGCGACACGAATCTGATGGACTTCATCACGATCCACCAGGCAGACACGATCATCCTGTCGTCTGCTCCGTCGAAGAATGGGAGGAACGAGAGGCAGTGTGGGACGCTGAAGCTCCCGTGCCTGACGATGGGGTATGGGCTGAGCCATTTGACGAACGATGTGGAAAGCCGGCTTCTTGTGGATGAGGAGTCGTTTGTGGAAAAGGAGATGGATCTGGAGGATGTTTCGGTGGCGTCTCGGAGGGATGATGCTTCGAAAGTTTCGATATTCCGAGACATTCCGCAAACAAGAGGGAGCGTGATAACAGCAAGAGGGAGTGTTTCTGTGACGAATATCGAGTTTTTCTTTGGCTCAGATTTTTCGACAGCGCACCGTGTTTTGGTTGCAGCAGAGGCAGGAAGCCTGTCTCTGCTTTCGTGTAGCTTTGCGCAGTCACAGGAGGAAAGCAGCACACAAGCAATCGGGCTGGGGCTTATCTCAGCTGAAGGGGGAGAAGTGGAGATAAGCAAGATGAACATCAGCCGAATTTGGCTTTGTGGTGAATCGGCGATTGGAATTGTTGATTCAGAAGAATCAGAAGAATCAGAGGGGAGAGTGGTGCTGTCAGAAATGAAAGTGGAAGATGTTGTTCTGGATGAGGGTGCATTCATTCTGATTGAAGGAGCACGATCATTGTCCGAGCAGGCGAAAAATGGAAGAGAAAGATTAGTTGAACTGAAAGCGGTGTCTTTCAACAACGTTTCTTCTGCACAGGAAGAAGGAGGAGTTATTGGATGCTCAACGTTCAACGAAGGGATTTATTTTGACAACTGCAGTTTTGGGAACACATCGTCAAAGTCTGAAGGAGGAAGTGTAATGACTTTTTGCAGGTGCAGCAGCGTGTCAATATATTGGAATGTGCTTCGAGGCGAGCTGGGTTATTCAGAAAGAGGTGGAAACAAGGAAGAAGCAGAGATTTGCGGATGGGCAACTTCGGCTGTTTCGTTTGTCAACAGCACAGCAACGTTAAAAGACACCACAATTGAGAACTTTTCGAAAGGAGGGGTGAGAGTGACAGGCGGGCAGTTGCTCATCGAGAAGGGTGAGTTTGTGGGGAACGATCCAAGGATTGAGGGATACCCATCAACAAGAAGGAACATTGTGTGTGGAGGCAAAGGGAGCGTGAATGTTGGGAGTCTGAAAGGAGGAGATGGGCAGGAAAAGAATGGATCGCTTTGGATGCTGAATGAAGGATGCAAGCTGAGCGGGATTGTGGAAGAAAGGAAAGCTTCTTTGTTTGTGCCCACTTTGGAAAGTGTGGCTGTGGAAGAGGAAGGAGCAGAGTTGAAGGTGGCATTCAAAGGGCAACTTCTTTTGCCTTGCAATTTGTCATTTCGGGTGGTGACAGCCATCCGATCAGAAGCATTGGTGGTGCGATATGAGTTTGAATCAGAAGGGTTTGTCTCGGAAGATGAGACTTGGGGCAAAATACCTTCAAATTCAATTCGAGAGGTGGAAGAGGAAGCAGAGGTAACCGTTTCAATTCTTTTTGGAGATAAAGAGGCACCATCATCAACTGAAGCAATTATTCTGAAGAACAAAAGCAAGATACAAGCTGCTGGAGATGATATTATTGTTGAAGGAGGAAAAGAAAGAAAATCAATATGGCCTATTATTGTTGTTGTATTGGCAGTGCTGTTCTTGATAGTATTAGTTGGATTTATTGTGTTTGTTGTTCGATGGAGAAGAGCAAAGATAGAGAACAACGATTTGAGAGAGATTGTGAATGATAACATCAGAAAAGATCCAAAGGCGTTTGAGATGGTGACAATGGAGATGTCGCCAGAAGAGCAGTGGAGGAGAGCAGAAAGAGAGGCAGAGAAGAAGAATGAGGAGAGGATAAAGAAGAGGGTGTATGAGAAAAGCTTGGGACATTCAGAGTCATCAGAGCATTTGTTGAGTGAATGTGGATCAACTGAATATATCCTTGGAAGAGATTCAGACAAAATACCTCAATGGATGCTGGAGAAGATTGATGAGAAGGAAATTGAGGATGAGGAGACGAGAAAGAGAACACCATCACCATCCATCTCATCCACTTCAACAACTGATTCAGATTCCACTTTTATCCGGCCAGAGAGCATGTGCCCGACCACCTCATCGATGTCGAATCTGGTGGATGCGATGGCCTGCTCATCGCCTCATGAGAAGCTGATTGTGGATCTGAGGGATTCGCTGTTCATGCTGCTGCATGGGCGGAACAAGACGAAGGAGATGGCGATCGGGACGGTGGAGGAGAGGATGGCGACAGGGGCGCAGATCCTGTTCTGGGTGGGGAATGTGGCGCTGCACTCGTTTGGGGAGATGGAAGTTCCGCTGGAGTCGCTGGACAGGCTGAGTCCGCACATTGTGCTGTTCTCGGAGCACATGGTGATCTGTGTTGTGATGCACTCGGGGAGTTCATCGTCAGAGGATTCGGACTCGTCGTCAGTGTCATCGCTGAGCGTTGTCTCGTCATCGTCGAATGTGTCGGTGATGAGCGAGAGGTTCACGGACTCGCCGCCGCCGTCGTCGGCGTTTGAGGATGAAGAAGGGGAAAAGGAGTATTTGCGGTGGAGGGCGCCGGAGCTACTGGAGGGGAGGAAGAAGCATGCGACAAAGAAGTCTGTTGTGTTTTCGATGGGGATGATGCTGTGGGAGTGTGTGGCGCTGGCGATCCCGTTTGGGGAGTATGATGCAGAAACGGCGGGAGAGAAGGTGAGGCATGGAGAGCGGCCGGGGGTGTGGCGGGAGGAGTGGGCGGCGGGGGAAGTTGTGGAGAGCATGGTGCGGCAGAAGGCAGGGGAGCGGGCGACGCTGGTGGATGTGAAGCGGGAGCTGTTCAAGCACTTTCCGTCGGGGACGGTGTTTGTGACGATGTCGGATGCAATCGACTGCTATGGGTCGGGGTGGTGTGGGAGTGGAGATGGCAGGGACGAGTCTGGAAGCAGAAGCAGAAGCAGAAGCGAGAGAGGAAATGAGAATGTGAAAGAGAATAAAGTTGGGTGATAACAAATAAAATTAAACGAAATGAAGAATTGAAATGAATTTGAAAGCGATCTTTTCTCTTCTTGATTTTGGATGCACTCCTTTTTGGAGAGCCACTTTTTGTTTGTTCTGTTGTTTGCGTTGTTTGAGAGTGTATGTATTTACCGTTTTGGGTTTCTGTTTTGCGTCGAATGCATGCATGTATGTATTATTGTTGAGATTATGTTATGAGAACCATTGAACCCTTTTGCTTGAAGCTTGAAAAAGAACAAAAATGTTCAATTTAAATTCTTTGAATGAACACAACGTTCTTTGTCGACTTTTTGGCAAAGGGGATGTTTGCAAGAGCGAAACACATTTTCTTTGTTTGAGAGCTTTAATTTTGACTTATCTGTTATTTGAGTATTTTTTTGACGTTTTGAGTTGATTCAACATTTCTTACTTTTTCAATCAAGTTATTATTCAATAAAAATTTATAATGGTTGCTCGAACATTTTTT
Organism: Monocercomonoides exilis; assembly: GCF_001643675.1. NCBI lineage: Eukaryota > Preaxostyla > Oxymonadida > Polymastigidae > Monocercomonoides > Monocercomonoides exilis. Next base: position 717,450 of record NW_027150550.1, read on the forward strand.
TCTTTAAGTTTCTTTCTTTTTCCAATGGGGGGAAGTCATTCAAAAGTGAAAGAGCTCGGAACAAAGCTCTATATAACTGTTTTCAAAGCTACAAAATTAAAACCTGGATTTTATCGCAAGCCATATGTGAAAAGTGTTGAATCTTTATAACTTCTAATTTTTCATGCTTTATCAAAATTACATTTTGTAGTCAGTGTTGGCAGGAAAGAAATATGCACGTCATTTGGACAAGGCGTAAATCCAATGGTTAAGATTTTTTTTATGGATGTTTTGATAATTTTTGCTTTTTAACGTCTAAACACAGTTTATGGAAAGGTTTTGCTTTGAATATGACGCATCTGATGGAGATGCAATTGTTCAAGTGTGGGATAGTGGAATGTGCTTCACTAACGAGTTTTTAGGAGAAATTAAATTTCCTCTTGAGCCATTCCTTCGTTCAGAGAAAAGGCGAACATTCAAGCTTTTCCACGATAAAAATCCAAATCCAGGAAATATTGATTTAAGTGTATTCCTTTGCCCTGCTGGATATGTACTTGATCGTAAGGAAGTACGATTGTTTTTTTATTTGCATTCAATAATGTTTATTATTTTATCATAAAAGAATCGACTTTCTAGCGTTACAGAAGGAATTGTACGCCCACCTAGGCCACTTATGTCTCCGAGCAGTGCAACAACTCCATCTCTTCCATATTACTGTAGAATCGATTATCCTGCTCCAGAAAAAATCATTTCAACACCTTCATATTTCGGGCTTTTCCTTGTGAACAAACGTCAAGATGCTCGTATACGCGAGAAACAAGATATGGACAAACTGAAAAGTGCAATACTCGAATTGTATAGGCAAAAAGAGCAGATTGATCCAGATAACATAGAGCTAATGAGTCAAGCAGAAATGAGACTTGAAATGACACTTGCTCATGCACAGCTGGCAGCAGACGTATCGTTTTTGGATCTGAATGAAACCGAAGAAGAAGCACTGGAGAATTTGAAGCATCGTGTGGAGATAGAAACATCGAGATACAAAAAGAAAATACAAGAGCTGGAGCAGGAACGATTGGACAAAATTGAAAAAGAAAGGCTGAAGAAAGAAAAGAAAGCCAAAAAACTTCAAAAGAAATTAGAGTTAGAACGGCTTCGCATGGAGTTAGCAGAAAAAGCGGAGAGAAAAAGATTGGAAAAGCAAAATAAAGAAAGAGGAGAAGAAATAGAGCTTGAAAAAATTGAAGAAGGCAATGAGGACAATGAAGAAGATTCTCCTGAAGAAGAAGAAACAGTGGGAACACCTGCTGAAGCACACGGACAGAATGCGAACGAAAGAGAAGAAACAAACAATGAGGAGTCAAACACAAGAGATGCATCAATTCACGATGAAGATAACGAATTTATTAGGCCTCAGAGCAATCAAGGAGCAAATGAAGGAAATAGCAATGCCAATCATAACATGTCAAACATGCTTCAAGAAAGCACACTTTGATTTTATTTTTATTCATTTTGAATGATTGTTGGATTATCTTAATGTTTTATTGTGAATGCTTGCAATTTTGATTGCTTTCTTACTTAAACCGCTTTCATTTCACACCTAGTTCAAATTTAATATTTTTGCTTTTTGTTGTTTATTACTCACTATTTCACTTCATTTTTTTGTTCGTTGATTTGGATATTTTTAAAACAAGAAGAAAGGAAGAATCATATTAAGACATCATTTTGTTCATTGAACTGTTAACTTGAAAATATAGTTCCGATGTGATGAAGAACCAAAAAAACAAATTATTAAATGAACTATTATCAAGTTGATTTTTTCCCCGATCGAAATAAAGAGAAATGAAATAATGAAAAGCCAACATTTTTTTCTTTGACATCAGGCTTTTTTAAAATACAAATTATTTCTTTCACGAGCAAACTGATGTGCCTTTGATGAAATATTTCTTTTTTGATAAATATATTTCAAGCATCTTTGTAATTTAATTCAAACAAAAGATTAAATTTGAAGAAACTTTTAAAGAAAAGAAACATATTCACAAAATATCAACAATTATGAAATGAAAATGATTCAAAATAAAATGTTCACGAAAACAAAACCAAAATTTAATGAAAAAGAAACACAAGAACACAGAAAAACGAAAAATAAGTTTAATATCTATTGCTCCCAATACTCAAGTTGCTGGAACAAAGGATGCTCAGCAGGCGATGTGGTGCTTGGATTCAAAGCTGGCGCAGCTTCGCCTTCAGCACTTTCAAACCTTGCTGTGGCTGTATTCAGCACCTTGTTAACAAGATCGAACAAAGCCCGGCCACAGCCACTGACCTTCTCCACTATGTAGAAAAGAATGAAGTCGCAGTCAGCCTTCAGTTGAGTAAGCACTGCTTTTGAGAGTGAGTATTCTCTAAGTGATTCTGTCCATGTCTATTCAAAGAAGAAGAAGAAGAAAGTTATCATATTTACATTTGAATTAATTGTGAATATCAATATATATTTCGTTAATCATAAAGAATAAAGGCAAAATTCTTTTGAACATAAAAAATACAATTTCACAAACCGTAAACGCCTTAAACATGATCTTCACGAAAATGTCCTGCACGTCTTTGTAATCTGGCTCAATCAGTTCTTCCACACGTCGTACATTCTTCGGTGCCTGTGAAGAAGACGCACGCGAAGTCACCATCATCGCCTCAGCCTCTTCTGCAGTGCCAACAGGCGTGCTTGTCGAAGCAGAGGCCTGTGCAAACACAGACACTGTGACTGTCTCCTCGACAACCTCGCAATGCGCAGAGAATCCCACAAACAGCTCGTTCAACTCGCTCCACACACGCTTTGCTTCGTGGCAGAACAGTGCAGCAAAGATAGACGGCTCTTCCTTTGCATACCCCTTCTTTTCTTTTTCACTCTCGGAAGTTCTGTGATTGTCTTCGTTTTCTGTTTTTGACGCTTTCCAGGAATCATTCCACACAAGTGAAATCAACTCTTCCCTCAACATGCATCCCAGTCTCTCAGCCTCAGCAGCTGCATATCTTCTATGCAGCATATTGACAGCTTTCAAGAACAGCTTTCTATGCGATTTCAGCTCTTCCAATTTTTGTGAGAGCTCTTCGCTGTTTGGACCACTGATCGAACCCTTGCTCAAATTATACTCTGAATCAAGCTCTTCAATCACTGCATCCAGCACATCAGGCAGATGTCTGGCAACAGAAGCAGCTCGGAGCAGAGATGAAACATGCAGCGAGTGGTCGCACTGCTTGAATGCTTCGCACACACGTCCCAATGACAGCTTCACTAATTCCAGATACTCCCTAATATCCACTTGAGTTTCCAGTGTTGATGGAGAAGATGAAAGAGAACTGGCTGGTTGCTCGTCAGCTTTTGCATTGCTAGTTTGCTTTCCGCACAAAGAATTATGAACAGCCATTTTGTACTCGTCGAAGCTGAGTGGATCGATTAAGATACCAACATTTGCTTTTAACGAGTCTGGAAGAGATGGATATGCATTCCACGATGATGAAGCAGCAACAGGCAGATTTGATGAAGATGCCATGATTGAAGAAGATGAAGCAGTCTGAGAAATAGAATTTGAATGAAGTGTAATTGTGTTTCCAGTTTGATTGGTCAAATGCGCATTGGATGCTGCAATAGATGAAACGAATGAAGAAAAAGGTATGTCTTTCTTTGAGGAAGCCAAAACAGACTGAGATTGTGCCTGTGAATGAGATGGATCAACAGCATCCCTCCAAACATTAAGGCTGTCGTGCAGATGGGTTAGAAGATAATGAAGCATGCTGCCATTTGCAGAGCAGCAAACAGATGTGTTTGATAAATAAGAGGATGAAATGGAGTAAAAAGCAGAATTGTAAATGCTTAAAGAGTCGCTCCCTTCGTTCAGGTATTCATCCACTGCCCATCCAATCACTGACAGATAGCGTTCAAGTTCCTCAAAGCTAAGTCCAGAAATAGACTTGTCTGCATTTTCAAGCAAAGAGATAAACAGCTCTGGCCATAAGATCATCCTTTGAGACATGCTGTTCCCGCTTCTTTGCATCGCAGTGTTGGGGAAAGAAGAAACAAAAGACTGAGAAGAATCTGATTGAGAGGGAGCTGACGATGCAAATCTTTTATCATTCTTTCTCAGCACATTCGCAAACTGCTCGTCTTCTTCGACGTTGAAGGATCGCCATTCTCGAAAATCACTTCTGCACAAAAGGAATTCAATCATAAAATCGAAAAATTTATTCAATTCGTCTAAAAGCTCTTCCTTATATATCGCTGAGTTGTCTATCTTCATCAGCCTCTTACTGCATAATATCATGGGCTTCAGCTCCTTCATCATTTCATCCAGCGAATTTCTGATTGTACTTACCACTTCATCTCCTGTGAGTCTCTTAATTAAAATAAGCTCAGCTGAATCTCTTTGATTGCCTTGAGCTGGACTCGAGTCATCTGGCTTGCGTTCTTTATCGTTTTTATCCTGAGAGTTTTTCAAGTTTCTGTCAGAACTATCAGAATTTGACAGAAGTGCGTTGCTGTTCTTCTTCAATCTGTCTTCTTTGCCATCAACCGAATCTTCAGAATTGCTCTCATCGTCGCTGTCTCCATCGCTGTCCTCATTCGTCTGACGCGATTCATACAGATTCATTCTATAAGCGTTTCCTTTGTCAGAAGTTTGTGATCCGTTTCTTTTATCATTTTGCTCATTTTGTTCATTCTCCTTCATCGGAAGCTGCCACAAAGCATCAGTCAGATCATCGTCTTCTCCAAAGTCACGCTCTTTGGATGACATTTCTCTGCCCTGCTGTCGTTCGAACTGATGCAGCACAAACCCACCAGCTGCTCCTGCTGTTAACATTTGTGCTGATGAAACTGATGGCTGCAAAGAACTCATACTACAACTCAGCCTTGTTGAATCTGATGTTGATATCTGAGGTATCAACGAATTCATTGCTCCAACAGCTGTTGACATTTTCGTTCGTGTCAGAAATCCCCCAGACGCCCACTCCATGTTCTTCTGCTTTGTGAAGAGAGGCGACGGTGCAGTAAACACAGAATTCATTACTCGGCTCAAGCCAGCACGAATTCGAACAAAAGCGTAATGAATAAACTCAGACTGAACTCTTTTGATTGTTTCTGAAGCAAACAAGGTGATTGCAGATGGAAGTCCCGAAGCAAAACGAGAAGTCCTCGAAGGCATCGATGAAGAGCGGAGATACGACGCAGAAGAGGCAGACTCTGCCCACTCCATCGTTTTGTCCTGTTCTGCATGAAGAAGACTCAGCTCTGTGGCCATCGAGCGCATGTTGTCGCAGAGCAGAGACAGCGCAGCAATAACATGCTCGGCGTTGGCAGCGGGCCCTGGGTCGCATCTGGCGCAGCTCCTCTGATGCAGCGGAATGAAAGACAGAAGAGATAGTGAGTGCGAATTGCTCGGCTGTGAAGACAAAACTGATGAGGATGAAGAAAGAGGGTGTGATGTGGCAGAAAGGGAGGAAGGCTGCTGAGGAGGGTTGAGCGTGGCTGAAGGAGAAACCGCATCACCCAGCGTGCTTTTGTCTGCAGATTTGAATGTGGTTGAGGCCATTGCACGTTTAATATCCAGTGACTTTAGTGCAGCCATCACCGAGTTTTGTGTCGAAATCCCAAAAAGATCGAATGAGTCATCATCATCATCGTCCTTTTCAGAGATTGTGTTTGATCTCCTTTCACTTTGTTTGATTGGAGTGTCGTCTTGTGCATCATCTTCCTCATTTCCTTCTTCCGATTCTGCCTTCATCTGTTTCCGCAGCCTCGAACTTAACTCGTTGAGTATCTGTATTTCTCGCTTCTGCCGCCCAAACAGCAGCTGCTTGGTGATGATGTTACCGTAGTGCTCAAACACATGCTGCTTGAAAAAACTGACAAGCTCAGCGTCAAAACGCGGCTCAGAGAACAAAGCGCTGTATTCTCTGCAGAACGAAACAAAATGCAACAGAAGTTTTGTGTTCAAGTCGATGCCCCGTGGCTGAAGCGGTTGCAATGCTGCCAAATTGGCAGCAGCTGTTGCAGCAGAATCTGAAGAGGAATTGCCATCGGATGCACCGGGGAAGGGGCGAGAGGAAGAAGAAGAAGAAGAAGAGGAGGAGGAGGAGCCATAAGGTGGAGGGTGGTGGTGAAGTGAAGGTGTCACTATCGATGGAGTAGAACCCAGCAGCGTAGAAAGATCCATCGGAACAGGAAGATCATCATCAGCTGCGCCATCTTTAGAGCGCTGTGTGGATGAAGCAGGCAAAGCGGAGGAAGGAGAAGTCGAGTGAGGTGGGGGTGGGGGTGGAGGTGGAGGACGCTTTTGATTTTGAAGCAATGAGGAGGCAGAAGAAGTGGAAGAAGCAGATGCTGCGTATGGCGCATCTGAAGAGCCCTCTCTTTTGGCTGCTGCTGGAGACAATGAAGTGTTGCGCAATGTATCCAAAAGCCAGTCGTGCGATTCCAATTGCGATAGCATTTTTTCTATTTGCTTCGCTTCGCTTGCGAATTTTCAGAGAACGTAATGAGAGAGCGTGTTTTTTTAAAATGTTTTAAAAATAAAAATTTTTTTTATCTTTTGCATAAATTATTCAATGCTACAAACTATTCAAGAAGTTGTTGGGAAATTGAATCTTTATCTGCTCCAAGTTGAAGCAAAAGACTAACATCTGCAATTATATTCTCTAATTGGCGAGATTTATCTGATATTCGCTCTTCAAGAATACCTTGAAGGCGATTTGCTATCAGCTTCGCTTCGTTGGCCTCTGATTTGAAAGATGGTTCATTGGGAAAGACTTTCACTGCACGTTGTGATTGAAGGTAGTATTTTACGACTTGGTCATACGCTCCCATGTTCATGGCTGTTCGTATTTTTGTTGGTATTTCATGAAGAATTTTGATCTGGATTAAAAAGTTAGCGAAAAAAAATAAAGGAAATTTTTTTGTCAGACTTTTGATACGAGATGATGTACTGCTGTAAGTTGTTCCAATTGTTCTCTACGTTCCCCAAGATGAATATCAACTTGGCCCGTCTCTTGATCAATTTGTTGAACTGTCGATGACAGAATATCGAGATGATCTTCCATTCCATTCACCTTTTCTTTCATCTGCTGAAACGATTCTCCTGCGTCAATAAACTTGCTATAATTTTGATATACCAAAGATTGTAGTTTTGTATCAAGCTGTCTCATTTCTAAATATAAAAAATTATTGAAAAGGATTTTTTGGGAAAAAAAAAATAACATTTCCAAATTACAATAAGCACGAATATAGATTCTACCTGATTCAGATTCTATCTCTCTCTTTCGAAGCTGCTGAAGAGTGGCAGTAGGAATAATTCGTCTAAGATCCTCTTGCGCGTCATATGTTGGACCGTCAATGTTTGTTGGATCTTTAATAACTTTTGATTCATTTGATGGTAAATTTACACCATAGAAATTTTGGAGTAATGACCTAATACGTGTATGGCTATCAGCCATCCAATATTGAAAAATAATGATGGGTAATTTTCAATGAATTCTTTTTCCATTAATTTTAATAATTTCACAAAATGTGTTTAAAAATATTTTAAACAGACATACAAGAAAATGCAATATTTTGTACGAATTTTTTGAAATGAATGAATGATTTTTTTTTTTGAATTTTTCTAACTCTCAAAATGAAGAGGCTTCTTTCTTCCACACTTGTGCTTTATTGGTTCCCTTGCTTCCTTTGGTGGTGGTGGAGTAGTTCCAGGAACATGAATTACACTTTTTTGTTCTTTGAATTCTCCAGAGCCTTTAACCATGTGGAAAAGCGTTTCGCTAATGCTCATTGTTGAAAATGGAACAACAAACGAAAATCCATCCGCAGAATGAAGTGAAACATATTCGACTGTATCAGAAACTTCTTCCAGCATGCCAGTTACATCTCTTGTATTTTCCTCAGTGTCAAAATGAGGATTATGCTCAAAGTGAACTGTCCCATTCCATATTTCGCGACAATTGGTTAAATAACTAGCATCTGACATTTCCATTATGGTATTTTTTCAACAGAAAAAAAAGTTTAATATTCAAAATACTAATCTGTGTTTTCGCGGGAATTTTGAGGAAAATAATAAAAAATTTCACAATTCAATTTATAAATGATAAGTTTCATGCGCATGGGGAATGCATTATTAAACAATCAATTAATTCAACCTTTAACTTTGCATATTTCCCTTTCCTTTTAAAATAAAATCTAACTATTAATAATATAAACAATATTATGGTTTTAATTAGATGCAATCAAAGAAATCTTCTTAATTTTAAGCGATTAATTGGGCGAACAGTAAGGATCACAAATGTTAACACAAGTTTGCTAATTGTACATTTTGACAGAAAAATCAAAAACTTTAATTATTATTATGTTAAATATTTCTAAATAAACATGACAAAGATGACTTTTTATCAAGAACATGATGAATTCCCACAAATCTCCGTAAGTATTTCATTTGAATAAAATGAACTTATCTGACCTGATAAGATGATAAGTTTGGGTTGTTTTAAATATTTGATCTCATTTTATGCATTAAGGTCTGGATCAAGTGCTTTGTTTTGTAATCAAGTATTTTCAAGTTTTTGCAGCATATGCAAGATCCAGACGGGTTCCAAGATGATAACAAGATGTTGAAATCTCCTGGCAACGTTTCATCTGATGGATTACCCGGTGTGTATTTCATATTTACGTTCGAAAAAATTGATCTGCAATCTGCGAAATAAATCTAAAATAATGAAAATTTGCTGTGAATTACATTTTAACATTGTTTCAATAAATCCAATTCCTTGAAAGATATCGGGAATGACTCTTCTATTGCTTTGCGTCATTCTTTCTCTGATCTTTATGATGTTTATCTTGAACGTATTGATACATCACACGAAAATCCTGGACCAGAAATTATAAAACACTATCCTGATGTTCCGGATCGTGGTTCTTATGTTCCACCTATTCCAGCCTTTCAAGAATTGCAGTGCTGGTACATTACAAAAGAAACTGTTTGGAAAATATTTTTCCTTTTCCAATTAATTCGAGAGAAATTTGTGTTTGCGTATTCGAATGTGAAATGTAATTTTTATTATGAATATGAATTTATTAACAATTAGATGCTTGAACTATATATTGGACGATTTAAAGGTTTTCAATTTGTTGTTATTGATTGCAGATATCCATTCGAATATGTATGTATTTTCAGCAAAAACGTGTTTTTACTGATTTTTTTGGATGAGCATTTGAGTTTTTTGTTTTCATAATTTTTTGAATTGAAAGAATTTTTAGAAACATTTTTTATTTAACGCCCATTGTTTTTTTATGGAAAATAATTTTTTTTTATTTTATTTATTTATTTTATAATTATTATTGTTATTATTATTGTTGTTACTTATAGGAAGGAGGGCATCTTCGCAATGCTATCAATATATACGAACCAGATCGTTTATGTGATTTTTTCCTAAAAAAACCAAGTTCACATGGAGACAAGCTTCTTCTAATATTTCATTGTGAGTTTTCAACATCAAGAGGTTTATACCTATTCATTGAATTTTTGGTGTACATCTGTTGATATATTATTAATATTATTTCAGCACCTTACCTTGCCCAAGAGTTAAGAAATAGCGATCACGAAAAACATCCAGAATATCCGAAAGTGTTTTATCCTCATGTTTTTGTTCTTAAAGGTGGATATCGTGGTATTTACGGAAAATATAGTAAATTTAGAGTTTGCCATAGGTCATTATGTTTTTGTTTTGAAAATGAATACATATTCTCCCCGACTTAACATTAATTTTGTAAGGATTTTTTTTCTCCAGATGCAAAGTATGTTGTAATGAGGGATAAGAATCATTTACAAGAATGCCAAAGGTTAACAAGCGAGAGGAAAAAGAAGAAGAAGATTCGCAGAGGATTAAATCTGAAGAATACGCATTCCTATTCAGGAACATCTGTAGCGTCTTTGGCAAATCAGGTTTCTTCGCTAACGCTTTCTACCGCTCTAAAGTCAGCAAATACATATTCATCGAATTTGCCTTCAACTGCACAGACATCTTTGATTGGTAGCTCTCAGTTTACATCACCACTTCCGTCGTCTGCTCCATCGCCATCACCTCCACAACATTCGTTGAAGTCTATTGATCCTTCATCTCTTCGCTCTTCTTATTCTGCACCGTTGAAGTCTTCGCATTCTCCAACTCCCTGTAAAGAAGGTGAAACAGTTTCTCCGTCTGCCTCGTCAATTAATTCGTTCACGTCTTCCAATATACCAACTACTTCATCAGTAACAATCTCGCCCACTGCTTCTGTCGTATCGCGTTTTTCTCTTTCTGTTACATCTCTTGATAGAAAATCGTTGGATTCCAGTGGATTTAACGTCGATTCTTCAACAACATCGGTGGCAGCCAACTTAATCGATTCGAATGATGATTCGTTTCTATCCAGTGAATCACTCCGATCATTGCCGCTTCCAGTTGTTACGAGAAGCTACCGTCCATCTTTAACATCGCTTTCTTCGCAGCTTGAAGAGCGTGGCGAGCCTGCTGGAGAAGCTTCAGTCCATGCGGCTGGTAGAAGCAGCAGCGGCCCTGATGAAAGTGCAGAAGAAAATGGGGAGATGAAGAGAACTGAGGACGCTGAGGGTAATAGCTCTCCACCAAGCACGCCAAAGGCACAAATAAAGTCATTTGCATTTATTAAACGTCTTCTTTCAAAGCCTGCAGATGCTGGGGGAAGGCACGGGCAGTCAAGCAGTACAGCCGATGATGAGATTGAGCCGCTGCGAAGGGAAGAAATACATTCGTTTGCCGACAGTGTTGCCTCGCCCACGCAATGCAGCACACCCAGAATGTCCATGTCATCCAGCCAGAGGAATGCATGGAGGTCAAACTCCGGGTGTTATGAAGCCTTTGAGGATGATAATGACGATGTTGATGATGCAGAAATGCTGCGGATGACACAGGACATCTGTGCTTCTCCAGTGATGAGGAAAGGGATGCTGTCGCCTACGTCGTCGCCAAGCATGCGATGTGCCTATTCGCCTTTTGGAATGAAGCACTCAGACTCATCTTCTGCATTTGGTGCTTCATCATCCAGTCTGTCTCCTTCCTCTCCGCATGCTCGCCTGCTTCCGCCGATGATCCTTCGTACAATCATGGACGATGATGACTTGGATATGACTCCGTTGGATGCAGCAAATCTAATGTCGAAAAAGGGATTAAAGAAGCACACGATTGATGATGACGACTTTGCTACTGATTTGGAAGAAGGAGCAGGGCAGGCATTCCGGCCAATGGAGTCTCTGCTTCCGATATGCCAGACTGAGGATGATGCCTTTCTGATGGGAGAATCGTTCGCTTATGCTGCATCGGCTGAACAGAGCACGTATTCTTCCTCGTTTGATTCACCTGTCTCGTCTCCTTCAACTTCTCCTCATCCGCCTTCCAAGACCTTATCTGCCTCATCTTCCCACACCGCCACTTCAGCGCAATCACCAGATTCTCATTTATTGCTTGCCTCTCCTCTTCTTCCTCCTTCCTTTTCTTCTTCTTCTTCTTCAATCAATCATTTCCAAACTTCACCTATTCCTCCATCGCCAATTGCACATGACATTTCATCTGCAACATCACCATTGCCTCCTGCTGTATCGAATAAGTCTTCGATTTTAGCTTCCACAGCCGGAGCTTCAATGTCTGCAACCTCAGTTGCATCTCAACCTCATCAAATAACTTCTGCTTCTGCTGCTTATTGCTTACAGAGTGTTCCTTTGGTATACGAAAATGTACTTCCCGCGGCTTCTTCAGCTTCTATGAGTGTACATTCTGATACTTCAATGTTATCATCATCATCATCGTCATCATCGATGTCACAGCCTCTGTCGTCGTCTGCTCATCGCTCTGTCAACACGCCATCGACGCCGATTGCTTCCGGGGCATCGTCCAATTCATCACCACTTCCATCTGTTTTATCAGCACACTCACCTCACAGCCGGACTATGGCTTCGAATAAGATCCACGTCCGGCGCCTTTCCCAGTCGCAATCGCAGTCACAACCACAGGCTCTGTCCCAGTCTCAGTCTCAGTCTCAATCTCAATCGCATTCTCATTCTAGTTCTCATTCTCATTCCCATTCCCATTCTCATTCACATTCACGATCACCTTCATTGACATCACCCCACACGTCGTCAGTGGCTGTCACACCTTCCACCACCCCATCATTTGTGCGGGATGCAACTATCACCCAGTCGTTTTCATTATCTTCATCACCGTCTCATTCTCAACATCATTCTCAGTCTCACTCTCCATCACCATCGCATGCATTGTCCTCAAATGCATCTGCTGCTGGCTTTGCTCGCTCGCAGAATCAAAGTCTACCTTCACTGACAAAACCATTAAGCCACTCCAGCAGCAAGTCATCGTTACTGCGACGTTCCTCGTCCACTTCTTCTTCAAAAGCGGTTTCTTCTCCAAAGATGACAGCTGTGTTCAGTGCTGCATCTCAGATGTCAGCCACAACAGCTACTGCTGTTGCTGTGGAGAAGAGGGCACCTTCAATGAAAAGGAACTCTTTGAGACTGTAAAGAGGGGATGGGAGTGAGCGAGGGAGGGGAGTGTGTGGCAATGGCGATGAGGGAATGCGATTGGATTGTGGTATGTTTTGCTGTAAAAAGATGCTTTCAACTTTTCAAAAAGTTATTGAAGTGGAGTGGAGAGAAGAGAAGAGAAGTGAAGCGATGGTTATGTTAATGGAGCTTTGAAAAAGCAATTGATGGAATTCAATTACAATTTTGGCGGTTGTTTGAAAAGGGAAGAGTTTTAGATGGATGTTTCATTATTCTTTGAACAGAATTATTTCAAATAAGATTTGCTCGGTTTACATGTGTTTTTTTACAATTTTTGCTTTAAGATTTCGCCGCATTGTATGGCGAAAATAGCAAAGTCTGTAAATAGAACTTATCTTTACATGAATGAAACATTTTGCAGGAGCAAGTTTATGTTAGTCTTTCTTGCTCCTTCGGAATGAAAAGAAAGAATAAACTGAGCTCATTATCATTGTCTGTAACCTTCATGGTTGCAGTTATCATCGAGTTTCATGTATTCTTTTATGCTCTTCTTATTCTGCAACTTGTCCACTTTTGAGAACTCCTAAGTTCGTTGTGTATGTTTGCTGTGTGTGTGTGTGTGTGTTTTCTTGAACATCAACGAATTTAAAGAAAGGATTGTTCGATTGAAAGCGAAATCCTTTCTTCCGAAGAAATGAGTTGCACTATTTATTTTGGATTGTCAAACGAAGTAAAGCCTTTTGTGGATACATCTGAAGCTTCTGATATTTTTGACACACTTTTCTTTAAATGAAAAGCATTTCTTTTTGATTGAAAGAGTAAAATGATCCAGTGAAATTGACAAGAATATCAACAAATGCGTATGTAAATTGTGGATACAGATTAGCTTTCTTCTTTTTGTTTTTACATAAATAAAAGTTGATGCCATTTCAAATTTTATATTTATTGACTTTACAGAGTATGATCTGAATGTTATTCAATTTTGTTTTTTGAGCCAATGGGCTTGTGATAAAGATTTGAAATGTTTTTCAAGTATTGTGAAGCGTGTTGAATACAACTTAACATTTTATCGTTTTTGACAATCTTTAGCGTTTTGTTTATCATTTATTTGTGTTGTATTTTATTTTTTCTCCATCTATTTAATTCTATGTTTCACATTTATTTTATAATTTTCTCAAAATACTTATTTACATTTTTTATTTGATAGCGCCTTTTAAGTTTATTTTAATCTTTTCTTGAATTATCGTTTCATTTTTCATAAAAGTCTTCAACTTGTCTTTTTTCTGATTAGCATTCAATTCAATTTATCCCGTTTGTATTTGGCAAACGGTCAATGATTAATATTTTAATTAAGTTAAAAATTCAAAAAGAACAATTTTTTTTTTTTTTAAATATCGCTTCTGCTTGAAACTTATAAGCAAAAAAACGAATAGACCACCATAAATTCGACGAACAAATTTTAACAAATATTGCAATATATGTGAAAACGATGAACGCATATGATTTGAATTCAACTAAAATTTTATTTAAAAGAAAAGGAAAAATATATTGGGCGCAGGAATTTTTATTTTCAGTTTTTTCTTTCATCTTCTTCCATGGCGAGGTTCTCCACCAGCGCAAAAGTTGCATTCAATATTGTTGCTCTGATTTTGGTTGTTGTAAATTGCGGCAATGACAGAAGCATTGCTGTTAAACATAATCAACAAGAAATGAATTGGGAGATGCCAGTAAGCACGATCAGCGTTGAAAACAACAGTAACAAATACTACAATAAAAAAGGCATAGGTGCAGCAAAAGTCATATTTTCATCAGGTGATCGTGTCAGTTGTGCTCGAACAAATGTGAATATCGTCAATGCCTCGTTGTGTGTGAGCGATCTCGTCATGGAACCTCTCAGTGGCTGCGCATTTCTCACTGCACAACACCACTCATCGTGCACCATTTTCTCCTCCACCTGCCGAATCCACGCAGATGCCAGCCACCCACTTTTCCTCTCTTCCCACAGCTCCCTCTTTCTCACAAACTTCTCCTTCACCATCCCTCAACCAGCCATCCTCTCCTTCCCCCTCTTCTCTCTTCCTCAAAATCTCCTCCCAGATGCACACTCTCCAATCCCTGCCTCCTTCTCCATCTTCCATTCCTCTTTCTCCTCTTTCATCTCCCTTCACAATCCCTTCCTTTTTTCTCCTTCTGTATCCTCTTCTTTTTCCCTTCTTCATCGCCATCTCCAAATCCACCTCGATCTCCACCTCTCTGACACACTCTTCACAAACATCACCACTGCACCACAATCCACACACTCCATTCCTGCCAAACACACACACACACACAACTCATTCACCACTACCACAACCACAATCACCACCACAATCACCACAAACACAATCCCCTCCTTCTCCCTTCATTCCTCTCTCTCCATCCACTCAACCATCTTCCTCTACACCCACAACCCCATCGATGGTGCCATTCTTCCCAACCTCAACAGCCCATCCACTTCTCTCTCTGCATTCAACACTTCTTTTCTCCACCAAACACGCTCTTCACCAAATGATCCTGCGAAATATATTGGATCCGAAACTCAAAGAAAGAAATTAAGTAGATTGCCATTATCTGATTTGAATAGCTATCTCTTTGAATGGTGCGAATGGAATAATTCAAATAGTGGAAGTGCATGGGGAGGTGCACTTTATATTAACTACACAAACGCAAATATCGCCATCATATCGTGCTCGTTTAATAAATGCTCTACAACTAATGAAGGAGGAGCATTATTATGTTGGTATTTATTAAATGTCAGCATTACTAAATCCAACATAACAAATTGTTCTGCTAATCATGGAGGAGCTGCTAATATCAGATATCCTCAATCATCCTCTGCTTGGACATTCTCTGAAAACAAAGTGGAAAGCTGTAAAATAACAAGTTGGTGTGGAACTGGCTGGTATTTTGTACTCGATAACATGCCGTCAAATGCTCAATTTCTGTTTTCCAAATGTAAATGTATCTCAAATACTGGTGGAAATGCTGCTGGCTCATTAACATTTTTTAATCCTCCTAAAAATAAGCCAAACCAATTTTCAATCAATGATTGTCAGTTTATAAATAACATATTAACTGATTCTTCAACGCGTGGAGGCGCCGGAATTTATTTGGATAAAACTTTTTCTTGGATGAATGGAATAAAATTCATCACATTCTGTTTCTTTGATGGCAACTCTGCAAAAAATGGAAGAGGAAATGATGTATTTTTCAATGGAAGTGATATTACCCAATCTCCATTCGAGAATTGTGGCTCAACAACCCAATCAAAAAGAGTATGGAAAAATGGAACTGCTTCAAATATCTCTGTCAACAGCTGGTTGCCTTTTATCAGCCAGTACAGAATAGTTGCAAACAGCGGAAGTGATGTTGATGGTTGTGGGGTACCTCAACAGAATCCATGCTCCACAATCGAGTATGCAATCTACGGCTTATTCTTTTACAAAGAAGCTTCTATCACCCTTCTCTGCTCCTCTTTTGCTCCAGCTCAAATACTAACCTTCAGCACAGTTGACACTAAAATCACTGGAAATGGCACAACTGCCACCACCATCGCCTCCAGTGGCATTCCCCAACCATCAAACTCACATTCACAGTCATCACAGTCATCATCATCATATTCATCATATTCATCATATTCATCATTTTCATCATTTTCATCTGCATCTTCTTCACCAGATCCATCTGCCTCGTCTGCCCTCTTCCAACAGACCCAGGGCTCCCTCACAGTCTCTGCCCTCGCCATCGCCCACAACTCCACAAACCCCATCACCCCCATCCTCTTCCACCTCTCCGGTAACTCCCCTTCCCTCAACCTCAACACAACCACCATCACAGGAACAACCCCATCTTCATCATCAATCACAACCACCCTCTTCTTCCTCACTGCAGGCTCCCTCGCCCTCAACCACACAGCAATCACCAGTCTCTCCCTCAACAGCCAAAGCATCTTCTACCTCACCTCCCTCACAGCTCCACTCACCCTCAACTTCTCCAACATCACCGATATCACCTCCACCGCCACCCCCGCCAGCTGTGTCCTCTCCTCTGCCACCTCCCCTGCCCTCTCCCTCTCCATCACCAACTGCACCATCACCAACATCAACACGACTCCACAAAACCAACAGACTGCCACAGATGGCGGATGCATCTCATTCGCCTCATCTGCTTCTGCCAACTCGTTTTTGGTGAGTAGCACCACCTTCTCCAGCTGCTGTGTGAGTGAGGATACAAGTTCTGGAGGAAGAGGCGGTGCTCTCATGATCGAGTTCAAGGATGATTCAGAAGTGTCAGAATCCTCCTTTTCCATCACCAATATGGTGTTTTCAGCCAACAAGGCCAGTGTCGGAAGAGATATGTATTTTGTGTGTGAATCCCTTGTAGCTTCTGTGAAAGAGCCCTTGTTCACTTTCATGAAAAGCATCACTCAAAAAGACAACTCGGTTGTTGGGCGCGATAGAACGCAAATGTTTAGCAATTGGGATGTGGACCTGTTTATATTTTTGGACGGATATACAGCTGATTCTGTATATGTTGATGGAGTAATTGGAATGGAGAAGATGTATTGTGGTCTGGAAAATGCTCCATGTTTGAATATGAATTATGGGATGGGGCGTTTGAAGAGAACACAGAATATTAAGCAGGAAATTATTTTATGTGCAAATTCTTCTGTTACTGGATATGTGGATGTGAGCGGGATGAGTGTAAAGTCCAAATCCGAGACAATTGTTGGTATCGAATGCAAAAGGGAAGTAAGCGGCTCTGAACAATGCGTTATGAAATCATTATCGATTACAGAAATTCAGTTCGTTGGGATTGTTGTTCCATCAAGTTTTAACAGAACAATCACATCAGTTGTCGAATCAAGCACTCAAAATGGGGAGTTGCACATGAAGAACTGTGAGATGAGCGTTATTGGAGGGAAACAAAACACAATTGTATTTTCCTTGATCAAATCAACGGGAAAAATTGTTGAGCTGGAGTTTGTCACGATTTCAGATGTGAAATCATCTGTCTCGCTGTTTTCATTTTCTCCTTCATCAGGAAATATGAATGAAGGAGAGAATGAAGGAGAATACAAAGTGAACCTGTTGAATTGTTCAATGGAAGGATGCAGTTTTGGTGACTCCTCATCTGGTGAATCTCCATTGATAACATCTTCTTCTGTTTTGTTTGAAAACAGCAACTTTTCAAACATTGAGAACAAAGGCAGCGAAGAAGGAGGCGTTGCAAAAGTGATATTGCAAGGGAATGAAAAACTGGTGATCAAATCAACAAATGTGTCATCTTGTTCACTTTCATCGGACAATGGAAAAGGAGGATTCTTGTATCTGGATTCTCAAAATTGTTTGAATGAAAAACCATTTCTTTTTGATGTTGACGTAACTTTTGAGAGCAACAAAGCAACCATTGGAAAGAACATGTTCATTTTGGGAAAGGATTTTAATTCTTCTGTGACAAATGAGACATTTGCCTTCGATTATCCATCAATGAAGGATGATAACAATTTGTTTGTTGGGAGTGATGATTTTCATCAAGAAAAAGATTTGTTCATGTTCCTCGTTCCATACAGCTCATTTGAGATATTTATTTCATCAGAAGGATTTGATGTGGTGCGTTGTGGAAGTGAAGAAGAGCCTTGCTTCACAATGTGGAAAGGGATGAAAAACGTAAAAAAGGAGATTGGAAATAAAACAATTCAAATTGAAGGATCAACAATTATTCGAGATTCATTCAATGTGTCCAATTACCAGATAAAAAAAGCTGTATCAATAGGAGAAGAAGATATGAAAGCTATCTTGAATTTTGAAAAGGCAATTGGAAGTCAACTGGAATATTTCATGGCGAATGAAATTCATCTTGAATTGACAAATATCCAACTTCAACTTGCATCGGGATTTGACAACTCAGCCAAAACGATAATTTCAAATACAGCTGGTGAGTTGGTGATGACTGGATGTTCATTCCATTCAGAAGCAGGAGTGAACAATGGATTTGATTGTGTATTTGTGGATGTGATTGGAGGAAGTGTGGAAGTGAATGATTTGTCGATGGAATCGTGCAATGTTGGAAACAGTATTTTTGTCATTCACGATGCTGGAATAACTTGTCATTTGATGAATGTTCGAGTGGAATCGTTGAATGAAAGTGGAGGATGTATTTTGTCAATCAAAGGATCTGAATCAGGATTGAAGATAAATGAAGGAAGTGAAGAAGGAATAAATCTTCAAATTGACAAATCATCATTTTCAGGAGTGAAGAGAAGTGACAATGGAGCAAGCATTTTGGATTCAAAAAGTGAGAAAAAGATTTGTTTGGTTGTGAATGAGAGCAACATCACAGAAGACAAAGCAGAAACAAGTGAAAAAGGAGGGGCAATATTCTTCACATTGGGTGCATCAGGATCAATGAAGATGATTGAATCGACAATCAGTCATTGCAGCTGCACCAATGGGAAAGGAGGAGGGGTGTATTTGGTAACAAAGGAAACAGGGTTTCTTAATTTCACATTTGTGGGAATGAAGTTCAGCGCAAACACAGCAAAAGCGGGGAATGACATTTTCATTGAATGTTTCAACATCACATCTCAGATCAATGAAAGACAATTTCAGTTTGATCTTCGAGAAGGCAACTTCAATCGATTCAATGCGATATATGGAATTGATAATTGTGAACACAAAGAAGATACAGATCTGATTGATTTTGTAGCTATCTATCAGAGTGACACAATTGTTGTGAGCAGTGCGAATGGATCGGATGAGAGGCAATGTGGAACAAACACTTTTCCATGTGATTCGATTGATTATGGGCTGATGCACTTGACATCAGATTTCATTAGTCAAATGTTCATTGTTGAGGAGAGTGTGATTGATGGAGAGATAAATCTGGAGGAGATGAGCCTGAGTTCGAAGAGCAGAGGCTTGTGTGAAGTTGAAGTGAAATCAGGGATTGAAAAAACAAGAGAGTCATTGGTGACAACAACAGGAACAGTTTCATTGCTGAGAATGAACTTTGTATTTAATACAAATTTCACATCCACACATGAATCACTGATGTCACCAGAAGGAGGGATTCTTGAAATCATGAATTGTTCATTCACCTCAAAACAATCGGAGGATGGAAGAAATGCTGCTTTTGCAAACATACCACTTCATCTAATAAATATGGATAAAGGAGAATTACAACTTGATGGATGCTCAATATCAAATCTCATTCTTCAAAAATCTTCAATATATCTATCATCATCACTTCCATCAGTGATTTATTTATTTGAGATCAGCAATTCAACAGTTTCTCATTCGCTTGTTGAAATTATTGAATGTGGACAATTAAACATGGAAAAGTTTCATTCAGAAAATATCACAGTTGAGGGAAATGAAGAATCATTGATATCTTGCTTGTCAATGAAAAAGACAATTCAATTGACAAATTGCACAATTGGTGGAGTCAGTTCAAAGACTACAAAAGGGAAATTGATGAAATTGGAGAATTGTTTGGATGTGGAAATGGACAGTTGCATTTTCGATGGAAATTCAATAGAAAGAAATGAACAGAATATCAATGAGGAAGAAGAGATGTGCAGATGGGATGGATCTCTTGTTGATGTTGTGAAGAGTTCTGTTTTGATGAAAGATACAACAGTCTCGCATTCAGCAGAAGGAGGAATAACATTGAGTGGAGGGACAATAACTATTTATGATGGAAGATTTGAGAACAATAATCCATCAATTGAAGGATATCCATCATTGAGAAGAAATATCATTTGTTCAGATGCAGGAACATTGAATGTGGTGAGTTTGAAGGGAGGAGATGGAGTTTTGCCAAATTCATCACTTTGGATATTGAATGATGGGTGCAGTTTTGAGGGGATTGTTTCTGAAAGAGCATCTCCATTTTTCATTCCTATTCTGGAGAGTGTGGAAGCAAAAGAAAGAACAGATAGAATGAAGCTGACATTCAAAGGAATGCTTCTTGTTCCTTGTAATCTGTCATTCTCAATTGTGAAGAGAAAGGGAGAAGAGAAAGAGATTGAAAATTA
This sequence comes from Monocercomonoides exilis, assembly GCF_001643675.1. Classification (NCBI taxonomy): domain Eukaryota; phylum Preaxostyla; order Oxymonadida; family Polymastigidae; genus Monocercomonoides; species Monocercomonoides exilis. The sequence continues at coordinate 738,075 of NW_027150550.1, forward strand.
TGATTTTGATTCAAATGGATTCTTGTCAGAAAGAGAAGTTGAAGGAAGTGTGACAAAAGATCTCATCAGCAGTTGCGGAGATGAAATCGAGGTGAGTGTGCATGTTTTGTTTGGAAACGCAGAATCTCCATCTTTAACACAGTCATTCATTTTGAAGAATGCGAGCATCACTCCACCAAAAGGAGATGAAAAACTTGTTGAAAGTGGAAAAGAAAAAATGTCATCATGGGCATTGATTGTGATTGTGATATTTGCTGTATTGTTTTTGATTGTACTTATCATTGCAGTGATTTCAACTGTTCGATGGAGAAGTACCAAGAATGAAAATAAAGATCTGAAAGAGATCGTGAATGACACGGTGAAAAAAGATCCGAAGTTGATTGAAATGGTGACGATGGAGATGTCTCCCGAGAAGCAGTGGAGGAGAACAGAAAGAGAGGCTGAAAAGAAGAATGATGAGAGGATGAAGAAAAGAGTGTATGAGAAGACAATGGTGCATTCGGAATCTGAAGAGCATCTTCTATCTGAGAGTGGTTCCACTGAATATATCCTTGGAAGAGATTCAGATAAGATCCCAGAATGGATGCTGGAGAAGGTTGATGAAGAGGAGGAAACAAGAAAGCGAACACCATCGCCATCTATTTCATCCACTTTAACCACAGACACTTCAGATACTGAATCCACCTTTGTTCGAGGAGAGGATCTGTGCCCAACCACTTCATCGATGTCGAATCTGGTGGATGCGATGGCCTGCTCATCGCCACACGAGAAACTGATTGTTGACTTGAGGGATTCGCTGTTCATGCTGTTGCACGGAAGGAATGCCAAGAAGGAGATGGCAATAGGAACTTTGGAGGAGAGGGAGCAAACGGCTGCTCAGATTCTCTTCTGGGTGGCGAATGGAGCCATTCACTCATTTGACGAAATGGAAAATCCTCTATCTTCTCTGGAAAATCTCAGTCCTCATATTGTGTTATTTTCCGAGCATATGGTCATCTGCATTGTGATGCATTCTGATTTCCTTTCATCCGATGATTCAGATTCATCCTCCATCTCTTCATCAACAGTTGTGACATCAGCAAGTGATGATGATAAGGGGGAGGAGGATGACTCTCTTCCTTCATCAGCCTTTGAGGATGAAGATTATTACAAAAAAGAATGCCTGAGATGGAAGGCACCCGAACTGCTGATGAACAAGAAGATGGGGGCAACAAAGGAGTCGGTTGTCTTCTCGATTGGGATGATGCTGTGGGAATGCCTAACGCTCCAGATACCGTTTGGAGAATATGAAGCAGAAATCGCTGGGCAGAAGATTCAACGAGGAGAAACTCCAAATCTTGATGAAATTAATGCATCATCTCCCTTCTTCGCTCAGTTGATCTCTGCCTCTATTTCGTCCCACTCATCGCAGCGTCCGAGCCTCACCGATATGAAGCGCAATCTTATTGGGCATTTTCCACCAGGAGCGGCAATTCTGACCGTTTCAGATGCAATAGATCTTCAATATGCTTCAAATGGGAACGAAGAAGGTGGCTCGTCTCGCATTGGAATTGGAAGCGAAACAGTGAAAAACATTTTGTCCTGATGATGACGATGACGATGGAACTGATTGTGCTTCCTTTTTGTTTCAATGCATTTGGTTGAATAAGAAAGAGAATTTTTGTTGACTTGATTTCTGACTTTTGGTTTTTATGTTTTAAAAATTCAGACAATTTGAAAGTTTGTAGGCCTCTGTTTGTTATTTGCTTGTTGATCAATATTTTGATTGCAAATTTTGGGAGATTTGCGGTGCAATGCCAGTTTCCCTGTTCATTTGCAAATTTTCAACCATGTGCTGACTGTGTATTTCAATTTTTTGTTTTTCGAACACCAAATATTCGATTTCTTTCTTTGTGATTCTAAATTTTGAAAGAATTACACGTTAAAAAATTCATTTTCAGAATTGTCTCTCCTTTCAAAGCTTCTCTTTTTATCTTTTCAACAACTTTTCTTTTCTTATCTAGTCACATTTTTTTATGTGTTTTAGTTATTTCAATATTTATCTTTGTATTCATATTCAATTGAGATTGAACAATTAGATTCAAATATGATATTTTTATTTGTTATTTTAAGTTTTCAATCTTGTCAGCTTTGTTATTCCTATTTATAATGCATTTTTGATGAATTTATTGAAAGAGAAAAACTGTGCAAACCATTTCTTTTTCTTTTCTTTTTTCAATTGAAGAATTGGATAATTAATTAAAATAATAGATGGCACTTTCATTTTATTGAACAACTTTTAATTCTCATAATTATTGTTTAATGAATTTCGTAAAAAAAAAAAAAAAAAAAAAAAAAAAAAGAGATAAAAGCTATCAAAACTCATTCAATGCGTTCGTGATGTTTCTTTAAAAGAAACTCCTTTGCAAACATTTCTTTGGTTGGATATTTGTTTGATAACAACTCAAAAAAGATAAAAAACTTTGCACTATTTCAACTGTTCTTTTTTTTCTTTTTTTTCTTTTTTCTTTTTTTTTCTTTTTCTTTTTCTTTTCTTTTTTCTTTTCTTTTCTTTTCTTTTCTTTTCTTTTCTTTTCTTTTTTTTTTTTTTTTTTTTTTTTGATAAACAAATTTAATTTAATTTTCAGGAAAATTTTTGTATTATTCTTGCATTTATGAAAATTCACAACAATTTGTTTCAAACATTTTCTGACATGAAATAATCATCAGTCTTTCATTCTCAGGTGAATAATAATTTGATTAATAATGAAATTGAAAAACATTGTTAAAAGAATCGAATGTGCAAAAATTTTTAATTCTTGAAAAATATTTTTCTATTTCAAACTTTGTTTTAATTATATTTTATATTATATTCAAAATTGGATTTCTGAAATCGGGTTTGTCCAATATTTTGTGGCTCTTAAAGATTGCAATAAGGATCAACTTTTAAATAAGACTTTTTTAACTAATTGGCACTTTTTATGTTTGAAGCTGCCAATCAACAAAAAGTCCCCAAAGAATATCAACATGTGTGCAATACTTCTAAAATTGTTTCTACGAATCCTTTTGCAGTTTGTTTTAATATTTTTTTAAATTAATAATTGAGTAATTTCATTTTTTTTGAAAAAATTGAAATGTCATTTTCCAGTTAACCGAACAACACGTATGGAATCGGAAACATGTTTAGAGAAGCTTTTTCGAAGATATGGGAAAAAATATTTGACTTCAGGCATTTTCATTGAAAAATTTAGCACTTTTCATTGATTTTTTGAGATCAAAAATCACAATAAAAAATGTGTCCATTTTTTGACATTTATGAAATGTTGGAAAACTTTTTGTTTTGATTTCAACGATGCCTGATTGCATATATAAAATTCAATTTTTTTTTGAAATCTGAGAAAGCGAAAAAAAGATATGAGCGAAGTAATTTTTTTGTTCTTTGTGCAAAAAATGCTTGAAAGATCGTATTTTCACCCAAGTGCATTTGTGAAGATTTCATGAAAATGGAAAAATTGATTCTTAAATCATTATGTCATAATTTTATTATTTTTATTTTTTTGTGTAATGTCACATAGAATATAATCACAATCAAATATAGTTCCAAAAACTTGTGCTAAACCAGAAATGAAAATATCCGAAATAAACTGTATGCAAATAAAAATTTTTGAAAATACAGTCTAAACCGGATATAATCATGTCGAATATAATCACATTCGTTTATTGTTGCATTTTTCGATGTACCGACATTTTTTGCTTGTTTTTCATTAATTTTTCATCACAAATAATCACAGGACTGAAAATATATAATCACATTTTTTATTATTATGTGTGATTTTTTCGATGAAAAATCGATTTTTTGATCAAAAATATCCATTTTTTGATTTTTCAAAAATGTGCTCAAATAAGTCAAAATAATATGCATTTTCGCATAAAATTAATTTCGCAAGTGAAAAATGCGTTTTGAGAAGAATTTTCAAAAATAAAAAAATCGACACAAAATAAATTTTTTAAAAAATTAATTTTTATTTTTTTCTGTGAAAAGCATCATCATCTTTAATCATAATCGGATATAGTCATAAAAAGTTGTGCAAAAACCGATGTGATTATATCCGGTTAAGACTGAATAAAGACAAAATCAAAAGCTTTTTTTAAGACTTTGTTTTGTTGGCGGATCTCGAGAGAATATTTGATAGATAATTGCAGATGATCGAACATTTCAACAATGAGGCACAAGCTTATGTTTAATACTTATTATTTATTTCCCTTTCTTATAAAATAAATATGTTGGTGATTATTAATGAAATCTTGTTATTAAATACAAAATATTCAGTTAAAAAGATTCACTTGAATAAAGACAAATGAACACTGAAAAATGAAGAGGATTACAAAAAACATTTTTATTTTTTATTCGATTTATCCATTTGTTTCAAAAAACAATTATCATGCTTTTTTTTTTCCTTTTGAAATCGAAATTGCTTACCAAAACCAAATAATTTTTGTAAAAACAACGCACAGAAAAAAGATATGATTTCAAAAAATATCACCTACATCAGTTAATGGTTTTTTTCAACACAACGAATGTAATTTTTATTTCAAGATTTTTGTTCACCTTATGATTGAAAGTTCTTCAAATCTCAAAAGTTATTCTTCACATGAAAAAAAGAAAATATCAGATTCAGAATTTGTGATAATATTGAACCCAAACCCAATCAATATATTTCAAATGGGATTTTTTTCAGTTTCGAGAAAAATTTTGCGTTTCTATTGTTCTATTTTTTCAATTGAATGCATTGAATGCAAATTATTAAAATGTTGAATAAATAAATTTAATGAAGCGGATACCAAAACGGTTCAAAAAAATTAGATTTTCGTTTACAAAATATTCTTAATTTCGGTTTTTTTTTTGATGTTATAAATGTGATTATTTATAAACAAGAAAATTCGAAAAAAAAAACATTAGTTTAATTGTGATAATAATAAAATAATTCAAAATTTTAATTGTTTTTTCAGTACTAGTATTTTTCGATGAAGTTGACCATAGCGTTGCTGAAGAATCTCTTCATTCGAACGAACTTGAAGAACTTTTATTCTTAATTCATTTATTCGACCTTCTGTCACCACATCTTTTTCTTCATTCCAAATCCAATTAAATACACCAACTTTACCGCGAAGTGCACTTATCTGCATCTCCAGATCTTTCTTTTTCTTCCTCAATTCAGCAACTTTGCTCAGCCCTTCTCCCATCGTCTTCTCAATCTTCTTTTCCAGCGCTGCTCCACGCTGTTTAAGTTGCTGTGCAAAAGCCCTGGCTCTTTCCACTTCCGCCACAAGAGACTCCCTCAGCTCCTTCTCAGCCTCTGCATCCATCGCTCCCTTTCTGCCAAGCCCTCTCTCTGTTTCCTCAATGTCCATCTTATCTTCTTCGTTTCTGTGCATCTGCAACTGCATCTTCTTTGCCTCACGCTCCAACAGCCTCTGTGCTCGCTTCATCTCCTTCAAGGTAAACAAATCAATGTCTGCAAATTCATCATCTGCGCCTTTCTCATCGCTTGCCTGCATTTGAGACTTCTTTTGCTTCTTTGGACCAAATTGATGCCATTTTATGTCGTGTGCAATAAGCTGCTTGGTTTCTTCCAGGATTAATCTCATTGCTTCTGATTCGTATTTCTTATCCTCATCCTCGCTTGCTTTTTCGCCTTCTCCTTCTTCTTTTGTATCCACTTCTTTTGCAACTTGATTACTTCCTTTCTTTTTCCCTTTCCCTTTCTTCTTTCCTTTTTCATCTTCAACACTCTCTTCTTTGTCGCTTTGCTCATTCTGTTTGCTCTCTCCCTTCATCAACAACTTTTCAAACTTCTCTAAGCCACTCAAATCTATCGGACGAGGCAGGTTCAACTTCACAGCAGTTGTTCTGTTTGCTTCAATAACACGTTCTTTTTTGCGGAGCATGTACAACTCTCGCTCATCTGCATCCATATCAGAATCCAATTCAATCTCATCCTCCTCCTCATCCTCCTCATCTTCATCATACCCTTCAGAATCACTCTCATCTGCATCGATGTACTTTACATTTTTCTGTGCTTTTCTGCCTGCTTTTCTGCTTCTTGGCTTTGTCTCGTCCATATCAATGTCCATATGAGAATCTTGTTCGTCATCGTATTGTTTTTTATTTGTATGTCTAACCCTTTCAACTCTTGGCTCATCATCATCCTCATCTTCATCTTCATAGCTACTATCTTTTCGCTTTTGCTGCTCGTCTTGCTTCAGTCTGGAATAGAACAACTTAGAAGCTTCTTCATCATCCTCATCATTATCATCCTCATCACCAAATGATTTTGATGAGTATGAAGTTGATTCTTCCTCTTCATCCATTTCTCCGATTGATCGCTTCATTCTATTGGAAATCCTGCGAGCAGCCTTTCCTCCTCCAATGCTATCTCCGTCTTCATCCTCATCTTCAATGCTCCATTTACTTTCTGTCTTCATCTCATCCTCGTCCATTCCCATGTTATCATTCATTTCTGAGCTTTCATCAGAGGGTTCATTGTCAATCATCTTTGACTTCTTTCTCGGCTGTGGAAGTTCAAATACAATATCATCGTCCTCTTCCTTCTCGCCTCTTCCTCTTTTTCGCTTCGCGCTTCTACCTTCATCATCCATCCCATCTTCTACACTTCCCCTTTCAGAATCAGGCTCTTGAGACGACGAACCATCTCTCGAATGCTGTGCTCGAGTTTTCGGCGTTTGGAATACCAAATTCGGAGTCTGAAAATAACAATAAAAGAAAATTAAACATTATCAAACATTTTAATAGAATGAGTCAAAATAAATGATAAAAAAAAAGCTCATTAAGCAAACAGCAGGAACCGAGTCCTTCAGAGGCATCGATGTGTCTCCAAGGGGCAGACGATGCAGCGGCGTGTTGAGGCCACCCAAAAGAGGCGTCTGTGTTGACGTCAGTGCAACCAGATCGCGTGCCTGCTGCTTCAGCCTTTCTGAATGAGTGGCTGTTCGCATTGTCTGCAGAACTGCAGCAGACGAAGCAGCACCTCCACTGCCCGATGCGACCTTTGCCGTTCGCAGAGGCGTCAGCAGTCCTCCTGCTGGACGAATCATCGATGGAAGGCCTGTGCTGGAAAGAGAAGAAGAAGATAAAGACGAAGAGGATGAAGTGGCAATCGATGCCGTTGTTGGGCCTGGAGCTATCAGCACTTTTGCCGCATTAGAGATCTTCTTTTTCTTTTGAATCCTTTCTCCGTTTTCATTTTCATCCTCTTCCTCTTCCTCTTCCTCTTCTTCATCTTCATCACTCGCCATACCAAGCTCCTTCTCAGTCAAATGCATCAGTCCAATTCCGCTTTTCCCAATTTCAGCCATTTCTTCGTCGCTGACAGTTGGCATTGGGAGAGCAAAATCGACTTTGCGCACAGACTTCTGTCGAATGTTTGCTTCCTTAGCAGCTTCGGCACGACGAATGATTTCAGGAAGATTCTCTTCGGCCAACGCCTCCAACGCCTTTGCATCTTCAATCTCTTGAGCCTTCTTCTTCTTCCTCCTCTCCTCTTCTCGCTTGTCAAATCTGGCAGCCATTTTGTTGATGAACTGAGCATCGTCTCCTCGTGTTTTTTCACCACTGACATCAAATTCTCCCTTTGGGGCAGGAGTGTACAGTGGAATTTCCTTTTCATAGTCAATTCCTCTCCAAGTTCTCTTCTTCATAAAGGCAGTTATATCAATTCCAGCTGCTTTCAATTCTCTCCTTTTTTGCAAAGATGACAGTCTTCGAGCTTCTTTAAGTTGTCTTTCTCTCGCCCATCTCTTTGCTTTTTTACCCTTGGTGTTTGCCAAACGAGCTATTGCTTCAGAAATCATTTCTTTTTCTACATAAATCAAATAAACATTTCAGAATTTTAAAAATGATTTAATATATAAGAAAATCACATGCCATCGTCATCCATGTCAACAGGATCTGGCTTTGCTGGTTTGCCTTCCGGATTTGGATCAATCTCTCCTGGTCTTAATCTTTTAAGATCTTCTGTTGCATCCTTCAATTCGCTTCGCCCAAAGGCAGATTCTATCAATCGATCATGATGTTCCATGCACATTGCTGGAGGTCTTTTGATAATTTGAGATATTGTTTTCCATTGGCAAGGCATAAGTTTCGCTAAATGAAGAAGTTTTTCTTCCTCGTCTTGAGTCCATTCAGTCTTTAAAAAAACAAACATAAACATTCTTAAAAATAAATATCAAACCTTTTTAATGCTTGGATCCAACCATTCATACCTTCAATAAAAAAATTTTCGTGCAAATATTTCAAAAAAATTATTAATATTAAAAATTGAAGGCTGAAAACCATCTCGCTTTACATTGCTTTGCAGTTTTTCTTGTAAGCAAAGAGGAAATTCGAGACCACTGGTTTTTTCCATATTTCATGACAGCGGCTTTTAAAACTTCATCTTCGCTGTTTTTCCAAACACCTGAACAATATCACACAAAAATTTAAAAATAAAGCATAAATAAATTCAAAATTAATTTTATCTTTATCAGTTCATCCATTTATACCTCCCTTTACGAGAATACGAGGCATTTTCACAAAATATGATCACATCCCATCAATTAGTAAGTTAAATCTCAAATACTTGAAAAAATTGAATAAAAAAATGATCTCCACAATGGACAACGATCCTAGGGATTGTTTGCTTTAATTAACTATGTTCAATATTTGTGAGATTATTACAATTTTCTGCTTTTTTAGATGAATATTTGGATTTAGATTGGGTAGACTCATTATCTGGATATAAACTTGCTGTTAATGTTAGAACAAAAGAAAAGTATCTTTGTAAAATATTGTCAATATTTTCAACAGAACTGGAACACGGCAAACCAATAGAAGCTCTGAATCAAGAAAAAGTTGCTTCTTCCCATGTTCTACATTTATTTAAGATAATGTCTGATGAGGCAAACTTTTATTTACTTATGGAGAATGCTTCAACTACACTCGAAAACCTTATTCAGCAGCGCCATAAGTTATCATTACAGTTTTCTGAAGAGGTTTGCGAAAATTGATAAGTTTATCACATAAAAATTCTTCAGGAAACTTACAAATTTTTACATGAAATTTCATCAGCACTTTCGCACTGCCAAGAAAACAAAATTGTTCACAGAAACGTCCATCCGAACAATATTTTTGTTACTAGTTCTGGATATAAATTGGGTTTGTCTAAATAGAAAATGATAAAATTTTGATTCATTTTCTTTTTTTGAAGGAGGATTTGGAAACTCACAAGATCTGGATTCGCCAATGCAAAGCAATCTTCCATTGATGAATTTTTCAAAGTACACAAGTCCGAATGCTTCTGAAAGCAAGATGTTTGCAATACTTTTTATTCATTTCCTTTTCTTTTACACTTTTTCAAATAATTTTTATAAATTTTCTTTTCTTTCTTTTTGTTGAGCAGCGCAACAGAAGCAGATGATGTGTACAGTCTTGGAGCTATCGCTTTGGAAATGCGTTCGTTTCGCCCCTTAAAAACATTCAGCAAGCCCAAAGGAATTGAAACAACAGACGAAAAATTCCTTCCAGAGTTTCCACTTTTGTATAAGTCTTCATTGGATGAACAACTCGCTATTATGTGCGAACCAGTTTGTTTTTTTTCTTATTTCTTTTTCTTTTTGAGGAATTCGATCTTTTTTTTCCCTTTTCATCTCATTTTTGAACAATATATTTTGAAATGCACTTATGAACATTTCTTTCCCATAAAAATAAACACATTCATTCATTTCCCTCTTCCCCTTTTCTCAGGATCCTGACAAGCGCCCCAGCGCTAAAGTTCTACAAGCAGTCATGAACATTTGTTCGCTATCAGCTCGTTTCAGTTCTCGTCTTCCTTTTCCTTCCTCTCCAAAGTGGACAGGCTCTGATGATTTTGAACATCGACGCTCGCTCAATTCAATGGTCAGTTTGAAAGACAAGTCGCAACATTCGAACAAATCAAATGATTCGTATCATTCTCCAACAGCATCATCATCATCATCATCATCATCATCATCATCATCATCATCTTCTTCTTCTTCTTCTTCTTCTTCTCCGGTTGCAGCATCTCCGAATTCTTCGCAAAAAAAAGATGGCCAATTCAAGTATTGGCAACCTTCTTCTTCATATATCTCAAAATTTAAAGGAAAGTCACCTTCAACGCAATCTTCAACTCCATATTCGTCTTTAGAGAAACAACAGGCTGCTTCATCTTCTCATTCATTGTCCTCTTCCTCCAATAGATTTTCATTCACACCGAATTCAATGAAAACCAAGAGCTCCTCAGAAACTGTTGAACAGAAAAAGAAAAGCGATAGCGAAAGCAAGTTTTATTGGAAAAGTCCGCAAGGATGATTAAACATTTATTGTTAAAGCATGCCAACTATCTGAGCAAAAAAGATAAAGGAAAAATTTTTTACAGGAGTTTAAAAAGAAAGAATGGAAAGCAAAGATGCAACATAATAAAACATACATCAAATAGTGAAAGATGAAAAAATAATGCATTTTAATCAGTTGAAAGCTGTTCGATTACTGCTTTGGATATCATTTAGTCAAGTTGCCATCTAAAAGCGGAACATTCTAATCGACTATTGTTGAAATATTCAATACGCACAAATTTTTTTAAAACAATTGATTTTTCACATCAGCTTCAAACATATGAAAGCAATAACAGATTTATAAAAAGAAAATAAAATTAATAGACAATGGAAAATTGAAATAATTACACTATTCAAGTTGAAGTGCACTTTTACCCACACAAAAAACAAAATGAAAAAAATTTTATTGCGACACATCAAAAAATTAACTCTTCTTGAAGAAATAATCATTCATTTCACATTCACGTTTTAATTGTTTCTTTTATGTAACTGAATAATTTTATTTGATATTATGCTTTTATATAGAAATATCATCTTGGAAATAATCAACACATTATCAAAAACAAAATCTTTCAAATCACTCAAAAAGAAATTTCCATTTTCAAATGTCATTCATTTTGTAAATAAAAATTCAATATCAAGAATGCATTTTCCCTTTGAAACAAAGTATTATCCACAGAATTTTTCGTGAGAAAGATCTAAATTACCCACATTTCTTATGTTATGCCAAAAAAACAATTTTTCTCGTAAAAATCGTTCAAATTCATTTTTCATTCATCTCTCTGAATCACTTTATGTCCTTCACCAACAATTGGGGCTTTCTCCATCGGATGTGCTTCACAGACAGCATTTTTTATCGTATTTAGAATCAATATTTAAAAGGAAACTTCAGATGAAAGGCTTGCTTAAGATCCCATTTGGAATGATCTCAGGAGTATCAGGCATAAATCAACAAATGCGTCCACCAGTCTTTCAAACATTTCAATGCCATTTATTTGGATCATCAATGACTCAACTTGGTTCTGTTTTGTGTGATTGCGACGTCTTTATTGAAGGTGGGCTGTCCTTTGAGGATCAAAGAAGAGATATAAAAGGGTGGTTACGCGGAATTCAAGAAAGGGAATCCATTTTGAAGGAAATGGTGATAAAAATGAGAAGAGAAGAGATTGAAAAAATGAAAAATGAAGAAAAGAAGAGAAACGAAGATAAAAATAACGATAAGAGGACTTTAAAAAATGATGATGCAACTCAATTAAGCGAAAAGGAAAAAGATAAGATTGCTGAAAAATTTCAAATCAATAGTAATAAAGAAATTAATGAAAAATATACTTTGGATACTTCTTCACAAAAGAGCACTGCAATATTTGAAGAAGAATATATTGCTCTTGATGGAGATTCTCGACAGTCGTTTCGCCAACCTACCAACAAAGGAAGTTCTTTCTTATCTTCAACACTCTCTCATCTTCTTACTGCACACTCATCTTCTCCGACACCTTCTTCTCATCATTTTTCGCCTCCTACTTCGCCTCAATCTCTTTTGCAGAAGTTGCGAACAAAACAAATGACACAATTGAAAATACAATCTTCTCAATCTATCGAACATGATTCAAAGGAATTAGCTTCTTCGGATTGCATTCCTCAGCCACTGATGTTAGATAACAACACACAATCTCCCCCAATTTCATCTCCATTAACAGACAAGTTTTTTGAAGCAAAAGCAGAAAACAATGAATTTGATGAAGGGTTTATTCCACTGCTCGGTGAGTCTGACTCTTTGCAGCAATTTCAGAAGAAGTCAAATGATTCATTTTCTCCAGAGGATGACAAGTCGAAGCAGTCACAAATGCCATTCTCTTTACAAGCACAGAACTTAACTCCACAGACTCAGAAATCTATCGAAGCTTCTTCCCCAACGCAGTCACCATCATTCTCCCCTCTTGTGCGTGTGCCTTCAACCAACACACTCGCCCAGCCCATCCCTCTCTACATCCAGTCAGAATCGTCTGTATCCACACCTCTTCTGACACCTCAATCACCTTCTTCTCTCTCTGCTTCTCCTTCTCCTTCGCCTTCTCTCTCTCATTCTGAGTTCGACACACCGTCTGCGACGCCTTCGTCTGTTGATGAAGCCACTTCAGCCATTCCATCATATGCATTTCATTCACCTCCTCCTTTGGACCGTGCAGATAACAGCTCACTTGCCCTCAGCACTTCACCAGTTGCAACTTCTGCTTATTCTACTTCTCTTTCATCATCATCATCATCATCATCTTCTTCTTCTTCAATTAATTCACTTACAAGCGATACAAACAATGCATCACCTGCCAACAGAGTTCCTAACAAATCATCTTCTCTGTCTTTATCTCAAACACATCAAGTCCCTTCTCTGAACCCATCTGTCACATCGTCTGATCCTATTTCATCTTCTCAAGTTGCATTTCCCCATAATTCTCTGGCTCAACAACTTTATATCATCAAACATCCACCAACAGCATCAGCATCAGCATCAATGTCAACCTTAGTGAGTAAACCATCTGAAACAGTCGCAACTGATAACTCATCTTCTGTTGCACGCTATATGTGCATCTCTCAACAGAACGAGAATTCCACTCTTTCCAATGAAACATCTTCAGCAAGTGTGAACACAGCAATTTCATTGCCATCTCCATCACCATCGCTCTCATCATCACCAACAGACACACCTTCTCATTTGCCAAACATCAATTCGAGCGAAACGCAAACACAATCTCTATCTCAATCACAAATGTCAACTTCTTCACAAAACAATCAACAGCTTCTTCAACAACAGCATTCTCAGCTCGAAACTTCTGCCTCTTCTTGGAGTCAGTCTCAACCGTCTCCTTTCCCTTCCTCTTCTCTTTCTTCTCCAACCACTTCTCCAAAGGCACCTTCATATCAGGCCAACAAACCCCCACTCACTTACATCCCTCCACAGCACAACCAGATCCAAAGCCAAAGCCAAAGTCAAACTCAAACACCTCCAAAAAGCTTCTCATTCAACCAGCCTTCTGTCATCAGCGCCTTCCCCACCCCTGTCTCAATCGGACAAGGATTATCCAAAAAAGCACCTTCACTCCAAAAAAGCCCAGCTCCTGCTCTTCCTTCACCCTTCGCTTCTTCAGTTCCCCCTTCTTCTTCTTCTTTCTCTTCCTCTTCCTCCTCCTCCTCTGTCTCATCCACTGCAGTCCACTTCCGAAAGACATACGACCACCATCTGTCTATCAAAGCGCTGAAGATGATGCGCTCTTCTCTCCCCAGCGTCGTCTACCGCCACCGCAGCTGGGTGAAGAAAGTGGAGCTGATACCAGCACGAGTGCCTATCTTGAGGTTTACTCCACCTCCGCCGTATTCGTCAGACACGACGATGGAGACGCTGAATAAGGACATGAGTGAAGGGTATGATGGATATGAGGGGAGTGGAGAGGATTATGATGATTATGAAGGATACGATGGGTATGATGAGAAGCCGCTGAATCAACAACAACGACGACAGCAATTGCAGCTGCAGATGCAGCAGTCAAACAGAGGCAGAGGCGCTGAGAAAGACAGAAGAGCTGCCAAAGGCACACGGATGCGCTTGTATGAGATCCAGCTTCCGTCGTCACCAGAGTTTCGTCTGCTGAAGCTGATTGTGAAAGGAGACGTGGTGCCTTCTTCGCAGCTTCTGAAGCAGACATCAGCGCATCAGCTGAGAGGGCGCATTCTTCCTCCTTCAATCAGCCAGTGCGACATCAACGTGTCTTCACCCGACGGCCTCTCTTCTTCTGCTGCCATCATCCTCTGCATCAACGACGTCGCTCGCTTGCTCGCGCAGATGGTGCCCGTGGAGTCAGTTTATTTGGGCGGCTCTTTCGCTGCTTCTTCTATATCTTCTTCTTCTGCTTCAACTTCTTCTTCTTCTTCTTTGTCTGCTTCTTCCTCTTTAACTTCCTCTTCCTCTTCTAATCCAACCGGCACATCATCACCACAACCCTTACCTGTCAATCTTCTCCCTTCACTCAATCTGTCATATGCTCTCTCCAATCCCTCGCGTAACATCTCTTCTTCTCCCACAATTGTGCATATCTTTCTGTTTGCACTGAAGCTGTGGCTGAAAGAAAGAGGCATCGGAAACGCACAGTTTGGCTATCCTTCTTCGTATTACGTGTCGATCATGGGGCTTGCTTACATCCGCATTTGGATGCGAATGAAGAGGAGGAGCGAGACTTTTATTGCTCGAAGGCAGGAGATGGCATCAAATTCTGATGGGAATGGAAGTGAAAGAGGAGGAGAGAACAAAACAAAACAAAAAGAGGAGAAAAACGAGGAGAAAAAGGAAGAGAAGAAGGAGAAAGGGATTGGGCCATCGTTGCTGGGAAGGCTGCTGTATGGGTTTTTTGCATATTTTGGGTGTATTTATGACTATTTTGACAAGAGGAATGAGATCGATGCGAGAGAAGAGGAAGTGGTGATGGCTGAGAAGAGAGTGAGGGAGGAGGCAAAGAAAGTGAATGACAATCATCTGATCTTTGACTCTGAAGATGAAGATGAAGATGATGAAGACAATGAAGAAGATTATGAGGAGGAGGAAGAAGAAGATGAAGAAGACAGCAATGAAGAAGCAGATTCCGATAATACCAATGGTAACAACAAAGACACATCAGAAGAATTGTTAGTGAGAAAGAAAAAAAGAAGCGAAACAGAAAGAAGGCGGAGCAACATCAAAGAAAGCGACGAGGTGTCGTTCAGTTTGGTTACACGGAGCAGCCAAGACTCAATTTTTGGTGCGAAACGAATGCCAATCTCAGACGAAAGTGCAGATGAAGCTGAAGCCAAAGGAATGAACATGCACAAAAATGAAAGAGGAGCAGGAGAGGAAGAGGAGGAAGTGGATGAAATTGATGCATTTGTGGATTCGCTTTCTAAGCAGTATCCTTCGATTCTGCCGAAGACGAAGCCAAATGGAGAGCCGAAGAGTCCGTTGCTTCCACAGCCATCTTCACAAACAAAACTTACTGAAACTTCAACAGCAAATGATCAGAAGACTTTAGGAAATGTGTCTTCTTCATCATCAAAAAAACGGTATTCAAAAAAGAAAGCATCAAACACAACATCATCGCCATCATCCACATCTTATTCCTATCTTGCTTCTGCATCATATCCATTCACATCCATTTCATCCTCTTTATTCTCTCTTTCATCATCCTCTTTTTCTTCCTCCTCCTCCTCTTATTCTTCATACAAGCGCAAGACCAAAAATTCCTCCACACACCTGCTGTTCCCCATCCTCAACATTGTCAGCATCGACAGCGGAGAAACGCTGAGGCCGATAACAGGAGAGCAACTGTGCACGTTTGTGGCTGAGTGCAGAAGAGCCGAACATCTTCTGTCGCAGGAGGAGCTGTACGAGGACGAGTGGCTGACAGAAGAGCAGATACACGTGGTGCTGGAGATGAAGGACGAGGAGGAGATGCAGAAAATGAGGAAGAAGGGAGGAGGAGGAGGTGGTGGTGGGATGAAGAAGAACGGAGAAGGGAAGATGTTTGACAGAGAGGGTTCGTATGAAGACGAATGGGGAGAAGACGAGGTGGATGAGTATGGACTGAAAGGCGGGTGGATTGACAGGGCAATCAAAAGAGAGGAGAAAATGAAGAAGCTGAAGAAGAGAGGGAACTTGGTGCAGTGGAAGGAGAAGATGGAGATGCTCAATGATGAAAGGAAGAAGAGGATGTGGAGGAGGATTCTGGGGCTGCCAGAAAACGATGAAATGGATGAGGAAGAAGATGAAGAAGACAACACAGATCAAACAGCTAGTTCAGCTTCTTCTTCTGCTTCTTCTTCCGCTTCTTCATCTGCTTCAAACAAAAAGGACGGAAAAGGAACCAAAGGCAATTCCAATCTCAGTGCGAAAGAGGAAAAACAATGGGAGATGCTGAAGCAGCTGAAGTTTGTGGATGATCCACAGTTTCCTTCGCATCGCGTACCTTCTTCCCCAACTCATTCGAATTCCTCTCTGTCTTCTTCATCCACTCAGAACTTGGATGTGCTGGAGAACATTCCATCAGAATGGACTAACGTCAAAACATCGCAGCTGCTTGAGATTCTTGTCTTCAACACACAAGTCACCCCTGATTCAGGTGCATCTCATCTGTCAGCCACTGAAAAGTTACTGACAGCGTCAAAACAAACCCCACAAACAATTAAAACTGATTTCTATGGAAGCAACCCGCAAACACAGAACTTGTCGTACTTGTACTCGCGCTTATCTGCTTCTCGTTCTTCGAATGCTCAATCGGCATCACAATCAGCATCTTCTTCTGCTCTGAGACAATCATCTGCTTCTGATATGTCATCACCAGCCAGCATTTCCTCAGACGCCAGCGACAGTTCTCCATCTGAGTCTTCCTTTTCATCTTCTCCTCGCTTGTCTGACACTGCCGATAGTGACGTTGTTGAGATGTCTTCTTCATTCCCGAAGAAGAAAGCGCTGGAGGCGAAAGAGGTTATTCTCATGCAGCGGCTGATGGAGAAGAAGAGGCAGCATCAGCAGCAACTGAGGCTCCAACAGCAGACACAGGCAGAGCTGAGGAGGAGGATGAATCTCCAACGAAGCCAAGCGAATGAGGTTGAATGGGAAGAGATCAGTGGAAGTGATGAAGAGAGTGCAGGAGAAGGAAGCGAGGAAGGAGCAGAAGGAGCAGCGAAAGAGGAAAGCAATGAAGAATTCGGAGCTGATGAAGATTCACACAGTCTTATTACAATCTCATCGAGCAGTGAAAGTGATATGCTTGACGAAGAGGAGGAAGGGAAAGAAGGAGAAGAAGATCAACAGAGCGAGTACATGCCAGATGAAAGCAATGAGGATGAGATGGATGACATTGATGATGTCAATGACGATGATTTCATTGCCAAAAAGGAAGCATACAAAACGAGGAACAGAGAAAGGAAAAACAGAAAGAAGCTGAAACGGATGCATTCATCTTTTGAAAAGGAAGAAGAAGAAGATGACGATGATGAATCAAGCAATATCAGTTTGACAGAATATTTGGGCGAATCTGAATCAGAAGACAGCCAGTCAATTCCACGTGGAATCAAAAAGAGAAAGCAAAATAACAAATTAAGCGATGATGAATTGGAAGATAATGACAATGACCTGTTTGAAAGGACAACATCAAAAGCTCATGGAAAGAAAGGAAAGAAGGAAAAGTCATTCGGAAATGAGAAGCAGAAGGAGCAAAAGAAATGGAAAGGGTTTGGGAAGAAAGGGGAAGATGAAATTGTCAATGACTTTATTGACGAAGAAGATAGCATTGAATTGGGAGCGGACCTTCCTGACTATCAGGAAAGTTCTGATGAAGCCAACGAGTTCTCGTCAAACAGCACTGAAATATCAGAAAACGACTTCATTCCGCTGGAAAAGAAAGATGATAACAGCGTTTTCAACAGAGAACTGACACCTAAAAAGAAAAACATTATGAAGTTCATGGCTCAAAAGGCGACAGAAAGATCACGAAAGAGATGGCAGAAAAACAAAGAGTTTACAAAAAGCCCGAAAAAAGCTCAATTTTCGGGGAAAGGAAAAGATACGAAGAACGTATTTGTTCCGAAAAATGCTCAAATAACACAATATTTCCCTTGGCAGAGAGCTCAAAATGTTTCACAATTGAAAGGAAACGACAACATTTCATCGAAAGTTGACGGTCAAACGAATAGCTTTGATGAAACTTCAAGTGGCTCGTTTGTCAAAGGAAGAGGAGGTTCATATTGGCAAAGAGGATGGAATAGCGAGAGAGGGGGAGGAGGAAGAGGAAGAGGAGGAAGAGGAGGAAGTATGGGCAGAGGAAGTGAAAGAGGAGGAAGTATAAGCAGAGGAGGAGGAGGAATGGGAAGAGGCGGAGATGTCGTGGGAAGAGGAGGAGGAAGTGTCGGAAGAGGAAGCGAAAGAGGGGGAAGCAGAGGAAGAGGAGGAAGAGGAGGACAATGGAGAGGGAGTTACGGAAACAAAGTTGGGCAGAGCGAAGGAAAAGGAACAACAGGAGAAAGCGGAGAGGCCATTCCCAAAAAGAAAAAATGGGCAAAACGCAAAGCAAAAAATGCACAAAAAGCGAGTGGAGACAGCAGCAAAAAAGAAGAAGCACCAAAAAACACAAATTTTGCGACTAAAAGCGAAGCGCAGAAGATGAATGCCAACCAAACATTGAGTGATAAACAGAAAGCGGAGAAAAAACTGAAGAAGCGTATGCAGAAGATGGAGAAACGAATAGCCAGAATGAAAAAAAGAATGCAAATGTTGAAAAAAATGAAGAAGTCTTGAAAAAGAAAGAAAAAAAAAGCAAGAAAATAACAGATTCTATTTATTTTTTTCATAAATATGATTAATTCTTTCTTATCAGGTTTTGCGGCTGGCTCGCACCTGGATGACGAAAGGTTTGCCAATATACACACTTCACATGACTGCTTTTTTTAAGTATTTAAAAATTTCACTTCACGTAAAAGCTCATCAAAGAGCGACTCACAAATATAATGATGTATTCAAAACTGATTTCTCATTTTCGATTTGTGTTCTGACTACGTGGCCTGTTTTTATCAGGATTATTTAAATGTGATAAAACAATAATTTGTTTAAAAAATAAAAAGACAATAATAGAAATAAAAAAATAAACATGTAACAAAGAAAATTGTTTATTTTTGTGGAATAAAAATTTAAAAAACAATATTAAAACATAAAAAAAACATGAAAAGTGAATCAAAAGTGTTTTAAAAAAAAAAAAGAAAAATGAATGTAAGAACTTAAAAATAAAAAACCAGTACAACAGAATTGTTAAAGTTGTTCTAGTTAACATACAAACAAAACAGAAGTGCAAGAGCCATTACATGCAAATTGGTGTTTGATAAGGCGAAGTACGTTAAAAGCTCTTACAAGAAGTCACAACAACCAAATATCATCAACATATAAAGAAATCGAATAATGCCATTCATAGCTCCTGAAAGTATGGTTGAAAGCTCATAAACACACAGAAATGATTATTAAAAAAACAACAAAATTTGAAAAGCCAAAGAAATAAAGAAATAAAAAATAATATAACAGCCTCACTTTGATTTAAAACAATCTCAATAAATAATAATAATAATAATAAAATATCACCACCAAATGACAATGCGCCGAGAGTGGCCAAAAAAGAAGATTTTTTTTTTCACAAAAATAAAAATAAAACTCACCTTCAAAACACCTCAATACATATACTGGCATAACTAATTGGTAACTTCCTTACAGGGAATTGAAGATTTCAACAGAAAGTTACGCAAATAGAAAAACCCATTCAGACATTGAAACAAAACATTTATGTACAAATGAAGAAATGACAACAAATAGAACGAAACTGAAAAATAGCATAAAGACATATGCTTTTGTAAGAAGAAGATTAATTGGAAAAAAAAAAATGAAATGATAGGAACGAAATAATATGACAAATAGAATTATTAATAAAATTTCTCAAAATCTTCGTCATTCTTCCAATGCCATGCAATCCATATCGTCTTCCTCGTCTCTGTACCCGTGGCATGTGCCAACATCATCCTTGCTATCTTCATCAGCATCCTCATCATCAAATGATGGGATGCTAATGTCAAACTCGAAGGTTACCTTGCCATCTTCCAGTGCATAACCATCTTCATCAGTGAAAAACTGCACAGGTTTCATAAAGTCATCCACGGGCAGCAGATTCGAGTCAGCCTTCTTTGAAAGAGACTCTGGCAGAACAGTCGAAGTGAAATCATAGTTTTCGTTTGGCAGTGCCTGAGTGAATGAGTGCATCGTGACAGGCACAACAGGAGCACTAGGCGTGGCTTTCGTTCCAGACGGGATGGCAGGCGGCAGATAGAAGGTGACATGCGTTGCCTGCGCAACAACCTCAGGCGGAGGTCTGTGCGAGAGGATGGGCGTGGAGAGGATGCTGTCGCGGTCTTTGCGATCACCGCTGCCTCCTTTTCCTGTGTCGTCATTTGGATCATTGGCTGATTTCTGTTTGTGGCTGATGCTGTGCTCAGTTCTGCTGGTCTGGCTGCCATTTGCTTTGATAGATCTTTTTTTGCTCTTCATAACAACATCCTTTAATTCAGATAAGGAGTTCTTTTCTTCCGTTTTTTCTCTTTGATGCTTTTCTGCTCTTTGAATCTTTTTAATTGAATTCATATGTTGAGAAGATAAATCTTGAGACATGCACTCATTTGCCAACTTTTCTTGCTTGGGATCATCACATTTGAAAGAAGGAGAAGGAACAGTATGAAATGAAATATCAGATAGACAATTTGCAATCGGAGTTCCACCGCATCGAGATGCAGCTGCGCTTCTCAGAGTTGTGGTAGAATTTGCTGTAGGCGAAGAAGAGCGCAATGAAGTGGGAGTAAGTGGCGATGAATGATCAGTTGCATTTGGAGTAATTGATTTATCAGTACCTGACTCTTGATTCAAAGGATTTGTTGGAGAAACAGGTGGAAAAGGAGAAGTTTTTTTCGTAAACGATGAACTGTGAGAAGAAGAAGAGGAAATAGGTGAAGTGCTGTATATTGGTTTAAGTTTGCGTGGTGGTGTAACTATTGAGCGATCAATAGAATTTTTCGAAAACAATGGATATTGAAGATCATAAGAAAGTTGAGGAGATATTTCAGGGGCTTTAGTGTACATAAATGTCTGACATCTTTTAAGTTTAGGTGTTGGTCTTGACTGAAAACTTTTTCGAAGAGGATTTGCAGCTCCAAACTGAGGTTGCTTTTTCGGGCAAACAGTTATTCCTGAACGAGGGGTATCATCACGAGGAATGCAAAGTTCTCGAGACGTACGTAATTCGTGAATTGATGCATCCGGATCTGAACTTGATTGATCCGCCCCTGAAAACGGCGAAGGCTTTTGATAACGAAACAGCAAAGATTGTCGATAATGGCTGAAAGAATTCTGCTTAAAGTTCTCAACCGTTCGAGTTCTTGTTAATGATGGTTGTAAACCATGAACAGCAGGACGATATGTTAAACATTCACGTTCCATTCCAAGTTGTCTCAGGAAATAATCATTTGGCTTTTCAAGTCCTTTTGCTCCGGTTTTTTTCCTTGGGCTGCAAGGCTCAAAACACATAGAATTTCTTAGTTTTGGTACTTTTTCTAAATTGATTGCCTTTGACATCTTATGATATTTCCAACCATAAGACTTCTTTGAAAGTTGAGGTAATGGTTCAAGATTAATTGAAATAAAAAAGGTAATTTAGATCAAAATTTTGCAAATTATTGACTAAGCTCATGAGTCAGAAAAAAATTGAAGAAAATAAGGAAATAGAAAAAGAGGAAATTGATGAGAAAACACAGGCCCAAGAAGTTGAGGAGTTTATAATTGAAAAGAACACTGAAGACTCTGATAATGAAAAAGAGGAAAGTTCCAATGATGATAGCGAAAAGAATTCCGAAAAAGAAGACGAGGAAGATGAAGATGAAGAAAGAGATATTGTGGACGATTCGTTATTCACTTTCGAACATGAAGGATCCGTTTTTTGCTGCGATTGGAATCCAAAAGACAAAAGATTGGTTGCAACAGGAGGCGAAGACGAAAAGGTTCGAGTATTTAATGTCATTACAAAAGAGTTGATTCTATCAATCCCTGGTTTGCCTTTCCTGATTGATTGTTATTTATTTAAATTCATTTTTTAGAAAAGGGAAAAATTGGAGAATCAATTTCGATTATAAAGTGGTCGCCAGACGGTAACAAAATAGTCTTTTGCGCGATGAATGGAACAATTCAAGTTTGGGACATCACAAAGAAAACAAAATTAAGCGATCTTGAAGGATCAGATTCTGAACTAAGCTTTCTTGAATGGGATTCAACAAGTCGTGGACTTTTTGGAGGAGACGACAGTGGTCTCGCATGGATATGGTCCGCAAGTACTGGAAATTGCAAGCTTTTGAGCGGTCATGCGGCTCCAGTAACTTGTGGATGCTTCGGGCCTGATGGTACGAAATTTTTGTAAAGAATAGCTTTTAATTTATTCTAAAAATTCAACTCTGAATTTTAGGGCAATACGCTCTTACGGGTAGTGAAGATAGAACAATATGCATGTGGAGCATTCGCACAGGAGAAAAAACGGCTTCATTTAATGGTATGCTTTTTTGCTCAGTATTTGTATTATTCAATATTGTTATACATATCTAAAACTCCTTTTTCCACTTTCATTTTTTGCAAATTTTTTCAACAGCCTTCCAGAAATCATCTTCTTCCAAGCCCAAGCAGGCAGATCCGATGGATGCAATCACATGCATTGCCTCTTCTCCTCGTTTTCCTCATCTTATTGCCTTTGGAAAAGCAAGCGGAGATTTGTGTTTTGCGACATATCCGAATCTAACCTTGTCACAGACCTTTAAGGGACTCTTCAACGATGCAGTGAACATCATTGAATTCTGCCGAATGGATACCAGCGCTGCTGCAGGTGAGAAGGAGAAAGGAAGAAAAGACGACTCTCTTTCTCTGATTGCCGTGGCATCGCTCTCCGACTCCGGGGAGGTGATCCTCATCGAAGCCAAGCAATTCCGGCGGCGCGGGCAGCCGTTGAAGCACCCAGCAGTGGTGACGGCGATGCACTTCCACTCGACGCTCCCTCTTCTCTTCACAGCCTGCTGCGACGGCATTGTGCGGCTGTGGGATGTCCGCTCAGGGGAGCTGCTGAACTCGTTCACTGGACACTCAGATGCAGTGCTCTGCCTCTCTGTCTGTGAGAACATCCCAAGAGAGCTGTGCGAGGAAGGTGCAGCGAAGGAGAAGGAGCTCCAGGAGAAAGAAGAGAAGGAATTGAAAGAGATGAAGGAGGCAGCAGGAGCAGCAGCTGAAGGAGAAGATGCAGAAGCACCAAGCTCTTCATCTGTTCCATCTTCATCATCGGATTCATCATCGACTTCTCCTTCTTCAGCCTCAGCCTCTACTTCTTCCTCTGCTTCTCCATCATCTTTGCCTTCAGCAATTGCACAAAAACTCGTCTCATCCCAGTTTTCACAAGTATTAAATGGATTTGGCTTCATCAGCGGATCTGATGATGGCACAGCTAAGCTGTTTGTAATGGGAGAGGAAGAAGAAGAAGAAGATGCTTCGACTAAGAAATAAGTGCAATACATTTTTTTTTTTAAAATACAGATTAAGTGATTAAGTTATAATGGTTATTGTTAGGTTGACACAGCATATTGCTGTGCTTATAGAATTAAATATCAAAATTAGTAATTCATTTCATCACCACTCACATTCAATTTTTTTATAAGAACAGGGAAAATAAAAACCGAAGTAAATTCTAATGATATACAACAAAAACTCTCATGTTTTCTGTTCTGTCAAAGTTTCATACAAACGCAGTCAATTTGCATGGGCGTGCTGTCTCACTTTCATCTCATCCTTTTCAACACATTTATTCTCCCATCTGTCAAACCAGAACTGCAAATACTTTACAAGCATCTCTTCATCAAAAGTCCACTTTGTATCAAACACCCCAAACATCCCCAAATGTGCACCTCCAGGTGAAACAATCGCTGCTACATTATCTCCTGCAGCTTCAATTTCCTTCTTTGGGAATGCTTTGTAGATGGATGCTGGATCGTTTTTTGTTGAAATGAATAGCATTGGCACTTCAATCCCATCGAGATAGTGGCAGCTTGAGCTTTCATCATACATTGTGTCAGTATCAGGGAAGCCAAAGGTGTGAATTGTGAAGTAGTGATCAACAGCTGTTGAAGTGCGAAATGGCTGCTGAAGAAATTCCTTATAACGTGGACTTTCTGTTACGATTTTGCCTTGTTTTTGCAAAAGATGGAACATTCGCGATCCAACAGGAGTCAGATGCCTTGGATGGACCAAATGGTCAACTGCTTTGAGATTAAACGGACAACAGATCGCAGCAGCACATAAAACATTTGGTGGAATAGGCTCTCCGGAAAGCAGATGAGCTGGCTTTCGTGATTGAATAAACTGACTTTTTCTTTCTCCCAAATACTTGGCAACAACATTTCCTCCCATTGAATAGCCAACAAGAGCTATTGGAGCATCTGGATATCTGGACTGTATTTCTTTCAATGCAATGTGCAAGTCATCTGTATATCCAGCGTAATAAGTTGTAGGAGTGGTTATTGTTGTTCCACAGCAAGATCTGAATATTACGCAAACTGCCCTCCAGCCAAGCTTGCGAACACACCTCAACGCGAATCTCTGAAGAGGTGGTTCACTGCTTCCTCCATTAATTCCATGTGAAAATATTACTATTGGAGCATTTTCTGGAAGATCTGTTTTATCTTTTGTTTGAAACCAATCAATGGCAAACTCGCCACCATCTGATCCAATAAGAACCTCTCTTTGTGGTCTGCTTTTATCTTTGTTACATTTGTAAGAAGCACCAGTATTTATGGCAGCTGATATGCCATATTTCCAATGGGCAAAATAAAACATTGGCTTGCTTTGATTTGAAAGAAAGACCAGTGGCTTTCGTCCTTTTCCGACAAGGAGAATTCTTCCAGAATTACGAGCCCATGCAAATAGCCAAACAAACAAAACTATCAACCCGCACACAACGAAAGCTTTTGATAAATTGTTCATTAGAAAGATTAAAATAACAAGTATACTTCTCCAAAAAGAAAATCGAAAACAATTTCTCAATTTTTTTTCTTCACAAATTTTCATGCATTTCAAAGCATGCATTAATGAAATTCTAGAGTTGTTTTTTATTTAAAAAGATAGTTTCCTTTTCACTTTCGAAAATGATAATTATTTTTTTTTCTAACAAAATAAATCCATTTTTCAATATTTCCATTCAGATGAAATTTTTAAATATAAAAGATATATTTGTAATTTTTTTATAGGTGTGTTTATCCCCTTGAAAATCATCACACTGCATTTTCTTTTCTCCAAAACGCGAAGTGAATTTTGAAATTAAAATTTGAAAAAATAATGCTCACGGACATTTATTGCTTCTTCACCTTTTTCTGTTTCGAATTACTTTCTTTTTCTTGCTCTTTATCTTTATCAATAAACAATGCATAAATGATATAGGCGATAAGAAACAGATTTACAATTCCGATCGTACAAAAAGCAGCATATTTAATGCTCGTATCTTTATCAAATTCTTTGTTTTAAAGCAATTACAAAAATATTTCAATTAATAAATATAATTTCAAAATATCAAGAAAAAATAATATACTTTTTAAAAAGAAGCTCTTGGAAATGAAGTAAGTTGCAAATGAGCTGATAAACATAATTATGGAGTAAATAATAAAACTTTTAAGAGATGACTGTTCTTCATTGTCAATAACTCTTGGTCGCTTTTCGGAATCTGAAGGAGATGACATTAATATAATTAGTTGATGGGCAAGATCATAATTCTCGAAGTTGGAATATTGTTTAAAAATGTGATAATATTTAAGACAAATCCAAAAAAGCTGATTTCATCTTTTTGTTTGCTTTATGAATCTCATATTTGACAATTGCCTGAATTTTGCCAGTGACTCAGAAACGTAAAAAGTTACATCATTCACTGATCGAGAAGAAGTATCAACCACAAGATGGGAGATAGACTGAAAGAATGGGTCACAATTGTGAAGAATTTGATCGAGCATTCGCCTTGACGATGGAGAACTCGAAATCATATGTCTATGAAGAGATGGAATGGTCGGGAAACTCAACATTGATGAAGATGAAGCTTGAATATCCTTCTCGTTTTTCGAATTCTCAGTTTTCTCAACATCTTTCTCTTGTTTTTCCTCATTCATCTGCAACTGCATTCTTTTCATCAAGCTTTCTCTCTCTCCCTTCAAATACACCACAGAGGCTTCAAACGGCTGCGGCATCAGCCCAATCATCGCTTCTCTCCCAACAGATGGCAGTTCTGCCGGAAACTCAGCAACACAACGCAGCTCTCCTTTCACAACAGAACTGATCACACTCTTCACATCATCACTCAGCGCACGAATGAGCCCGCCTTCGCCTGCTGCGAGTCGGATGGCGCTGATGGGATGCCCCATCCGCTGCTCTGTCAGCGACGCCACACACAAAAAGGGCAATCCCAATCTCGCTGCAAGTTGCTTCCCAACAGCCGTCTTGCCAACAAAAGGTGGGCCAACTAAGATGACAGACGGATGAGTTGATGAGGCGTCATCGGGAAGAGAGAGAAAAGAAGGATTAGAAGAATATGAAGAAGAAGATGATGATGGCTGTGAACCAGAAAGAGATGAAGGACGAGAACTAAATGAAAATGAAGGAGCCGAAGACGATGAATTGAAATTGCCTTCTTCCTTTGCGAACTTTCCACTCCCAGGCAACGTTGGAAGAGGAGCATTTGCAGGGCGATTTGAAATGTATGCGATTGGGTGCGGTGCAAGTGCTGCTCTTTGTGGTGAGGCAACAGGTGTGGATGACACAGAAGAAGTGGATTGCTTCTGTGACTTTCCAAAAAACGATGGCAGACTTCTTGTTCCGCCTGCTCTTCCCTCTTCTTCTTCCTCAGCAGCTCTTCTTGTCTGCCTCGATGGCTGCTGCTGCTGTTGCTGCTGAGCGTCGTTTCTGTTCAGCAAACCAAAAGGAAAGTTGGCAATCGCAGCGACTTCGACAGGAATGCCAAGCACAGCTGCCATCTGAGGCACAGCAGCCGACTGCTTCAGCCCCAGGAAGATTGCCAGCGCAGAGACACACGACAGCACCAGCCCAACCGCCAATGCTTTCAGGCCGAACGCACCAAACATCACTTTTCCCAGGACAGAGCCAGCGCCAAAGGTAACAAGACCTCCAACAGTTGCAGCAAATGCCCTGAGTGAGAGAGACAGCCTGCGCGCAAAGCGATACACTGCGGTTCGTTTGGGCTCCATGTGCTGCATCATCTTCCGTCTTCGGAGAGAAACAGAAGAAGAAGATGATGATGAGGAGGACTTTGGCTGTTTGGAAGATAAGTCATTTGACATCATCTGCTGAGAAGAAGAAGAGTCTTCTCCAATCAAACTGTCAAGCATTTGAAGGCGCTGTGGATCTGATTGTGTTCTCAGGAAAGGAATCGAATGAAGATCATCAATGCATTCAAAAGCGACAGTCCATAGCTCATTCGCCCAGGGTGAGTCAAACAGCTCATTGAGCCGTGGAATGGAAATGGCAAGCAACGACGGCTCTGACAAAGAAGAGCTGTCATCAAATGTTGTTGTGTTTGAATGAGTCTTAGATGGTTTCTGTGTTGTTTGCTGTTCATCTGAGTCTTGTGAAATGACATGCGGCAGACTAACAGCTTGGGAAAGGTGATGTGAGTGATGCGATGGTTGTGTGATTTTGAATGGCTGGATAACAGTTGAATCCTTTTCAGCGTTAGAAACACCTTTTGTGTATTTTTCATTCACAGAATCAGATGTTTGTCTAACCGATGCCATTGGCTCAAGAGGCTCGCGAAGCTGAGAAGGCTCAGAGATTGAATGTGAAATAAAGTTTGTTAAAGACTTTTCAGACGAATCCTGAAGTTCAACCATTTCCACTTGTGAAAACTCAATTTGACTTGAAAATGAAGGTGACGAAGACATTGATAAAATAGAAGAGGAAGAGGAGGGAGAAGAAGAAAAAGAGTTTTGCAGAGTCGACGAATATGAGTTTCGCAACGGAGCACTCAATAAATTGCTATCACTTCGATCAACAGCAGCAGGAAGTCTGGTGTTACAGAGTTTCAATGCTTCCTCGACTGAAATGCTTCGTGGAAGAAAAGGATTCGAATGCTCCACCATCACAAAGCCAAGCTGAACAGGCGGAACAATAATTGGTACGTGCTTGCGCCTTGTCACATTCAGAAGCAATCTCCATTGCTTTGATGGTAAAGTCGGAGTGCTATTTGGAGAAGCGGTGGTTGAAGCATTTTGAGTCAACGTCTGAGATGCAGAGGAAGAAGCGGAAGCTGATTTTTCTTGGGGCTCTGTGGATTCTTCAATCCATTTCAAATGTATCTTCACATTGATTCCTTCGTTCAGTCCGCCAACATCTGAATCATTCCATATTCTCCGAGTGTTGCTTGATTGCTGCAAAGCCTTTTTATTTTTCTTTGCTGAGCTTCCGAAGTCTTCATTCGAATCACTCGAATTGATTGGTAGGTGATAGCGATGGCCCAACCAGTTCCAGCGCTTAATCATATACTGCACATCTTCCTCACATCGCCTTCTCCGCTCTTCAAACTGAGACGAGCAGCCACCTGGAATGCAGGCACACCCAGCATGCGTGAACACAACCATCGTGTTGGTACGCAGAATCCTCCCACCAAGAAGGAGAAGGAGAAGTGAAATGTGGTCGAGGAATAAGTTGTTGGCTATTTGAGTTGAAATGTGCAGAGCGGAAAGAAGCTGAGGTTTTGAGATGATTGTTGGTTGTGGAAGGAGAATAGATGAAGAAGACATTGGTGATAATGAACTTGTTGTGGAGGAGGAGGATGGAGAAGAAGAAATAGAAGCATCATCAGCAGAACATTGTGTTGATTGCAAATTCAGTTTTGATGTTGAAGAAGTGGCTGAAGATGTGACATTTCCTCGATTTTGTGGTTGAAAGTTCGCCATTCTGTTCATCAGAAGGCGCCAGTGAGTTCCCATTAATTCAGAGACATAAAGAACAAGATGAAACGGGCCATTTGATCTTTCTCCTTCAAGAAGAGTGCGCTTATCAGACTCAGTTACAATATCGCGATGAACAAGTGGTTTCCACCCTGTTGATTCCTTTTCTTGCTCTGCTGCTTGCTTCATTTCAATTTGTCTTTTAATGAAATCCGTGAATGGAATTGGCAATTCGATAAATAATCGTTTACAAGCATCTCGAATTTCAGAGAGCCATTTGCTCGCAGAAGTGTTTTCTGTGAAGATTGTGGAATCCTCAGAGTTCAAAGAGAGAGAAAAAATTGGATCATCTGGTCGTAAAAGGGATTCTTTTGGCACAGTTGCTTCAACAACACGAATAACAACGTCCCTGAGAATTATGCGGTAAACGCTAACATGTTGTGAAATCTTGAAAGAAACATGAGTTTCATCTGAATTGAAAACGCCATTTGATAAACTTGTTTCGTAACTTGGAATGGGTGCAAAGTACCGCTCCCAATTTTCAGCACTTGTTCCTAATGATGAACTTGCAATCCAGTCAGAAGGTATTCCAAGAAGAGAAGCAATTGTAAGTGATTTTCCGCATTGAGGAGTTCCTAAAACAAATATATTGATTCCAGCTATTCCCATTTCTGAGAATTCCTTTACAAGCTTATCCTGCGCCATTGTATTTATTTCACCTTATATTTCACAGTTTAAACAAAAATAAGTTCAAAATTAACGAAACAATTCATTAAAACGAAAATACTTTGTTCGGTCGAATTAATTCGATAAACATTTGCTAATTGAGAATCTTGTGTGATAATACACCAGTCTTTATCAGCATTCTCTGAATTTTC
Source organism: Monocercomonoides exilis (assembly GCF_001643675.1). Classification (NCBI taxonomy): domain Eukaryota; phylum Preaxostyla; order Oxymonadida; family Polymastigidae; genus Monocercomonoides; species Monocercomonoides exilis. The sequence continues at coordinate 767,912 of NW_027150550.1, forward strand.
ATTTTCTTCCATCTATTTTCAGAGAAATCAAAAATTTACTAAGTCAGAAAAAGATAATGCCCATATCAAAAATATGAAAATTCAAAAAACAAATTATTCAATTATATTGAACATATTAAAACTTGAAAAAGAATATGTTTTTGAGAACAAGAAAAAATAAAAAATTGATAAAGGGCACTGAAATAAAAAAATATTTCAGGTATTCTTGAGTTTTCATGAGTTTATTTGTTTTTATCTTTAATGTTTCGGAGAAATTAATAAAATGAAATTTGATTTTGATGGGTGCAAATGCTTTTTAGAAAAGAAATATTTCATGATGTCATTTTTTTAATTACTTTATCTTTTCCTAAATATTATACAATATAAAATGGAAAATAGAAGAACCACATAGTCACACTTCCATATCTGACATATATGCGAACAATGAAATCGTATGGACGTTTTTCTCAATTGAAGTCTGCTCCTGAAGAAAAATCGACAAAACTTTCGCGCAACTCAACAATATTACCATCAAACTCGAAAGACAATGCTTCAAATAACGAAAAAGTTGATCCTCGCCTTTCACCGAGATTTCATAGATTTACAAGAACAAGAGTTTGCACAATTTTGCTGAATTACAAATAACAATATTTTTTTAATATTCTTAAACAACAATTTCCAAAGACACTAAGAACAATTTCCAGAATCAACATATCACTGTCCGAGAGACTTTCATTTTTATTTTTTGTTCTATTTATGTGTGCAACGGAGTGGATATTTCTTTGTCGACCAAGTTGGCTCCCGATAGTTTACGTTCTAGTCATGATTCCAGTATGAGCATCGCTTTTTACTTTCAATTTTGTAATGTTGTTATTTTAATATCATCAATTCGTTCACGCTTGGCTTTCTGAACATTTGTCAATAAAAAATATATTTCAAATTTATTTTTCAGTTAGTCTTAGGAAGGATATTCTATTATCATCATAGAAAAGTGTGCAACATTTTGTTTATAAACAGAAACTTAATTCATTTTATTCGACAAACCAAACTTCATTTGAAAATTTGCAATTAACATTAAAATAGGCACATTTTTATCTTTTGGATTATTGCTACTTCGGAAATGGAGTTCTGGTTTTCTTTTTATTCGTATTTCCGACATCCAGACTGCTTTGGGAATGTTGCTTTTTATCCGCATCTGGCCCTCTTCTTTCGGCCATTATAACTTGGAGAAATTCGCTGGTGTTCCATTCTTTTGACAAAATGATCTCTGGTTTGACATTCACATACCTTTTTTAAATATTAATATTTATCAACCATTTATTTTTCCTTATTTAATGAATGATTTATGCCTTTTTTTAATTGTCATTCAAATTTTTTTGAACAGTTTGCCTTCACTTCTTCCCTCCGCTTGTTGTCTACTCACTCCGCTGGATCAACAAAGACTATGCTTCCATTACTCAGCCATTCACCCCATTCACTTCAGAAAACCAGCCTTTAACAGCTTCTTCCCTCCGCTCCGTCCTCTTTTATTCATTTAAGCATTCACCCCCGCTGCCAATGGAGTCTTCTTGCACATCGCCGCTTCCTTTCTCCATCTCTCTGCGTGGCTTCTTTCTCCACCTCCTCCTCTATTTTGTGTGGCAGATCTCTTATTACGTGAAGGTGATGCTGATCGATGCCAGATACCTCGAACAGCACCAGGAGTTCGTCTTTTCTGAGCGCAAACTCACAAACAGACTGAAAACAGGCTCTTTCTTGTACAAACTGTACTTTGAGTGGTCGCATTCACGCTGGGTGAAGGGAACGTGGTACACATGTTTGATTCAGTTATTGCTTTTCTTATCAAGTTAAATATTGTTTCTTTCGTTGAAACAACTTTTCTTTCTTTCCTTCACATTTTTCTTCAATTTTGGCCTTTTTTATTCAAAACATTTTATCCTTTCATCTGTTAGTGTGCCAATTTGTGTTCACTTTTCTAACAACACTGCCTGGAATTCTGATGTTCCAGTCTTTCTTCTTCCACACGCTTGCTATTTTGTTTGGGTTGGCTGTGGCAACTTGGAATGGCGCAAACTTTTACATTGCAAGGATCATCAAGGCAAAAGCAGACAAGCCGGCTTCATCGTCTTCTTCCACTGCAGCAACGTCTAGTTCACTGCCTTCGTCTTCCTCTTCAACATCTTCCTCCTCAGCAACAACTTCGCAACCGACAGCTCTTCTTTCTTCTGCTTCTGTATCGACTGCTCATCCCATTCAGAGCAGAACAGATTCGAGTGCTGAAAGAGCAGCTTCAATGGACGCATCAACAGACACATCCGACTTGGAGCTTCTATCTTCTCCTTCTTCCTCTCTTTCTCTTTCTTCCCCTTCACCTTCTCTTTCTCCTTCTCATGACACATCCAACCTTTACGTCACATTCACTGCTGCTGATCATCCGCCATATTTGATGCCTTACCCTTTGTCTTCACTTCCCTTTGTGGGCAACAGCCTTTCGCCTGGTCTTGATGTGTTCCCAGCTGGTAGCACGGGGCAAGGAGAAGGCATGAGTGGATTAGCCAGATCGCAATACTACTTCTCTGCATATAGCGAAGATGACACAGACAGAAGCGATGGGTTCAGTGACAATGAAGACACAGAGGCTACCAGAGACACAGAAACTGGATCAGAATTTGAGGAAGAGGAGCAGAAGACTGAACAAGATAAAAGCGAAGGAGAAATGAACACACAAAATGAATAATTTTATTCAATGTTAACAAAGTCAATTATGTTTTTATATTCACATACATTTTTTTGGCTGTTTGTTTGATTGTCAGTTTTTGATTTTTATTTGTTCTTATTTTTAATTTTCCTCTGTTAAAAATGTATCATGAGTTCTTGAAAACAGAAATTTGAGCATTTATTTATTTTTTTAAATATAAAATTGATAAAAATAAAAGAAGGCAAATTCTTTTTTAAAAAAAGAAATGAGAATTATTTTGTATCGTAAAAAGAGCAACATTGAAAACAAAATGAATTGAAATTGCGATTGCCTTATTATTTTATTTTTTTTTTTTTCCTTTCAGGTTTATAGCATTTCATAAAGTCATTCACAGAAATGCCCTCAACAAAAAACAATTACAGAAGATGAAATCAGAAAGAAATACTCCTCCATAATAGTTCAACAGAAGAATTTATAACAAAATAAAAATGCTTAATCCCCAAATACAGGCAAACTAAAAAACAAATGAAAATTTTTTCTCAACGTGTAAAAATTATTCATAAGCAGCCTTCTCAAATAAACAGCACTTGCATACTTAGCTGATATCCTTGTAACAAAGTTACAAGGAATTTATATGAAATTATTTATTCTCTGCTTTTTCTTTCGCTTCCTGCTCTTTTGTATCCACAACTGTCCCAATCGGCCCGTCTGTCCCCGGTTCATTCAGCACAAACGAGAAAGATGCAAATTCCGGATTCCTCCGCTTCCACTCCTTCTCCGCCTGCACAATCACCCTCTTCTGCCTAATCGACGCGATCTCCGACTCCTTGCAGAAGAGCGGGCAGCCCATGTCTGCAAAGTGCTGGTACGGATTCGGCAGCGGGCAAGCCTGCCCACACACATAGCAAAAACACACACGACACTCACACATCAGCCGGTTGCAGCCAGCCTTGTTGACTGCAGGCTTCTTGCAGTTCGGACAGCTCGGCTTCGCCACAAACGAGCGGAACTTGTTCTCCACTGCCTGGAAGAGCGAGCGCCTGGCCCAGTCATCCATCTCCTTGCAGTGGAGCGGCAGATGGCTGTCCTTTCGGCACTTCAGACAGGACACACGCCGGCACGACGGATGAGCACAGCGCATCTCAATTCTCGACTCGTCGTCCACTTCGCACATGTAGTTGCAGAACGGACACTGCACAAGATTCGCTATTCCTGCCGCTCGCAGCTCGGCAGCCTGACGCAGCTGGCTCAGCGTCTCTACTTCGCTGCGAGGAAGGATCTCGCTGTAGAAATAGTCAGGGTATGTCCCACGGCACCGGATGAGGAGGCAGCTGTTGGAGGCAGGCAGGGAGGATGGTAAGGCGCTTGAAGACGAAGGGGTAGAAGAGGAAGAAGGAACAGAAGAGGAAGAAGGCACAGACGAAGAAGAAGCCCGTGCCTCGTCGTGCTCATTAGTCTGTGAAGTGATTGTGCGCACTGCCACTCTTGTCTCCTCGTCCTCTTCGCACTCCTCGTCCTTCGTTTCCTCTTCTTTGTCCACCCAGCACGAGCACCGCACGTCGCATGCCCCGCGGCGCAGGGCTATCCGGGCGCGCTTGATGGCACAGAACGGACAGCCGAGATGCGAGTGGCGGTGGCAGAGGAGCATCTCTTCAGCATCCAGCTCGCTGTGGCAGCGAACACAGCATAGAGGATAATCAGATAGAATGCACATCGAGGAAGAAGAGGAAGAAGAAGATGAGCTTGAAGAAGAAGAAGAAGAAGAAGAAGAAGAGGAAGAAGAAGGAATGGTTTGCTCCGCATCTGTTGAAGAATGTTGGGCTTCATCATCTTTTTCTTTGTCTTCCTTTGGAGCCAAATCTTCTTCAATTGCACTTATTTCCTTTTCAACGCTTTCTGTTTCTTCTTTTTTGTCTTCTTTCCCATCTTTTGAAAGCTCTGTTGTTGTTGAATCTTTATTAGTTGTTGTATCATCTACCAACTGAACAGCCAGCAACTTTTGCTTTCGCTTCGTAAGGGCTTCAAGAATGGAATTGTTTATGTCAATTTGTCTCAGAACATATTTCATTTCTTCACCAAAAATCGGATCGGCAGCGACCTCGTTTTCGCTTGGTGGTTGATCATTGCGTGGAAGAGGAAGAATTGGAGAAGAATCTGCTTTTAGAGTCACTTTATCCAAGAAAAAAATCAAATTATCATCAAAATATTGCCATGTAGGATAAAGATGAAATTTGAATTGTTGCAATGACTTCATTAAAAATGGAATTGGAATTCGCGGATAAATTGTAGAAATGAATCTTAAACATAACTGTTTGTATGATGGTTGGACATCTTCATCATAATTTGAAAAGTCCCTACTTGGTGGTGCTTCTTTTGGAGCTTCAAATACTTCTCGCGGATATTCTCCATTCATTTCTATTATGCGTTCGATAAGTTCATCGGCTCTTTGAGGACGTGGTTTTTGCTTTTTCAATTCTTCGATAACAAACGATGTCGATACATCCCCAAAAATAGAGCAAACAGTTTCTACATCTTTTTCCAGTTGTTGATCGTAATCTTCATTTGCTGGATTTTCTTCCTCATAAGTACCTAGAGACGCCATAATCGCTTGTTGAAGCATTTCTTCTTCTTCTTTGTCAATATCGCTTTGCGACTTTTTTTGAAGTTGCGCTGGAATGCCAGGTTTAAAAGTATGCAATGGAAGAGCGTTATCATGATTTGGAATCTGAGGTAATGGATCATTTTGAGTTGTTTTGGAATGAATGTTTGGAGATAAATCATCTTTTAAATCAATCAAATCAGTTCCACTATCTGTAAACTCCTCTTCCATCTCGTCTTCATCATCAATATCAATATTTAGACTCATTTATATCGAAAATATTCTCCAAGTATCACTAAAAAATATAATATGGTTACTAGAATTTTGCAACTGTGAACGTTTCCATAAAAGAAACGCCTTGAATAAATTAATAAGAAACAATAACAAAATGAATCTAAAATGATTTGATCGTTAATATAATATTTTTTTCAAATGTCTGTCACTTCTTCTTCTGTTTTATCGACAGCGCATTTGTTGAAGTTGTCAACAAATGCTTTATTCCAACCAAATTTAGTTTCCAATATATTCGCCCCCAACGAAACCTTGTTTGCGTTCTTTGATTTTATTATTATTGTGAAAGACTTTTAATTACTTTTAATTGAAATCTAACAAAATATTTTTAACTAATTTACATAAAGAGGAAACTTTCTAATAAAAAATAAAATTGAAGCCGATTATTCAGACGTTGTTGCTCCAGAACAGAATGAAAAAGCTCAGCAAACTTCGACTTCAATTGTGCTTGCCAGGTATTTCATCGTATTTGTTTCATGTAATTTTACAAAAATAAACCGTTTTCTATTTTTTTAATTTTAATTCTGTTTTTCATTTTGAAGTTCAACTACATCTTCTCAATCAGCTGCTGATCATTCTCATCATTTTGATTCAAAAACTGCAATAGCCATAAGAGCAGCAACAAAATCACTTTCATCTTCAAAAGTGGATCCACCTGTATTTCATCCTCATTGGAAACTTATCAGAGTTTTATCTGGCCATGATGGATGGGTTAGAACAGTAGCTGTTGAGCCAAACAATGAATGGTTTGCAACAGGATCAAACGATCGAGCAATAAAGATTTGGTCCATGACAACTGGAGTGCTGAAATTAACACTAGCGAATCATATATCAGCGGTAACAGGATTAGAAGTGTCAAGCCGTCATCCATATTTATTTTCTTGTGGAGAGGATAAAAAGGTTTTATGCTGGGATCTTGAGCAAAACAAAGTTGTGCGACATTACCATGGCCATCACAGCGGAGTGTTTTGTTTGAGTGTTCATCCATCTCTCGATTTGCTTGTTACCGGAGGAAGGGATTCAGCAGCACGTGTGTGGGATATAAGAACGAAAATGGAAGTTCTTCAACTTTCTGGTCATTCAAACACAGTGATGTCGCTAATCACACAGAATGCGTATGCGTACGAACTTGTTTTGAAAAACTTATTGAAAGAAAAATAAGTTTTAAGGGAAAGTTACAAAGAAGAGAACTCTTTTATTTATATTTGTGTTTTTTTTTTTTTTTTTTTTTTTTTTTTTTTTTTTTTTTTGAAAATGGTTATTTTTTGAAAATTCATTCTATTGTGAAATTAATGCAATTTTAAAATTTCATTTGCTTTTATTTATATTATCACCACAAAAATTTATTTCAGATCGCCTCATGTTATCACAGGTGGAGCAGATTCAACAATTCGTCTCTGGGATTTGAGAAAGGCAGAACGCCCACTTGACCAACTGACATATCACAAGAAATCTGTAAGGTTTCTGTCTTGATTTATTGCCTAATTTTTATTCTTTCTTAACATTTTCAAAATTATATGCATATTTTCATTCTTATAACCATTTTTATCTTCTGTTTTCAATGATATGATAAAATGCTTGCAACAAAATATTTGATGATTTCCAGAGCCTTGTGCCGTCATCCATATCAATTCACGTTTGTTTCTGGCGGACAAGACAATGTGAAGAAGTATTCATTTGAAGGTCCAACGTTCCTCGGAAATTTGGACAATGCAGGAACAAGAATTAACAGTCTGTCGATTAATCCAGAACTGGAATCTATCACTTCAGCATCGCCTTCATCTGACTCGCTTTCTTCTGATTCTTCTTCTTCTTCTTCTTCTTCTTTGGAATTATCGTTAAAATCTTCTTCTGCATCAACTGTGGTGAGTGGAGGTGTACTCGCTGGTGGATGTTCTGATGGATCTGTCGCCTTTTGGGATTGGAGAACTGGCTATCTCTTTCAGAAGATTCGTCCACCTGTTCAAGTTGGTTCATTGGAAAGTGAGGTTTGTAACATTAAGCAAAAATACATTGATATATTTTTATATACTTAAACGATTCTCTATGATTTTATTTTTATGATTTTTGATTTTTCACATTGCATCTTTCATATGCATAAACTTCCGCTCATTCATATATCTGCGTTTCAATTTTTTTATCTGAATATATCCAACATTTGCGAATGAATTTTGCAGTATGGCGTTGAATGTGTCACTTTTGATAAGTCAGGAACAAGATTAATTACTACCAATGATGATAAGACAATTAAGATCTTTGGAGAAGACCCTGATTCCAGCCCTGCTACTGATCCTATCACATGGACTCCTTCAAAGCCAAAATGATTGTTTTTTTCTAATCTTTTTTTCTTATTCTTATTCTTCTTATTCAAATTTGCTTTTTGATAGAATTCCTTTGGAGAAATGCTCATTTCACTTTTCTTTCACCTCATGTCAAAAAATTGAGATGCCAACAAAGCATCACACAAAAAATGAATATTGTTTTTGTTTGTAACAGGCATTTTTTTAAAATTTTTCACCGAAAAAAGCAAAATAATTAGAATACAAACAACTCAATAAGTTAATACTTAATTGAAGACTCGGGTATCAAAAAGTCAAATAAAAAGGTTATCAATAGCAACACTATCATTTCGAGCCTGCAATCATTTCTGATTCGATATCTTTTAGCCTCATAAGATTTGCAATTGAATCCGAAAAGCAGCTGTTTATTTTGAGTGTGGAGATGCCCAAAGCATTGTGAAGGACAAAGAAGTCTGTAACAATCGAATGGAGTGAAGAAGAAGGGGAACGCGGTTTTGATTCGGGCGAATCTTTGTCCGATGCTTGGATAACAACAGAATGCGTAGTGCTTTGAGAAGAAGAAGAGGAGGAAGAAGAAGAATCTGAGTGAGTTACCAATAAAGTGAATGTCGCAGGTGCATTGATTGTCAAAGTCTGCAAGGATGAGCACAACTGCCTTAGAGCATCGTTATCTAATGGCTGAAGAAGAATTCCAAAAAGAAGGGCCGTATAAGACGACAGAACGCGTTCCTCTTCTCCAATTTCTTTTCCCTCAGGGCACAATGCAATTGAAGCCAACAACATTAAAAATGGATATGGCATGTGCAAATATGTTTCTTGGTCATCATCATCAGTTGAACTGTTCTTTTTTCCTTTCTTGTAACCAGAATCGACATCACCATTCCCAAAATATGCCATCAGTTTTCTCAAATAATCTGAAATAGTTGCAATATTTATCAGAGCTGCAACAATGCTAATGCGAATATCAAATGATTGTGATAATTGAGAGCTTTGTTCTTTTTCTGTATTTGAATGCATTTTATCTTGTTGAGAAGATCCCCAAAAAGATGAATCCGAAGTTAGACGCAAATGTGGAAGAGGAGATACAGGTGACAAATAATAAATGAAAAGCAAAAGAAGTAATGAAGGCTGTGCATTTGCTGTATCCATTATTTTTCCTGATTTACCGTAAGGAATAAGTTCAGAATTGCAAATGGACAATTTATTGAAATACTGTAATTCTTTATTAAGAAGTGAATTTAGAGTTTTAGTGCCTTCTGAACTTTGACTCGAGAAAATGTGGATTAATGTTTGTTCATTCAATGAATGAGTCATGTTTACAAGCAAGCGCACTCCACACAAAACTGAGCTTAATGGAATAAAAGGAGTTTTTCCAGCCTTTCCGAATGAGCGCGAATCTGAAAGAACATTTTCATGTTCTTCCTTTGCTTTTGAATTGAGAACAGAGAAATTGAACGATTTCACTTTATCTTCTTTTTCACTCAATTTTTCATCTTCCTCGATTCGCATTCTTTTTTTTGATCGAGACTTTGCTGTATCGGATGCTAATGGAAGCTGTTTAACTTCAACAATATCTGGACTTATGGATTCTGTGCTTGAACATGATTGTGACTGGCTTTCATTTTCTGTCATTTCTTCAATCAAAATACTTGATTTTTGTTTTTTCGTTTCAGAATTTCGCGATTCATCATTTATAGAAGAATGAAAACGGATAAGTGACTTTTGAATAACAGCGGCTGAAAGAAGAAGAGATTCAACAAACGACGCACACGCAATCCATTTCCCAAGCTCAGTCTGATTAAAAGCTGTTGATGAACCACTGCTATGCAATTTGCTAAAAGAACTTTGATTTTTGTCAGGAGAACTCAGAGAATCTGAAGCATGCAAGATCCTACGCGCGTGAGAAGATAACATCAATTCGCAAACTTCAAACAGCATTTCAACCACAGAAAGATTTGACTGCTTAATAAAAGGAATCGAGCCTAATCCATAAATAGTTCGATATAAAGTCTGATTACTTCGTCTGTTGTATGCTGATAGCGAAAGCTGAAGCCAGTTCGAAGAAGAAAACGAAATGAATTGCTCTGACTCCACAACGATAGTTGCATTGCTCAGTAAAGGATTTAGTAGAAATGACATATATTCAATAATGTTTTTGTGGACATGTGGCTCAATTAAAGCAGTGCCTGCTTCTGTTCTCTGAAGATCCGTCGAGTCGCTTTCGACTGCTCCATCATCTGGTGCCATCAAGCTCAAAAGGCGGAAGTCCGGCCTATCCAATCTCTGAGTGTATTCATACTGTGTTTGCGATTGCTCATCGATTCCAGTTGATGGCATTAATTGCTGCTTCTTTTCTGAAACGACTGAAAGTGTTTGACAGCAAAGCAAAAATAAAGCAGAAAAGCCAGAAATGTCGCGTTCATCATGTGAAATGTGCTGTTCGGACTGATTTTTACTCTTTTTCGGATTCTTTGTCTGTTTTATTGTTAGCTCCTGCTTTTGATGTAACACAGAAAATGATTTAGATTGAATCATCGGTCGTTTTTGTTCGGCTTTCTCTTTTTCTACCAGCAAAGAGACAAATGAGTTGAATGAAGTGGGAAACAGTGAAGAGAATGGAAGAGAATGAGATGGATTTGAAGTGATGGTGCGAATTGTCGGTTGTGAAGTGTTTAAAATGGAAGAAAGACGCTCAAAAGAAAGAAATGGGGTCGGTTTGGTTGAAGTGGTGACATGTTTTGGTGATGCTTCCAAAGATACAGCATCTTCGATGTGAATTTGAGAGACTAATGGATTGCAGAGGAGACGAAGAAGTGCATCAACGATGTCGAATGAAGGTGGAACAGGTGAAGATGGTGGAGATCCAAAAGAAAGTACAGACGATGATTGTGCAGACGGGAAAAGAAGATATACAAACATGCTGTCCTGAGCTATAAAGAGAATGATCATCAAAGAAATTGCAAGAATTTCTCCGTCAATCTTGTTGCTCGGCTGCTTTTGTTGAACGCTGTCATCTTCTTTTTCTTTCTTGTTTTCCAATTGTATCGTACTGTTATTCATACAGTTTCTCTCTTCTTCCCAGCAATCCCACAGTCTTCGAATAATATTAATCGTTTCTGTAAGCATTTTTCTTCCTTTGAGCGCTGAATGATTATCGCTGCACAATAAAAATGACAGCAGATTTTTCCAACAGTTCCGCAGATGAGATTGAGAAAAAGAAGAAAATTTAAATGAATATGAAAATGAGGAGTCGAAAGAAAATGGTGATGAGGCTGGTGAAGGTTTTGGTGAATTCAGTCCAAAAGATGAGTTCGATTCAGATGAATCGGAAGATGATGATGCACTCGAAGAACTATCACTTTCTGTAAATGATGATGAAATAGAATCGATAATAAATGTTATGTCCTCTGCTGCCACTGTTGATGCACCTGATTGCTCTAGTGAATATCTCGAAGGCACCATCACTTTCCCTTCAAGCGCAGATGCATTAGCAGCTTTTTGCCTTCCTCTTTTCTTAGGCCCTTCAAGATTTGATGATTTCTTTTTGTTATTCTGTCCACTTTCTGCTGAAGCACTTTCAGTTTTGGTGCTTTCTTGTTCAAGTTGTGTTGCTGAAAAATCATTCGAGTCAATGTTTAATTCGGCGTATCTATGCCAAACAGGAACACCTTCGCGGCTGCGTTTCACAGGTATTTTCTGCAAATTTTCATTTCTATTTTGCTCTAAACCAAACTTAGCGAATGATTGATCGCTGCGAAATCGTGTCTTTTCAGTTCGTTTGAATGCATTTGACGAGCATGGTTCAAACAGATCTCCTTTTTTATCATCATTTTTGTTTTTTGACTGTTTTTGATTCGCTGAGAAAGGAGAAGAAATGTCTCTATTTGCAAAAATTGGAGGCAGAACTAAATCACCAATTGGATCAAATTCGAATGAAATATTTCTTACAGAATCATCCTCTGAAGACAAAGCTTGGCTCGTATCTGGCCCATAAGTAGCCGTAGTGGAGTCGGCATTTTCACTTTCTTCAGTCTGATTGCCATCGCTTCCAAATGAAAATAAATCAATTTCTTTCTTTGAATCACTTTTTGAAGAAGATTGCTGAACTAATTCCTTTTCTGCTTTTCCTTTTATCACATGTTTTTTCGATGATTTTTTGTAGGGCTCAGATGATTCATCTGTGGAATCTGAAATTGATGAAGACGAAAACAATCTATCAAGCTTTGTTATTTTATTTGTTGATGACTTTCTTTTAGGTGAAATCGATTGCTCATCTTTATCACACATTTGCTTTGAATTAGACTTTGTAATTTTGCTTGGTCGTGTAGGCTTTACCAAAATCTCAGTATTGAAAGATGTATCCAATATTGTTGGAGTGAACGTAAAGTCATCGGCAAGACTGTTACTGAGTTTTGCTTTACTTTTAACTTCCAAACTTGCGTTCGTTCTTGCTTCTTCCAACTCTTCGCGAATCTTTTCCCTGCTACTTCCATTTTGAGATTTCGTTTCTTTTTTTGACATTGTTTTTGGAAAAGTAAATGCAGAAGCCGAGTTCTATATTAATGAATTTGAAATGTATGTTTTATAATTTTCTGATTGTTCTATTTTTCAATTTGCCTCTTCTTTTCAGAAAAGCGAAGAATTTGATTTGAGTTCTGGTATTATTTTGTTGCGGGTATATTTTGATCTTGGGATATGAGCGAAGGTTTTTCTGAGTTTAACTAACATTTACACCTGTTTAAAATTTTATGATTGCAACCACTTTTCTTTAGGGGACTCTCCATTTGAGATATTTGACTATTCTAACAGTACAGAATTAGAAAAACTTGTTGCATCTCTTGAAGATCAACTATCTTTTTTAAAACTTGCTCATGGATGGGGTCAGACAACTTCGCTGGGAGTTCACTTAAAGACTATTGATTCTTATTTTGGAAAAATTGAATTTCGTTATATTCACAACCACGATTTCCCTCACATTATTCATGGTCTGTCAAACTGTAGCGCTCAACAAAACAAATTATCAAATTGCATTTTTATTATAAAATCTTTTAACTTGATTTTTTAGATGGAATTCCGTCTCCTCTTTTGTGTATTTCAGACAATATTCGGATGGATGATGTTTCATTTATTGAAAAATGGTACGGCGTCAAGGATTACATAGTTGCAAGGGCAAATGCTTCATATACTTCATCACTAGAAAGTCATGTGTTATTGGGAGCTATTGCTGTTGCTCTTCGGAATATTGATTGGTTTTTAAATAAATATTAATTATAATTGATTTGTTTTGTTTTTGCAGTTGCATTCCTGTATTTGTTTCATTACTACTAGATTCATCTGCGTGCACGTTTTATACAGCTTCTGATTCTCAATCCCCACCCCAGTTATCCGATTTAACGAAAGGCCTAAACAGTGCAATGGTCTTAGGAGTCTGTTCCGATGCGCATGGGATTCATGTCCAATTTCAAAGTGACAGAATTTCAATTCCTCATCATCCTCATCAAGACTCTCCATTTTCATATCAACCACAAACAACGTCTTCTGCTGATTTGTCAGCAAAATCTAAATCGACAATGCTTCGCTCATTTTTCCCATTTCACATGAATTCTCCAAAATGCTTCACATTTTTACAGCTTTGTGAAACTTTTCTTTCGCGAATTCCTCTTTCTTTTCCGACAATTCATTATCCTGACTCATTCTATCAAACGCCTCAATTTAACGACATGAAACAGTCCACGCAACATTTTTCTCAGAGCAACGCCTGTTGCGATGCAAATCAGCAGCAGCTCACATTCTATCAGTCATTGGCGTGTGTGCCGCAGCCTTGTGCCCATCCGCTCTTCCCCTTTACCACCGCATCCATCCGTCATGTCTTTGTTCGGAAGAGAGATGCATTTGGCCTTGTGGAAAAACGGATGGGGCTTATTTCACGCACAATCAATGAAAGAATTGCCGAGCTTCGTGTTTTAGTTGAAAAACGAATCAAAGAAACAAAGCAAAGCATTACAACTCTTGCCAAAAAGGAAGGCATTGATCCACTTGATTTTCTATTGTCATCTTTCTTGACTGAAGATTTGTCTGTTTCATCTCACTCATCTTCCTACTCAAGTTCACATCCTCTTCACATGACCACACTCCATTCGCTTTGCGAGTCTTCAGAACTCACCCCACTTTCGTACCCACAGCTCGTCAACTTCCTCAAAACAACAGCTGCTTCTTCGGCAGCAGACGAGGCAGTGTGGGCTTTTTATAACAAGAATCTTGTTCGTGGGTCAGGGAACGGGATTTTCCGGTTGGAAGTTCCATTGCCTCGAGCGGAGGATGCTGATGCGATGATGAATCGGATAGAGAAAATGCACGAAAAAACAGCTGCTGCTGCAGATGATGATGATGGCACGAGAGATGATGAGGCAGAGAAAGAAAAGCAAAAATTGGAGGCTATTGAAGAGCTGGAAAGAAAGAAGACGCGAAAGTATTTGGTCGCAGTGAAAGAATGGGAAGATTGTGCTAAAGCTAATCTGTCTCGAAAAAGGCGCATTACAAATTGGAAGATGCAGGACGACATTGCACGGAAAATTGAAAAAGAGAAGCAAGAAAAATCAAAAGCACAAAAAGGAGGGCAAACAGGAAAGAATTCATCAGATAATGACGAAGAGGGACATAGCTTGACACCTTCTTCTGTTTCTCAATCACCTTTCCCTTCACCTTCGACTTCTCCTTCTCCATCTCCTTCAAATGCTTCCTCACCCTCTTTGCAGTCATCGCCTCCAACTTATTCTTCTGATTTGTCTTCAATCAAAAAAGCGTTAACAGAAGCAGAATCAGCTTCTACGAACAATCAATCAGCTGAGCCATCTGCTGAACTCCTCCGCCTCCAACAGCAATACAAGTCTCTCTTGTCTTTGCAGTCCATTCTCGTTCTGCTGACTCCAATGCCCTCTTCTTCTGAGTACACACGCACACCTGCAGGCAGATTTGACATCAAATGGGGATTCGCTGGAACTGATGATCCAGTTAAAGGATTTGAGATTGACGTTCTGATGGAGAACATCGCTTTGGCAGACTGCTGCCACGAGGAGCTGCGAACCGACTGCGGAAAGGCGATGCTGGGCCTTATTGACCTGTCGGAAAACGAGAAAGAAGAAGAAAGAAAGAGCGAACGCCAGTCTGATAAGCTACGCAATGATGACTTCTCAACTGTTCTATTGAAAGATTTGTCTGGCGAGGTCACCAGCAAAGCAGAGGGCGGCCAAACAACCACAGACTCCACAAAACAAGAAGAGGAAGACGACCAAAGTGAGAGCTCTTCGCTCTGTTCTGACGATGTGTCTCCGCTGTCTCTTCTGTTGAATCCACCTTCGACACATCCTTCCATTTGGAGGCTGCGCTGCTACAAGCCAGATATGAGCGTGACAATTCTTGGGACGAAGACAAAGGAATTCCTCAGTCTGTGTGCCATGTGCATGTTGCTTGACTCGATACAGCCAGCGTACACAGCGTCGTATGCAGGGCAGGCAGGGAAAGTGCACGGAAAGGTGATGAAAGGTTTCGAAGAGACGATCTCACAGATTGACTTGAATTCAGCGTTTAAGCTGCTGTTTGCGTGGCCTCAGGAGAACAAGCAAGTAGAGAGTGGAGAAGAAGACCCGGAATATCATCACAGTGAAATAGAAGACGCTGCTAGCGATGAAGATGAAGATGACCGAGATGAAAGATATGAAAGGGATGAGTCATCGAAAACAGAAGATTCCGACAGAAAGGAATCCGAAGAGAAAGAAGATAGCATAAAGGAGTCTGGGTCAGATAATGAAGACAGCGAAAATGAAAGTAAATCTGCATCATCGGGAAAAGATTCTCATAAAGAAGAAGAGAAAAGGGGAAGAGGCGTGAAAGATGCAGCGCAATCAGGCAAAGATTCAGTCAATTCCTCTCCAACAGATCGATCAACAAAGGCAGCATCACCAACACTGCGCTCATCCAAAACACCTCCTTCTCCATCCTCCACAAAAGCATCATCTTCGACTTCCCCGCAAAAACCAGAAAAATCATTCAACACACACACAGACCAGTTCTTTAACGGATCCTCACCGTCGTGGTCGCTTCTCTCTCGCCTTGTGTCCTTCATGTCGTCGACGCCGAAGCAGGCGATGAGAGAGGAAGTTCTGTTGTATTCGTGGCAGGTGTTTGTCACTTCGTGCTACAGCAGCTGGAAGGAGATGGCTCCGCTGCCTTTTCTGCGCTCGTCGCTGCTGCTGGACTTCGACGGAAAAGCAGAAAAGGAGGAGAGGAAGAGGAGAGAGAAAGAGAATAAAGAGCTGCTCAAAGTATCCAGACAGAAAATACAAGAGTTTGAAGAGAAAGTGAAGAGAGAGAAAATGGAAGAGCGCACAAGACTGGATAAAGAGAGCGTTGAGGCGACAGCAGAATCTTCTTGTTTGAAGGAAAATTCTTCGACTGCTGGGACTGTTGCTTCGATTTCTTCAAAGTCAGAAAAAGAGCAGAAGAGCAATCAGCATAAATCGGTGCATGAAAGGAAAGAAGGGGTGCATTCGTTTGTTGATCACAGAGATTGCTTGATTCACCAGAAACTGGAAATGGTATGATGACTACTTGATGAAACACAAAGTGGAGAAAATGCAAATTTTATGATTTATGTTATTTATTTTGAATTTTTTTAGAATTTTTGCATTTTTTATAAATAATCATCAAATAACTTCAACTTTTGTCTTTCTTTAATATCAATCTTCTCTTATTGCACTTTCTAGCTGAACTATTGTATTTGTGAAAAGCGCCGCATGCAAAGAGCTGCTCTGGAAAAGGAGCGAATAACAGAGCGAAGGGAATTTCGTGAAGAGCAAAGAAGACAAGAAAGAGAGGAGAGGAGGAGGAAAAGGAAAGAAAAGAAGCGAAAAGAAATTGAAAAGAGGATGAGAGAAGAAGAAGAAGAGAAAGAAAGAGAAAGATTGGAGCACGAGAGAAAGCTGAAGGAAGAATTAAAAAAACTCTTCTCGTCAGACGAAAGTTTAAGCGAAGCCAAAAACGAAAACGACGAAAACGAGTCAACTGGCGCTGAAGACAATGAAATAGACAAACTGGCTGAATCATATTTGTCAAAACATCCAAAGAGGAACAAATTAACTTCAACTTCTCAAACAGAATCCTCAGACAGAAAAGAAAGCGCTTCACCAAAAAGCCAGAAATCCAAAGCATCAGATTTACCCGATGAGAGTGCGCATTCAACCAACAAGCAGCACACTCCTCGTCTGCATATGCAGAACATCCGCATCCATCGCCACACACTTCCTCCGCCTCGTCTGTCCCACCAGACATACAACTATGGCAGAAAAGCTCCGATTGTCGGCCTTCAGCTCATTGGCGGTGGGCAAATGTGGGAGCCAGAAATGTTTGTTGCCCCGCCTTCCGCAGATGACGAGAGAGAGGCAAACACCACTCAGCAGATGGCACACCAAATGCTGAAGTCAGACATCGAGGCATTTAAGGCAGCGAATGAAGAAGCAACACTGGAGGATTTTGTGAGATGGTTCTCACCCCGCGATTGGGTGATCGAAGTTGTTTGTTGATGAATAGGATTATAGAAATGAAAACATTTGGTTGATAATTAATTTGAAAAAAAATACACTTTTTTGCAAACTTTTTTATCCGTAACATTTTATTTAATATTTTTAAATTGATTTTTTTTTTCCAATTATCTTATTATTCTTTCAGGGTGGCGTTGAAATCCAGTGCCCTGTCGAGTACACACGCGAGTATTTGGGTTGCACCCCGCGTCTTTCGCACCGGATGACGTTCAATCCCGACTGCAACACGTGGATGGAGATGTGGGCCTCAACAACGCCCAAGCGCATTGTCGATCAGCAGCCGCTGTTCAACCCAACCAAGCAGGCCGAGGCGATTCTGGACTATTTGCTCTATATGAAGCCTTCAGAGCTGTTCGAGCAGCTTTCGCGCGTCTGGCTGAACTTGGCGTTTTCTGCGCTTTTCTATTCCACTCCTCTGAACGCATACCTTTCGCCGCCTTCTTTGGTGGTTGCGCTGCAAAAAATGAACGAAAATGGTGTGATGAGAATTTGACTATTTCGAAAGAGTAATTATTTTTCTTTTTTCTTTGAACGTTTTTTATTAAATAATTGTTTTGACTTATGCATTGACATTGATAAGTCTCTGACGGAAGCGCCAAAGTGCAAATGCCACCTCCTCTTAATCCTCTTCCTTATTTGTACAATTTGATGGATGCATTCAATCTGCAGTCGTGCATTCAGCAAACGCCAAAGTCCTATGGATCATCTCCCTCTGCATACGCCTCCTCTCCTCTGAGCTTCGTGACCAGACCTTCGTCGCTCATCAACATGATGCCCATCTCCGCCATTGCCAACAGCATCAACGTCTGCGAAAGCCAGGCCGCGATTTTGGACTCGTTTGCTGGAAAGTTCCGCTTCTGCCCGAGCATCGTGCTGCCGCTCATCCAGTCAGCTACCGTCGAGCTTGAGAGAGAAAAACAGAAGAAAGCAGCGCTGCTTGTGATGGGCGAAGGGGAGAACGCAGTCGTGGCAGAGCCGGAATTTGTGCTTGAGAACGGCAAGTGGAGCATTGGTGATCAGCTTGCACTTGTGTGGCCGAAGGAGTGGAAAGACGAGGCTGAAGATTGGAAGGCGAAGAAAGAGAGCATCCCAACTAAATACTCAATAGAAGGCACTCAACAACAACACAAGTTGTCCTCCTCTGAAACTTCTGGGTTTAACAATGTGCAAGCTTCATCGTCGTTCAATCAGAAAGTGGCTGAAGAAATGGATCTTTCTTCTTCGCTCTCCTTCTTCCCTTCCCTTCGTTCAGTGAGTGGCTCTTCAAAACAAGAGATTATTATCAGTGTTAACAAAGACTTGCACATTGAGACAGAAGAAGAAAAGTATGAAAAGGAAGAAAAAAAGAAGGAAAAACAGAAGGAAGCCCAAATGAAAAATGAAAGTGCAAAAATGGATGAAATTAAGCAAAATGAGAAATCAACTGATCTTTCAAATCATCCAGAAGAAAGCCAACCTGAACTGCCTGTTGCTCCTGCAGAAAGCAGTAAAAGCGTTCTAAAGGGAAAGAAAAAGCGAGCATTTATTATTGAAGATGACGATGGTGATGAAGATAAGGATATTCTTAACACTTCAAAAAAAATCGCTCAGTTATCCATATCTTCACCTGAACCTTCATCTTCTTCACTGTCCACTTCATCTTCGAATCAAATAACGTCAACACAACCTTCATATCCAATCCATGCATCTCAGCCGGATGCTTGCACTTTAAATGATGGTCTTTGCTTAACTGAGGATCTTCCTCACAGGCTTTATGCACTTATCACTGAAAACTTAATTGAAGTTCATACTGCAATTTCTCAAGGAGTTGTGTGAAAAAATATATTATTATGATTTTTATGTAAATGATTCTTCACTTCGATGTTTTTTCTTTTCTTTTTAACTTTTAAACAAAATTTATTTTATAAATCAACATTTGGAAGAAATGTTTGTGAAAAAAAAGAAGGGTTATTTGATCAAGAATTATTTAAAAGGATATTCTAAATGAATACTCCTATAAATTTCGATAAACAGCAAATATCTGTCATTCCAACATCAATTAAAACACGATGGGATCGATTTTCAAAGGATATTGAAAAAGATATACCAAAAAAACGAAGAATGAATGAGACACTTTCTCTGCGTAAAAATCAACGATTTGGATCATTAAATTCGTTGCGTGATAATGAAAGCGAAGAAAAGGGATTGGGGCAAGTTGAGGTTGAATCTTATTTAATGTTCTTTTTTTGAAGATTAGCATATTGATTCAATTTTTTATTCAAATTTGTTTTTAATAAATCTATTTCTTATTCATGTATATTTTGTTTGAATGTGTACGGACTTGCAAAAGTAGTTGGACGAATGGCTGAAAAAGCCAAATTTTGTTGTTAGCGAGAATAAAGAAGATATTTACTCTTCAATTGACACTTTAGTTGGATTAATTTCACATTGTTTGCCAAACTGAATTTTTGTAATGTTTTTTTATATGTCTGCTTTATTTTTATGTTACATTCAAATTAGACAAAGATAACGCGAGCCTGAAGAGAAAAGTGAACGAGTTAAACTTCGTGATTCCACTTATGAGCATTTTAGAAAAAGAAAATAATACTGCCATACAGCATAGAATCATTTATATTTTAAATGTTATAGGTTTGTAGTATTTATGATTTAGCATTTGAAGGTGGTGATATTAGCACTTATTTTTTAGATGAACCAGAGAGAATAACTTCATTGGGTTTTCTGACACAAGCAAGTTTTTTAATAAAATCGCCAAGCAATGATGTTGTTTCAATTGTTTGCTCATTTATTTGACTGCTGATGATTTCTTTAAATCACTATTTTCATTTATGAAAAAGTAGGTTGGGCTAACTGTTGGTGCAATTGCTCGTGAAAATAGAGGATTGCGTAATATTTGTGTCCGCTCTGGAATTTCAAAGTTGATTATTGGAATTGTTGGAGACAATGCGAGAGAGGAAATGGTAAGACGAAGTTGTTTGAAGGGATTGGCACATCTCTGCCGTTGGAGTTGTTATGATGAAAGTGTTAGAGAAACAGTTGAAATTAAGACAATGGAGAAGATTTCACAGGAAATGAAGACAGAACTCAAAAATGAAGATAGTAGAATGGAAAAGGATGTTATTGATGTAAATAAAGCTGAATCATCAAATCAATTAATTGATTCAGACAATCAAAAAGAAGAGCTTGATAGACTTGCTAAAGGAGAAATCGAGTTGTGCGAAAGTGTAAAGATGTTGTGCACATTAATCGAATCAGAAGATTTAGAAGTTCTTCGCTTTTCATTGATTGCTCTATCAAACATTACTACATATAATACAATTGCGGCCTTTGTATGTTTTTTTTAATAACATTCGTTAAATTTATGTGTTTTATTTTCTTGACTCGAAATATTCAAATTATTATTATCAAATAATTAGCTTGTTACACAAAACAAAAAATTGAAAAGAATCAATAGATTGCTGCTTAGGGAAGATGTGAGCGTCATATTGAATAGCCTAATAATTGTAGATAATCTTGTATTCTGGTCAGACATTGCAATGCAGGTTTGAGTAGTATAGTAACATTCCATTCACATTCTTCATTAATTTAAAATAATCTTTTTTGAATTTTTTTTTTTTTTGACTTCGAATGAATTTTTTGAATCAGCTAGTGATTGACAGTGGGAGTGTGATTGTTTTGAAGCATCTTCTTGAAAGTGATATTGAAGAGGTAGCCATGACAGCTGCGCATTGTTTGTCAAACATTGCCACAGGTTCTGCCACTCAGTGCGAAGAATTGTTTAACGAAGGCATTATGCAGCTTCTGCAGAAGCGGATATTTGACAGCGGGAGGAGATGCAAAGTGGAGATTGCTCACATTTATAGATCAGTTGCGGAGAAGAAAGAAAGCAGAAAAAGAATGATTGCGGGAGGGTATGTGGAAACTCTGTGTGAAGTGTTGAGGCGCAGCGGAGATGGAACTGTTTTGGAATTAACTTTGGAGACGTTGATCATTCTTGTTGAAGGAGAGGAGGAAGAAAAGCGGCTGAGACTGGAAGAGAAGAGAAAGAGGTGGATGGAGGAAGAAATGGGAAATGAGGGAATAAGCATGCCAGAATCAAGCAAAATGATAGAAGAAACATCATTTGAAGGAAAAATGGATGTGTTTGGTGATCATCCGAAATTCAAAGAAAAAGACGATGAAGAAAGCGAATGGCTGATGAAAAGCACTAAAAATTGTCAAGAAACTCAGGGAGAATCAAATGAAAAAATGGATGGCAAAGATATCATAACACCGTCTGACACGGAGTGCGACTCTATCGTTGATGATGCAAATGCAGAAAACATTGTTTGTGTGTTGATTGAAGTAGCAAATGGGATACCTCTTTTGCGCACTTGGGAAAAGGAGGGGAATGAAAAGATAAAATCGCTGTGCAAACTGTTGCTGAATCATTTTTATGAAGGAAGCGGGGAAATGGATGAAGAGCTGAAATCGAACACAGACTTTCAGAGTTCGTATCTAACAGATATAAACAGAGATGGAGAGCACAAAGATCAGTGGAGTGTCTTTACCCCGCAAGCATCCAGAGCGTTATCATCAAGTTTGCTTTCACCGCAATGTACATCCGGTTGCTCAACACCTTCGTCAGTTATCATGCAAAGCCCTGTTTCCCAAAGCGAATGTCATATTTCATCAAGTAACTCTGGTGTTTCAAATGTTGTGTCAACGCCTATTCATAATAGAGCTGGCCAGTTTTCATTTCCTCAAACATCAACCCCTCCCGCACACAATCAGCCTTCAAACATCTTTTCTTCCGGGCTTTCGCCTTTTCCAGCAACTCCTGCCCCTCTACCTAAAACGTTTTTTGACTTCTCCTTTCCAAAATGAAGTTTGTTATGAAAGTTATGTTTAAGATTTTTTCTTAACGCCAAAAATGAACTTTTATCATTTAAAAAACGGTGAAATAATGCATTTTCCTTCTGGCTGTTTCCACTGTAAGAAAATATTAATATTGTTATTTCTTTCAGAAAGAGATAAAATGCTTTTGAATATTTTGAATGATTTTTTGATTATTGTTTAATGAAAGAAAAGTATCGATTTAAAATTTTATCGTTTTGAGTGATCTGGCATAATTATTTAATCTGCTTTGTTGAAACTGTTTTTATGGATATGCTTAACGTATAGAAAGATGACTTTAGCTTTAACAAGATTTTTTTATTTTTGGTTAACAATTTCAAACATTTAAATAGTTATGGGTATGTGGAATTGAAGTTGTATTTGTTTTTTTTTAAATAACTACAAAACTTTTTGAATATATTTAAACCAAAATCATGTTATGACTTATTGTTGAGCGTGTATTTTTGATGCTGCTGGAAGTACGAATGTTAGCAATTTTACGAATTTGTTTTTTATTTTTTCTGGAAATTTTCGTGCTTTTACAGATTTTAAAAGAAAAATGGATGCTCAACATCATCGAACTGAAGAAATGAAAGATAATTCTAATTTTAATGAAATTGATGAAAAGATACAAAATGCGAAGTCGTGGAAAGATAAAAGAGAAACTCACATGGAAGAATCAAAGAAGTTCTATTTAAAACCACAGCTTGTAAATGCAATACATGCAAGCCTTGTAAGTTCTTTTGAATCGAATATTGCTATTCCTGTTGACTATCGAAAGCAGCAACTTAAGCAGTTGCAAAAGATGCTTGATGAAAACAGTGATGAAATGATTCGAGTGCTTCACGAAGATTTAAAGAAAAATGAAGCAAGCTCTTTCATGATGGAATTATCTCTTATAAAAAATGAACTCGATACTGCACTTTCCAATTTGAATCAATGGATAAAGCAAGAAAGTTTGGAAACGCCTTGGCATCATATTAAAGGTGTAACAACAACAGCACTTTATCCTCAACCTATTGGTGTTGTGCTTATAGTATCACCTTGGAATTATCCATTGTTGCTATCTCTTCAACCTCTTGTTGGAGCAATTGCTGCTGGATGTTGCGTTTGCATTAAGCCAAGTTCCGTAACATGCAATACTTCCCATCTATTGGCAACACTAATTCCAAGGTATTTGGACAACAGATGCTATCGTGTTGTGGAAGGAGGGCATGATGTGTCTGATGCCTTGTTGGAGTTAAAATGGGACAAAATTTTCTTTACGGGGAGTGCATCGGTTGGACGAAGTATCTATCAAAAAGCAGCAAAATTTTTGACTCCGGTTATTCTTGAACTTGGAGGAAAATCTCCTGCTATCGTTGATTCAACAGCTGATCTTAAGATAACTTGCAGGCGTTTAACGTATGGAAAATTCATGAATTTAGGACAGACATGTATTGCGCCTGATTATGTTCTTGTTGATGAAACAGTGGCTGTGCCATTTGCTGAGATGATGATGCAAACAATTCGAGAATTTTATGGAGAGGATCCAAAGAAGAGTGAAGATTTATGCCGAATGGCCTCAAAGAAGCACTATGATCGACTTGTTGAAATACTGCAAAAAGATGCACAGAATGAAGAAGCGACGATATCTGAAACAGCCACAATGGAGAATAAGGAAACTGCTCAGTTGTCTTCTGATGCAACTGCTGGTGTTGTTCAGCAACCTTCAATTTCTGCTTCCGCTTCTTCTTCTTCTTCGGATATGCCATCTTCTGATACAGTCATGTCAGGTCTTTCGCGACTTTTTAATCCTTCCCGCCATCAATCCGGACATATAGTGATTTATGGAGGTGGTGTAGATCCAGAAGATTTATGGATTGAGCCAACTCTTGTTACAACAACAATGACAAGCACCACACGCCTAATGCAAGAAGAGATTTTTGGTCCGGTATTGCCTATTATATCTGTTAAGCATGAAACGTTCCTCGATGATTGTATTTCATTCATCAACAAACGCGAAAGACCTCTTTGTGTATACTTGTTTACTTCAGATTCTGATTCCAAAAATAGAATTTTGGAGGGGACTACATCCGGTGCAACCATTGTCAATGAATGTTTGATTCAGCTTAGCGCCGAGTCTCTTCCATTTGGAGGAGTTGGAGAAAGTGGAACTGGATGCTATCATGGGAAAAAGACATTTGATGCTTTTACACATCACAAAGCATATATGGATAAAGCAAAGATTATGGATTTAGATGTTCGCTATCCTCCATTTACAGAGAAGAAACTCAGCTCGTTGAAAAAAATTATGTAAAATAAATGTATCTTCTAGTTTCAATTTTTAATTTTTCAATGAAATTTTTGAATAATTTTTTATTTAAGTTATGACGAATATAAAAAATGGGCAAAAAGACCTCTTAGAATAGAGAGGAAAAAATCAAATTTTACAATTCTTTCGTATGTTTTCGAAAAAAGTCTTTTTTGTCAAATTAATTTATAATTCGAATTTTCTTTTTGCATTCAAGAATTGATCAGAATTTCGAAAGAAAAAACTATAATTATAATATTTTTCGTGTTATGATGGTGGTTTATGAGCCCGAACATTTTCGTAAGCCCGGGTATTTTTTTTTATTGTTGAAACAGAATAAATATAACATAAATATATTAAAACCAAACTTATAATTGTTAATTTTACATTATCTTGGAAGGATAATTTTTTTTTTTTTGTTTCAATTTTTGTTTTTGATGAAAATCTAAAAATTTTTTAATATTTTTTTTTGATCATTTGTTTTGCTCGTCTTTAACCTACTCTCTTTTTTTGTTTTTTAAATTTCAAGATCATTAAACATACATAATGAAGTTTTATTGTTACAAATGAGTGATTATTTTTGAAATTATATTTTTCCATTCAAAAAAAATTTGGTTTGAAAATATCCCTTGAATATCAACAAAAGAATTCTGTAAAGTGAAAAAGCTTTTTAAGAAATATCGTTATCTTTATTTGGGCTTTAACATATGTTTTGTGAGTAGTTGTGATGTTTCAACATTTCAAACACAAAGTCTTTTCCCAACGACGAACAACGTTTGATAAATCGATACCCCGAAAAAAGTTATGATTTCAAAAATAATCGCCCATATCATTAAATAAAAGTTCAAAAAATTTTTATTTTTCAAATTTTTTGATGAAAGCAATGAAATGCGAAAAATTCGTGAAAAAACAAGATAAAGCACAAAAAATTTGAAATTAAAAAGATAATTTTGAATGATTCATGGTCCAGTAGCTAAAAACAGACAGAAAATGAGAGTTGGTTTTAAACGAGCAAAACATATGATCAAAAATAAATTAAATATTTCTTCGATCTTCATCAAAAACTTAAATTGAAACAAAAAAATTCCGGCACTATCATTATGTTGTTGATAAAATTAATAAATGTTCGTCATTTTAATTTTTGCCATCTATTTTTTCGGTTTCAACGATCAAAATAATAACCAGGTTAATGAAAATGTTCCGGATCATTAACCACCATTTTGAATTAATATTCAAAACAAAATGATTCTTTTGGGTAATTGCTTTTTGAATCAATTTTTTTTTGAACAAAAATATCGGTTTGATAATTTAATTTTTTTTTCTTTTTTTCTTTCTTTCTTTTTTTTTTTATTAGTGAAAACTGAAAAGCGAGAACTTTTTATGAAAACATCTCTGTCTTTTTTTCATTAAACATTTGCTTGTTAAGCGATTAAAATGAAATCCACATTTCAAAGAAAAAATGATATGTCTTTTTTTTTTGTAAAATTCCATTAGTTAAATTTTCAAAAAAAAAAAAATTTCATATTTCTATCAAATTTCCATTCCCACTCACCAAATTTTGCTTCCATTGAAACAAATCCTTGACAACATAATTTTATCCGTTTGTGTGTGGTTTCGTGAGCGAAAAAAGAAATTTGATAGAAATATGAAATTTTTTATTTTTTTGAAAATAAAACAAATGGTTCTCAACAAAAAAATTTAGACATATGTTTTTAATAATTAAAATAATAATTATCACCCACGAAAACAGTTGTGAATTTTTGAATAATCACCCATCTGCAAAATTTTGCAAAAAAATTTGAAGTTCAAAACAAATAAGACAATTTGAAAAATATTATTAATCAACTGTTATTGTTGAAACGTACGTATTTACGAAACTCAGATTGAAGCAATACCGGGAAATACTCCTTGTCAACAATTAATATTCAAATTGAAAATAGTGGTGATATCTTTCGTTTTAATTCACAAATAATTTCTGAATAGAGTCAACTTTTTAATGGGACATTTTTCCTTATTGGCACATTTTTGTTTTTGCTTGCCAAATGTAAAAAAGCGCTGTATGACTTTCGGTACTTCATAAATCCTTTTTAACGAGTTTTATTCTTTTTATTTACTATCATATTATTTATTTTTGTTTTTCACACATCGAGAAATTACGTTTTTTTGCTTAATTAAATGGGACTTTTTCCAGCCAACCAGGCAACTCACAAGAATTTGATGAGTTGTTTTGAATAGCATAAACTATTATCAAACTATTTTTAAATCCTTTTTTTTCACAAACACTTTTTTCTTGTTTTTTTCACATTTCATTTGATATAACAACATGCAAGAACAAAACCGATTATTTCTTTATTAATATAATGAAATGACATAAATAAAAATATGAAATAAAAACAAATACTTTAATAATAAAGTGTTGCAAAAATAAAAAATTGCAATTATCTATTTATCTTTTGGAGTCAAATGGCGCTAACTTTAATGATCAATGATCATGCTTTTGTGACAAAGTTAAATTCTTGACAAAAAAAAATTGTGGCAAAATATTGAGCTTCAGGCATTTTCATTTAAAAATTATGAACTTTTCATTGACTTTTTGAGATTAAAAAATTCAATAAAAATGAATCCATTTTTTGGCATTCGTGAAATGTCACAAAATTTTATGTTTCTATTTCAACGATGCCTGTTTTCTGAAATGAAAATCAAATTTATTTTGAAATCTGGTTAAGTTTAAAAATGTTATGAGTGAAGCAATTTTTCAATTACTTGTGCAAAAAAAGCTTGAAAGTCCGTATTTTCCCCCAATTAATGATATATTTTTATTACACTTCATTATAAAAGTATTTGTTTTTCATATTATATTTTTATTTATGTCATTTCATTATATTAATAAAGAAATAATCGGTTTTGTTCTTGCATGTTGTTATATCAAATGAAATGTGAAAAAAACAAGAAAAAAGTGTTTGTGAAAAAAAAGGATTTAAAAATAGTTTGATAATAGTTTATGCTATTCAAAACAACTCATCAAATTCTTGTGAGTTGCCTGGTTGGCTGGAAAAAGTCCCATTTAATTAAGCAAAAAAACGTAATTTCTCGATGTGTGAAAAACAAAAATAAATAATATGATAGTAAATAAAAAGAATAAAACTCGTTAAAAAGGATTTATGAAGTACCGAAAGTCATACAGCGTTATTCATCGAATAAAAATTTTTGTTTCATACGATTCTTCCAAAAATGTTTATTAATTTTCATCATTTATCAAATTATTTTTCACCTGAGAATGAAAGACTGATGATTATTTAGTGGAAGATAAAGTTTGAAACAAATTGTTGTGATTATTCATAAATGCAAGAATAAAACACGTTTTTTGCTTGATAATAAAACGCATTCGGTTTTTCAAAATAAAAATTGATTCAAATAATCCATATTATTGATTAAAAAAATTACGGAGATAATTTAACCTTTATTTAAAAACCTACTTTTCTTTCTATTTCTTTTTTTTGAAATAAAAGTGGATAATGAATAGAAAAAATAGTGCAAAGTTATAATTATTTATCGAGTTGTTATCAAACAAATATCTAATCGATGAAATGTTTGCAAAGGAGTTTCTTTTATTGAAACATCACGAATGCATTGAATGAGTTTTGATAGCTCTTTTATCTTATTTTTTTGTAATTCATTTGACAATGATAATGAGAATTAAAAGTTGTTCAAAAAAATGAAATTGCTATCTAGGGTTATAATTTTATCTCGACCTTTTTTTTATCTTGACCTTTTTTTTTAATAAATCATTAACTTTTCCCACAATTTCATATTTTTAAAGATTTTTAAGTATATATATGAATTCAATAGATTAAAATAAATACATTTTGAAACAAACCCAATTTCGCATGGGGGGGAGATGGGGGGGTTTAGCCCCTTCATTGAACTTCTGTGTGGAATTGGAGGGTTACATGGGGCATAAAACCTTTAGTTTG
The DNA here is from genome assembly GCF_001643675.1 of Monocercomonoides exilis. Lineage (NCBI taxonomy): Eukaryota > Preaxostyla > Oxymonadida > Polymastigidae > Monocercomonoides > Monocercomonoides exilis. Next base: position 796,514 of record NW_027150550.1, read on the forward strand.
TTAAAAATGTTATTTTTCGATTTTTTTTTCATTTCATTTCAATTAAAAAAATAAAAAATTATTATGATCTTAAAAATATTATTAAAAAAATGAAAATATCAACAGAAATAAAATTAAAAGAAGGAAAGAAAAAACTGCAGCGCGCAATGTCATCACGCAAGTATAGAAAATACAACAGTCGGCTGGAGCGAATGGCTCACATCGTTGTTGATGGAGTTGTTCGCATGACGGATGCAATAAATTCAAAGGAATTCAGCCGCACAGGTATCAAAAATGCTGTGAGAGCTCTAAGAAAAGGAAGGCTGGTTGGAAAAGTTGGCAGGCCTGCAGCAGTGGTGGGCGAAAAGGAACAAAGAGTTATGGATATTATTCACATTGAAGCAAAGTCTGGAACATGTTTAACTTTGAAAAAAACAAGAGAATTGGTTTGTTTAATTTTTATTTATATGTTTTAATCATTTGTTTTTCAGATAGAAAATGTTATAAACGACAACGATGATGAAGACGCACCATTTACTGAAGTTTCAATGTCTGCAACTTACGGCTTTGTCAAGCGTCATCCGGAGCTGAAGACTGGAACACCGAAGAATTTGGACATCAACAGACTGGCTGTTTCGTGCAGAAGTGTTTTAAAACCCTGGTTCAAAACACTCGACGAGCTGCACGAAAAATACAATTACAATCCAGCTTTAATTATAAACATTGACGAATCTTCAACGCGCGTTCCCACAGACTCCAAACAGCTTGTTGTGCATACAACAGACACAAAAGCAGGTTTTACGAAAGAACCACCAAGAATGATTAATTCTACATTCGTGGCAGCTGTTGCAGCGGACGGATATGCCTTTCCTTCAGTCATTTTGTGGCCAAGTGCAAAGCTGCCAGAAGAGCTGAAAAGCCTGTTATCTCCAACGCTTGAGATATGGGCAAATGGAAGCGGCTGGATGGACAACGAGTGCTTTAAAAGGTATGCTCTCACCGTTCTTCTGCCTTCCATCATCGAAAGAAGAAAGCGCATGTCACTTGAAAACGAACACATTCTTCTCCTTCTTGATTCGCATGCATCTCGCGCAGATCCATCGATCTGGCGAGAATTCCAAAAACAACAAGTCGACGTTTTAACCTTCGTGCCACACAGCACACACCTATGTCAACCACTGGACAGAGGAGTGTTTGCTGTATTCAAATCTGAACTGACAAACAGATTTGAGGCTCCATCTTCTTCTTCATCTTCCTCCAAACGAGCTGCAATTTCCGACGTTCTGCCTCAAGCCATCCACACTGCATTGTCTCCTTCTGTAATTCAGAAAGCTTTTGTCTGCAGTGGTGTTCTTCACAATTCTTCTGGGCCAGTTCTTTTGAAACTGCCCGAATCTTCAATTTACCCTCTTCCATCCCGAAGAAACAGATTCAACTTTTATGGAAAAGTGATAACCGACGAAATTCTTTTAGAGAAATGGGAAAATCATTTGAAAATGAATATTGAAAGGAAAAATGAAATGGATGAAAAGGAGAAAGATGAAGTGAAAACTGTTGTGGATGAAAAGAAAAAAATAAAAAGAAGATTTTTTCATGTGAAAAACGATGATTCTGATGAAGAAAAGAAAGATAATGCATTAAATCGAGGTGAAGGAAAAAGGAAAGTTATTAGAAGAATTAATTCTGATTTTGTTTTCTTTTAATCATGTTGTTTTTTTGAATTTTTTTCACTTCATTTTTTTGGGTCAGAATAAAGAAAAAGGGTTAAGATAAAATAATAACCCTATAATTTTAATCAATTATTCAATTCTTCAATTGAAAAAAGAAAAGAAAAAGAAATGGTTTGTAGAGTTTTTCTCTTACAATAAATTCATCAAAAATGCATTATAAATAGGAATAACAAAGCTGACAAGATCGAAACTTAAAGTCATAAATAAAAATATCATATTTGGAACTAATTGTTCAATTTCGATTGAATATGAATACAAAGATAAATATTGAAATAACTAAAACACATAAAAAAACGTGACTAGATAAGATAAGAAAAGTTGTTGAAAAAATAAAAAAAAGAAGCTTTGAAAGGAGAGACAATTCTGAAAATGAATTTTTTAACGTGTAATTCTTTCAAAATTTAGAATCATAAAGAAAGAAATCGAATATTTGGTGTTCGAAAAACAAAAAATTGAAATACATAGTCAGCGCATGATTGTAAAATTGCAAACGAACAGGGAAACTGGCATTGCACCGCAAATCTCCCAAAATTTGCAATCAAAATATTGATCAACAAGCAAATAACAAACAGAGGCCTATAAAGTTTCAAATTGTCAGAATTTTCAAAAAATAAAAAACGAAAAAAAGTCAGAAATCAAATCGACAAAAATTCTCTTTCTTACTCAAACAAATGCATCTGAACAAAAAGGATGCACAATCAGTTCCATCGTCATTGTCATCATCAGGACAAAATGTTTTCCACATTTTCGCTTCCATTTCCAATGCAAGACGAACCACCTTCTTCGTTCCCATTTGAAGCATATTGAAGATCTATTGCATCTGAAACTGTCAGAATAGCTGCTCCTGGTGGAAAACGCCCAATAAGATAGCGCTTCATATCGGTGAGGCTCGGACGCTGCGATGAGTGGGACGAAATTGAGGCAGAGATCAACTGAGCGAAGAAGGGAGATGATGCATTAATTCCATCAAGATTTGGAGTTTCTCCTCGTTGAATCTTCTGCCCAGCAATTTCTGCTTCATATTCTCCAAACGGTATCTGGAGCGTCAGACACTCCCACAGCATCATCCCAATCGAGAAGACAACCGACTCCTTCGTTGCCCCCATCTTCTTGTTCATCAGCAACTCGGGCGCCTTCCATCTCATGCATTCTTTTTTGTAATAATCTTCATCCTCAAATGCTGATGAAGGAAGAGAGTCATCCTCCTCCCCCTTATCATCATCACTTGCTGATGTCACAACTGTTGATGAAGAGATGGAGGATGAATCCGAATCATCAGAAGAAAGGAAGTCAGAATGCATCACAACGCAGATCACCATATGTTCTGAGAATAAAACAATGTGTGAGCTGAGATTGGTCAAAGACGGAAGTGGGTTGTCCATTTCATCAAATGAATGAAGAGCTCCATTCGCAACCCAGAACAAGATTTGGGCAGCTGTCTGCTCCCTCTCTTTCAATGAGCCAATCGCCATCTCTTTCTTCTCGTTCCTCCCATGCAACAACATGAACAGCGAATCCCTCAGATCCACAATCAGCTTCTCGTGTGGAGACGAGCAGGCCATTGCATCTACCAGATTCGACATGGATGAGGTGGTTGGACACATACTCTCTGGTCGGATAAAAGTTGAATCAGAATCTGTTGTTGAAGTGGATGAGATGGAAGGTGAAGGTATTCTTTTCCTTGTCTCTTCTTCTTCAACCTTTTCCAATGCCCATTTAGGAATCTTGTCTGAATCTTTCCCCAGAATGTATTCAGTGGAACCACTCTCAGATAGAAGATGCTCTTCAGATTCCGAATGCACCATTGCCTTCTCATACACCCTCTTCTTTATCTTCTCTTCGTTTTTCTTCTCTGCTTCCTTCTCTGTTCTCCTCCACTGCTCCTCGGGAGACATCTCCATCGTTACCATCTCAAATGCCTTAGGATCCTTCCTCACTGTGTCTTCCACAATGATTTCCAATTCCTCTGTTCTTCTCTTTTGCTTTCTCCATCGAACTGCCAAAACAACAGACACAATAAGCACAATCATGAGAATGATTGCCATGATGATCACAATGATCAGCCAAAATGATTTTTGTTCTTTTCCTCCTTCAACATTTCTTTCATCTCCTTTTGGTGGAGTGATGCTCGCATTCTTCAAAATGAATGACTGTGTTAAAGATGGAGATTCTGCGTTTCCAAACAAAACATGCACACTCACCTCGATTTCATCTCCACAGCTGCTGATGAGATCTTTTCCCACACTTCCTTCTGCTTCTCTTTCCGATAAGAATCCATTTGAATCAAAATCATGTTTTTCAATCTCTTTCTCTTCTCCTTTCCTCTTCACAACTGAGAATGACAGATTGCATGGAACAAGAAGTATCCCTTTGAATGTCAGCTTCATTCTGTCTGTCTCTTCTTTTGCTTCCACACTCTCCAGAACAGGAATGAAGAATGATGAATCCCTTTCTGAAACAATCCCTTCAAAACTGCACCCTTCATTCAACATCCACAATGACGAATTATCCTTCACTCCATCTCCTCCTTTCAAACTCATCACATTCAATGTTCCAGAATCAGAACAAATGATGTTTCTTCTCAGTGATGAATATCCATCGATTGAGGGATTATTGTTCTCAAATAACCCCATCTCAATTATCACATTTCCTCCGCTCATTGTTATTCCACCTTCAGCTGAATTTGAGATTGTTGTATCTTTCGTCAAAACAGAACTCTTCACAACATTCACAACAGATCCAGACCATCTGCACATCTCTTCTTCTGCATTCAAATATTGTTCATTTCTTTCCTTTGAACTTCCATCAAATATGCAACTGTCCATTTTCACATCCAAACAATCCTCTAATTTCATCAATTTCCCTTTTGTGATCTTTGAACCGACCCCACCCATTGTGCAATTTGTCAATTGAATTGTCTTTTTCATTGAAAAGCATGATATCAATGATTCTTCATTTCCTTTAACTGTGATATTTTCTGTATTAATATTGATAAGTTCCAATCGACCACATTCATTAATATCTATCAGAGAAGTTTTAATTATTGAATTGCAGATCTCAAACAAATAAATCACTGATGGAAGTGATGACGATAGATACATTGAAGATTTTTGAAGAATGAGATTTTTCACTTTGCATTCCATGAGTTGTAATTCTCCTTTTTCCATGTTTATTATGTGAAATGGTATGTTTGCAAATTCAACATTTCTTCCATCCTCCGATAGTTTTGAACTATATGTGCAATTCATTATCTCAAGAATTCCGCCTTCTGGAGATATCAGTGATCCATGTTGAGAAATGAAATTTGAATCAAACACAAAGTTCACCCTCAACAATGAGACTGTTCCACATGTTGTGATCAAAGCATCTCTTGTTTTTTCAATGCTTGATTTCACTTCAACTTTGCACAAGCCTCTGCTCTTCGAACTCAAACTCATCTCTTTCAGATCCAATTCGCCTCTAATTTCACTCTCCTCAACAATGAACATCAGACTTATGAAATCTGAAGTCAGATGCACCAGCCCATAATCAATTGAATGACACGGAAGTGCACTTGTACCACATTGCTTTTCATTTGATCCATTCACGCTGCTCACAATGATTGTATCGCTCTGATGGACAGTCACAAATCCAATTAGATCTATGTCATTTGGATAATCACACTCATCTTTCCCATATATCGCATTAATTCGTGAGTAATGATTCTCTCGAAGATCAAACTGAAATTGACTTTCATTGATCTGCGATGTGATGTTGAAACATTCAATATAAATATCATTCCCCACTCTTGCTGTGTTTGAACTGAATTTCATCCCCATAAATGTGAAATTCAAATCTCCTCTTTCTTTTGTTGCCAAATACACCCCTCCTCCTTTCCCATTGATGCAACTGCAATGACTGATTTTTGAGTCAACCATCTTCATCGATCCTGAAGCACCCAATGTGAAGAATATTGCTCCTCCTTTTTCACTTGTTTCTGCTTTGCCTTCAGTTATGCTGCTCTCATTAACAGCCATACAAATCTTATTCTCACTCTTTGACTCCAAAATGCTCGCTCCATTGTCACTTCTCTTCACACCAGAAAAAGATGATTTGTCAATTTGAAGGTTTATCCCTCCTTCACCTCCTTCATTTATCTTCAACCCTGCTTCAGATTTCTTGATTGATAAAATGCATCCTCCACTTTCATTCAACGATTCCACGCTGACATTCATCAAATTGCAAGTAATTCCAGAATCATGAATGACAAAAATACTGTTTCCAACATTGCATGATTCAATCGACAAATCTTTCACTTCCACACTTCCTCCAATCGCATCCACAAATACACAATCAAATCCATTGTTCACTCCTGCTTCTGAATGGAAGGAACATCCAGTTATCACCAACTCACCAGCTGTATTTGAAATTATCGTTTTTGCTGAGTTGTCAAATCCAGATGCCAGTTGAAGTTGGATATTTGTCAATTCAAGATGTTCATCATTTCCCATGAAATATTCCAGTTGATTTACAATTGCCTTTTCAAAATTTAATGTCGCTTTCACATTCTCTTCTCCCATTTTTGCACCCTTTTTGATCTGATAATTGGACATATTGAAAGAATCTTGAATGAATGTTGATCCTTCAATCTGAATTGTTTTCTTTTTTTCTCCATCCTTCATGTTCATCATCCCTTTCCACATCGTGAAGCATGGCTCTTCCTCACTTCCACAACGCGCCACATCAAATCCTTCTGATGAGATAAATATCTCAAATGAGCTGAATGGAACCAAAAACATAAACAAATCCTTTTCTTGATGATTATTATCATTCCCAACAAACAAAGTTTTATCATCCTTCATTGATGGATAATCAAACTTGAATGAGTCATTTGTCACAGAACTATTCAAATCCTTTCCCAAAATGAACATATTCTTTCCAATGGCCGCATTGTTATTCACAAAAGTAATTCCTGCATCAAAAACAAATGGCTTTTCATTCAAGCAATTCTGACAATCCAAATACAAGAATCCTCCTTTTCCATTGTTCTTTAAAAGTGAACAAGACGACACATTTGTTGATTTCATCACCAATTCTTCTTCATTTTTTAATGTAACTTTCGCAACGCCACCTTCATCGCTTCCAGTGTTCGTTATGTTTGAAAAGTTGCTGTTTTCAAACAAAACAGAAGAAGCCATCACCAGTGGTGAAATAGTAAATGAAGAATCTACCAAACTACATCCTTTCAATATGCAACTTCCACTGGTTGTGGCTATCAACGAGTATTGAACAGCTTTCAATGATTTGATATCAAATAAACAGTTTTCGAGTTGAAGAACTCCACTCGATGAGATCAATGAATCCATATTTGGATCAAATTGATTTGGAATCTGCAACATTAAAGATAACAAAATGAGCAAGTTGTTTGATGAAATAACAGATGTTGATGATTCAGAAACCCCATTGATTTTTTCATTAAATTGAACAGTCTTATATTGTTCTTCATCTCCCTTATTCACAAATCCTTCAATCACAAGTGCATCTGTGAGGTGATAAATATCTTCCATTGCCCCTTCATCCCTAACTTTCACTGTCCTTTCTCCTTCTGTCTCACTTCTGTCAACGTGATTAATTCCACTTTTCATCGATTGACATGGGAATATTTCACTTCCACAACCCAATGTGTCATGCCCATCTGTAGACACAGATACCTCCACCCATTTCAGAGAAACAAGAAACACTCGAAGATCCATTTCTCCATATTTCTCATCTTCTCCAATAAATGCATTCCCATCATCCACGTAATCTGAGCAATCAAATGCAAACCGCTCAATATTCACACTATTCACCAGTTTCCCACTCTTCACAAACATGTTCTTCCCAATTGTTGCCCTGCATCCAGAAAACGATATCGATGAAAGCTGAAACCCTCCTTCATTCAAACCGCAATCCAGATATATCCCTCCACCTCTTCCTCCGAAACTTGCATCCTCGCTCACACAACAGCTGGAGAAAGTGGAATCACACACTGAAAACGAATTGGCAAAGGCAGAAGAAGCGAATGAGATGCACCCGCCATCTGTGGCAGTCTGTTGGCTCAACTGTTCTGAGTTGATGTTGGTGATAGTGCAGTTGGTGAGGGAGAGGGAGAGGACAGGGGAGGTGGCAGAGGAGAGGACACAGCTGGTGGGAGTGGCAGTGGAGGTGATGTGGGTGATGTTGGAGGAGTTGAGGGTGAGGGGTGCTGTGAGGGAGGTGAGGTGGAAGATGCTTTGACTGTTGAGGGCGAGACTGGTGATTGCTGTGTGGTTGAGGGCGAGGGAGCCAGCAGTGAGGAAGAAGAGGGGTGTGGTGATTGATGATGAAGATGGGGTTGTTCCAGTGATGGTGGTTGTGTTAAGGTTGAGGGAAGGGGAGTTATTGGAGAGGTGAAAGAGGATGGGGGCGATGGGATTTGTGGAGTTGTGGGAGATGGTGAGGGCAGAGACTGTGAGAGTGCCTTGTGTTTGTTGGAAGAGAGCAGAAGAAGCAGACGGATCTGGTGAAGAGGAGGAAAATGAAGAGGATGGCTGAGGAATACCACTGGAGGCGATGGTTGTTGTGGATATTCCATTTCCAGTGATTTTTGTATTTGGGGCACGGAAGGTTAGTGTTTGAGCAGGAGCAAAAGTGGAGATGAGGAGAGTGAGGAAGGCATCACTGAAGGGAGCAATGCATCTTAGGGCATACTTAATTGTGGCACATGGAGTCTGATCTGATCTGCCACAGGAATCGACATCACTTCCGCTGTTTGCAACAATTTTGTTCTGGTTGATGATTGGAAGCCAGCCGTTGTACACACTGCTTACTGCAGTTCCGCAATTCCAGATTCTTTGTATGAGGGTTGTAGAGCCGCAATTCTCAAATGGAGATTGGGTGACGCTGCTTCCATTGAAGAACACATCGTTTCCTCTACCATTAGTGGCAGTGTTACCATCGAAGAAACAGAAAGTGATGAATTTTGTCCCGCTCATCCAGGAATATGTTAAATGGCAATAAATACCAGCTCCCCCGTAAATTGACGATTTTGTCAATTTGTTGTTTATAAGCTGACACTCATTAACTGAAAACTGTCTTGGCATTGCTGATGGAATTGAATAAAATGTTATAGCTCCGGATGAATCTTCGCCGGTATTTGAAATACAGTCGCACTTGGAAAATAGGAAGTGGCCATTTGATTTTAAGTTACCGATCCCAAAATACCAACCAATTCCACACCAATCTGTTATTGAGCAGCTTTCCACTCTGTTTTCTGATATCGTGCAAGCAAAATTTGATTGTATATCTATTATTTCAGTAGCTCCTCCGTGTAACGCAGAGCAATTTGTGAAGTTAGATTTTGTAATTTTAACACTTAGAATTTTTTGACAATAGATTGCACCCCCATTACCAGTACTTGATGAGCATTTGTTTATTAAAACAAGATGTAATTGTGAGATTTGCATTTGCACAAAAAACAAAAAGTGCACCACTTGAAGATCCACCATTTGAATTTTCCCATTCACACCACTCTAAACGATGATTATTCTCATCAAAAAAATCCAATCTTCCAGGTTTCTCTTTTTGGGATTCCGTTCCTACATGGATCACAGGGGCATTTGGTGAAGAGCGAGTTTGATAAGGGAAAGAGGTGTTGAAGGCAGAGAGAGAAGTGGAAGGGGTGTTGAGGGAAGGGAGAATGGCGCCATCAATGGGGTTGAAGGTGTGGAGGAAGATGGTTGAATGGATGAAAAGAGAGGAACGAAGAGATAAGAAGGGTATTGTGTTTGTGTTTGTGGTGTTTGTGGTGGTGGTGAATGAGTTGTGTGTGTGTGTGGGTTTGGCAGGAATGGTGTGTGTGGATTGTGGTGCAGTGGTGATGTTTGTGAAGAGTGTGTCCGAGAGATGGAGATCGAGATGGATTTGGAGATGGCGATGGAGAAGGGAAGAAGAAGAGGACACTAAAGGAGAAAAAAGGAAGGGATTGCAAATGGAGATGAAAGAGGAGAAAGAGGAATGTGAAATGGAGAAGGATGCAGGTATTGGGGAGTTGGCATTTGGAAGGAGATTTTGAGGAAGGGAGAAGAGGGGGAAGGAGATGATGGCTGGTTGAGGGATTGTGAGGGAGAAGTTGGCGAGAGAGAGGGAGCTGCGGGAAGAGAGGAAAAGTGGGTGGCTGGCATCTGCGTGGATTCGGCAGGCAGAGGAGAAAATGGTGCACGATGAGTGATGCTGTGCAGAGAGGAATGCGCAGCCACCGAGAGGCTCCATGACGAGATCGCTCACACACAACGAGGCATTGACGATATTCAGACTTGTTCGAGCACAGCTGACACGATCGCCTGGCGAGAATACAGTTTTTGCTGTACATGTGCCATTTTTATTGTAGTATTTGTTGCTGTGTGTTTCAACGCTGATCGTGCTTACTGGCATCTCCCAACTCATTTCTTGTTGATTTCGTTTTTCTGCAATGCCTATTCCATTGTCGCAATTTATAACAACAAATGCAAAAACAATTATATTGAGTGCAACTTTCGCGCAGGTTGAGAATCTCGCCATAAAAGAAGATGAAAGAAAAAACTGAAAATAAAAATTCCTGCGCCCAAATTATTTTTCCTTTCAAGAAAAATAATTTTGTTAAAAGCAATTCTTGAATGTTCATCGTTTTAATAAAAACTTCAACTTTTTAATAACTGTTTTTTGTGAAATATTAATAACATTTCTTTTCTTCTCTCTTTCTCTCTCTTTTTCAATCTCTTTATTTTTTTTTTTTTATTTTTTTTTTTTTTGTAAAAATTCAACTTTTTTCAAAAGAAATCAAATTAACTTGAATAAATATTTCACAAAAGTGTAAATGATTAATAACTTAACGATGAAGAATAAATAAATGGAATTTTTTGGCACCCATCATTTACTTGAGCATATGGATGAATTAAAAAAAAGAATTACAGCTTTTGGAGAGTAGTTTGATATTATAATTATTATATGTTAACAATATTTAGTTATTCTAAATATGTTTCATTGAGTAGAAGCGGATTAAAAATTTTTGGACTTTGCGCAGATAATATTTGTGTGTATTTTTACTTGTATCACTTCATCCATTGCTATATTTTTCATAATGCAAGTAAAAACAAAAGAACTTGGCTGTGGAACTTTCATAGAGATGGATCCTTGTATTCGTTTGAAGTTTATGTAAATTATTTAGTAAATTTATCAATTTTCATTTGCATTTTATAAATTGTTCAAATTTAATATGTATATTCCAATAATTTTGTTTTGATTAATCTTCAAACAGTGGAAAAGCAGATGGGAGAGCTTATAAATATTCTTCAAAAATGTGTCAAAAATAATTTTTTTCTGTACTCATTTTTATTGCTGTTAACTGGATGCATCTTTTCGACACATCATTTAATATTAAGTGAAGGAAATTGCAGAACAAATATGTGATATTGCAGATTCGAGGAGAAGTCAGGCAAGAGAGAAAATATCACTTCAAGAGCAAGGATTGTTTGATGAAGCCTTTGAAAGAGAGAGTGTAGTTGTAGAAAATGAAATTGCAGCAGCTGAATGTATTTTGAATGATTACTTATCAAAGGTTTGCCCTCATTTTGTTAAAAATTTACAGTTTATTGAATGATTCAATGCTTGACATTATTTAGATGAAGATATTTGAAGAACTAAAACCAGAATTAACCGAGAGGAAGGCATCAGAATTAAAGATCATGTGGGAAACATCTGGTTTTATTCCAGATGATCTTTTTGGAACATGAAGATGATGTATAAATCGTGCTCATATTTATAAATAAAGAATTTCTCTGATATTGTTATATATAAAATCACTTTCTTTTTATTTTTACATCACTCGCGCTCAAACATTTGTTAAACTTTTGTTGTTGTTGATCATGTTAACGCCATTCGTTTTCACCAATGCAATAGATGCAAAAGCGAAACAAAGAAAAAACATTTTTATGAAAGAAAATTTGAACTAATGAAAAGAAAACTCAAAAACAAGCAACAATACAAAAGAGAAAGAGACCTTACGTTCGTAAGGAAAGTGATAGAAAGAGAGAGAATTACTGCATGAGCAGCTTTTCTTCTGCTCTCCTTTCATCATCTTCACTAACCTCTTGCTCTTCTATGTAAGTGAAATTCTCATCTTCAGTATTTTTTTCTTCTTTGGGTGAAAAGCATTCTTTTCCTTCAACATCCATCTGCATGGCTGCTTCAAGAGAGCACAATATTTCAACACTGCCATCTTGTCTGCTGCCTTTTTCGCATTCTTCTCCACCCTCTTGGACTTCCAGCTTCGTATCGTCTTTATCAGTGTCTTTGGCTTCATCTCTTTGGCATTCTCTCTCCTGCTCACCTTTGAGTCTCAGTGGGGATTCTGCACGAGGCGGAGGCGTGTGCCGTTCATCGCTCGAACTAAGCGGAATTGAACCGAACAATTTGAATTCAGACTGGTGATTGTTATCAGTTGATTGGGCTGTTGGTGACGTTGTTGATTCAGAAGGCAGGGATGGGATTGTTGCTTCAAGCGAATGCGAAGGAGTGTTCTCCGAAAGATTTTCACGTTCACAATCCGATTTTGAATAAGTTGAATTCATTTCACAATTCGGTTTCTCGCTTAAAATCCCAGAATCAGCTAAATCCTGAGTCATTAAGTTGCAAGTTGAAAAATTATTTGAACTTGATTTTATAATCTTTCCTTTCTTTAGCAATTCTTGCTCCTTGTCTTTAATGTCCTCCTTTATTTCATATAATCGCTCTCCCATCTCATAAATCCAATCTTTTCCGTATGTTCTTTTCAGATCAGCCAAAGTTTTTGACAACTTCTGTGAGTATTTTTCAGAATCTGATATTTCAGCGTTAGCGGCAAAAGCTGCAGCCGAATTAGTAACCGTTGCAAGTGCAGTTTCTGACGATGCAGCTAATTCTTCCTTGTTTTGGTTGATTGCCTTCTTACTGTCCTGAGTCTTTGATCTTCTATGAGCAACACTCTTTGGAGAAGAAAACTTAATCCCAAGTGGCTTTGGTGGTTCTGGAGCAGAAATATCAGCAGATTCGGGCTGCTGTTGAGAAGTGCCTAACTTTTGTTCTGATACGTTTCTTTCATCTTCTTTTGCATCGCCAATTTTTGCTTCTGTTTTTCTATGCTCACGAATTCTATTTCTTCTCAAAATCTTTCCAAGCTTTTTCTCCGCATCTTCAATTGAACACGCATCCATCCGAAGCATGGCATCGAGTATCAATCGTGCATCGTTCTTTAACTTTTCGTTTCGCATTGCTTGTTCTTGCTTTTCTTCTTCCATTGCTTTTTTCATTGTTCCTTCAATGTCGTCTTCTTCTCGGTGTCCGCTCAATTCCTCCTCAGAAACAATCGTTTCCATGTGGCAAAGAGGCCCATACTGAAGCACATCAACCATCAGCACTGGCGCAAGCAGCGTCACATCATTCACAGAGGAAGGAATGCTCGCCATTGCGTCATACAGTCTGAGGTAGCGATCGAGCTGAGGAATGGCAGAAGGGATGGTGGATGGGATTGCTGAGGAAAGAGCTTCTGAAAGAGTTGTGGTTGTCTGAGGAGAAGACGAAGAGTTGAGTGAAATCGTTTGTGTTTGCTGGGGAAACGAGGCTGTGGACGCTGGATTCACGTGCAATTGTTGGGGAGAAGCCATCGCATCGATCTGAGATGTGCTTAGGAATGGGGACGAAAAGATAGGAGAAGCAGAATGCAGAGATGGGGAATAAGATAACGAACTTGGTGAAACTGGCTGCTGAAGCACAATTGATTGAGTGGAATGGATGGAATTGAGGCTGCGTCGAAGAGATAGAATTGAACGCGGTAAACGAGGAATTTGAAGCGGGCGTTCGATTGATGGGATGCAGAAGTGCGACAAATTGTATGACAATTTCAGGACTCTTGGATGGCGGAGGGCTGACTGCGAAAGACTGAGTTCTTTGAGAGAGGACAGGAAAGACGATACGTGTGTCAGTGAAACAGCATTCGAAATAGGCGAAATGGCTGCAAATGTGGCAGAGTTGAACGGAGAGCACTGTGGTGTGCGGGGAGATGCAATGTGCGGAGTGAGCGAATACGACGTTGTTGGCGTGGGCGAAGGCAGAGGCGACATCAGCTGGAAGGAGGCAGCAGAGCCTGTGTTGATGAACGGGGCAGGAGAAGATGGTGGTGAGATTCCTAATGATGTTCCAAGTGAGAAACCTCCGAGACCATCATTGGACGAATACGATGAGGTTGTGGCAAGACAGGCAGAATTTGATTGGAAGGCGTGGAGGCACGCACCAGTAGATTGAATAGAAATGCCATCAGTATCGGTTGTCTGCTGCTCGCTCGAAATGCGCTTCTTTTCTTGCGTTGCTCTGCGAATGCTTGCAATTCTTTTCATTTTGCCAACGGCTTTGCGTATGTTTGCATAGAAGTGATCTGGCTGAGAGCTCTTCAGGATCTTTCTCTCTGCAATTGATGACTCCCTCTGCATTTCTGCAGCAAGAACTATCTTCGCAGCAGCCGCTGCCACACTTCCACGGCCTCCAACGCGTTCATTCGTTGGAGGAGCGAGCTTCAGCAGCAGCACACTCGCCTCGTTCGGGCCGCAGTAGTCGTAAGCAGAGAACACAGTGATAACTCTATTTTCGTGAGCGGCAGAGAATCCACGTGGAAAGAACTGATGTGCTCTGATGAGCATGTCGATGTTGTTGGAAGCCATGAATCTACGGCATGTGTCCAACGAGTATGGACATCTGTTCCCATTGGGCAAGTCAACATCCCCCGGATCAGCCCACAAGGTGGTGTGCTGGATGTCCTGCACACGGAAGCGTGGGTGCCCGAAGTTCCACTTCCGCATGGTCGGATCTTCGCACTCGGCAAAGTAGTCGAAGCGGTGCATCTTCGGCATCTCCTCCTCCACATTCAGCGCTGGCACCATTGCAGTGAACCCTCCGTGGCAAATGAGAATGTTCCGCTCTTCAATGATAGGCGCTGGTGGAGGAGTAGAAAGGAACAAGGCAGATGAAACATCAATTGGAAGAGAGGAATTGTTCAGAGAAGCAGAGTGAACGGCAGAATGTGCACGTGAGCGTTCTGTGGTGAGAGTGGAAGCTGAGACAGATGAAGTAGACCGAGAAGTTATTAGCGATGTGGAAGAGCTTGATGAAGAAGCAATCATTGACGGAGTCGAACAATCAGGCGAGTCGAATGAATTTGTTTGCGCATTCCACTTTTGAGAGGCATCTTTTTGAGGCGAAGAAAACGATTCTGGAAATCCATTGGCAGCTTTCTGCTTTTCATTTATCTGCGTTGTTGCATCACCGAGTACAGAAGGCTGCGAAATAGGAAGCAAGTTCTGAGAACAGGAAGAGCCGCAAACAATGCAAGAAGGAAGAATAGATGATGATCGTGGAGGAGCTTCAAAAGACTTGCGGTAAATTTGAGATTGTAATGTTCCTTCCAAATTCGAATGCTCAGATGATTCTTTGCTGAAAATGAGATTGCTCCAGTTGATGAATCTTCGATAGCAAGAAGGACAGATTGTTAGGCTGATTGAATCAAAACCAGTGTTGTAATTAACATTTTGTTGAGATGTTGTTTTTGATTGGCTGTCATCACATTGACAGAAATATGCATTGTTGATTGAGTTTGAAGATGGCTCATACAAAGTTGGTGAAGAGATTAGAGACTGAGAGCGTTTGTGACTCATTGAACGTTGTGGAGATGGGAATATTGATGAAATCGGTTGCACCGCTGGTTCTTTAAGTTTCTCTGTATTTTTGGATAGCGAGTTAAATGAAAGAAAAGATGGACGCATAAGCAAAGGTGATTGGTCTGTTTGAATCGGTCTATGGCAGCTTGAGCACAGAGAAAGCAAAAATGAGGGAGGTATCATCGGCGCGGCAGCCACAGAAGAATCGTCTGATGAGCATCCAGCTGATGATTGGCCAGACAGCAAAGAAGAGTTCAGAGAACTGGAAAGAGTGCTTGTTGAAAGATGACGAATGGCAGAGCCAGCAGATTTGGTTCCTGTTTGCAGCGTCTCGATGCTCCGCAAGGATGTCGAAGGGGATGCGGTTGCTGATTTACCAGCAGTTGTATTTGAAGAAAGAGGTGCTGTTTGAAGCTGGTTTGATGTTGATTGATTTGCCCCTGCCATAAAACGAGCGAAGTCTGTGCTGCCCAACGGAGAGAAATGTGGTCTCATCGCCAGCATCTGCTGAGTAAGCGGCTGTGCACCTTTCTTTGCATTCTGAACTTCAATTGACAGATTCTTCTTGCTTTTCGAAGGCAAACACTCTGAACTAGATGGAGATGGACTGCTTTGAGGAGTGGAAGCATTTGTAGCAATGTGAGGGATAACAGGAAGCGGAGGATGATACTTTAGTGTGGCAAGAATAGCAATGGGCATGTTGTTGAACAGCTCCAAAAAGCGTGCATAGAGCGGATGCTTCAGCCGATATTCGTATCGGCCAAACTGGTTGACGATTCTTGTGCCAGGCGGCATTTCACAGGGAAACTTCTCAAACAGCTCCTCGTTGAATCCCCAGTCAAACGAGCGATAAGACTCGTGGTTCCCTCTCATCATGAATATGCGGTCAGGCAATGCAAGATGGTATAACAGCAGCAGCAAAATAACTTCGAGTGAGTTCTTTCCTCTGTCCACGTAGTCTCCCAGAAACACCACTTTCGACCGAGAGTGTGGTGCAGTGATGACTCGATCCACTATTTCGAGGGCAGAGCGGAGAGAGTTCAGAGAACCGTGAATATCACCCACCACAAGAAGGCCATGCATGTTGTTCTCTTCGTCGTTCACTCCTTTGTCTGGGGCGTCTTCGCAGATTGAATCGATCCGATTCGACATTCTGTTCAGCAGCACTTGTTTTGTTGCGCTGAGTGGAGGAATTGTTTTGTTGTTTGGGTTCTTCTCAGAAGGAAGACGCTGATCTGTTTTGCTGTCTCTTGGTATCTCAATTGGCTGCTCGTCATTGTTTGTACTATCTTCAGTATTCAGCTGTTCTGCAGAAACATAACTGATTGCCTTTCCCTTTCGATAGCCAGGCCCATAGTGGACTTCTATCTTCTTTAGCATTGATGAACCAGGCTTTGTGTAATGTGTTTGTGCAAGTGTCAAAATTGAGTCAACCATTTCAGCTGAAAAGTGGAGCGACAGCTGGCCAGTGGCTGGGAAGTACCTCGAATAGATCATTCTTCTGACCTGCTCCACAAACAGCAGCGAAATCCCGTCTTCGGTTGTGGGGAACTGCAGCTGCGGTGGCGGAAACGGCTCGCGCAGAGGAAGCATCTTTGAAGGTGTTCTGTGCCAGCCGAAGCGGAAGACAGCCTGACGTGGGTCAAACATGGTGGATGGATGAAGAGAGCGAAGGGATGTTGGTGTGGAACAGCGGAACAGACTGCGTGAAATACGCTTCATCCGTCGAGAGGGCTCAAACAAGACGATTTTGGTGTTTGTGGAGGACGTGGAGGAAGAAGGAGATGAGGAGGAGGATGAGACTTTTGCTGGTGGCTGAGCTGGAGGAGTGAACGAAGAGATTTGATTGTGTGTTGATGGAAGAATCGAAGCCGAAGGCAAAGAAGGAGCAAAAGCAGGAGTCGATGTAACAGAAGTAGATGTACCAGAAGTTAATTGTGAAGGACCTGCTCCATTTGCATGAGTAGGAGAACGAGAAAGGAGCGAACCAGAAATTTGGAGCTGTCTGAAAGAACTTGGAAGATTTGAAAGTGTGCACATCTTTCTGAGTGCTGGAACTTCCATAAATTTGTCTGAATGCTCACCATTTTGTGCCTTGCTGTTTGCGAGCACCTCAAACTCATCCAATTCGTTCATCCTCTGTTTCTTTGCTCGGATTCGTCTGCTGCGTTCCTTCCTCCTTTCCTTCAGCTTTTCATCTGCCAATCTTCCCAAACGCTTCTTCATCCGCTCTGTCAAAAGAGGTGTCCAAAGTGTTATCTCGTTTCCGTTCAGATCAATTTTTGTTCCAATCTGTTTGGAGTCTTCTTTTGGTTGTTCCGAAAGAGGCTCAGGAACATCTTGTGTGAAATCCTGGCTCAACCTCGAGCGCTTTCTAGCTTTGCGCTCCTTTTTCGCTTTCTCTTTCAGTTCGGCTGCTCTTTTTTCTGAGGCAGAGGTGACAGGATCATACGGTGGTGCTGGTATTTCCCCGACGTCTCTCATTCTTCCTGTTTGAATGTCCTTTTGTGTTGGTTGAGAACACACAGGGAAATAGCGATGATGCAGCGGATGGTACACCACCTGGAAAGTGAGTCTCCACGACTCAAAGATACCGACTATACCGCACAGGTGATTGCAGGGCACAAGAGGCGCATGGGAGTGGAGATATGGCTTGAATGAACGAGGTGGAAGAAATGATTCTTCAGGCGTGATTGGATCTTGCTCGGGAGCTGTGCTGGTGGAGAGGCGATGATGTGTGATGATCTGCTCCTCTGTAAATGAAGCGGATGTGGAAGCATATTGTGCTATTGATTTTTCATAAAGCGATGGAGATGAAAAAGATGAGTGAATTTTTTGAGATTTTTCTTGATAGTTTTGAATATCATTGCTTGATTGGTAATAGTGCGAAGGCGTTTGATTTTGAAAGTTATTCAGTTTTTGTGTTGGCTGTAACAAAGAGAAATGAGGTAGAAGAGAAGGATTTGGGAACAAAGATGATGGATGTTGTGTTTGAATGCGTTTCTGAGAGGAAATAGTAACACATGGAACGCTTTCACTCTGCTCAGAAGCCTCAACTCCGTTTTCATCCATATCACTGGAATCTGCCCTCTGAACTGTTTGTGTATTCTCTGCTTGATCAAAAGACGTATGTGATGCAAGCGAAGAAGCCCTTTGGAGCTGCACTTTGCGTGCTTCCCGCTCTTCGATGATCAAACAGACTGCTCTTTTCAGCTGCGACGCAAACTCAAGAGACCCAAAATCATCCCAGTAATCCTCAAACTTCTCAATCGCCAGAAACTTTCTGTTTTGCTCGTGCTGACGAAACAGCCTTTTCGCTTTTCGCGAATATTTGAATTTCTTTTTGTGATCTTTCTGAGGTTGTGCTTTTGTCTTTGAACTTGTCTTAAGCCCAGCATCTTGCGATACCTCATTATTGGTGTTAATTTTCATATTGTTTGCATTGTTTTTCCTTTCGTTCTTTCTCCTCTTTGCTGCATCTATTCCATAAGTCCACTCAACATCCTCTTCGTCGAAAAGCCTATTGCACCATTCGCCTTCGCTCTCCTCTTCTTCCTCAAACTGTGTGTACCATCGATCTTCCGGTGCTAATTTATTCGGCTGTACTCTTTCTGGTCGCAATGAAATGTTTCCTGCTCTTTCTTTGATTGTAAATGTTTTTTCTTTTGTTTTATTTGATGATTTGCGTTTTGTTGCAGATTTGCTACAAGAGTGTGAAGAATCAGATTCAGAACTTGTATTTTTCGAGTTCATGCAGTTTTCATTGATAATCTCTTCTTCACTTTCAGACAAGACTATATCTTCTGACCCCCCTTCTCCAATCCCATCTTCTGAAAGTGATGAAGAAGACAGCTCGTCAATGAAGAATCCTGTTCTGCTGAGCTGTCTGGATGCCAGCTCCCAAACATACTCAGCTGCGTCTTCTTCTCTCAGGAAGTCGTCTTCAGCTGGCTGGTTCTCATCCCATTCAGAAACCCTGCGACGTCTGTGACAGCAGCGGTGAGTGTGTTTGAGGTGTTTGCTGTGGTGATGGAGGCATCTGTGCTTCGGATCAACTGAGCTTGGCTTGGCAAAACGGTCGAAGGAAGGGCTTTGGTTGAATGAAAGATGGTGTTGATGATACGATTGAGTTTCGTGGAGCTGGCGGTCAGAAATCAGATGAGGCGAAAGAGAAGGATGTGGAGATTGTCTGACAAGTGAGTGGTCGTCAGGCTGATGTTGTGTATGATGGTGGATCAGACTGTACGACCGACTTTGCTGTGAATGAATGAGCTGAGGTGACAGAAACTCTGTGTTCGGCTTGCTTGTCTGTCTATCATCCAAGCCTTGTCCACTCATTGTTGAATGTGAAGTTGCTGTGTTGCTCTGAGAAGGATCCAGCGGAGGCGGCAGCTCAATTGTATTGTCTTCTCTTTCCTTCGCCTTTGACTCTTCTTCTGCAATGTAAATAGCCTGTGGAGCAGAGGCTGTGAGTTTACTGAGACTAAACGAAGAATCATCAGCTGTGGCAAAGAGAGAAGATTGTGGTGAAATGTGTGTTTTCTGCTGCAGTTGCTGTTGCTGCTGAGAAAGAATGGGAGAAGTGAAAATCGAAGGGACTTGCTGGTGTGGCAGGTTGTTGTTCAGAGAAGTGGTATCAGTCATTAGCAGCTTCTGCTTCGAGTCTAATGAAGCAGAATTTGAGAACTGTCGTATGACAGGCGGAGGTGAAGGCGTTGCAGACGAAGATGGAACAGAAGAGCAAAGAGATGGGGAAGAAAGAAGAGGCGTGGCAGTGGTGAACATCATGTTGTCTGAATGCGCCAATGGTTCAGTCTGTGAACGATGCTCGTCAGACGATGAAGGAGAAGAGATTTGCAAACTCTGCAATTCTGGAGACAGATTGATAGCTGAGCGATCGAGAGAGGCTGATGCACTGCTTTGCATTCGCTCAGCGCTATTTGAATGGTTAGCCCCTCTGCTGCGGCTTGAGAACACCTCATCGTCCACTCCTGAGTCCTCTGTCCCTGTTTCACTGCGGTTGCCGTGTCTTCCATTGTTTCTGTGTGAATTGTGCTCGTTTCTGTTGCCTGTTTCGCAGCTGAATGAGTCAAATGCATCGGTTGTGCTGCTTTCGGAATCAATAAAAGGCAGTTCGTCTTCGATTCGGCGTGAGAAAACAGAACAGTTGAGCGAAAGATGGGAGAATGCGCGTGAATCGTATGAATTGGGTTGCATGTGCTCTTCAACTGAATGAATGGAATGTGGATGGAGATGGCAATGAATGTTATGATGGTGGGCATTATGACAATGATTGTTGTGTTGACTATGTTGGATTTGGCCATCATGATAGTTGTGTATGTATTGATGATGATGATGATGATGATGATTGTGTGCGTGATGGCGATGAGGCAGTTGTTGCGAAGCAACTCTGTGTGAAAGACTGGTTGAAGTGATCAAACTCAAGTTCGGTTTGCTTTGCAGATCTGATCGATAGCTTGGCGAGTGTGTGAGTTCTAATGATATGCTTTCGCCAAGATGAAGAATTCTGTTTTCGCTTCTGCGTTTTTGGAGACTTTTTGGAGAAGAAACAGGCAAATCACGAGAAAGAGATGCGGCTGCGGCGATGGCAGCAGGTGTTGGAGTAGAAGACAAAGCAGATGAAAGTGCATCAAACGAATGTGTCTGACTGAGTGTGGGTGTTTGTGGTTGGTTTTGATGCTGTTGATGATGCTTTTCTTTTTCTTCTTCCTCTTTTTGTTGTTGCTGT
This sequence comes from Monocercomonoides exilis, assembly GCF_001643675.1. Lineage (NCBI taxonomy): Eukaryota > Preaxostyla > Oxymonadida > Polymastigidae > Monocercomonoides > Monocercomonoides exilis. The sequence continues at coordinate 817,690 of NW_027150550.1, forward strand.
GTTTGTGTTTGTGATATTTCCTTTCCTGTTGAATGAGAATTATCTGTAAAATGAGCAGAAGGCAAGACAGGATGCAAATGATCCTCTGATGCCTTTCTGATTCCGAGCTCTCTTTGCAACTGGCGAGGCGATGCCATCGGATTAAAAGGGACAGAAAAAGGAAGAATTTGACCAGAAGAGGATTTCAAAAGAGAAGGAGACGACGATTCAGAAGATGTGTGGATGGCTGAGGGAGATGAAGGAAAAGAAGAAGTGCCCAAAGATGGAAGAGAAAGACGAGGTGGGTGGGTTGTGAATGAAGGTGTGTATGGAAGAGAAAGAGAAGAAGATATCTGAAAGAGCAGAGGAGAAGAGACCAGCTGAATGGAAGAAGCCGAAAGCGAAGAAAAGTTCGTTGGTGACAGAGATGGAGAAGGCAAAGGCGAAGATGGCAGAAGCAGCTTCTGTTGACTGTTTTCAGATTGATCGTTCACAAACACGAATTCTGAGTCGCCTTCGCCTATGTACTGCTTCCAGACAGCATACAGCTCAGCCTGGCTCATCTGGCAGATCGCCTTGCGAATGGCTGATTTTTCGAGCAGGCGCTCTTTTCGCATCAGAAACAGCAGCTTTCGACGAGAATCGGCTCTTCTTTTGGATCTTCTTAGGACAGAAGCACTGGACGAGTCTGAAAGCGGCAGGGAGGAAGAAAGAGGCTGAGAGAGATTGGCTGCGGGAGACAGAGGTTGCGATCGAATTGGTATTGACTGGATGTCTGAAGGAGGGTGGGTGATGAAAGTGCCATGGGGAGAAGGCGGAGGAAGGTCTGCTGCATATTGCAGAGTGAACGAAGAAGCAGAAGACGAAGGCGCCATCGATGATGTGGACAGAGAAGAAGCGATTGGGCGGTCAAAAGACAAGTCAAAGGAGCTCCTGTGAAGATGGTTCTGTGACTTGCTGAGTTGCGAGAGGGAGTCAGAGGAAGGGTGCAACGAGGTGAATTCGACAGATGGGGAGAGAGAAGAAACAGAGGAATAATGGCGAGATGGCACAGACTGGTCAAAACTGGTGGAACGAGTGGGAGAGTTAAGGGCATTTGAAGTGGAAGAAAGAAAAGAAGAAGCAGAAGAAGAAGTAGACGCAGCATCTGATTGTTGAAGAAGCAATTGGGTGAGTGGAGGAGTCATGTTTGAGGAAGTGAACTGAGATGTTTGTGATGTCTGTGATGTGAGTGAAGAAGTAGAAGGAGAAGAAGTTGTGCGTAACACTTGGTGGCGTGGAGATGCATCTGCCAGCTGAGCAGAAGCCATTCTGAATGGAACAGCTGGCAGCTGGTTTGAGTCAACACGTTTTGCCAGTGGAGAAGGGAGGCCGTATGTCAGAGAAGCAGAGGAGCTGTGTTGAATGCAAGGACTCTGGGATGCACTGTGGGGGTGTGCAGATGCAAGCATCCTGTTTGCTCGTAAGGCTGTTTGTTGCTCCTTCGCACGCTGCTTGGAGAGTTGTGTGGGAGTTGAATTGACTGAAAGAGAATCGTGATTGGGCAGAGTCTTCGACATCGAGGTCGGAGACTTTCTTACACTCGCATTTTTGCTCCCTCTTTTCACATTCACCTGCGCGGCATCTTCCTTTTTCTTATTTAAAACTCCATTTCTTTCCGCCTTTGCCCTGACCGCCGCCACAATTCTTGCCTGCCTCTCGTCTCTTGCCCTTCTTTTGATCAGACTTCTGAGCGCTCTCCCAAACTCACCCCGATGTGCTGCTGATGTGTGGATGGAATACGGTGCAAGCACTCTCTCACGCAAAGCAGCCAGCAAAACACGCGCCAGACGCAGCTCTTCCAATGCTGTGAGAGAGTTCTGCAGGTGTGATGGGGCTGAACTGGAAGAAGATGAAGAAGATGATGATGATTGCCTGGTAGCAGGTGACTGTGGATGAGAGCCTTGTTCAGTTGTTGATGGATCAGAAGGCGCCCAAACCTCAGAAACCAAAATAGGATCATTCGTCATTTCTATCTCATTATCTATGCTTGGCAGCTCAGAAACAGGAGATACGCCTTCTGATGCACTATTTACATTAGGCTCTGCTTCATTCACTTGATTTTCCCCTTCCTTCTCCTTCTCCTTCTCCTTTTCTTTCTTTCTTCTCCACATCATTGTCTGCACCCCTGTTCCTGGTGCTGCGTTCTCTGGAAGCGAATACCTCTGCTGCATGTTTCCAGGCTGGTACCCGTCTTCCGCAGGAAGCTCTGTGTGGTTGGGAATCCACACCATCATCTTCCCTTCTCTGTTGTATGCAGCCAGCCTTCCGTTGACATCTCCTTCGACAGATGGAGGAGCAGGTGTCTTTGAGGAAGGGCGAGTGAACACAGCGAGATTGCGGATGGCAGTGATGAGGGGCATATCAGACGGGATCACACACTGCCCCAGGATGCGCCGGCCTTGTGTGATGATGGCAATTAAAGAGGATGTTGGATGAGGGAGAAGCTTTGGTGTTTCACGTGACTTTGCAATAACCTCACAGTCTTGTTTGTTCAGAGGCGAAGGCTTGTCAGCATCGTTTTCTGTGCCAACGGAATCAGCATTTGCAGTTGCTGAAGAAGAATCTGAATTGTCTTTGTTTGCCTTCGCCAAATCTGATTCTGAATCCAAATTTGTTGAGTCAGGAGAATTATCTGATCCATCAAGAGCATTCTCATCTTTTTGTGTTTTCAAGTTGTTCTTTTCATTTGCTGTTTCTTTTTTCTCTGTATTTTCATTATTGCTTGCTTTCACTTCATTTGCACTGAAATAATTCTCGTTCTCAACTGAATGTGTGTTCTCTCCACGATAAATATGCACTTTCCCAGGCACACAAAACGCTGCCACAAATTTTGGCGCCTTTGCCCAGTCGTCCGATGTGCTCCATCCATCCACAAGCATCTGCTGCTGCAGACGGAGAAGCGGGTTTAAGAACGAATTTGACTGTGTTGCTGCTGTAAACGGAGTAGAAAATGCAGTTGATGGCAAATGATTGCGAGATGAGGCATTGTTGTTAGCAGTTGCATTTGATGCAAAGTTGCCTTGTGAATGATGAGAATGAGGCAGATTGAGTGAATGCACTTTGAATGACTGCAAAGGCATTCCCTCTTGCTCGTTATTGTGCGCATCTCCACCAGCAGCCCCAGCCGTCTGCATTCTCTGTGTCTGAAACGAGTGTGTCTGCTGCTGCACAGCCATCAGATGCTCCCTCACCCGCGGGGCAGCCTGCGCCGCAAAGAAAGAGTGGAGGTTTGTGTCGTCGGCAGTCACAACAGAGCAGAGACGAGGATCAACCGGCGGGTACTGCAGACTCGTCAGCTGGCAGAAGTCGCCCAGGTCAGTCACTTCCAGCGGCCAGCCGGTGTCTTGGCTGCCTTCATTGAGCTGCTCCCCGGGCTTGTTAATATCCTCCTCATCGAGTGAAGGCATTGAACTTTCGCTGTCGCTGCCACTTTCACTCAAAATACTGGGTAAATCTTCTGAATTTTTGGGTTCTTTTAATTTGGTTTGTGAAATAGCAAAATTGTCTGTATTGTTTTCTTCTTGTTGTTTTGCTGTATCAATCTTTGCATCTCCCTCTTCATCCTTGTTGTTGTCATTTGGTGCCTTGATCGCTTTCATTCTGTTTCTTCTCGCACTCCTCTCCATAATCTCCTTCTTCCTCAAGAACAGCCTTATCCTCTTCTCTCTCTCATCCACAAGATTCAGCGAATACGGTCTCGGGATCACATACTCCACAGCACGGGGCAGCGGAAACTGCCCCGGAAAGAACATCGCCAGTGCAGATGGCTTGGCAACCTGCTGTGGCACATGCGGGTCGAACGGGCGGTGCTGGGCAAGAATCTCGTCGACGGTGTAGGCATGCGACTCAATGGAGTGGTTGTCGATGACAAATGGCTTCTGTTTGGGGGGAAGAGAGGACAGAAGTGGAGGAGGAACAGTGTATGTGGGCTTTGGCGAGGAAGGGAAAGGGAAAATGGATGTGGTTGTGTCAAAATTCGTTTTTAGGAAATTGCTTTTTGATTTTGGTGAGTCCAACGGGAAAGAAGAAGCAAGCTGTTCATTTTGTGTCTGTTCGTTTTCTGAGGCGCAGAACGAAGTCGGAGATGAAGCAGCAGATGAGATTTCAACAAACTGTGTCTGTTGACTGTGTTGTTGCTGCTGCTGCTTAGAAAGCGAATGAGGCGATGCAACTTGCTCCTTTGTGATGTGGTCTTCCTTGTTGAATGAAGGGAACGAAGGAGCACATTTGAACAGAATCAATGTGAAGTCGTCGGGAACAAGTTGAATGGACTCTCTGTCTATTGCTTGTAGCTTGTCAGCACGGGGAGGAATCACAGAAGATGGCAGTGTCATTGGATTGGCAGCATTTGGCTTGATTGTGAAGATCTGGTGTGGGTTTGCGATGGCAGAAGCAGAAGTGGAAGAAGATGGTGCATTTGAAGAAGAGCGAAGTGAATCTTGTGGCTGCCAAAGATCGAAAAGAGGCGGCTCTGTTGGACGAGGAAGCTCAATGGAAGGACGCATACTGTGGAAATTGTGGGCAGATGACGAAAAGAAAGAAGAAGAAGCAGAAGAAGCAGAAGAAGCAGAAGAAGAATCAGAATCAGAACAGCATGAGCAAGAAGAAGAAGGCGATGAGGAAGAAGAGCGAGAGTGGTGCGAGTGATGATAGCTGTGCTTGTGATGAACATAATGATTGGCATCAGCATTGGCACAGCCACACGAAGACTGGTCGAAGTTTGAGGCAGAAGAATCGGTGCTGCCGGAACGTCCTCTGAAGGAAGGGCTCTGAAACGACTTGAATTTTTGAAGCTGTTTGGTGTCAGTTTCTGTCTTTCGTGGTGTTTTATCCGAAGAATGATGCAATTTTTCAGCTGAAATGCCATCTTCTTGCTGACTATTTTCATCGCAAGTGTTTGTATCTCCATTTTTCTGTGCTGCATCCGTCTGACTGCGCCGAAGAGAGCTGCAGATCAGCGGAGAATTTGGATGTGGTGCACAATGAGAAGGGCTTGCTGGGGAAGAAAACGATGCAGAAGATGCACCTGATGATGACGATGATGACGATGACGACGACGATGATGATGATGATGATGCAGTTGAATCTGTGCTTCCATGTGACTTGGTGTGTGGATGGAGGTGCAGCGATGAAGAACGTGGAGAGCCAGAAGGTTTCTGTCGAGACTGCATGAGGGTCGGTGGAGGGCTGTGTGAATGAGGAGGATTGCCGAAAGAAGGCGAGGCGCGAGGTGATGACTGTATCTGCGCTTGTGTTAGAGAAAAATGTGGCGTTGCACCTGCTGAAGAGTTGTCTATTTTGTGGGAATTTCTGGCTTTGTCTGAGTAAAATTCATTCCCTTGACTTCTTTTCCCATTGTTCAGCGGTGGCATTTTTGGAGTCCCCTGGGACCTCTGCGCGCCAACAAGTGCAGACTCTTTGATGAGTCGTTCAACCTCGGATAAATCTGGAATTGCTTCGACATTCAAAGGAATAGGACAATCAGTGTGACGTCTCCAAAACCTCCGGAAAGCTGGATCTTTTGCGCACATTGACAAAATCCTGGTTTTAAATTCTAAAGCACTTTCTCCAGGAGAGACAGAAAAAAAACCTCGTGGAGGTATCATTGATTGAGTCATTAGATTTAGTTTTTCTATGTCAACTGTTTGATTTGCCTTTTCGTTTAATCGATAAAAATCGTGCAAAACTTGTGGAAGCATTGGATCGTACAATGGTACAAGAGCAGAATTTTCAATGACTCGCTGCTTTATGTGTAAAGGCACATCGCTTAAAAGGATATCAGGTTCATCGAAAACAAATACAACATAAAAACCGGGTACGCTTGAAAGACTTTTTAAATTTTGGTCCGATAGAGAAACTCGATCATGATTCAAATGGTTAACAAAACGATCAAGTTCCAGTTGTGGAGTTTGTATTGATCCGGTGTGATGTTTGGTTAAATGAGAAGAACCTTGCGTATGGTGATGTCTACGCGACACTTCAGAAGAATCTTTCCTTCTTTTAATCCTTTCATTACGCTTTATTTGTTCGTCATGGCGAGATGTTGAAACAGCTGATGAGTGTCGGTGAATTTTCTTTTCACATCCAAAAAGCACAAAAAAATATTTTCCAATAAAAAATTATGTTGTGAGTTCCCAATCAATATTGAGGAAATATTATAGTCAAAATGTGAAAAATGAATGCACACAACAAATAAAGCAAAAATAAAAAATGTAATAAGAATTGGAAAAAGATAAATAATACAGCTGAAATCAAACATCTTGGACTTCTTGTTCGGCCGCATGATGTCTTGGCAATGTTTGACTCGTTTGTGAGAGCTGCTTTGAATTCTGAGACATGAATAATGCGGACCAAACAAATACAAGATCCGGAAATAATTTATTATGGATGCAGAATGTAAACTTTTTCAGATACTCCATTAAGCATTCCAAAAAGGAAACAGGAAGCAAGAACGTTTCAAAATATGTGAGTACAATAAATGATTAATTATTGTGGTTTGTGATTGAGCTTCAAAAATTTGACCATTTTTTAATTTTTTAAATTAACAGGCAATTTTTGCTCTTGTCATAAATTTTATTGTTTATCTATTTCAAAGTCAAAACATAAGTAATGGTTTCCAAAGTATTTGTGCTTTTAAGTTTTGCTTTTCTCATGGAAATTCATCTCAACTACAACTATTCAGGAATCCATCCAAACATTCAACAAACAAATCATTCACCAAAACCATTTTCGCAACGAAGCATGATGCTTAAAACTCGTTTTCAATCTCAAACATTTGATTCGTTTGTTAAATCATTAAGCATAAATAGTGTTTATTCAATGAGTTCTGTGAATTCAAGGTCCATATTCTTTAATTCCTCTTCTCAAATGACTTCTGCAAATATCATCCAACAATATGAATCCTCGGTGATAGAGATGGGATTATTTTCTAGTTGCATAATTGATGATTGCTGTTTCTGGAGCTTTTCAACAATTGTGAATTGCTCAAAAAACACTTTTGTATCAATCGTAAATGTTTCACATAACATTCAAAATGTTAATGAGTTATCTCATAGCATTGCTTATTCATATTCATCAAATTCTTACATATCCATTTCAAATTCAGTTTTTTCAGACTTTGTTATTTGTCAAGGCAAAGTATTACTCTGTGTTGGAATATTTGATTTTACGGATATTAGTAGCTGTTGCTTCTGTAACATTTCTCAAAATAGAAGGTTTCATTGAAATGAAAACACATTCAGCTATTTTCATAGATGCTCATTTTCAAATTGCAATTTTGTTTCCTCCTTGAGCATTCTTGAAAATGGAATTGTGTGCAGAGCTCAAAACTCAAATGCCTTCAATTACTTTAATTCTTCTTTTATTCTCAGTGAAAGGATTGTCAATTCATTAATATCACAAAATAGAACGGAGACATCATCTTCGTTGAATTTCAGCAATTGTGAATGGGTTGAATGCTCGGCAGATAGAGGAGGAGCGCTGTATGTCCACGACAACACTGCTGCCGTGCTCAAAGTCGCTAATTCTTCATTCGTGAGATGCAACGCAACAAACAAGAGAGGTGGAGCAATTTATGCACTCAATATTGCTGAGTGCCTTGTTTATGATACAACTTTTCAAGAATGCTATTGTGTAGCTTCCAATGATTATGGAGGAGCAGGAATAGAATGTGAAAATCTTATTTCGCAACTACTTATTCAGAATTGCTGTTTTAAAGATGGATGGTCTGATAATGATGGAGGTGCAACGTTCATTTGTGATTCTCAAACAAAAATCAAAGAATGTGTCATTGATTGCTCTTTCATTAATAATAGTTGTCATTCTTCAGAAAATGGAGACGGCGGAGGAGTTTGTATTTATCAAATGAAAGGAGGAGTGGTGTTTCGAAATTGCCGTTTTGAAAATTGTGATTCGCAACGTTATGGTGGTGGATTAACAACATATATTATGAATGAAAATAATGGAATACTTTTGTATTATTGTTTCTTTCACAACAATTATGCAACGCTATTCGGCCATGATATTTGCTTTCAAAGTTCAATGAATAATCATATTGATAGCTCATGTAAAACAACAAGAAACACAATAAATAGAGTTGTTCGCCGTTCTGATGGTCAAGACTTAAGCAATTATCTTTCCTGCGAATATGATTCAATCAGATATGTTGCTTCATTCATTGTTCAACCAAATGCAAAAGACACTTACAGTTGCGGATTCTCCATGGAATATCCCTGCGAATCAATCAGTTTTTGTGTCTTACAACTTATTCCTGGAGTTGTTGTGAATATCAATATGATGGACGGTTCAATCCCTGAGACACATCCCATTAAAATCCTTAACAATCAATACATTTTAAGTGGGTCAACTGAAAGCGGAGCAGAAATACAAACCATGTTCGCTGAATCAGACATGTCTCTTTTCAGTGTGTCAACAGGATCGCTTGATGTTAATAACATTAGAGTTATTCATGACTCTTCAATAAACAATAATAGAGAATCACGAATATGCTGCATTTCCAGTTCAGGTGCAATCAATCTGAAAAACACAAATATATCAACTGATAATTCACATTCTCCTTACACATCTTTCAAAACTGAAATGATAAGAATCGTTGCTGGATCATTAACAATGGAAAATGTTGGATGGACTCGTTTTTTTTCATCAACGTCTTTCATATATTTGCAACAGGCAGAAATTTTGTCGATTTCATTGCTTGAAACAACATTTGAAAATATTATTCGAACCTCTCAAGGTGCTGCACTTATCGATTCTTCAACTACAACTGCAAACATTGCACTAAAAAAATGTATCATTGACGGATGCGGAAGTCAATCTTCTGTTGATGGAGGTGCCATACGCATTTCTTTGAATAGTCCATGCCAGCTAAAAATTGAAGAAGGAACAATTCAGAACTGCTATGCATCATCATCAGTTGGAAGAGGCGGTGGCGTTTTCCTAAAATTGTGCAATCTTCAAGTTGAGTTTTCTGTCTTCACATTATTCAACAATAACATTGCAAAATGGGGATACGACTTGTTCGTTCAATCTCCAGATCTTCAAGCCACTTCCACAAGTGGCCAAGTATTGTTGAAAATACCTTGGAACAGCACTTTCAGCACAATCAGAGGATTGGATAATGAAGCAACATCTGTGCCTATTCCATTATGTGTGTATCTTCTTGATCAACCACAAAATATTACTGTGGCAAGGAATGATACATTGAATCATCCTCTTTGCGGTTTCGAACAGTTTCCATGTTCGTCTTTGAATTATGCACTAACTCGTCAATCTGGAGACAAGTTCGTTGTTTTCAATGATATGGTCATTCTTTCAGAGGATATTACTATCGAGCAAAATAAACATATAATTCAAGGTGCATGCGAATCTTGCGGACTTGACATAACAGACGAAATGAATGAAAATTCTAACTCATTGATCAGCACCTCGTCGATCACACTCCTAACAACCTTGAAGTTCGCTCTTCCAGCCGAGCTACCATTTCATCAATTGTTCATGAAGTCATCATCTCCTCTTCTTGAGATCAGTTCTTGTTCAATCAGCACAAAAGATACTGACTCCGTCATGACCTTTTCGTTTCTAGAAATGGATGCAGGACTCCTCAACGTTTCTTTGTTCAAAACAACATCCTTGCTATTAGGAAGTAATCCATTGTTTGTTTTAAATGGTGAAAATTCAATCTGTTCTTTCTCTTCTGTTCACATAGAAAAAGTGTCTTCAACATTATCATCTCATATCTTTTCTGTTTCAAGTAAGGTCACATTCAAGATGATGAATTCGATATTAAGTGCTTCAACAGCTTCTCAGGACAATCAAGATCTCTCTCTTGGAGCAATTTTCGCCAATGCTCCTTTCTTGGTAGATCTTACAAACAATACAATCACTGGCTTTGTAAAGAAAAGCTCAAAAGGTGGTTCAATCATATGCACTCTGGAAGAAGGAGGAAAAATAGAGATAATTGGAGGCACCATTTCCGAGTGCAAGAGTTTGAATGGAGACGGAGGAGGTCCGTGGATAGCAATGGGTGGAGCTTCTTCTTTTTTCATTGGAAATGCTAGTTCTTTAGCTTCAAAGCATTGTGTGAACACGAACTCAGAGCAACTTTTAACTTTCATAGCAAAGTGTGTTGCAACAGCTACCACTGTGACAAATGCTGGATGTGGTGGAGGACTTTTCTTGCAAGTTGGATCGAATGCTTCGTCATTTGTTCTAAATGACTTGCTCTTTGATCAATGCCAAGGCACAAAAGGAAAGGATCTGTTTCTTGTTGCTGATGATCTTTTTCAAGTTTTAAGCAATGATTCCATTTCTTTCAATCCCGATTTAAACGATTTCACTCGCCTCAATGGATACGAGCGGTCAACAAGCAACAACGCTTTTTCAATTCCTTTGTTGCTTTATCTGTGGGACAATTATTCGTCTGTCATTTATGTTGGTGGAACTGGAGCTTGGGACTTTTCCAGTTGCGGAAGTGAAACATATCCTTGTTCGTCCATCTCAGCCGCAATGAAACAACGCTTTGCCAATATAACAACAAATTTGATTTTGCATCCTTCCTTTTGCATTCAAGAAGAGCTTCTCATCTCTCAGAAAGAGTATTCAATTGGCAGCATTGAAGATTCAATAACTTGCCCAATCACGGATACAGTAATCAATAAAAGAAACGCTTTGATATCATCTCTAAAGTCAACATCCTTTGAAGGAATAACCTTTTTGCTTCCACAAAATCTTATATCTCACTCATTGATATTTTTATGCCTTTCAGATACACTGAGTTTGAATAAGTGTGCCATCCAGTTGAAAGAAGAATACATCTCTTTTGTTTTCGGAAGTGTTGAAGGAGGGAAGCTTCTCATATCTGAATTCCAATTTTGTCACGGAACTGTCAACAATGGAGCTGTATTTTCTGTGAATGGATCGAACGGTGATGCTTCAATACAAATGAGCTTCTGTAACTTTGAATCACTTAAAATTTCACCTGGAAATTTGATTAGTGCTGCAAACAGTGATGAAAGTAATATCACAGAATGCAATTTTTCAACAATTTCCAGGGTAAAGGGGAGTGGAGGTTGCTTTCATTTCGTCTGCAGTGATAGTGTTGAATCTGAACTTCGAAGCGCAAAAGTTAGCAAATGCAATTTTGACAAATGCAGCGTCGAAGAAAAATATGCTGGAGGTGGCGGCGTGTTCTGCTCTATTGATGAGCATTCATCTGTTTTCATAAGCGAGTGTCAATTTAGCAATTGCATCGCACCAAATGGAGATCAAACTTCCGGGTACGGGGGTGGAATATACTTCAATCTTGTCTCTTCAAATTCCCGCTTTTGTATTTCTGCTCCACTCTTTCCTCCACAAGCTCCAAACAAAGCAAAATATGACAATGATGTTTTCATAAAAGCAGTCGATTTGTCACGGAGCATCACAAATGAAACTTTACCATTTGTTGCCAGCATGATGGAGTCGCTCACAAAAGAGTCATTGAGGGGATATGATGGAAAAGATGAAGAACATGCAATTCCTTTGCAATTCTTTTTGAAGATATTGGACTCTTCGTTATTTGTGAAATCTGATGGCGTTGATGTGATTGTTTGCGGATTTGAAGAATATCCGTGCCATTCATTCGGGTATTCACTTCAGAGAATCGCTGGAAAAGAGAATAAATTTCTTTCAATAATTGGCAAAGCAATTCTGAATTGTGAAGTTATTTTGTATGCCACAAATGTTGCTTCTGTAGGAGATGTTGTGTCACATTTAGTTTGCGAACGAGCGTTGGATGGAAATACGCACAACGTGATTAGTGTTGATGCTCATTTTTCTTTCAAATCAGTGAATATCGAATTCCCGAACGCTTTTAGCAATGAAGCAAATGCCTTTATTTCACTGAAAGAAGATATGAGTCATTTAACAATCGAAGAATGCGAATTTGTACAGCTCGAAGCTGATTCCACATCGCTTCAGCTTGAGCTTTTTGTGGTCAAAAAATGATGGTTGACTCTTTATCAGACCTCATTCACTGCCATTTCCTCGTCAGTTCCCCTTTTCGATTTTTCTCCTTCTGCTTTCGTTGAAATACAAAATGCGAATATTGAAGATATTTTCCTTTCTTCGAAAAGCGCATTCATTTTGAGAGATGAAATCGAAAATGATCATTCCAATTTCGTTGAAGAAGAAAACTGCAACATTTGCTTTTCTTCATGCACATTTCTTCGCATCCACCAAAATTTCTCTGATAATCCGTCTGCCATCCAGGCAGGAAAACGAAGAAACAACGGAATAATTATAGCAAACTCAACGTTCCAAGATTGTGGTTCGACTCTTTCACAAAAAGGCGGTTGCATACTGCTGGAACTCCACGAGAACTTTAAGATTGTTTGTGCCAATTCCACAATTGTCGAATGTTTTGCTTCATATGTGGGCAGAGGAGGCGGAATTTTTCTAATTGGAAAAACTAACGAAAATCAGCCTTTGCAATTTGCATTTTCAAATATAACATTATCTGGAAACAGAGCATATCGTGGCTTTGATTTTTTTATTAAATGTCAAAACATTGAAACTCAAATTGTTGAGGAGCAGTTCCTGCTTGATTTTCGAAGTCTAAGCAGCAAAGAGCTCTCGATATGGGGCTGTACCAGAGAATCGAACGAAGATGAACAAGACTTACTTCCAAGAGTTATTTTGTTCAGAAGCGAAACAATTTTTGTTTCCGGCGTTTCGAGTAATAACACAAATAACAGACAATGCGGTAGTCTGAGCGGCCCGTGCACTTCGTTGGATACAGGCATTTCCCACGTAATCCCAACAAAATATTCTCAATTATTGATCGTAGAGGAAACAAATTTGCAGTCTGCAACTTCCATTAAAAGCGTTTTAATTCGGTCTTTAGATCAGCCTGAAAAAGTAATTATTCATTTGGACGAAAAAATAGAATGCGAGAATAGTCCTTTAATTGCCTCATACGACATCGTCAAATTGGAATATCTTTCATTTATTTTCAACACCTCGTTTTGTTCTGATGCCAACGCTTTAATTGGGCAGATGAATGGAACATTGAAGATTTCGTTTTTGCTTTTTTCAGTTGAACCAAATGATTCAATCCCTGTGAAAAACGATTTAAACTTCAATATTATATCTGTTGATTGCGGTAGCTTATTATTGGAAAATTGCGAGTTTTCGTTTCTCCGTTTGGCCAGGCCGATGATTCTCATTACTCCAAATGCTGAAGCCAGAATTGAAGACAACATCGTTCATGATATTGCAATCCAAAAATCGTTGTTTGCTTTTTAAAATGCTCTTTGGGTGGTTGTGCACGATTTGAATATTTCTCGAATACAGTTTCAAGAAGGAACTTGTTGCGAATTTGAGTTTTCAAATGTTTCAAAGGCAATATCGTCTTGTTTGTTTTTTGAAAACATTACAACTTTTTCGGACGTGGCATCTTCTATTATGGTCAACGATATTGAAGCGCTGGAATTATCAATGGAGAATTGCTCGTTTAGGAATTGCATTTCTCGTTCAGAAAAAGGATCCATTGCCTTGATCAGCCTTTGCAAAAATGTAACAATCAGTTTTTGTTCATTTGATGGATTCGATTCTGAGGCAAATTTGAATGTTCAGAATTCAAAATCAGATGCTGTTTGCAAATGGAATGGTTCTTTGGTTGATTTTTCAAGTAGTGATGTGTTTATGAAAGAAGCAAAAATAGAAAACTCACCAAAAGGCGGATTGTCATTGTCTGAAGGAAGTGTATCGATAGAAAAAGGGGAATTTGCAGGAAATAACACGAACATTGAGGGATATTCATCGGCACGCAGAAACATTTTGTGCTTCAATGCACAGAAGTTGGGATTGGTTGATACGAAGGAAGGAGGAACAGCAAATGATAACAAATTACAATGGATAATTTACGATGGCTGCAATCTCGCTGGCTCTGGATTTGAAAAGGGATGGGCTCTGTTTATGCCAATTCTTGAGGATATCAAGATTGAAGATTTCGGAGAATGGATAAAACTGAGATTTTTCGGAAAGATGCTCCATCCATGCAATCTATCATTTCAGGTGATAAGCTCAAAAGGTGAAGAAAAGCTGATTGAAACGTATGAGCTTGGGGAAGAAGGGTATTTGACTGAGAAAGAAGCTGAAGGGATGGTAGAGTCAAGTTTAATCAAAGAAGCAGAAGATGAGGCAGAAGTGCTTGTCAGGCTAAAATATGGATTCAAAAAAAGCCCTCTATAGGGTCAACTTTTTAATGGGACTTTTTCCCTTATTGGCACTTTTTTTGTTTTTGACTGCCAACTTTCAACAAACGTTGATTGGCTTTCAGTACTTCAAAAAACCTTTTTTACAAGTTTAACACAATTTAATTACAGTTTGTTTTTTAATTTTTGCTTATTACACATTGAGAAATTACGTTTTTTTGTTAAATTTGAAAGGACTTTTACCAGCCAACTAGGCGACGTCCAAGAAATTGGATACATGTTTTGAATAGCAAAAACTATTATTTAACTACTTTTAAATTCTTTTTTTTCACAAACACTTTTTTCTTGTTTTTTTCACATTTCATTTTTTTAACAACATTCTAACATAAAACCGATTATTTCTTTGTTAATATAATGAAATGATAAAAATAAAAATATGAAATGAAAAACAAATGCTCTAATAATAAAGTGTTGTTAAAATAAAACATTAATTTTTTCTATTTGTCAAGAATTTAACTTTTTTACAAAAATTTGATCATCGATGATTTTAAGAAAGCGCCATATGTCCGTTTCAGATAAATAGAAAAAATTAATGTTTTATTTTAACAACACTTTATTATTAGAGCATTTGTTTTTCATTTCATATTTTTATTTTTATCATTTCATTATATTAACAAAGAAATAATCGGTTTTATGTTAGAATGTTGTTAAAAAAATGAAATGTGAAAAAAACAAGAAAAAAGTGTTTGTGAAAAAAAAGAATTTAAAAGTAGTTAAATAATAGTTTTTGCTATTCAAAACATGTATCCAATTTCTTGGACGTCGCCTAGTTGGCTGGTAAAAGTCCTTTCAAATTTAACAAAAAAACGTAATTTCTCAATGTGTAATAAGCAAAAATTAAAAAACAAACTGTAATTAAATTGTGTTAAACTTGTAAAAAAGGTTTTTTGAAGTACTGAAAGCCAATCAACGTTTGTTGAAAGTTGGCAGTCAAAAACAAAAAAAGTGCCAATAAGGGAAAAAGTCCCATTAAAAAGTTGACCCTATACAGATTGCGTTGTGATAAAGAATAGAACCGAGCTTCTGAAAAATGCAGATGGGAACATTGTGAAAGGAGAAGAGAAAGAGAAAACATTGTGGCCGATTATTGTTATTGTCCTTGTTGTTACATTGTTGATCGTTCTGATTGTTTGGGTAATATTCATTGTTCGGTGGAGGAAAGTGAAGTATGAAGCAGAAGATCTGAGAGAGATTGTGAATGACAACATCAGAAAAGATCCGAAGGCATTTGAGATGGTGACGATGGAGATGTCGCCTGAAGCGCAATGGAGGAGAGCAGAGAGAGAGGCAGAGAAGAAGAATGATGAGAGGATAAAGAAAAGAGTATATGAGAAAAGCTTGAGTAATTCAGATTCATCTGAGCATTTGCTGAGTGAGAGTGGATCGACTGAATATATAGGGTGGTCCTTTATATTTTGTTAAAAAATTTTGATATGGTTTCATAATTTAATGAGAATAAAAATTCAATCATAAAAATATTCACCGTTATGAGTTGTAATAAACTCCAATCGCTTAATCCAACTTTCAAAGGCACGAATAATCATGTCTGAAGATATTGTATGAAGAATATTTCTTATTTCTATTTCTAATTCTGAAGAATTAGAAATTTTTTTCCCTTTCAGAGCTTGCTTAATGTAGCCGAAGAGGAAAAAATCGCATGGCGCAACATCAGGAGAATAAGGAGGATGCGGAAGAATATTTAAATGATGCTCCTCAGCAAAGATCTTTGAAATTGCTGATGTGTGCGGACGAGCATTATCGAAATGAATAAAAAAATCCATAGGAGAAACGGAAGAAAGGTCTATTTGAATCTGGCTAATGGGCATTAATATTGAATTCACGAAATATTCTACATTCATTTTTGTTTTTTCTGGTAGAATATTAAGAAAAAACAGCCCATGGACTGAAATGAAAATTGTGTACATGAATTTCTTATCAGAATAAGTGTAATTTGCTGCAGTTGACACTTCAGATTTTTCTTTTCTCCATTCGCATTCGAAATTATACCTTCTGAAGAAAAAAGATTCATCACCTGTAATCAGCCCTTCAAAATTTCTTTTTCGTAAATCTCTCAATTTCTCCAGTAATTGTAAGCCAGTTTGAACGCGGATTTTTTTCTGATCATCATTCAGCGAGTACGGCACCCACCTAATTTTGTAAGAATGGAGATGTAATTTTTCATGAAGAATACGAAAAACAGTTGTTTTTGCAGCACTGAATTGTTCTGCCAACGCTCGGGAGCTAATATGAGGATTTTCTTCCACTGCTTGTTGTATCTTCTTTATCAACACTTCATTAGTTGGTTTTCCGCGATTATAATGTCTCCTGTCAATTTCTTCTCGCCTTTGAATTCGAATGTTCCATGAACGAATAGTTCTAATATCCGGAAGTTTTAAACCATACGTAATTTGCAGTTTTTCATATATTTCTTCGGAATTCATTCCAATCAGAGTGCAAAACTCTGTTATATCAAAAAAATTTTGATAATTCATTTTTTATTTACCCATTTTTTATTCTTTGTGCAAAATATAAAGGACCACCCTATATCCTTGGAAGAGATTCAGACAAAATTCCTGATTGGGCTTTGGAGAAGGAAGAAGAAGAAGAGAATCAAAAGAGATCACCATCACCATCCATCTCATCCACTTCAACAACAGATTCTGATTCCACTTTTATCCGACCGGAGAGTATGTGTCCGACCACCTCATCGATGTCGAATCTTGTCGATGCCATGGCCTGTTCATCACCACACGAGAAATTTATTGTGGACTTGAGGGATTCGCTGTTCATGTTGTTGCATGGGAGGAACGAGAAAAAGGAGATGGCGATTGGCTCATTGAAAGAGAGGGAGCAGACAGCTGCTCAAATCTTGTTCTGTGTGGCCAATCTCGCTCTCCACTCATTTGATGAAATGGACAACCCACTTCAGTCATTGTCCAGTCTGAGTCCTCACATTGTTCTCTTCTCTGAGCATATGGTCATCTGCATTGTCATGCACTCAGACTTCTTGTCAGATGATGATTCGGACTCATCATCCATCTCTTCATCAACTGTTGTGACATCAGCAAGTGATGATGATAAGGGGGAGGAGGATGACTCTCTTCCTTCATCAGCCTTTGAGGATGAAGATAGTTTCAAAAAAGAGTGCCTGAGGTGGATGGCGCCTGAGCTGCTGATGAACAAGAAGATGGGAGCGACAAAGAAGTCAGTTGCCTTTTCGATTGGGATGATGCTGTGGGAGTGCTTGACCCTTCAAATACCATTTGGGGAGTATCCAGCAGAGGTGACAGGGCAGAAGATTGCAAATGGCGAGAGGCCAGATATGAATGTTATCACAGGAAGTTCTTTGAAGGAGATTGTGAAGAAGTGCATGCTGAATGACGAAGAAAGCAGACCAATGCTGACTCATCTGAAGTGTGAATTTTTCGAGAAATTTCCAGCAGGTGCTACGATGATCACGATGACTGATGCAATCAGGATTGAGGAAAGCTCAAGCGAGAATGATGGGCATGGTTCAACAGAAGATGGAAGCGAACTCATTACAATTCCAAATGATGTTTCCTCGAAAATGAAAGACGAGGAGCAAAGACAGGATGCAAGTATCAAAATATAAGAGAATGGGAGAGAAAACATGAAAGGATAAAAATGTTGCTTTTGTGGGATTGAAAGGCGCTGAATTAGACAAATGTTCAAACAAGCATTTGAAAATGAGGAAGATTCTGGATACAAAAAGATTTCACAAAAAAAGAAGAAAATTATAAGAAGAGAAAGAACAGTGAAAGTTGATAAGGATGATTTATATTTTTGGAGAGAAAGTTGGACGAAGTCACCGTTTTTGATATTTAGAAGAAGAGGCATCGAATAATTGCATGATATGTTTTTCTTCGCTGATGTGGCTTCATGGCATGATGATATGATATTCAAGCTAAAAATCAGTAACAATGAGAGAAAACGGAATCAAAGAATAATTTAATAAGTAACTTTTCATTTTCAAACTTTTTTTCTTCTTTGTAACTCCAAAACTATGTATTCATGTGATTTTCGTGTGTGTTATGTTTTCGAATAGTTTTCTGTTTTTTGAAAATTGAGTAAATCAGATTCATTTCTGTTAAAAATTGAAATATTCTATTTTTCAGAACATTAGAAACTTTTTTTGATTGTGTACAACTTCAAAAAGGCTATTATTTCATTCAAAGAATAATTTTCACTTGATGTTAAGAGAGAAATGATGGTTATTGTTATAATATTGGAAAAGATAAACGTGAATCCCAGAATTTACAATTATTGTCAGAGTTTTATCTCGATAATCGTGGGGAAAATTGTAGTTTCTTTCTTGATTAAATTTGATTTAAATCGTGAAATACATTTTCAAAATTTTTAAAAAAGAAAAAATAGATGAAAATCATAAATAATCATTGAAAATACCATTTTAAATATTTTGGGGAAAATATTACACATCAGACATTAGCAATGAAAAAGAATGAACTTTTCATTAACTTCTGATGATTGTTTTTTTAAATTAAGAAAATGTGTCGTGAATAATTAATAAATTAATAATATAAATCAATAAATAAATAGATAAATAAATAATTAAATAAAAATTACCTGTGAGATTTATAAAAAATTTATTTTTCGATATAAATAACGATTGTTTTTGAATATGATAATCAAAAAATATATAGAAATCTGACAAAGTTTTGTTTACAAATGAGTTAAACAAAATTTTATTCTTAAAGGAGCAAAAATTGTTTGAAAAATTGTATAATCTTTTCTATTGAAAACAATTATCAATGGTTAAACTGTAACATTAATTAACATTTGAATAAGTGTTATCTCCGAAACTTCAACAAGTTAAATAAATAACTTTTTTTTTTGCTTCTTTTTCAATCTTAAAGAAAATAATTTCGATTTTCAACAGTGCATTAATTCTGACGTGACCACTAACCTTCATTCTGATTCAACAACTTTATTGTGAAATTACACGAAAAACAATAAAATAAATTAATAACAAAATCAGAATTTATTCTTCAAGTTGCTTTTCTTTTTCCTTTTGCTCAATTAAATGCATTATCTTTCTTTTCATCGTCAGAATCATCGTTTTAAACATGAAGATATCTTCTTTTTATTTTTTTCTTTTCATCCACAACAGTTTTCACTTCATCTTTCTCCTTTTCATCCATTTCATTTTTCCTTTCAATAATCATTTTCAAATGATTTTCCAATTTCTCTAAAAGATTTTCGTAGGTTATCACTTTTCCATAAAAGTTGAATCCATTTCTGCGAGTTGGAAGAGGGTAAATTGAAGATTCGGGCAGTTTCAAAAGAACTGGCCCAGAAGAATTGTGAAGAACACCACTTCAGACAAAAGCTTTCTGAATTACAGAAGGAGATAATGCAGTGTGGATGGCTTGAGGCAGAGCGTCGGATATTGCTGCTCCTTTGGAGGAAGATGAAGAGGAAGATGGAGCCTCAAATCTGTTTGTCAGTTCAGATTTGAACACAGCAAACACTCCTCTGTCCAGTGGTTGACAGATGTGTGTGCTGTGTGGAACGAAGGTTAAAACGTAGACTTGTTGTTTTTGGAATTCTCGCCAGATCGATGGATCTGCGCAAGATGCATGAGAATCAAGAAGGAAATGAATGCGTTCGTTTTTAAGTGACATGCGCTAAGCAGCAGAATGGTGAGAGCACACCTTTGAAAGCACTCGTTGTCCATCCAGCCGCTTCCATTTACCCATATCCCAAGCGTTGAAGATAGCAAATATCTCAGCTCCTCTGGTTAATCAAATATTGGCCATCGAATAACGGAACGAAAGCTGTGCTCATCCACCACCACTGATGCCACGAATGTTGAACTTTTTATTCTTAAAGGGTTTTTTGAAAGACCAACTCTCGAATCAGTGTTGCGAACAAATAGTCTTTTCTAATATATCGGAACTCCCGTAGATGATTCATCTCCATTTTCTATCATGTCTCAATTGAAAAGATAATTTTTATTTCGATCATCAGTATTTTATATCAGAGTTTTGAATATATCTACAAGAAACAAAAAGAGGTTTTAACTAAAGAATTTGGTTTTTTCATCTTCTTCTCAGTGTTTCACTTCAGGAGGCTATTAATATCAGAAATTGAAATATCTGCAAACTGTACATCTTTTTATTCATTATCTATCACTTCATTTTCCATTCAAAAAAAAAACAATAATTGAAATATGAGTTAATCTTTTTGAAAAGTCAGGAAATATATATATGGCCGATCCTTTTTGAAATCAAACTTTCGTTCGAGTTTTGATCACACTTTTTATTTCGATGGGATTTTGAAAAAATGAATTAAAATTGGGAACACTTAATGTTTTTGATTCTGCTATTTTAATAACAAATTTTGACAATAATCCCATTGAGATTAAAACTTTGGTCAAAACTCGAACGAAAGAAATATTGCAAATAGGATCAGCCATATATATGGGTGATTATTTTTGAAAGCATATTTCTTCAATCAAAATTTTCGGTTCGTAAATTTCACTCGAATATCAAAAAAAGAACACTGAAAAATGAAAAGACAAATAATAGACATCAGCCTCTTTTAAGTGCTGAAAAAGTTGTTATTAAGCCAGTCATGATGATTTTTGGATTTTAACACAAAATCTCTTCCCAAATACAAACAATATTTGAAAAATAAGCTCCCCGAAAAAAGTTATGATTTCAAAAATAATCACCCATATATATATATATATATTTGTTTTTATTTTTTATAAAAATTCCTTTTGTTTATTTTTCATATGAATTAATATATTCGAAATTTAATCAAAAATTTGTTCCAAATCATGAATTTTCACTTCAATGAAAGTTAAATTATAATTAAACTGTATTTAACATTTTTCTGAAACTTTGAAAGTGGGAAGAGAAATGTGATCAAAATATGAAATTTTAGTTTCTCTGAAAGTAAACTCAAGGATTATTTCAAATTAAAAATACCAAATATATATGTCAATTAAACTCAAATATATGGGTAATAATTTTTGAAATCATAACTTTTTTCGGGGTGTTTATTTTTCAAAGGTTGTTTGTCATTGGGAAGAGTTTTTGTATTCAAATTGAAAAATAATTACAACTGTATTAAAAATAAATGTTTGTGCTCAAATAAAGATGTTGATGTTATCAATAAACCCTTTCATTTTTTTGTACTCTTTTGTTGATAAAAAAGTGAAAATTTTGTACCGAAAATTCTGAAAGAAAGAATATGTTTTCAAAAATAATCACACATATATATATTTATTTGAAGAATATTAATTAACTAATGGTGAAATTTTTTTCATTTAAGAAAGAATAATAATTATGTTATAAACTTTTTCCACTTTAATTTTATAATTAATCAATTATTACCTTGGAATAAAAAAAATAAAAAAAATTTTTTAGTAGAACAAAAGAAATAACAGAGTTGAGCAAAATTCAAAAAGCAAAAAAAAAAAAAAAAAAAAAAAAAAAAAAAAAAAAAAAAAAAAAAAAAAATGTTCATTGAACCATTTGTTTTGAACTAAAATAACTCCTATTTTAAATTTTTCTAGATAAAATTAAAATCATTTTTAAAATAAAACATCGAAATTAGTCATTTGCTTACGAAAATATCAAAATAAATATCTTCAACTGTTTGGTTTATAGTATTCAAAATATATAAATACGAACAAGAAAATTATTCTTAAATTATTTGAATTTTTAGATTCTTTTTCAAATGTGTGTGATAAAAATAATTAATATTTGACCTTCTTTTCTAGTCGGGGAGTTAACCCGCTCGGGGGAGTTAACCCGCTCAGATGATCAAAAGAAGTTAGAACATTTTTCTTTCCACAGTTTTTATTTTTCTCTTCAAAAACAAACAAAAATCGTTGGCTGTAACATTACAGCAGAGTATTATTGGAAATAATTTAAAAAAGGATGAAAAATTATAAAAAGAGCATAAAAAAATTGAAAAACTCAATTATATTCCAATATCGGACAAATCATCAGAACTGAGCCAAATTTTCCCAGATATTGCTCCTTCCGGTGCCCTGTTTGATGATGTGGCAATTTCTGCCCATTCTGGAGGCTTCTCTGGCAGTTGAGCAAGAACAGCATCTGGATTCAATGGATGAAGGCCTGTCACTCTCCAGCTGGCTTTTATTGTAGATGGAAATGAAGCCATTGCAATTGCTTCCTTTAAAACGGAAATAAATTCTTTTCTTCTTTCACTCGCCGTGTTTGTTTTCCCACATTCTGTTGACTTTTTGAAACATTTTTTCATGTTGGCAAAAATGTACTGATCGTTGGGTTGCAGCAAGTGAGAGGTGTGCGAGGGGAGTTGAATAAGATCAATTAAATTATCTTTGCATAATTTAACGATCTCTGTAGAAAAATGCCCTGTTCCTCCATCCATTACCAAAGCCGCGTGATTATGTTGAAGTCCAATGGCAATTCGCTTTCTGTTTATGCTCGGAAGGATAGCTTTTTGAAATACGTCCAGAAAGCATGCAGTAGTCATATGTCCTGTTGAGCATGGTATGAACACTTCATTTTCTGTTGTAGCTTCAACATATTCTTTTGGAATTGTCGAATATGGAATAAGAATTGGAGTTAAATATCTCACTCCATCTGCGCTTGTGAGAAAAACTATACATGTTGAATTTGGCAATGAAGGCTCTGGAATGATTGGCTGAACTGAAGAAGAAGACGGAACCACGACATCTTCTAAAGATTTTGAAAATACAGTTGATGTTTCATCCAAATTGAACAGCAATTGTGGTACAATTTTCACATCAGCAAAGAACTTAGTGACCTTGTCAAAAAAGGGACCAATGGTTTGCTTGGAATTATGTGCAGCACGGCCGATTGGTAACTTTGTTGCTTTTTTCAGAGCAAGTTTTGGATATCTTTCAATGAATCTCTTTGGCCAGTGTTTGTCTACAGATTTGACTTCTTCTTCTTCAGTTCTTTTTTCTCTTCTAATTTCATTTGCCTACAAATTACAAAAAATTAAAAAAACAATAATTCGAATGCTCACAAACCATTTCTGCTATATCTCTCATTGAATGGAATATTCCTTTATCTGCATCGACTTCCAATCTGACAATTAACCTTTGTTCGTCTGTTTTCGAAAAAAGAAAAGGTCTCCCGGGTTTTCCAATAACGCGATTCTCCTTCTGAGCTTTTTCTGCTCTTTTTAGAGAATGTCTGGAAATAATATTTGCCTGTTCAATTTCCGCCTTTTTGTATCCGCAAACAAGATGCAAGTGAAGACCTTTCTCGTGAGGAGTTTCCAGTAGCCTTGCTTCGCTGGATGCTGCAATTCTGTGGATCTCTTGCTCAATCTTTGACATTTTTTTCCAAACAAAGAATGGGTTGATTTTTGATCATCTGAGCGGGTTAACTCCCCAGAGCGGGTTAACTCCCCGACTATCCATCGGCCTGATGGTCTAGTGGTATGATTCTTGCTTTGGGTGCAAGAGGTCCCGGGTTCAATTCCCGGTCAGGCCCTTTTTTATCAATTGTTTCATTTTCTGTTAACTTTTCTATTTAACATTTTGATTATTTTTATCAATTTCATCGGTGTTATATTTTCATTTTTTGTTTTAATTGTATATAAAAAATTGCTAAAATTATAAAACATAACAATTAGTTAACCATTATAATACATTTTATTTTTATTGATAAAAGATGGATAGTTTTTCATCTTCTTCAATGTCGCATCAAGATGTGACATTTTTGGTTCCTGGTCTTGTTTACGATGAAATTGATTTTGAAAAAAGTGAGCAAATTTAATTTAACATTTATGATTTTTCAATTTCATTCATTCCATGCATTTATTTCTCACTATTTTGACCAGAAAGAACTTCAACTTTGAAAAATAAAAGGATGAAAGATATTTTTGATCACATTTGCAAAGTTACTCGTCCAGTATCATTTATTGAATTAGTTTCTTGATTCTCATTTATTTCATGTTTTTCTTTAGGAATTTGATGAGACAAACGAAGCACTGATCGAGATTGAAAATGCAGTTGAAAGACAAAAAGATAAATTGAAAGCAAAAGCTAAATGCGGATCTGAGGGAAAAAAATCCTTTTCATCTCATGTGTGAAATTTAAATTTTTTGTCCAATTTGTAATTTTTGAATTAGTCAACTGGTGGAATGCCTTTTTCAGAAATGATGAGCGGAATACCATTAATGGCATTTCTTACCGGATCCCACGGAAAACCAGATTTCCCTGGAATGGCTGGATCGAAAAAAAGTTCTGTGATCATTGAAGATGCTGATAGTGACGAAGACATGGAAATACCTTCTCATCCTTCAACAAGAAAAGGAGCTATTATTGAAACAATAGACGATGAAGATGATGATATAAAAATTGATGATGATGAGGATATGACGAAAACAGTAGATTAGAAGTTCACAAGAAAGTAATTTGAAGAGAATATAAAAATTGATTTTATTTTTAATATCTTTTTATTTTTTGGAACAATCTTTGATATTGTCAATTTCTTCCATCATGAAAGCAATTGTCTTTTTTTGTTCATTCGAAAGAAACATTTTAAAAAAGAAAATACATATATCATTCATTTTGTAAAAAGGAGTAGTTGCTATATTTTTGAAGATGTATTCATTCTATTGATAAAAAAAAAAATCGAGTATTTTTTGCTTTCATCGAAGCCTAATATGAAGTTTTATTATTTAAACGGAAATAATTATATAAATGAGAATTGCTCACGTTTTTATAATTGAAAGAACTGTTCACTATCTTCTGTCTTGTTCAGATTGAAGAAAAGATAATTCTCATTATTTTCGAATGGGTATGATCTAAAATCAGAAACATCAAAACTTTTTCTTTTTGGAATTGATTTTTTCATAGAGAAACCGTTCTCCAAAAAATAATTCTTCATTTTATCAGATGGGACCTGAACAGAGTAAAGAAGAAGAGATTCGACCTGATCCACCGAAACCAGGTATATTTTATAAAATTCGTTTTTTTAAAACTAAAAAATGATGCAAAATTTTACAAAAACCTAAAATGCTGTTTAAAGTTTCAACTGCCTTTATGAGGAAACATTCAGTCAGTTCTCCTTTTTCAGGTCTTACTGGATTGACAATTCAAAGAACAAATCCTTCGTCTTTAAGAATGCAGCAAAATGTGCTATCTCCAAGTCCGTTGCGAAAAGGCTCAATTTCAATTCAAAGGAAAGGGACACCACCTCCGCAAATAAAACATTCTCCTCTTGTTTCTTCGCACAAACGTCGAAACTCGGCTGATGGTGATGCTCCTTTGACCAAGGCTAATACTGTAAATTACGAGTTTGTTTGGAATTATGGCGCTTGTAGCTTTGTATCATTAGTTGGTTCGTTTAATTGTTGGTCTGAAAAGATTGATTTTTCTCCTCGGCCTTCTCCTTTGGATCAGCTTGGGCCTTCTCAGGATGATATCACTAATGGGCAAATATCGCCTGAGATCTTAGCAAAAATAAAAAAAGAGCAAGAAAAATATCATGGAAAAGTTAAACATTGGACCAAACAGTGGAATGTTGTTGTATCTCTTCCTGTTGGACAGCATTTTTACAAGTTTATCGTTGATGGACAATGGAGGTACGATCCACAAGTTACATGCGGAACAGATTCGAATGGAAATATGGTTAATGTGCTTGTGCTAGAACATTCTGACATTGCTTTTGACGAAAATTCCTCATCAAATGTGATTAATCCTCTTACGAGCATTTCTGAAACAACATCTCAGCCACACCAGCTATCGATTATTCCTCCAGTTCCCATGACGTCTTCATGGTTGCAGCAGACTTCGCCCCAACATTTATCTCCTTCTGATGCATCCTCGTCTCTTCATCCTTCTTCACTGGCACAGCCGTCAACATCACCTGCATCATCATCATTGTCATCAGCATCATCAGCATCATCAACACGCTCTCCCCGCTCCACTTTTCTTTTTGCCCAAACAGACAAGAAATCCCCCGTCCTGTCGCCTTCCGACTGGCAAAGCTACACCCAGCTGCAGATGGACTCCGAGTTCTACCCGCTTTCAGCCAGCACGACGCCTTCTGACGGGAATGCCTGTCCAGACGCCTCAGCAGCTGGTTCCTCAGCCTCGCGCACACCTTCAATAAGCCGGTCGCACACACCCCAGAGCTCTTCTCTAAGCCCGTTTGCGTCGTCCACCCCGCCTCTCTGCTCGCCTTCCTCGCAGACACAAATCAACCCTGTGCATTCACAGCAGCAACTCTCCTCGCTATCATCTGCCCCGAAACCTCCTCCACCTCAGCCGTCTGCGTCGTATCTCAACCTTTCCTCCCCTTTCAATCTGGTCAAAGCCAACACCATCACCACCACTGCCTCGTCTGCAGCTCTGTCTTCCCGTTCCTTCCACTCGCCTTCCAACTCCATTCACGCGTCTCCCCTCAGCCTGTCCCCCAAAATCGAGTCTGGCAGACACGGAATGTACGCCAAAATCGGCCCAGCCTCCTCACGCGGTGCTTCCCCAGGGCCTCTTTCGCCGTCCCCATCCACATCGCCTTCTCTGACCCCTTCAGCCATTCCGTCGCCGACGTCTTTCCATTCCTCCTCTTCTCGCTCGACTCCTTCACCGTTTGCTCCGGTTCCGCCGGCTTCCTCGTCAGAGGCTGTTTCCTCTGTGCAGTTCCAACAAGGGAGCAGAAAGATAGAAGCCAGTTCAAATGCGAAGAAGAGCAAAGAAAAGAACGATGCCAAAAACGAAAGTGCAAAGAAAGAGGAGAGAAACAAAGCAGACAACAACAACAACAGCAGCAGCAGCCAACAACCACACGGACACTCAAAAAGGACAGCATATCCAGTCATTGGCTATAAATCATCCTCAGGTGGCGATGAAGAAGGATTTGGATCCCATTCAAATGCGTTTAGTGGGGTGACGACAGAGGACACGCAGTGGAGAGGGAGGTATGAGCAGCACAAGAAGGAGAGGGCAGCGGCTGGGCTGGAAGAGTCAGAGTCAGATGCGTCGCTGGATATCGACAACGAAGTGAAGGAGAGCGAGATGAAGTACGGGGACGTGATCTTCGATGCGTTTGAGGACGACAACAAGCAGATGATGGGAAGAGGAAGTGAGCTAGGCACAGGAAAGGAAGCAGAGAGGGAGAAGATGAAGGAGCTGTTAGCACAGAACCCGCTGTTGCGGTGGTCGCATGTGCTGCCTCCGCCCACGATCTTCAAGAAGACGAAGAAGCAGGCAGCGCCGTTTCCTGGTGTGCTGGGGACGAAAGTGATGAATATCCAGAGGCAGCGAGGGTGGGAGCCAGATCTGATGCCGAAGATGGAGAATATCATTGTGAATCACTTGTGGGCAGCGGAGCAGCGGACAGTGAGGAAGATCAAGTATTTGGAGGTGATGAGGGAGTTGAGGCAGATGAAGGCGAAGGAGAGAGGGAAGGAGAAGGAGAAAGAGAAAGAGAAAGAGAAGAGTGAAAAGAAACAGAGGGAGAAAGCGATTGGGAATGAGCTGAGGCAAAAAGAAGAAGGATCAGAAAAGAAAGAGGGAAAAGAGGGAAAAGAGAAAAAAGGGAAGAAGGACAAGTCGAAACAAGGTGGAAAAGAGAAGAAGAAGGACAAGAAAAACAAGAAGGAGGAAGGAAAGAATGCTGAGGTGGAAGGGGAAGCAGAAGCAGAAGGAGAAGAAGACAATGCAAACGATGCAGAGAACATTAACCAAGAGCTTAATAATTCCAAACAAGATCATCGTTTGCCTTCATACTTTGCAGAAATAACAGAAATGTCTGAGAAAAAAAGGAGAAATTCACTTATGTATCCGCTTCCCTTCCCTTCTCTCTCACCTTCTCCTTCTCCTTC
This sequence comes from Monocercomonoides exilis, assembly GCF_001643675.1. Classification (NCBI taxonomy): domain Eukaryota; phylum Preaxostyla; order Oxymonadida; family Polymastigidae; genus Monocercomonoides; species Monocercomonoides exilis. The sequence goes on from NW_027150550.1 coordinate 845,832, forward strand.
TCCATCGCCCAGCTTCTTCTTCGACATTGAAACCCCTCCTTGTGCCTCACCCCCTCTTTCTCCTATTCTTTCTGCTTTTCCTTCTCAGTCTCCATCTCCATCTCCATCTCCATCTCCTTCTCCTTCTCTTTCCTTTTTCATTTCTCCCTCTGTTACTCCTTCTCCTTCTCCTTCTCCTTCTCCCTCTCATTCTCCTTCTCCTTCCTCCTCCTCTTCTTCCTCTTCTTATTCTTCTCCTATTTCCAGTGCCTCTCTTTCTCCTTCTCCTTCTCCTTCTGTCTCGCCACACCCTTCCTTCTCCACTTCATTCTTCTCAACATCCACATCTCAGCCACAATCAACCACTTCTGCTTCTTTGGTTCCGTTTGCATCATCATCATCATCATCTTCCTCTTCCTCTTCCTCTTCTTCCTCTTCTTCACCATTTCCTTCTTCTTCTGTAAATGACAAGTCCACTTCACAACAACCATACACCCAACCACCAAACAGTTCTTCCTCATCTCAAAATGCCCCTCCCTCACAAGACTTGTATGTGTCTCTGTCACCTTATCTCTCTCACATGCACCATTCTCCACCTCAGCCACTTCAACAGCCTCATCATTCATCATCATCATCTTCTTCTTCTTCTCCTTCTTCCTCTCCCTCTCCTTCTTCTTCTTTTCCTTCTTCTTCTTCTTCTTCTTCTTCTTCCTCTTCTCCTTCTGCCCTCAATTCTTCATTCACCCCAGCTGATCCATTCATTTTAGAGGCAATGGCTCGTCTGAACAGAAGCACAGACACAAAAGAAGACAGCTCAGCGCCTTTTCCTGCCTCATCCAACAAAGTCTTCTCAATTGATACAAATCCTGTTTCCAATGGCAATTCATCTGCTTCTGCTTTGTCTTCTGATTCATTGAATTCATCATTATCATCGTCTTCTTCTTCTTCTTCTTCCTCTTCCTCTTCTTCCTCTTCTTCTTCTTTTTCCTTTTCTTCTGACACTTCTGCCCCCACAACATCCGAAGCCTCGCTCTTCAAAGCACTTCCGATGGAGGCTCAGCATCCAGCCACATCAGCCGAATCTTCACTGAAGCAATGCCAAAGCAACATGAATGGAGGAAACCAAGCAGCTGGACTTTCTGTCTTCACTTGTGATGAGCCAATGAAAACAGAAGAGAAATTCTCGTTTGAAATCCCCGCAGCTTCACAGCCTTCGCTCTCGACGTCGTTTTTCGATCCTGTGCCTGATCCAGCGAAAAGGAATGAAGCAGAAGAGGAAAAGAAAGAGAGGAAAGAGAACAAAGAAAAGAAAGAAGGGAAAGAAGACAAAGAAAACAAAGAGAACAAGTCCAAAAAGGGCAACAAAGAGAGCAGCATAAAAGATTTCCTCAAAGACGAGCACTCCAACTTGGCAAAGGCGTATCGCTGTGGAATCGACCCAGCCACTCTGAAGATCAGCCCTCTCATCAAAGTGCTGTTGGACTATCCGAAAGCTGACCAGAAGCCGGCTGTGATATTCAGCATGGTGCACAACTACAACTCGAAGATGACAACTGTGATGCTCTACATGCCAGCCCCTGCAGCTGTTTCTGAGGCGAATGCGAACACTTTCCTGTCTGGGCAGATCGTGAAGCACATGATGAAGAGGAAGGCAAAGTACTACAACATTAGAGTGGGCAATGTGCACACACTGAAGCTTGCACCGGATGAAGGAGCGGAGCTGATGATTTTGAGGGAGAACGAAGAGAAAGACGGAGAGATGAGGCTGATGGGACTGACAGGGCAGACAGGGAATACAGAACCAATGGAGTAGATGAGTCCGATGGAGTTGCAGGAGAGCGTGTAAAGTTTGGCTGTTGCCTGATGATTGGCAACGGTGTTGTTACATCGCCTCACTTGCTGATTCCTTTTTTTTTAACTTGAATCAAGTTTAACTTTATTTCATTTTCTACCCTTTTCTTTATCCTTTATTGATCTTTGACTCTGTTTCATTCTTTTTTTTATTTAAAAAAAGAATTTTAATTATATTTGAAGTGAGTTATGTCAATTGTTTTTGCATTCAAATTGTTTTACCTTTCATTTCTATAAAAGCGCTTTCATTTGAATTGGTTTGGCTTTATTTATTTATTTAGTTATTTATTTAATAATTATTGTTATTATTTTGATTTTTTAGAGCACAACTATTGAATTGTTTGCGAATCTTTCAAAATAAAAAAAATGTTTGTTTCACTGGAAATTATCCCATCTGTTTGTAAATGAGATTTGATCGAAGGGTCACATGCTTTGTGTTTATTGCCTCATCAATGATACATTCATCAACAAGATGTATTGATTGTTTTGTTTCAAACTATAATTTCTCTATTTTATTTTATTTTATTTTATTTTATTTAAAAAATCAATTTGTTTTGACTTCTTTCTTTTCAGCGTCGCATTGCAGCGATCGTCCTCATTCATTAGAAGTGCATCCTTTCAAAAAAAGTTCTTTTTCACATGTTTGATCAAAGCTGCAACTTATTTATTTGTTTTTGAATGTGTTTTTTTTTCCAGCAACATAAATTGAATATCCTAATTTCCTTAGAGTTGTTACAATCATTCAATAATATGTCTATCTTCCTTGTTATGCTTTCTTTATTGTTTTGCTGCTTTGATGTATAATTTGATAGATGTATCCATTGTTTATGTGATATTAATTGCAGATAGAGAGGGTTATGTGTTCATTTTTTAATTTTCACATTTATGATTTTTTTTTGAATTTTAATTAAAACTTTTGTTTTTTCCATTCCTTTTTTTTTCCTTTTTTCGATTTTGTTTTTTCAATCCCTTTAAAGAGGGATATAAATAAATACACATCAAAAAATAAAAAATATCAACTTGTGAGACTTTTTGTTAACTTTTAATTGTTTCAAACAATTCTCTATTTGCAAAAGAATTATGCACGAAAGAAAAAACTTGGCAGTTTTTTTTTCAGAAGAAATCAGAGCTTCTTAACTGTGATTAATATTCACAGATTCTAAATCGAATCAAGAAATTGAAAAAAATACTGAATTATCATTTAAAATTGCAAACTGAAAACAGTTTTTCTCATAATTGTGAAATGTTTCATGAATGCACAGAAATCAAAATAACTAAATATTTCTTTCTTTTTTTCCATTGAAGTGAACTCTTTATTTTGTGAAATGATTAATTTGAGCGGACATTACTCAGTTCTTGCCCTTTTTTCATGAAACTGTATTCTTTGCTCAAAATCATCATCGTAATCGTCTTCATCGTCATCATCAAGCGAGCCTCTCGAGGTGTTATACGCAGAACTTCTTGATGAATTGCTTGGAGCATATGAGCTTAGTCGCTTTTGAGGCAATTTATCGTGAGATGGCTGTGTAACTGGATTTGAATGTGGTTGCGCTGAACTGTGCTCTTCCTTGTCATCTTCTTCATCTTTTCCAGAAATCCTTTCTTCAACTTGCTTCAAGCCTCGTTCAATTCGCTTTTTCTTTTCTTCTTCCCGCTCTCTTTCAGCTTTCTTTTCAGCGTCTAAATCTACTTTTTCCTTTTCTTCCAATTCATCTTTGTCAATTTCGCCTTTATCTACACTCTCTTCAGTCAAAAACACATAATCACGAGTACTATGCCCAAATTTCACAACATCCTTTTCTTTAATTTCATAATATTGATACGGCTCCAATTTTTCATCGTTGAGAAATGTTCCATTTGTGCTCCTAAGATCCATAATAAAAGGACTAATTGTTTAAAATGTGATTTATTTCACAATAAATCTTTAATTTTTGTACAAACCGAACGACAGTTTTCATTGTTCCATCTTTTTGCGCAAGAGATAATTTTCTGAAATAAAGAACAGCATGCTGAGAAGATGTCGAGGGATGCAAAATGGGAATATCCGCAATCTAAGCAATGGGATTAGAAAGTGAAATTACAATTCAATTTGTCATCTTAAATCAAACTCTTTTATCTCTTCCAAATAAGAATCCAGTACGAGTATGAATTGGTATTGGATCTTTAAAAAAAATACTTTTCAAAATTTTAGTAAAAAAGAAATGAAACCTTCAACTAAATCATCATCTTTAAAACAATAAATTCTCCATCTCAACTTTGGAATATGAGCATCTGGGGGTTCGTCCCATTTCAAATAGATTCCTTTGTAGTAACAGCCTTCAGCAGCCAATGCGCCGCTCTAAAATAAAGAATTCAATACATAAATATTTTCAATCTTTACAAATGCGAAATATGAAAATACAAGGCAAACTTGTTTATAATTTGGTTCTTCTTTCTTGGTACTTGCATTTGTTTTCCCTAATTCAGACATAAATAGTTATTTATAATATATTACGGGATGTTTTTTCTTTTTGCATTTTCTTCAGAAATTGAGGAATGTTGTCTTTCATTTTCCTTTTGAAGATTTTTATCTAAACTGCGAAAAGGCAAAGAGAGCAAGTCTTAACCATTATATTAAGTTTATTTCTTTATGAAACTTGTGTTTCTTGGAACATGGTTTGAGCATGTTGTTATGTAATGCATTTTTTGATATTAGTTTTTATGTTTTTTCAGTTCTGCTTTACCAACCCCTAAACGAAATACTTCTTGCACAGCTTTGATTCAAGATAATAATGAAATGTGGCTTTTTGATTGCGGAGAAGGTTCTCTTCGTTCTTTGCTATCGCGAACAGACACGAATGTAGGTAATATTACAGCAATTTTTCTTACACATTTGCACGGAGATCATATTTTTGGGTTATTCAGCGTATTGAGATGGTTAACTCTTCATGGAATCACACGAACACTTGATCTAATTGCTCCCGTTGGGATTAAAGAACTCATTGAAACTGTACAACGCATTACAGATCTTGATATAGATTATCCTATTAATTTCATTGAATTGGTTTGCTTGATTTTTAAGGAATGAAAAAAAATAAATTTCATTTCGACTTTATGTTGAATTCAGTACGGTTCAAAGGAGACAATTTTATCTCCATTTAATAAGTCACAGTTCAGTGCAAATGCAATCCAAAAGTTGGGAATGCCTATTATTGCGCTTCCACTTTCTCATCGAATTCGATCATTTGGATATTTTCTGGATATACCTTATAATTATGAAATGTATAGTGGAGAAAAAGAAAAATCACACAGATTGTTGATATGCGGTGATACGGGAAATGGATATGGTCGCCCACCGGGCACATTTTTTAATCAATCTGAAATACCTCCATCTCTTTCTCTTGGAGATACTTCATCTGCAACACCTTCATCTCAGCAAATCACAACAAGCTCATCATCTTCAATATGTTCTCCCTCCTCTTCTGCGACTCCTTCATCGAGCACCCAGCCATTTATTTTGAGACCAGAGCCAAAATCTTTATCTGTCACTTCAACTGATTTGCAGGAGTCTTATATGGGAGCCATGCCAATGTTAGGTCCATCAGTTACTCCTCCAGTCACCCCAAAGCCATTGTCTTCGGACAGTTCAAGCCGTCCTGTTCGCACAACACACAATTTTGGAGATGCAGGCGATTGGGAAAGGGTTGAACGAATTGTGCAATATGTTGACACTTTAGTGCATGAAACAACATATCCTGCTGATCGGGAAAGAGATGCAGAATTTTGGGGTCATTCTACGACTGTTAACACAGCACAACGAGCGAAGCGATTAAAGGCTAAGCAGCTTGTCATGATGCATTTCAGGTTTGAGCATTGTTTTATTGATGATTCTTTGGTTGATAGTTTGATTTGAACATGGACATTTTTTTTAAAAAATGTATTAGCGCCAGATATTTCAAGCATAGCGATGATGGTTTGAAATTAATGAAGAAGGAAACAGAACGCGAATGTGGACCTTCAATAAAGGTAATATGCCCTTTTGATGGAACAGATCTTTATTTGAAATGAATAGTTTATTTTAATAAATAATTTATATTATAATTTCTTGAAAAAGATTTGATAAGGTAATTGAATTCAATTATGATATCTTTTAAAAATTTTTAAAGTTTCTATCTATTATGTATATTTTCTATTGGAGCATTTTTATTGTTGTATTTTGAAAATTATTGTAGTTTACGATACAATCATTTTCTGAGTAAAAATTTGAAGTAATTTATTCTTTTTCAACCACACTGTAATCATCATTTGTTTTATTTTGTTTTCATTACAATTGCAACCTTTTCCTTTTTATTTTAAAATGCTTGAAATATAAGCATTTTTATATTTTTTGTTTTCAATTTCTGTGTGATTTTTTTTAAAAAAAGTATACATTCAACAAAATTTCAAAGTGTCTTTCTAAGTTAAATTCTCATTCTCGATTATGAAGCGTTCTTGGTGAAAATCGTTCATTTTAAATGCGATGTGAATTACACACATTCAGAAAGGTTGTGAATTGAATGAAAAAATAAAATACTTTCAAAAAGATTGATGTTATTCAAATATGTGAGGCAATAACACAAAATTTAACTTGAAGTTTGTTGCCTCAATTCAACAAGTTGTTTTTGTAATTCATCTGCTTTCTTTTCTGCTGCCTCATGAAGCTTTTCAACTCGTTCTCTATAAGTGTTTCATTTTGATTAGAATATAATCAAATTGCAAAAATCAAAATGATCTAACAAATACAAACAATTCTTCTTTCAAATGATGTTCATGCTGAGCAAGAATGTGAATAGTTTCCTCTTTGCTTTGGGGAAACATAACAGTTCCCACTTGCTTGTAAATTTCATCAGTATCTTTCGCTAATTCAAGCTCCTAACAGTAAAGAACGAACAAGCATTAAAATTTTTATTTCATAGACTGCTTTATGCAAACTTTACGTGTCATTTCATGCTCTGTTTGTTGTGCAAGAAGCTTTTGCCTTGAAGATGCCAAATCGGTCAGTTCTATAAAAAAAGTTTGAAGATCAATTTGAAGACATCAACCATACCCTTTTGAGAGCTTCTTATTTCCGCAAGCAATTTATCGAGTTTCTCTTGAACTTCTGGAGCGAGCTGTGCCGACATTTTTCTTCTCTTTTTCTTTAAGTTCCTTACTTATGGTAATGGCCCATATTACAACTGACAGGATCCCCAAATGGTAAAACGCAATTATTTGGGTTCCCTATTTAAAAAAGCATACAAACACCAAAATAAAACTATCATTGGATTATATGGAAGCGAAAATCTGAACAAAATAGTCTGAATACTTTTTTCTTTTAAAATTTGAAGAAATTTATGAATTTTTCTTTTATGCTTTTTATTATGATTTAAACTATTATCAATTTCATAATCGTCACAAAACAAAATGTTTTTCTGACATGAATTTGTGCAAATTATATAATTTTAGTGCTTGGCAACTGCAAAGTTATTGAAAAAAGCTGATATTCAATGTTCTGTGTTATCTCTTGCTCACAATAATTCAACGTTTGTTCAATGTTCCTAATTTAAATGCACTCATATTTTTTACAGAGAAAGTGCTCTTTCAGATGATGTACTGCGCAATGTTAATGGATATCGCTTCATAGAGATTTATTCATCTGTTCCTTATCCATGTGGTGATCCACCATTTTCAATTTGCATTGTCGAGGTATTAATTTCATTTTGTTAACGCATTGCAATTATTTTCACTTTTTAAAAATAGGATTTTTTATCAACATCCTTTGATGTTATTTCTAATACTTTCCTTGCATTAAATCCATTTTCAATAATACTCATCGATCTTTCTGCAGCCTTTCCAATTTCCTTGAAGGATGCGGTTTGTTAATTCATAAATTGATGATTTAAAGATATGACCACTTTCTTTCTTTTTTTCCCCCCGAAAAGGGATCGTTAATTCCTGATGAATTTCTTTCTCCATCTCGAAAGAGAGTTCTTTCCATTCTGTTCTCTTCACCATTTTCGCTTTGTCTATCTAAACGAGAATATTTACGTCAAGCATCATCTCTTTGCACGCAATCTTTTCTTCTCAATTCTTCTCAGTCAGAAGCTGAAACGAAAAAATCTTCAACACTTTCACTTTCTTTCGCATCATCATCGTTACCAAATCCATCTGCAGCATCTCATGCAGCTCTCACTTCAATTTCGCAACTTCTGTCAACTGTGGCAGATATTCCAATCATTTCACCTCTTTTTTCTGATCTTTGCTCCCACCATATCTTCTCTTCCACTTATTCTTCTGGCACATCAACTGATAATTCGGAAACCACTTCTGATCCGATCCCATACTCCACTCCAGAATCTATTCTCGAGCAAGCAAATGCATTTCTCGTGGTTGCAAATGCATTGTCCGCACATGTGTCGTCTTTTGGCTCGCTTACCACTTCATCTTCACTAATTAATGACTTAACACAGTTGAACAACTTAGGTTCTTTGTCGTCGCTTCAGCTGGTTGGAAATAGTTTTGTCTTAGCTGCACCCACAACAGCGTCGCTATCTTCGGCTGCTGTGTGCGGTTACTCGATTGCTGTGGCTGTGGCTGTTGGCCTCCCGTCGATCTCACTTGTGGCGATGGAAGGAGCAACGAGAGAGGAAAAGGAAGTTGTTACAGCAATTAAAGCAGGAAGATCAGTGAAAAACATAAAAAAGAGAGAAAAAGAAGGAGATGAAATGTCAAGTCAAACGAAGATGACTGACAGCGCTGATAGTATTTTGGAGAGCACATCCAGTCTGACAGAAACAGAGACCATTTGGATGTCGTGTCTGCGTGCCTTTGATTTGCTGGGATATAAAGAAGGAAAAGACTACACGATCGTTGCACACGAAGACAGCTCAGAAGCAGCAAAAAGAAAGAAAAAGAAAGTTGGATCTACACAAAAGGAAGGTCAAATAGAGAATACCAGACAATCTGTCAGTCGGCCAACAATTGTTCGAATAGACTTCTACAAAACACACAAGCAGACAATCCAGTTTCTGCTTCCAACTGAGCTTCACTTGGCTTCTCTCTCTGACTTCACTGTCTGCGTGTCACCTCATCTTTTCCCCTTCTTCCTCTCTTCCTCTCCTCTTTCGTCTGTCTCTGCCACTTCATCCTCCTCCTTTTCTCAGCAGTCTTCCATCATCCAAAAGCATCTTGCCTCGCTTCCTTTCTCTCTCTCCACCATTTCAGTTGGAGGGCCAGACGGGCTTCCAGACGACGAATGGATCAACGAAACGTTCTCTGGCGCTTCTACGGGCACTTCATCTTTTGCTTCGTCTGTCGTGCCATCAGAAAGATCTCGTCAGTCTTCCTCGGCAAAATCACTCATTCTGCAGCATCCGCCACGGATGCCTGTGTCTGACCCGCTTCTCCATCTGCTCGAGAGGGCTTTCTTCTTCTCATACTCTCCACTTGCTTCTTCGCCTTCCGAAGATAATACATCACTCGCCCGTGCTCCATCAACCAGTCTGGGTGTGTGCAGTGTTTGCCCTCCTCCTGCTTTGTGTGTGCTGCATCTTGTGAATGCATCTGCACTTTTATCACTTCAGAATGCATCGCCAAGCGCTATTCTCAAACTTTTTGCAGACAAAAAAAAGAAGGCCGAAGAAGATGGTGAAAGAAGTGATGACAGTGAGGAAGAAGAAGAAGATGGTGATGAAGACAGCGATTCAATGAATGGGGATGACGAGCATAATTTCGAAGATATGGATGTTGATTATGAAGGCATTTCACAGAAGAACTCAAAGAAATTTGGTGCGCTGAAATCAGAAAAAAGCAACAAAGCTAAAGGCAAGCGACAATCACAGGCTAATTTGCAGAAAAGCGGTGAAATTTCCAGAGAACAGGAGGAAGAAGAGCTTCTGATGAAAGTGCTGCATTTGCTTCGGGTGTCTCGTTTGACTCCGACTTCGGCAGAGGAAACACGATGCATCATTGACGAAGGACAGCAAAGAGAAGAGAATGAAAATGGAGATGCAGGAAAGAAAAATCAAGAAAAGAAGGAAAACGCAAAGGAAGAAAAAGGGAAGAAAAAGCGAAAAAGCAAAAGCGGATCAATTTCTGTGCAGGAAACAGAAGAGAAAACAACAAACAAAGAATCTGGCCCAAGTGAACATCAGCTTAACCTCATTTTTGCGCTTGTTGGAGAAGGAAAACAAAAGAATACAAAGCCGAAAGAACAGAAATCAAATCCATTGGAAGTTGGGCTTGGAGAAGAAGATGGAGAAGAAGTCATCAAGAGCGAAATAATGTGTGTGTTGCGAGTTGTGATAGAGTGGCCTGCCAAGCCGTCTTCAACCTCGCAGCTATCATCATTTTCATCATCGCTTCCAACGCTATCTCAAGAGCTGTCGGTGAATCTGTTTGAGCCTTCGCTTTCTGAATGTGTTGTGGCGAAGATAGATTCCGTGGCGACTCATCCTCTTGTGACTGGAATTGGATACGGCACAGAAGCAGTTAAGCAGCTGAAGCTGTGGCTGCAGGGAAAACTGTGGCTGTCTAACCCAAATCCATCATCATCGCCATCTTCCTCGACAAATTCGTTTGAAGAAGGAATCCCTGAATCGTTTAAACTGGACAATTTACCGTTTCTGACTCCTCTTCAGGATGTCTTCCCGCCTTCTGTTGATGTTCTTCTTGCGAAATTGCCATTCGGAAATCATGTCTTGGCAGAGCGAGTGAAAAGAAATTCACTTCCTGGAGAATCATCTCATGCTGAATCAGGTTAGAAAATCGGAGTTTTTATCCAAAAAATTGTTGCTTTAATTTTTATTTCTTATTTTATTTTTTTGTTTTTTTTGACAAATTGAAATATTCATTATTCACAGGTCTTTACGTGGAACGATACTTGTCCTGTGGAATTGACATAAATCGGGTTGTGCCGTTTCTGCAGAGGTGTGGAATGCGTGCTGTTCTGCTGACTCAGTCACTCCCACTCAACTTGCAGCACTCAATGAATGACAAGCAACAGAATTCAGTTGATGTGGACATAAGCCCAGAGAGCTTGTTTTTTGAAAATGATGATGAGCCAAAGAAAAGTAAGAAAGGGAAAAAGAGAACAGGATTGAAGAATGAAACAAATGAGGATAAAACGAAGCTGAGTAATCAGTGGGAGCTTTGGATGATGTGTGATGTTCGAGTTGAAAAAGAAAATAAAGAAGAAGAAGAAGAAGAAGATGGAGAAGAAGGGGATCTTCATTTGAATAGTACTGAGGAGTTAAATGAAAAAGATGAAGCCGACGATGAAGATGATGACGAACTGATTATTAAGCCAATTGGAAAACAATCAGCAGAATTTTTGTCATCAACAAAAATCTCTTCAACTGAAGCCAAATCAAAAGCAAACCGCAAATCCGAGGAAATGATTCCTGCAAAAGGATGGCTCAGACGTAGTAATGATCGCTTTAAGTACCGTCTTCTTTCTCTGTTGTCGTTCAGCCGTGTTCCTCTCTCCTCCACTGTTGCACTTGATTTGCTGGACCCAACTGCTAACCGCTTCCGCGGCCTTCCATTTTCAGCTTCAGCACCACTTGTGAGCCCAACCTCCCTTTCAATTGGCAGCAACTACTCAGCTTTTGTAAAACATTTACTGCATAGTCAAATGAAAGAATATAATAAAACAGAATCACAGAAAAAGGATGAAAGGGCAGAAACGGACGAATGGGGCGAGCCTGAAGATGAACAATCTTTAAAATTTGATTCAATTCCTGAAGAAAAATCGATCAATCTTTCAGCCTCTTCCCACTTCACTCCGTACGATATGCAGAGGCTGTTTCGCTTTTCTCGCGGAAACTTATCGATTTCGTTTGTTTTGGATTTGCTCCCTGCAGTGGGGATACAGATGGTGTCTGGAGCTGCCAGGTGTCCGCTCACTCGCACAGAAGCAGCCGTCCTTGTTGGAGTGTGCCTGCAAAGGCTTTCCGAAGAGCAAATTTCGGCACTCACAGGCCTTCAGATAAGCCAGATTACAAGCAAGCTGAAGGCAGCAGCTGGAAGAGTTTGGGAGTGCGCTGAAAGAGAAAAAGTTGAAGAAGAAGAAAAAAGGCTGAAATCTGTAACAAAATAAAGATTAATCTTGAAGTTCTTCAGTAGTCAGAAGTGTACAGCATTATTTATTTTGAACACTTATTTAATATTTCTCCATTTTTTTTACATAAATAATTTTCAATTTATTTTAAAATTACAAAAATTTTGATTAAAGAATATTTATCTATAAAAAAAAATATTTTTCAAGAAAATGATAAATAATTTTCATATTAATGCAAATGGACTGATATTTTATAACATTTTTTTTTGAAAATAACCCACAGAACCATCACTAATTAAAAAGCAAACTGGTAAAATGTGACTTTTTCGCTCGAACCATTGTAGTTCAAACAGACTTTTCTTCCAGAAAAATATATTATTCAAATAGATTTTTTTAGTCGACACAATTTTGAACATATCAGTTTGTTTTGAAAATATATTTATAAATATAGGAGAGATATTCTTTCACTTTTTTCTATTTTTCAATTTGAGTTTTCCTCTTTTTCTCACTATTTCCACAACAACGAAAAAAAAAAAAAAAAAAAAAAAAAAAAAAAAAAAAAAAAAAAAAAAAAAAAAAAAAAAAAAAATCGAAAACTTAGTACAAAAGAATATCACATGAATAGAGTCATATTTTTATTTGCACCTCATTTTTTATTTGATCCTAAATTTTTTTTCTTATATTGCTTCAAATAGAAGCTTTCGTTAGATAAGAATAATTTAAAACAAATAACATTTTATAACAATGTTTTATGCTAAATGTTTAAAAAAAAATTTTTTTTTGTAAGAAAATTTTATTTTTAAGTTTTATTTTTTGATCAATGTTTTGCTCGTGTATCCACGAGTTTTTGAAACCGAGTGTTTTCCTTGTTGGCATTGTTTTTATACATTTCTTTTTAACATTTTTGGCTATTTTCTAACTTGAGGAACTCTTTTTTTTTACAGTTTTCACATCTCACCTTTTTTTCGTAAAACTGAAAATTGGAACGAACATCTTGTTATTTATTGAAATTATCATACGTGTTAAATAAATAAATTAGTGTATCAAATATTAAAAGTGGTGAGCAATAAAATTAAAAAATACTTCAGTCAAAAAATGAAAAAGTTGATATTTTGTTTTTCACGTTTTCCGTTTTGAACACAAAAAATTATTTATGAAGGCTTTGCCATTTAATATTACACATAATATAATACAATTCAAATATAATCAATTTTGCAAATTATTATTTCTTTTGTTGATATTATCGTTTTTCAAAAAAAAAAAGGTGAGATGTGAAAACTGTAAAAAAAAAGAGTTCCTCAAGTTAGAAAATAGCCAAAAATGTTAAAAAGAAATGTATAAAAACAATGCCAACAAGGAAAACACTCGGTTTCAAAAACTCGTGGATACACGAGCAAAACATTGATCAAAAAATAAAACTTAAAAATAAAATTTTCTTACAAAAAAAAATTTTTTTTTAAACATTTAGCATAAAACATTGTTATAAAATGTTATTTGTTTTAAATTATTCTTATCTAACGAAAGCTTCTATTTGAAGCAATATAAGAAAAAAAATTTAGGATCAAATAAAAAATGAGGTGCAAATAAAAATATGACACTTCATTGTTTTGGAAATACAAAGAAGAAAAAAGTTTGAAAATGAAAAATATCTTATTTAATTATTCTTTGATTCCGTTTTCTCTCATTGTTACTGATTTTTAGCTTGAATATCATATCATCAGGCCATGAAGCCATATCAGCAAAGAAAAATACATCATGCAATTTTTCGATGCCTCTTCTTCTAAATGTCAAAAACGGTGACTTCGTCCAACTTTCTCTCCAAAAATATCAATCCTCCTCTTCAACTTTCACTGTTCTTTCTCTTCTTATAATTCTCTTCTTTTTTGTGAAATCTTTTTGTATTCAGAATCTTCCTCATTTTCAAATGCTTGCTTGAACATTTGTCTTATTCAGTGCCTTTCAATCTCACAAAAGCAACATTTTTGTCCTTCAACATTTTCTCTCCCATTCTATCATATTTTGAAGCTCGCATCCTGTCTTTGCTCCTCGTCTTTCATTTTCGAGGAAACATCATCTGCAAGTGAAATGAGTTCGCTTCCATCTTCTGCTGAACCATGCCCATCATTCTCGCTTGAGCTTTCCTCAATCCTGATTGCATCAGTCATCGTGATCGTCGTAGCACCTGCTGGAAACTTCTCGAAAAACTCACGTTTCAGATGAGCCAGCATTGGTCTGCTTTCTTCGTCATTCAGCATGCATTTCTTCACAATCTCCTTCAAAGAACTTCCTGTGATAACACTCATATCTGGTCTTTCTCCATTCACAATCTTCTGCCCTGCCACCTCTGCTGGATACTCCCCAAACGGGATCTGCAGTGTCAAGCATTCCCACAGCATCATCCCAATCGAGAATGACACCGATTCCTTTGTTGCACCCATCTTCTTGTTCATCAGCAGCTCGGGTGCTTTCCACCTCAGACACTCTTTTTTGAAGCTATCCTCATCCTCAAATGCCGATGAGGGAAGTGAATCATCATCATCAGTTGCAGATGTCGCAACTGTTGATGAAGAGATGGATGAGGAATCTAAGTCATCGGATGAAAGGAAGTCAGAGTGCATCACAATGCAGATCACCATATGCTCAGAGAAGAGAACAATGTGAGGACTCAGATTGGAAAGTGAAGAAAGAGGATTTTCCATCTCATCAAAGGAGTGGAGGGCGAGATTAGTCACCCAGAACAGGATCTGAGCAGCTGTTTGCTCCCTCTCCTGAAGAGTGCCAATCGCCATCTCCTTCGTCTTGTTCCTCCCATGAAGCAGCATGAACAGTGAATCCCTCAGATCCACAATCAGCTTTTCATGAGGCGATGAACAGGCCATTGCATCCACCAGATTCGACATCGACGAGGTGGTTGGACAGAAACTCTCTGGTCGGATAAAAGTTGAATCTGAATTAGTTGAACATGTCGAAGATATTGATGGAGATGGTGTTCTCTTTCTTGTCTCTTCATCATCTTCTTCTTTCTCATCAACCTTTTCCAATGCCCAATCAGGAATTTTGTCTGAGTCTCTGCCCAATATGTATTCAGTTGATCCACTTTCACTCAGCAAATGCTCTGATGACTCAGAGTGTCCCAAGCTTTTCTCATACACCCTCTTCTTTATCCTCTCATCGTTCTTTTTCTCTGCCTCCTTCTCTGCTCTCCTCCACTGCTCTTCAGGTGACATCTCCATCGTCACAATCTCAATCAGCTTCGGATCCTTCTTCACTGTATCTTTCACAATTTTCTCCAATTCATCTGATCGTTCCTTTGCTTTCTTCCATCTGATAATGAATATTATGGATACAATTTTTAGCACTTCGACAACCACTATGCAAACAATCAAGATCCATGAGATTTTTCCTTCTTTACCGCTTTCAACAATTTTTTCATTATCTTTTGGTTCAAGCTCACTACTGTTCTTCAGAATGAATGACTGTGTTGATGAAAAAGATTCTGTATTTCCGAACAGAATACACACATTCACCTCCGCATTTGCATCTGCTGTTCTCACAATCGCAGATTCAACTGCCACATTGACTTCCTCTTCGCTCACAAAGCCCGAGTCAAGTATTTCATGAGTCTCGACTTGCTCAACATCTCCAATGGAGGAAGTCACACGAAAAGAAAGATTGCATGGCAGAAGAAGTGCTCCTCTGAACACAATGCTCAAAAGCTCTTCGTTCTGTTCTGGTGTGGCAGATCGAAGAATTGGGATAAACAGTGGTGATGCTCGCTTCTCAACGATCCCCTTCAAGATGCATCCATCATTCAAGATCCACAATGACGAATTATCCTTCACTCCATCTCCTCCCTACAGACTCACAATATTCAGCTGAGCAGAATCAGAGCACATTATGTTTCTTCTAGCTGATAGAAAGCCTCGAATTGTCAAGCTATTGAATTCAAAGAAGCCTGAGTCTATCTTCACCTCTCCTCCCTTCACCGACAGCCCACCCAATGATGAGTTTGAAACTGACACATCTTTCATGCTCGCAACGCTCTCTTCAACATCCACAACAGAGCCATTCCATCTGCATATTTCATCTCTCTCAAATCCCTCTTTTTCTTTCATTTGTTCATTTTCCTCAAGAGCACCCACAAACATGCATGAGTCCAAGCTCAAGCTCGTGCACTTGCAAAAAGAGGCTTCAATCCCCCGAGTGCATCTTGACTCACATTCTGCAAACGAACAGTTTTGTAACACAATCTTCCCTTCTCCATCTTCACATTCCACTCCGCACGCTCCTTCACTTGTTCTGCTAATGTTGCTGAACTTCGATAACATCATATCCATTCTTTTCTCATCACCTCTCAGCTGCTTCCTTCCCTTCTCATCTCGTAACATTCCATTATTCTCATTTCCACCTTCTCTCAACATGTTGACAGCAGGCCCATTCTCAATCCTCACATTCACCACATCAAGTTCCTTCACATTCATCTCTCCATTCCTCAAGAAAAACAACCCATTCCTGCTCTCACCTTTCTTCACCACAACTTCTGATAGCTTCATCTCACACTCAACACATTCAACAAGCGAAACACACTCAAACTGTGAAACAATTAATCCAGTTATTGCGACTGATGATCTTTCTCCATGTATCAGCCTTGGCATTCTGCACACATTGCATCCTTCTGCTGGCTTCACCCAACATTCACTCATTGAAAGTGTTCCCTCCTCCACACCAAATATCTGCTCGTGTTCTGTTGGAAAGACTTCTGGAATCTCAAAGTTGATTCTCTCCACACTCACATTCCCCTTGCACTCCACAACACAATCCTTCTCTTTCCTCTCCAATCTGCTCATTCCAACTGTTGCCCTGCTTCCCTTTGCCAGCAGTGTGAGATTCTCCAGCTTGATCTCTGTTTCCACTTCACTTGCTTCATCCACCACAACTCGCGTTCCATACTCGTGCACAATGTGTGTCAGCCCATATCCCAGCGTTTCACAGTACTTGTCTTCTTTCCCACACTGTCTGTTGTTCTCCCCGCCTTTTGCTCCTCCAGAGCTCACAAAGATCGTCGATGACTGATATATCGTGATGAATGGCATCAAGTCTGTATCTTCCCTGTGATCTGTTGTGTCCCTGAGATCATGTGTGCCTGCCCAGAAATGCCTCTCAAATCCATTCGAAATTGTGTTTCGTTGATCTGTGAAGAGATGTTGTGGCAAGCAACAAAAATGTGCCTCCCAACATATGCCGTGTTCCCTTCGAACTTGTCTCCCTCAAACACAAAGTCCAATACCCCATCAACCTCTGCTCCAACATATACACCTCCTCCACGCCCACTGATCCCAGAGCATCCACACTGCACCACGCTGCACTCACTCACACGGAGCCAGCCCCCAGCGCTCATCTGCCAACACATCCCTCCTCCTTTTGTGCTTCTTCCACATTTGCACCCTTCCACTTTCGTTCCATTCACCTCCGCCCCAACACTCACCTCTCCCTCACACTTCACCACAACCGCATCACTCCCTTCTCCATCCATCCACCCAATGCTCGAGTTCGCAATCCCAATCCCTGCCTCTTGATCGTCAATATTCCATTTTCTTTCGTCTGCTTCCATCCCAACTCTCACACATATCAATGCCCCACTTTTCACTTTGCATCCTTCCACTTTCAGTTCTTCCACAACGCATCTGCACCCGCTCTCAACAACAAACATCCCATTGCACACACTTTCGCTTTCCATCTCAATTCCCTTTCCCTTCAACTCTCCTTTTATCACGTGGACAAAAACAATCTCTCCAACGAATTCATTCTCTTCAATTCTCAATGCGCATCTTGTGAGTGACAGAACTCCTTCATTGTTTACTATTATTGCTGTTTTCAAGCACTCTTCATCCTTCACAACTTCAAATCGGATCCCTTCAAATCCCGCCTTCTTGCTATTCATCAGTCCCACACCTTCCATCCTCTGCTTCACTTCAACAACAATTGTTGCCTTCGCATCCCCCTCAATCATTGTTCCTCCATGTGCCTCGATCTTTATTCCAGACACATCAAGTCTGTCGTCCATCCTTATCTTCTTCATAATCTCGATCATTCTCTCTTCTTCACAATCCTCAACATGCATCAGTCCTTGCCACAAGCTCATGCACGGATCCTCAACGCTCCCACATCTCATCACATCATATCCGTCTTCTGCCACATGCACAGTTCTGCCCTTGAACAGAATAACAAAGCGCAATAAATCTGTTTCTGTGAACACACAATCACTCCCCACAAATCCATTTGTGTCTTCACTCCAATTCCCAACATCGAACATGAATGAATCGACTGTCACGCAATCGTTCAGCTTCGGTGCAAGCACAAACATATTCTTTCCAATCCTTGCCTCACAATTCGAAAATCCAGCATTTTTCACCACAAAGTCTCTCATCCCCTCGCAGACATATAAACACGCTCCTCCTCCATATCCTCCTCCACCATTCCCTCTTGTTTCTGATCCTCTTGCACTGCACGACTCAAACATCGTCTTCTCATCAGAACTGGTCGTGTTCCCAATCCCCACCCTGCTTCCCGTCTTCATCTCCAACCACAATGCACCACCGTTTCCATTCAAACATCTACAGCCTTCAAATGAAATACCACTCAGCTCCATCACCTTTCCATCCTCCACAACCCCACAAAACACATTCCCATCTCCTTCACTTCGTTCAATCTCCAAAAATGTGCTCGCTTCAACCCTTGCAGTTCCAGCTATTCCAATTCTCACCAGCTCCTGTTTGCACTTCATCCATTTCATTGAAACATTATTGCATATCAATTCTCCATCGCCAATCTCAATAACTCTCTTCTCAAACACTTCTGCTTGCTCATCACCTTCTGCACTTCTTTCACTCCTCAACACTGCATCTCGAAGCTCTGCAACTCCTGCACTTCCTTCAATCTTGAGCAGATGCGATCCTTTCCACAATACAGAATTGTGAACCAGACATATCTTCACAATAATCAGCTTTCCACTTGTGATCTTCATCCCAGCACCTCCCTCCGCTCTTGGCTCCATCCTTGTCGAACTTGCACCGCTGCCTTCAAACTTCATCCCCATTGCATTCACTATCAGCTCAGTATCCCCATATACGCCTTCTCCAAGTACAAACTCTAGCATTTCTCTCCTCACATCAGACATCCACAGCGAATGGTTCAATGTTTTGCAAGGTCTGTCAGCTGTGCCACATATCCACTCATCTGTTCCATTTCCACTGTTTGCATGCACTTTTCCAACAAACAAAGGAATCCAGTCATCACTCGCTGACCCTCCTTCAATCACTACTCTTCGACTTGTCAAATTCGATGAAAGCGAACGGCACCCCACAAAGCAATCGGAGTTTATCACACTCGCATATTGGGATGATGCATAGAAATCGTGCCCTTCAGTTGCAGAATTGTTGTCAAACAAACTGTATGATAAGGAAAATTTTGAGGCATAATTATTTTCGCAAATTGCACAGAAAAATCCTCCTCCTTTCGTTTGGATTCTTGTGTTGTTTTTGAATAGGCAGTTCGTTATGGTTGATACAGCAGAACCAAAACACAGCAAAGCACCTCCACTGGCATAACCTGTTGTCGTTCCATTCACAAAGCAACACGACTCGAAAAGTGGTGATTGGCTGTTTCTGAAGTGAGCACAATTTCCTCCATGAACATCCCAACAGGAAGAAAAGTTCACTCCAATATATTTTCCTGGTGATGCATATAGAAATGTCGCTCCTCCTGTGTTTCCGTTTGACCAGCAAAATGTGAATGAGCAGTTTGTGACATTCTGTGCTCCAGACCACAAACGCATTGCTCCATCTCCTTTGGAACTCCAACATCTCTAAAAGAGTGAACAAAATTTCACAAAAAGAGAAAATGAAAGCAAAAAAAAGGCTTATTAATTCAAATTAACAAATGGACATACCACAAAATCACTTCTTGTTATTGTGGCTGATCCACTTGAAACGTGATCTACGGCTCCTCCAAAGTCTCCCCTGAGATCTGTAAAAATGCAATCTTCAATTTTTGTGTTTCCACTTCTTTTAACATACCTATTTATTTCTGTTTTTGTGCTTTTCTCAAATGAGCTGTTGAATACCCCAAACATTCCGCTTCGCATCGTCAGTCCTTCAAATATGCTTCCATAATATGCATTGTTCACAAAAGAAAACTGGCTGTTTGTCACCAAGCATTCTCCTCCAGGCATGTTTCTTTTCATGCTTTGTGGACAAACATTTTGTTCAACATTTGAATGCGAAACATTCTTGAATGCACATCCACTCACAAACACTCTCTGTGCATCAGAGCTTCCAACAAATGGTTGGGTTCCATCAACACAAAATGAGGAGAAACTGCAGAAGCTCAATTCCAAAGAAGAAAAGCCTTCAAAATAGTTTCTTGTTCTCCTGTTATGCTGAATGCAAGGTGCAAAAGACTTTGATTTCTCAGGAGCAAGCGAAACATTTGAAAACACAGTTCTTCCTCCAAAACTCTCCACAATCCACTTCGTTTGGCTTTTTTCTATGAAAATTTGGCAATCTTCAATTCTTGCACTTGAGAGTGAATCAGTCAGAAATAAACTGTTTCTGTTTGATGGGCAAAGACTTATTGCTTTCAACACAAAAGATGAATTCTTTTCTTCAAAAATACCACGCAATAAACAGACTTCTTCTTTCAATTTTTCTTTTCCATATTCGCTCTTCAAGTCGTTTGTTTTCGTCCTCATATCTGATTTAGAAAAGTCTTCATTGTTCTGCAGAAAAGATGACAATGTGTAGGGCTATAATTTTTATCTTGACCTTTTTTCTTTATCTTGACCTTTTTCTTTTTTGCAATGCTTTTAGCTCTTCACAAGCCTGTGATAAATAAAAAATAACCAGAAATGTTTGAAATGTTTTAATTTCCTTATTCTAAATTTTTTTTCAATATTTCATATTTTTCAAAAAGATCGAGGATAATAATAATTTTGTGTTTTGATCATTGACTTGCTGCTATTCCAGCGAATATTTTTTGTAAGAAGTTTTCAGCTTTCATATCATAATACATTGTTTCTTTTTTATAAGTTGAACTTGTTTTTTTAACACTTTTTCTCATTTCACACATTTTTACAAAAAACACGATTTTAAGGACAAATATGAATTTGTTTTGAAATTTATTGAAATGATAAATAAACATTATTAAAATTAAACGATTCTTGTATGAAAAAATGATTATTTGTTTGTATATGTTTGGAAATTTAAATAACAAAAAAATCATATATACTTGCTTTTTAGTTAATCTTCTTGAAAAGTTCCTTTTCATTTCAAAACTTAATACAAATAAACGATAATTAAGACTTTGCATATTTTTTTGGTTTTTATGAAATTTGACACAAACACTTGTTTATATTAAAAATCGTGTTTTAAGCAAAAACAGTGAAATGAGAAAAATAGGTAAAAATTTAATTGATAATGTTAAAAACAAGTTAAAATAATAATATAGGAATGTGGAACTGTGATACTGTAGCTTGAAACGTTCGGTATGAAATATTGGCTTCACAGCCAGCAAGTCTTTGATCTGGGTCCCAAAATTATAAAAAATAAAAAAATATTTTTTGAACATAAAAATCTCAAAAAAATTTTTAACAGAATTCTGAAAAACAAAAATATCAGAAAGTCTATTTATTTTGTTTTTGTTTTCAGCCTTTTCACAAATTAAAAAAGCAAAAATAAGTTTCAAAAAAACAGGGTTGAGATAAAATTTTGATGTCAAGATAAAATATGCACACTATTCAGAATTTTGGAGTTCATTCAAATGTTTTTGTTTCTGCTGTTCAATAGTATTGATGCATTCCACATTTTCGTCAGTATTGGCACTTAGGATGATCCAGAAAAAGCAGATAAATACAATAAAAAACATACAAAGTTAGAACACTTTTCTCCAAATTGTTAAAACTAGTGGAAATCCAAAAATAATTATAAAATAAACATAAAAAAAATTAATAAAAAAGTAACTTTGTTGAAGAATGAACGAATATTGAAATTGAAGTATCAATCAACACCTCTTTTTATCACGCTCATTATAGAAGTATTTGAGATATTATTTTTTTGTAAAAAAAAGCTCAAATTAATGTTTTTTTTTATAGTTTTTTGCTTTATGGCTTTTGCATAATAATTTCCAGTGTAAAGAGGATCAAAAAATATTTGGTTTTTTTTTAACTTCGACGTTGTTATTTTCGAAGTTAAATGATAAGAATGAAGATGATTTCTCAAATGAAATACAGCTTTTTCTTTTTCTTTTTTTATTTTTCTTTCTTTCATTTATTTATTCATTCATTCTTTCTTTCCTTTTGAGAAATCTTGGAATTAATAATATATTTATCAATTAATATTTTGGGAAAATGATTATCACTGTCAATTTCAATGTATTGATACAGTCTTCCCTTTCCTCGAATATCTCAACATATTGTGCATTATTGTTGTTTTAAATTTTGAAGATAAAAACAAAAGAATTCATGATAATTAATTTATGAACTGATGATGATAAAATTTTCAAATATTAAAAATTTTCTTCATTCAAATAACCATTGCATGATCCAAATATCAAACGATGAAATATTACACTTTTTCGGTTTTTCGCACTTCTCAATGAAATGATCATTTGACATAATAGATAAATTGTGAAATAAAAAAATATTTCAAAATATAACGTTTATTTCAAGATCCCCCAGTAATTTTAAATTAAAGGCAGTGTTTTTAAGAAAAACTAGTTTTTTTCAATTGTGACCTGACAGTCTTGCATTTATCAAAAAAACATTTTTCACAGGTCGAAGACAAAAACACATCAACAAATGATGTTATGTAATATCTTTCACAAAAAAAGCATTTTTGAGTAAGTTTTTCCAATATTTTGATCATTTTCATTCGAACCGGAAATTGAATCGTTTTCAAATAATGATGAATTAAATAAATAACACAAATGTTCATTGAACATTTCCATCCATTGATAAGAAGGTTTTTTCTTATATCTGTTGAGTTTTGCTTTTTTGGTATTATGAACTTTCTGTATTTTTGTGAAACAATGAAATAATCAAAAACTATTGGTTCACACTTAATTTATAAACAACATTAAACCTCATCATAAACATATAAAACTTATTTTACGAAATTTTCATTGATTAATATTTATTTATGTGAATGATCAAATTGTTTTTAATATTTTTCTGAATATATTGGATGAAAACATAAATGCATTCAAAAACTGAGTGACAACAACTGCTTATATCTGTTGAAAAATGTTTTCTATTAATATCGTTTTCTTTCTTTCAAGATTTCTCTCATTTTGTTTTTGAAAATAGATTTTGAATCTTTCTGAATGCCACGCTTTTGCCAAAATAAAAGATATTCAAAATACAAAATATTCAGCTGGTATGAAACAGTTATCGAATGAAATATAGAATTTAATTAAAATTTCTTTCTTTTTTTATGAAAACAATAACTTTTTGAGTTTGAACTTAGTATAAGGAACTGCAGAAACAGAAATTTTCAGTATGAAAAGACTGATTGATCTTTGTGAAGGTTTCTTTTCCCTGAGCTCCTGATTCAAATCAATATATCTTTTGATTTGTATGGTTGGTCTTTTGAAAGTTGTTTTAGCAGAAAGAGGAAAATAATTAAACTCAAAAAGAAATGGAATTATCAAAACTGATGTTGAGTAATATCGATACGTGGAAAGTTTGTAATTAAATTATTACAATTCATATATTTTTCTTACTCGTTGTTCATAAGGATGTTGAACAAGAATTGTATTTGAAGGAGATGGCAGAAACCGTCCAAAATTATCAAGAACACCACTTCACGAAGCGCCTTGTCTATCAGTCTGTTTGGCAGTTTTTTACAGGCAGGGTCCCCTGTGAAAGAGGTTTGGAAGAACTTGTCCCCAATGAGATGCATTTTGCTACAGAGGTAGGAATAGATTTGTCAGAGTTTGTGAAGTGCGCAAATTAGAAGAAGAACGGAAATGTGAAATGGGTAAAATAAGACAAGATTGGCACCGAGATGACTCATTGCATTGAAGCCTGATGCCCACTAATGCTGTGAGAAGAATGAAGAATCTAAAGTGGTTATGGGCATCATTGCGAGAGTGTTGAGGGAAGCGAAGAGTGATGATGGAGAAATCGGAAAGCAATGGATGAAAACTCTCCAAGGCGCAGTGGATAGCCAAGATTTGAAAGCTGAAGGCTTGCCGGAAAGCGGAGCGGTCGATGCAGTTTTGGAGGGAATGATCTGATCAGATGCAGCAAAAGTGTGACTTGCGGATGAATTAAAGCTTCTCAGAAATCTTTGTGAAATGCTGAAAGAAAAGATGGAGAGTGAAAGCCTAAACGCAAAACTGAAAGAGAAGAAAAGAGGGTTATTGAAAAAGACGGAAGAAGAAGGGAACAAAGAATACATTGCTGTGAATGGCGATTTATTTGTAAATGGATTGTTTTTTCAAACGAATAACTATATACAAAGTTGTTCGTTTCTGAGTAACTGATTTTTATTATTTTCTTTTCATTTGACTTGAGAAGAACATTCGATTGCCTGAATTTCAAAGAAATATTTTTACTTGAAAATCGTCTGTTAAAAAACAATAACATAAAAATTACGAGTCTTTTATAGTATTTGGAATCTTAAAAAATTCATTAAAACAACACTTTTCATAAATGAGAAATGAAACTTTTCACTTTGAACTTTCAAAAGTGAAAAAAAATTACAATCATGTTTTGAGAAATCATCAATGCTTGTGAAAAGTATTTTTTTTTTCAAAAACATTCCAAAGAATTGAGAATTTTGAAAAACGTAATAATATAGGGACTTCAAAGCTTCTGTGGCCTTTTTTTGCTTTTTTTGAACAGAATTTTTTCATCTTAGTTGAACTTGCGTAAATTGAATTTTGTTACCTCTATGATCAGTCGTTAAGTGCCTGCGCGTCGCTTCACTTCATTCACAGCAGACTTAACAATTTTCCCACGACTTCTATCATTGAACTCTCAATCTTCTTTTGGAATGCTCCGTGAATGAAAAGTTCCCAGTTTCTGTAAGCTCCATTCCCGCATTAGATGAATAACTTGTCGTTGAATTTCAATCAATCTTTTCGAAATTCATTCCCAAATGGTTTGTCGATAATCTGCACACTTCTTCTAGTTTTGATGATGAGGAAGACAAAGAAAGAGAATTCGTCCCAATCACACTCACTGTCTTCGCTTTCGCAACAACAGAAATCTTCTTTTCCACAACACTGATTGTTGTCCCTTCGCTCACATGCTTCCCACCCAGCAACGTGATTGTCGAGCTCAGCCCCAATGCACATGTCCATAACGCATGCTCCACTGTCTTGCAAGGTGTTGCCTCACTCATCCCACACAGATTGCTCGAGTCATCCCCACCCACCCCAACATACCGATCTTTCATCCCTTCTTTCAACCACCCCTTCTTTTCTGTATGCTGATATGTCCAACTGCCTGAATAATATCTATGGCACACTCTCGTATCATTGTTATTCGTTGTATACGATTCGTAGAATGGGTTAGCCGATGAAAAGAGATTGTAATAATCTTGGAAAAACACATCGTGGCCATATGGAGTGGAAGCGTTGCAACTGCAGTCATGAAAGAAGAGAAATAACAATAATTGTAATTGCTTGAAGCTGTTTGTTGGTTTGGATTAAACCAAAATCCTCCTCCATATGATGCTGCCAAACACGAAATAAATTGGAAGATCCTCATTTTGAATGAAGACTTAACATTGAAACTGCGCATTTCTCCTCCATTTGAACATGAAAGTATGCATGAAGAAAATGAGCGCTCAAATATTCAAACTCTCTCCCCTTTCCCATTCACAATTCCGAAACAGATTTTCTGATCTGAAAATTTTCGAGAATAAGTCGTTTTTCGTAGCTTCTTTAAATGTTAAATTTTCATACAATTGCGAAAATGGGAACTTCGAAAAAATATGCAGATTGTTCTCCATTTCATCAGCACATTAACATTTCTTCTTTCAACTTATTTCGCTCTTCAAATTTTGCATTTCATCATCATATGCCCGAATTTTCATAAATATCATCTTATCTTATTGACGTATTTAGCGCATTTCATAACGTATCAAGTCCTTTAGTTGGAATTTCAAGCTATCTTTTTTCATTACAGACCATAACTGTTTGACAAGAAAAAATCAAAAAAGATTTTGTGAGGGAAATTATGCGAAATAAAAAATACTCCTAATATGTTATCCACATATTTATTTTGACGAAAGAAGATCATAATGTAATGTTGAGATTATTATTCGAAAATCTTGATAATTGACAAAACACTTGATTAGAACTGAATTAACAATTTCAAGCATGATGAACATTTGATGTTTGAAACAAACAATTTATGTCAAGACAAATAATTATGGACATATTTGTTATTCAAACATAAAAAACCCATTCAAAACAAATATTTTTTAAAAACTTTGAAAATGCTTTAATTTTAAAAAATATCTCGATAAAAATGAAACAAATGCAAATTGTGAATTTATTGGTATCTAATTCTTCACAAGTATGATAATTTTCATAGATTTAAAAAACGGCCAGTAAATTTAAGTTTTTTACACGATTATTTCAAAATAACTGAGTCAATTCAAAATTCGTGGCTAAAACTTGAAATAACACAAACTTTTTGAAATGACCAATTTATTTCACATTTTATCTAATAAAATTGTCTTTTTTTTCTTTTCTGTATTTATTTTTTGATAATTAATCTTTTGTTTTCATGTGTTTCTGTCATCATTTTATAATCTGCTCATGTTTAATTCATTCAATCTTTTTTTAAATAATAAGAAAATTATTTTGATAAGAATTTTTTTGTAAGGAAAAAGTCCATTGTTTTTTTTTTGAAATTGAAAATGCTAAAAATAATTAGTATTTGTCACATTATGCTTGGTGGAGAGAAATAATGTTTTCATGTTAAAAATTGAAAAGTTTTGATCTAAATCATAATAATTTCCATTGAAAATGGAATCACACTTCCAGTATTGCAGACTTCTTCAATGGACTTTAATCAATGCTACTTTAAATGACACTATAAATGCTCAGGTGAAGCTTGTCTTTTGATTTTTTTTTACTGTTTGTTATTTTGAATTTAAAAAGGAGGAATATTTGTCTCGAGTTTTTTCATCGATAACAACTCATCTTAGTTTTGAGCAATCAGAGGTTTTTGGAATGAAATTAATAGGATCCATTGCAAAGCAGTTAAACATGATACTTGCTACCATAACTTCGCAAATTGAGATTTTATTCCAACAAACAAATTCTTCGACTTTTGAAAAATCTCCCATTCAAATAAGGCAAGCACCAACATCAGCGACGGAACTTACCGATCATTCATTTCTTTTGCAATTTGAATCATTAACGCATTCAATTGAAATGCTGCGAATTGCATTGAAAGAAAATTTAAATAAAATCCCTGATGAAGGACTTATTTTTAACAAGAACGAAATTATGGAATCGTTAAAGCAACTTTCTGTTACACTTGAACAATTATTTCCTGAAATAATCGGTAGTTTACAGACAACTGAAAAATCAATACAAATGGATAATTCATCAGAAAAAATTGAAGAATTGGCAGCAGCATCGGAATATCTTTCCGACAAAATAATAAAAGAAGTTGTTTCAATAAATGAAAACGAAAATGTTTGTTAATTTTATTTATTTTTATAAAAAAATATATCTGATTTTTTTTTTCCAAAAGATTCTTCGCGATACCGGAACAAAGCTAGGCCATACAATTTCAAAAGTTATTCAAACTGTTGATGAAACACTATCAAGTGCTATTCCATCTCTAAAAAAATGATTATTTGAAACTTTTTAAATATGTGATCCAAACCCAGTACATTGAATTGCCACTGTTAACTTCTAACTTCGCATTAAACAGAATTGATTTATGAAATCTTCAAAAACAATCATACCAAAATTTCGTAAATGTTTTTATCGATTTTCATTTTTCATTTTCATTTTATAGTTGCATCAGAATCTATTATTTCTGATTCGATCTCTTCAGCGCTTGATTGGGACTTAAAATGCAAAGTGTGCTTTTTACTGAAAATTGCTTTTTATTTTAAAGTTATTCTATATATTCTAAAGGAAGAACTTTACCATTGCATTGAAGAAAAATTTGATTATTGTTTAAAATCTTGTGCTGGAATGATGAAAAATTTTGTTACGATGTGCGCGTCACCTGTAACTACTGATGACATTTTTAATTGTCATTCTGAATGTTCTATTTCACATTCAATTCAATGCTTTTCCGCTTTTGGATATAACCTATCACGATTTAATAATTCAACATCAGATGAAAGTGTGAATGACACAACTTCATTTGCTTTGCAGTGCCCTCTGAAAAATGGTTTCTGGAATGATTTTGCACTTGGGACCACAAATGAAGGGCATAGCAGTCAATATCCTTATGGAGCTCCTCTTCTTGTGAAGCCTCGAGACTCAACATCACAACGACGAAAAATGATAAAACAAATAATTGGAAAAGGAGGGAGATTTCAAATTCCTGGTTTTAACGAAGGTGGAAAATATCAATTTTATTGAAATTCCATAACACATCATATTTATAATTTGATGAATAAGCCAAAAGCTCACAATTCATTAATGAAATACTTTATGGGTCGATCAAAATTGAAGAAGATTAATTTTCATTAAGAAAAGTTCGAATGGAATTAAAACATACTTTTATAAACGATGATTTTCAACGAATATATGAAGAACTTGTAATTGCAGCAGAAAAATTCAATTTATTATCTTCAAATTATGAAAAAGAAAAATTAAAAATTGAGAAAATAATGAATGATAAAATCACTCTGCAAAAAGAAAAGATAATTAACAACGAAACGCTAGAAGATTATTTTCTATATGTTCAATTAAAATTCGAAAAATCGAAGCTATTGAAAGAAATAGAAATTATTAATTCGTCACAAATTCTTCAAAGTGCAGAAGAGATATCAAAATTGTCCAAAGAATGCCAAAATAAGGATCCATCAATAAAATTACCAAAAATTGTTGATGAAATCGAAGGTACCTTTTTTGGAGAAATAGTTGGAGAAGATGGTTTGGATGTTATTAACGATTTATGCTATGGATGCTTAGATACAATAATGTCAAAGCCACGAATGAGATCCCTTGATGGAAGGAGAATAACATTATGCGAAGATTGTTTCCAAATTTTATCAAAATTTCATCCACAGTATCATTTAGGTCTTAATTGTCATCAAATAGTATTTGATGAAGATTCAATGGTTGCCAAGCGATTGAATATCATCAAAAATAGCTTGAAGAACGCTTATTTTTCTGCTTCAAAAGAATATCATAACCGTCCTCTTTTTGGATTTCGGTGCTTTTCAAAGAAAAAAGGATTATTATCTTCGATAAATTGGATAAGCTATGGCGCTGCTTATAATTACGCAAGCAAAATTGCAGTTAATGTCAAAGATAGCTTAGGCGAATCTTGGCCAATAATTATTGGGATATGTATGCCTACGAGGCTTGAATTTCATATTGCAGAGTTGGCGATGATTATTTTGAGAGCTACAGTTGTTTATATTCCAAACAATGAACCTACTGAGACAATACGAGCAGTTGTTCTTAATTCAAAAGTGGACGTTGTACTTACGGTTCAGGATACAAAAAGCTGCCTTTCTGGAATTGCAATCAAAGTTATCGATATAACCAATGAGATGCCTACAATTGCAGAGGGTACAAATCAACATCCAATCGAAAAAATATCAGAAGCGAGACTTGAATGGTTGCCTTCACTTGATGCAAATGAGCCAAAAATTGATGAAAATATACGGAAAGTCTGCGAGAGAGATTACATCGTTGCTCTAACTGGTACATCTGGAACAACCGCACTTTCTTCGGTTTCGATGAATTTCTCTCGTCACTTCGAATCGAGATGGATCCAATCAATGACACCTACTGATGCTTTCCTTCCGATTATTCATTTCTTTTTTGTTTCTCCTGTAAATGTCACGGAGCGGGACATTCTGTGGAGCATCATTTACAACGGTGGTCGAGTGTTTCTTTCTGACAAGCCTCCTCAGCTAATTGAAGACATCAGCATAATACGGCCGAATTGCTTCACAGCCCCTCCGCTGGTGTGGAAGATGCTTGCGTCTCAGTCTCATTCCAGCCGAGAAATCCACAAGCTGCTTGGACATCGCATAAGAGAAATCGGAATTGGAGGAGCTGTTGTGGATGAAGAGTTGCTGCATCTTCTCAGAGACGCATATGGCTTGCCTATTGTTGATATGTACGGGACAACAGAACTTGGAGGCATTTTGGCTGATGGAAGGCCGATGGCTGGAAAGATTGTCAGACTCTTTCCAGAAGATCGGCAAAACTTTGAGTTAATTGAAGGTTCTGAAGGGTGCAGCTCTGAACCTCAATTTGGAGAGTTGTGCGTGTTGGACGATGGGAAATGGATTGCGACTGGCGACTATGCACAGCGAGTGAGCAAAGACACTTACAAAATAATAGGACGTCTTAGAACAATGGCCAAGGCAAGCACTGGAGAGTGGATTGATACAGAAAAACTAGAGGCAATTGCGTGCGAAGTGGAAGGTGTTGAAGCAGCTGCATGCTCAGTCACGCCAAATGGACACATATTTGTTCTGTGCAATTTGCCTAACGGGAAACATGGGAAAGAGGAAGATAATTGTTCCACATGTTTGAATGACGAAGCATCTTTGCTGCGAGAAATAAAACTTCGATTAGCAGAAAAAAACGTGAAAAAGGCGCACCACCCAGAATTTGTGGTCATTGATACCGAGAAGTGGACCCCAGAGAATCATTGCATTACGGAATCGTTCAAAGTGAGGAAGGCGTTTGTTATAAGCAAAAATGGTTTCCAAATAAATAATCGTTCAAGTAAACTCAATTCTGTTGGTAATTTTGGGAGCAAAATGAAGAAAGTTGACACTGCAAAAGAATTAGAAGACGAAGAGAAAATTTCATCGAAGCAGCTATTTAACTCTTCACCATTTCTGAAAAAGATATTGAGCATCGTATTTGTCAGTCAAATTGATTATAACACAGTTCCAATAAAAAAGCTTCGCCTTGAGTCGATTGTTCTTTCGCAGCTTTACTTTATGACAATGACTGAATGCGAATCAAAGAAAAAATCTTGCCCGCAACTTTCAGATTCACTTGAAATGACAATCTCACAACTGGTTGATTATTTCGATTGCAAAAATGAAGTAGAAAAAAAGCATATTGAATCTTCTAATAAAGAAATGGAATTGCCATCATCTTCGTCCTCTTCCTTACCCTCGTCTTCGTCTTCGTCTTCGATTGCATCATCTGAAAAAACTTCTGATAATCGTTCAGGCACAGAATCAAAAAGCCAACAGTTGAAGATTGAGCGCCCAGATGATCAATCAAGCAGGGATGCTACAGATAACAGTGCAATCATAATTGACAACATGAAAAAAGAAATTGACGACTTTAAACAAATGGATTTCTTTTTGTGGAGAGATAATTCTGACGCTTCTTCGTCATCTGAATCCATGGATAAGGCGAATTCTATACTTCAGCATCATTTATATCTAACAGGATCTGGCGGTTTTATTGGGAAGCATTTTGCTGAAACAGTTGAAAGAAAAGAAGGAGATGTTATCACGAGAATCAAATGGAATGGCGGAGATATCACAAAGTGTGATGTCAAACAATCAAAGCATAGCAAAGGCATAGCGCATATGGCATTCTCTGTGAGTGTATATTCTTCTTTTGACGAAATGAAAAAAGAGAGTTTTTGTTTTTTGGAATATCTCGCTAAAATAGCTATTAAAGAGAGTGGAGCTGGAAAATACAATAACATTCGAGCATTGAATTCTTCATTATCTTCTGCTTCTGCTTCTGCTACTTCTTCTTCAGATAATTTCACCGAGCAATCAAAAATTGAATCTTCAGATCATCTTCCACTTTCATCTTCTCCTCCTCTTTTGTTCACTTCAACAATAAGTGTATTTGAGTGCTGTCCTGAGGAAGCTTGGCATGATCGACTGATTCCAATTACGGAGGAAATAAAAAAGGCATCCAGCTATGCACAGGTGAAAATATTATGCGAATATTGGCTTTCTGCTTTTTCAGAAAAAACAGGAATGAATGTTAAAGTTGTTCGCTTGCCTGAAATTTCCTTCAATAGCTTAACTGGAGTTGGCAGTCAGACGGATTGGGTTGTTCTTTTTGCGCTTGGTTGCATCGAGCTACGTTGCGTTCCTGTCGTTTATTATGGGATTGATATGCTTCCTGTAAATGTTGTTTGCGATATTCTTTATTCCATCCTTAATTCAGAGGGAAAGGGTTTTCAGCTCCAGTCTATAAGAGGTGAAGTAGTTAGCTTAACGATCTATCTCTCTTCTCTGCTGTCTCTTCTTCCCGTGCAGCTTCCATTTGAAATTATCGGAATTGATGAGTTTATAACTCGACTTAAAGATGAGCCAACAAATTCATTTTATCCTTTTTTGCCTTTTCTTCGAACGATTGGGAAGGTTGAGGCATTACCTCAATTGCGCAACGTACCACGCTCTGACCCTGACATTTTACCTCCATTTTTCACAGAAGAAACAATGAGAAAGCATGCATCTTGGCTATGGAACTTACACGTTTCAAAGCAAAAACTCGGATAGTGAGAAAATAGAGTTATTTTTTATTGTTCAATTTATATTTTGCACAGTTTAACAAAATTTGGCAAGTGCTTATACTGTGTAGTGTAGTTGTTTGTCTTTTTCTTTTGATGTAAATTGAGAATTTTAACAATTATTTATTTGCGTTATGGAGAAATCGGTTTTGATATTCGTTTTTGTGTGGATATTTTTTTCAAGAAGTACAGAAAATCAGATGTTATTTCTATTTGTAAAAAAAATACCTTATAACACAAATAAGGATACAAAAAAAAAAAGCGAAAAAATTGAAATCAGTATTTGCTCATTCATTGAGAAAGCCTAAATTTTCACTAAAAAAAATAATATAAAATAAAATAAAAATAAAACATAGCATTTTCAAAATATCATTGAAACATCATTTTCCGATTAAAAGCCAGTTTAACATTTTGAAATTAAAAATTTATCACAATCAAAACGCAATTTTCATCAACATTTTGGAGTCAAAGCAATAACTGATGATGGTAATCCAGAGGTATCTTCCTTAATCCTCTTTTCGATTTCCGATAAAGTTTTCATGAGAAACTCCTCTCGAGTGCAAGATCCAATCAAAACTGGAGTTGGTAACCTTCCATCAAGCTCAAATAGTTTACTTTGGTTGAGTAATTTTACAAAATTTCAGAATAATCACATAAAGTTTTAAATTCTTGTTGAAATAGCGAAAGCATACCCGTCAATTTCTATAAATGTTGAATAGTGATGCTTGACATCATGCTCGTTTGATGATGGAGCAGCAAACTTTAACAAATTCAAACAAATAAGCATTTTTCATTTTTTGAAAAATGGAAAAAAAAATTGATAGTGACAATGAAAATAAAGATAGATAAAAATGAAGAAAATATATCGAAAAATAATTGAATAAATGATTCACTGCGCTAAATAAGGCAAACTTCTTTACAAATTTCTACATTCATTTTTTCAACATTTGGTGTGTTTTCAATTGCAAATCCTCGTGCAAGTGGTGGCTTATCTTGTAATGTTGAGAAAAACGATGAAGAAAAAGAATCTTTTTCTGAACGATATATTTGTATTTCAAAGTATTTAAAAAAATTTCCAATAAAACTGTGTTCCATACCCAAAAAAGATTCTGGTAAATTTGCCAACATATGCATAAGGGCTAAATGAATGCAAATAATTTATGAATAAGAAAATAAGCTGAAATTAAAGCATGCCAAATGTGCCACATGCGTTGTGAACAGATTGCTTTGCAAAAAAAATATTCTTTAAATCAGAAGGATACAAATCATCAGACGGCGGAAGCGGAGGTTCTAAATAAAATACAGGTAAAACGGAAAAGGTATTCAATATTTTATTTTTGCTCAAATTTACACACTTTTCAGACTGAAAAGATAAGTTCAATATTTTCGAAATATATTTCAAGATGAACAAACTAAGGAAGAAGAGATATAACTGCAAAAACAGGCTGCGGCAGAAATTCAAGATCTTCTTTCGAAAAAGAATCTTTGGGAGATAAAGTTGTAAATTTTATTTTATTAAAGAAGAACACACAAATCAATTGAAATTCAAAATCTTTTTTCATTCCAAGTTCATACGCAAATTTTGAAAATGCTTCTGGATCTGAAGGTAAAGGATTCCAAGTACGTTCTGTATCTTTTTCCAAAGACATGCTCATTAAAAAATATTGAAAAATGTTAATTGATCAAAACATAATAGAATATAGTCAAATAATAATGTTTGGTTTTTTTTTCTTTATGGCAGGTTCATCAGTTTTTCTTCGTTAATTGTTGAGTTTAAATAAAAGTTATGAATCCAAAAGATAAACATAGAGATGATGAATCTTTTGGATTGACTGAACAAATGGGCAGAAAGCAAGATGAAACCATTCAAGAAGAGAGTGATGCGGCAAAAACAAAAAAATTACATCTTAGAAAACAGCATATTATTCGCATGGATGCTTACAGCAGACATTTGAAGTATCTGAAAGATTATTACATTGCAGAAGGAAAACCACTACCAACTTTTAATCAAAAAATGAAGACAGATTTCGATGTTTTGAAGGAAACTTACAGATTCATTCGCAACGAAGAAGATGACGCGCTGGATACTTGGGAAACAAGATTAGCACAAACTTATTACAAGAAATTATTTCGGGAATATTGTATTGTTGATCTTTCTGGATATAAAACTAGAAAAATAGGAATGAGGTGGAGAACCGAAGGTGAAGTGATCGAAGGAAAAGGACAATTTGTATGCGGCGAAAAAAAGTGCTCGAGAATGCACGATCTGACAAGTTATGAGGTTCCTTTTAGATATGAAGAAGATGGAAAAGTGAAAGATGCTTTAGTGAAAGTCAGATTATGCGATAAGTGTGCTTTGAAAATGTGGCCAAATTTGAAATCGCAACTTAAAGAAAGAAGAAGGCAAAGAAGGAAAGAAAGAAAACGAATTAAAGAACAAAGTTTGGATAATGAAAAGCTGAATAATTCAGAAGACGAAGAGACTTCAGATGAAAAGAGGAGACTTGCTGAGGGAAAAGGTGATAAAGATCATGCTCTTTCAAAAGAAAAAAGAAAACGAGCAAGAGAAGATGAAGAAGATGAAGAAGACGATGCTTATTCAGAGAAAAGCAAACGATCAAAAGTTGTTTCAACAGAAAATGAATTGAGTGACTTTGACAGCAATAGTGAAACGCATAAAGAACGATATCAAGTTGAAGACAAGAATGATAGAGAAGAAGAAGAGGAGGAAGAGGAAGAAGAGAAAATTAAAGATGAAGAAAAGCGTATTTGGTCTGCTCCGGTCGAAAAAATACATACTCGAGAAGATGATTTTTCTTCATATTTTGAGGGAATGTTTTTATAATTATCCAGCAAAAGGATATTCCTAACACAATTTTTCGTAATTATTTTTCGTTATCTTTTTGTGCCATTATGATGAAGCAATAGGAAATAAAAGTCATTTACAGTTCCATTGTTTTATTGAGTTCAATTACTCGAAATAAAAAACATTTTTAAAAAGGATACAAAAGTGAAGAAGGATGAGGATCAAAATGATAAATAGAAAACATAAATTAATCTTTATTTTTATAAAAAAAATTCGAATTTCTCTTAATCGCTGTCGTCATCCGAATCGTCTGAGTCATCGGAGTCATCTGAGCTATCTGAATCATCGCTGCTGTCTGAGTCTTCAGAATCGTCTGAATCGTCTGACCCTTCCGAATCATCAGAGTCATCCGAATCATCTGAATCGTCTGAATCGTCGCTGTCATCAGAATCGTCTGAGTCTTCGTCACTGTCATCGTCGGATTCAGAATCAGAGTCGCTCTCTTCTTTTTTGCTTTTCTTCCCCTTTTTGCCTTTTTTATCTTTTTTGTCTTTTTTGTCTTTTTTAGTATCTTTCTCTTCCTTTTCTTTCTTCGCATCTTCCTTTAATCTTTCTTTTTCTTTCTTTTCAAGTTCAATTGCTTTTGTTGATCCAATCGTCGGAATGTCTTCATCATCTTCTTCCGCTACAGGAACGGAAAACGGGAGAAAAGATTTTTTTGTACTTATTTCTGGCTTGGCTTTCTTCCAAGCTTCTGTAGCCATCAGCATTGACAATCCAACACTTAAGTCAACATCACCATCAGTTTCTGATTTTCCATCTTTTGAAGCAGATGATTTGCGAAGCCCGCCTAACATGGATTCGGTTGCCATCAAAAGGCTAAGTCCAGCAATTCCTTTAATGCCTGCACCTTCCTTCAACTGCTCCTGTTTCATTGCTTGGCTTGCTAGTAAAAGCATCAGCCCGCCCATTTTTTCTAAAGCTTCTGGTTCAATTGTAGAATCTGGCTGAAGCGAAGATGATGAGCTTTCCGTTTCTTCTTCTTCAATTGGCGCAACACCTCTCACTCCCATAAACACAACCTTTGCTCCTTCTTCTGCCCATTTCATTGCTTCTGTTGTTGATGCAAAATTGTCTGTAGTTCTTCCTTTCTCCAAGCACAGCCACAATTGCTCTGAACCTTTTGCGCTGTGCTTCGCTTTTGATGATGAAGAATTGCTGGACTCCGAAGAAGTTTCTGAATGATCAACAGCTTCACAATTCCATGGACGATATGGCTTTCTCTTCATTATTTCCTTCTTTCCTTTCTTCTTATCTTTCCCTTTCTTTGTATCCTTCTCCTTTTCTTTCTCTTTATCCTCTTCCTCTTCCTTCTTTCCAAGCAAACAGCAACTACATTTAGCCATGCCATATGAAACATTAAACTTCCTCCTTTTTGTCTTCAGATGCTCTAACTTCATCTTTTTCTTCTTTGCCTCCTTTTTCAACGCTTTCTCTTCCTCTTTCCTCTTCTTCTTCATCGCAGCTATCTCAACAGATGTGTGGCAATGACATTTAACCTTGCAAACAGCGCAAATTCCATCTCCTTTTCCACCGCACAGCCAGCACGGAGGACACTCAAAGAGTGACATTTCCAATAAATCTTCGTCAGTATCCTTTTTGTCAGATGAAGATGTTGCTGATGATGACTTGTCTTCGCTTTTTACAACATCTGAATGCGATCGAGCAAATGATAAGCAAATGCCCTGTTGAAGACAGTGAATTGAGCTCCACAACTTTTCTGCTTTAGCTTTTTTGCTAAGATTAGATTCTGTTTTAGAGTCAGATTCTGCAGCTGGAGCAGAGGAAATGGAGCTTATAAATACTTGATTGAAATTCGACACCTTAAACGCATCACATGTTATACTCTCTGTTTTGAGTGTCTTCTTCACTTCGTCTTCAGATAATGAATTCACTCCATTCTTTTCAACTTTCTGCTGCCAGCTTTTCAGCCATTCACCGCGATAACACATTGGACGGAATGTAGTATTGTCTTTCGGAGCAGCAGATGGTTGAGCAACTTTCCTCCTGAACATTATCTTTACCGAATTTGACTGAGAGTCTGGATAGATAATACGAGGAACACGAGACTTTCCTCGTGATGCTTCGTTCGCTGGTGCAGCTTCTGATGAAAGCAAGCTCAGAGCTTGAAGAAGGATCTTTTCGTCGCACTTTTCAGTGATAACAATTGAATCGAATGAATAAAGAGAGCAAGGCATGTCTGTGATTCCGCATGTTGTACGCATCACATTCATTCCAAATGGCATTCCACCAACCACATCATAGAAGGCCAGTGCATGAGAAGACGTTTCTCCTTTCTTTTTATCTCCTTTTTCTTTTGATCGAAGTGAATATGGCTGTATCTTTGCGTTCTTTCCGAATTTGTTAGCTTTCTTGACAAATTCGTCAAAGCAGAGCGTTGAGCAGCATTGCAGAACAACACCACCAGGTGCAACTGCATCAGACAGAAGCGAAGTCAAAAAGAATGAATCGTTTCCAACAATAAGCACACGATCGCCGCTCGATGAGTTCATCATTGAAAGCATAGACAGCATCACACGTGGTTCAGTCATCACCTGCTTCTTTTCGTTGAACGTTGTTTTTGCTGTCCACGATTCGTCCATTCCTTTCATATACTCTTTCACCCATTTTGCTGAATGATATTCTTTAAGATTGTTCATAAACTTCTGAGCAAGAGATGGGAACTCAACTCTACGTAACAATTTTATTTCATTCTCAATAAGAGCGATTTCTTCTGGTGGCATCTTTGAATCATTTTGATTGTTTTCCTTTACAGTCTTTCTCAGCACTTGAAGTTTTGTTTCCACTGATTGGTTGGTTTCATCCAAATAAGTATTTGATTTATTCTCAATATCATTCCAGAATGCAAGAATTTCAAGCTTTTTCAATGATTTATTCTTTGGCAGATGGCTAAACGTTTCCGATGCTTCGTTATCTTGGAAGTAGCATGGGAGAATTTCCCATCTAAGCGGACCTTTCTTTGCTTGACTTGCATGAGCGACTGGAACAGAAGTTGAAGATGATGAAGAAGTTGGTTTTTCTTCTGATTCGGAATCATCCTTCTTTCCCTTCTTCTTCTTCTTCTTCTTCTTCAAAGTCACTGATGGATCAATCTCCCAAATAAGCCTTGGATCAAACGGAATCTCTGGATGTTTGAATGCGGAAGTGGAAACGCTTGTTCCCTTCACCTTGTTCTGCAACTTTCCGGTGCTCATGTCGCACTCCATAATTTCATCGTCATCGAAAGGCACTCTCACAACTGATGTTCCTTTGCAATGAAGCAATGGAACAAGAATGTCTTTCTTTCCTTTAGAAGCCTTTTTGGACAATGCTTTAAACTCTTCACGTGACACTATTGCAAAGAAAGCAATGCGATTTGATTTATTCTTTGATGAACCCTCTTCCTCTTCTTCGCACGAGCAGCTCATTGAACAATCATTGAAATCGCACCACTCTTTGCATTCTTCGCATTTGAAGCGATTCTTTTCACTTTGAACAAATGAACGAGACATAAGGGGAACTTGGCAAGAAGGACACTCAACAATTCCCATTGTATGGCAAACTGTGCATAATTGGAAGCAAACTGTTGTAGCTACTCCAAAGAAGTTGTCCTTCCAGCCAGAAATGAAGCCGTCCGTAATCAATGTTGATTCGTCTTTTTGTTTCTTATTCTTAGTAAGTGCTGATGTTGCATCGCCTTCTGCTGTTTCCGCATCCTCAGCGACTGCAACTTTGCTTTCTTTATCTGTAGTTTCTTTTTGGGCTTTATTGGAAGCATAATCAATTCCAAAATCGCTTCCGCAAAGTGAAGATTCCAAAGCCATAACACGCTGAGCGCTCGCAACTCCAGATTCTGGAACGCCACCAAGAGAAGCAATGCCAACGATTGAAGACACGAAATCTCTCAGATGCCCCTTTGCCACGATTGATGGCATCCATGCAAGTCTATTCATGACATTGAGAGCATCTCTGTGCAAGCGAGATAGCACAAGTGAGCTTGTTGCCCACAAAAGTGCGTCATCTCCCGTTGGTGCATCAGACTTACCGAATGTTTTCGCATACAATCCAAATTGTGCCTTGTGCAAGTAAACAATATCTACAACACTTTTCACCAGCTCTGTTCCAAAGAATTCTTCATCTCCATCTCCTTCAGCAGAAGATGCAGAACCTCCGATTGTTGATGAGAGAATGCTGAGACAACCAGAAGGAACAACAGCTATCTCAGTCGGATTTGATTCAAATGATACAGAAACAAGAGGATTTCCATTGTCAACGCGGACAACTCTTCCTCTCTCTCCGCTGCTGTTCTCAATAACATACGCTCCAACCGAAAGACCAATCTCTTTCTCCCATCCAACGATGCCTAAAGAGGCTTCGCCAACAATAATTCCTTCAATGGCTTCAGTGAGATTTATTGGTTGTTGAGATTTCGAGATTGGACTTGGAGAAGATGAGCCTTCAGGTGATGCTAATTCAGCTCCTGACACTTCCTTCAGCCATGGGAATGCCACTTTAATGCATGAAGGAAGACGAATAATTTGAGTAGAAATTTTCTTCTTCACCAGAGACACCCATTCTGCAAATATTTTTTTAGAATTTTCTGTTTCTGGATGGACAGTTGCATCTTTTCCAGTTATGAGAAGAGAGCGAATCGCATCAAGCGCAACGTTGCAGATGTGTTGTGTAGAACTTGCCATTTCAAGTCGGTAAGGAATGGCTAAGATGGTGTGAAGGCATTCCTTAAAGCATTGAAGGCGAATGTTACTGATGTATTTTTTTTTCTCATCTGCTCCTGAGCTTGCATTATCAAGAGATGACACACTCATTGCAGATGGAGATAGAGAAAGCTCTGGTTCTGGTGAAGGCGGAGTCAACAATGAAAAGGCTGCATCAGCAGATGCTGAAGAAGAAGATGATGATGATGACGAAGACGAAGAAGAAGCAGAAGCTGACGAAGATACAGAAGAAGATGCTGATGCTGAAGCAGATGATGACTTTGAAGATTCATCCTCCAACTTCAACTCTTTCATTCTCGTTTCAAGCCATTGTTTACCAGAATCAATTGTTTCGTCGTCCAAATCGAATAGCTGTTGCATTTCGGATAAGATTGGTGATGACGAAAGAGAAGAAAACAGTTTCTGTTGCTCCAAATACATTAAAACAACATTGTTCATTGAAGACTCTTCAAGCGATGACTCCGCTCCTGAAAGAGTGAACAATGTTGAAGACAACAATGCTTTCACCAATTTCATTTGCTCTGTTTCAATCGCTGGCGAAGATTCTGATCCAATAAGGAACTGGATTCTTCCGAACAAAGGAAGATTTGATAATGTCATAAGAACATCAAGCACATTCAATTTGCATCCACATACGGACACAGTTGAAGCTGTAGTTGATGGAGAGGCGCAGATAATCAGATGAGGCAAAGCAGTTATTGCAGCTCTTTGAATCCTAACCGTTCCTACGCAAGCAAGTGTGGCTATGTTCGATAGGATTTTCGCAGCTGATGCCTCATCGCGGATGAGTGTTGTGCACACACCTTCGATCTCGCAGCTGGCGTACGCAACAAACGACGCCACAGCAAAGGCAAATGAGTCGTCGATTGGTTCCATCAGTTTCGAAGAAATTGATTCGTGTTGCTCTTCTGCCTTTGACTCTTCGCTTGCTTCTTCACCTTCTGAAAGTTCGTGCTGAGCAGATCCCTTTTTCACCTTCCACAACGACAAGAATTTGCGCTGTTCAGCTGACTTTTGTGTTTTGTCTCTTTGCATTTCATCTGATGCAATTCCAATGCAAACGCCAAGACAATCGCAGACGCTCTTTTGAATTGCATCCAGCGAACCATCTTCAACGTCCAGTTCTTCAAACACCCACAACAGCACTACTCTCAGTAAAGACAAGGCTGAGAGACGAAGCTGATTGAATTCAGGAATAGAGATTGGAGGAAGCGTAATTATTGAAGTGATCAATGATATAAGTTTAGATAAATTGAAGGGTGATGAGCTTGCTTTCAGAAGATGCTCAGATGCTTCAAAGCCTCCAACGAAGGTGGATAGCAACGATGAAATGATAGCACAGTTAATGATGTTTTGTGATGATGGAACTGGATTTGTTTTGAGTGTGTTGACTAAATCAAACAGCTGGATGAGAGTGGAGTAAAGTTCTTGGTGTGCAGATGCTGCCTCCTTTGCAAGTTTTCCTGAGAGTTCAATCCCATTAGAGATGCCGCTAATGTCTGCAATGCTCCACATTGTGCTCATCGAACGGCAGAGCTCGCACTGTGACAAATCAGCAAACAAACGCGATGGGACTTTGCTTCCTGACTGCTTGAAAACAGACGCCAGCTGGTTCAATGCATAGCATCTCATACGAGCAGCCAAACGAGCAAACAGCACGCTTCTCACAAATTGCACACTCGAAACTTCTCTGCAGAAGTTAAGAATTGTTCTGAGCTCATCTTGCTTTTCATCAACAGATTTTGATTTCCAGTCTTTTGCTCTTTCATTCGCCTCTGCATCTGATTCGCATGATGTGAAGTTAGCATTCTGTGTTACGAGAAAAGCTCTCCGCAAAACTTCATCTCTCAAAATCGACAATGAATCCTTTCCTTTTCCTTGAGCACTCATAATGAGTGCGCCTACCGCATGAGTGCACAAGCGCCACATTTGCAGAAGCTCAGGATCGATTGTCTGTTTTGGTCCAGGTGAGGAAAGCGCTCCCAAGCTGAATGGCGAAGAGGCAAACGACGCAGACGATGGAGACGAGGCCATTTTCTCTACCGATGCCAGCACATCTTTGTTCCACGAGCATCCAGCGCCGAGCAATGCAGAAAGAGCAGAGACTCCAACTATTCTTCCTTTCTGGCTCATGCCAAGCGGAGGAGCAGCTTTCATCAATGTGTCAATGACTGACTTTGTGGGTGATGCATCGGTCGATGCAGTAAGCAGAGAAGCAATTGTCGGAGGAAGACGCAACTTTGGATTGGTTGAAGCATTCAACTTACGACGAGCTGATTCAATCACTTCCACAAGATCACAATCAGACAGAGCGATCAATTCTTGGAACGTTATTGGAAGGTTGCATTGTCCTTTGCATTCATCCAATGCCTGTGGGAATGTTGGGTCTGCAACTCCGCTCTTCTTTTGTATGAGTTCTTGCTTCTCTTTTTGCTGTCTATTAAGAAGCTCTCGCACTTCCTTTTCAAGGAGCTGTGCAAATTCTTCGTTGAGACCTTGTTTAAATAAATTGATTGATGTGGCTTCATTTTCTTCATCAACAACCAAAGCACATTGATAGAACGATCCTTTCCACTCCACGCCTGACTTAGCTGCAGCAGCAATCATCTCCATTGTGGCTGGAGGCACCGCAACTGGGCCGGTTGAGCTAGCTGCCACTCCAACTTTTGGAGGAACAGAAGACGATGATGAGGACGATGAAGATGAGGACGAAGATGATCCTGTATGTGGAGGAAGAACAACCATTCTTCCCTTTTCGATGTTTCCACCAAAGCTGCGAAGGCCAGCTCTTCTTCGTCTGTTAATAATCGATTCACGGCGGCGTTTCTCTTCCATCAGGCTGATGACGCTGAATGCAGAAGAAAACAGTGAAGTAGATGCAGAGGAAACAGATCCTTGTTTGTTTGTCATTCCAACAAGAGTCAATGCCAAGCTGCTTGCAACTGTTGACATGTGATGAGGGAACTCTGTAAACCATGTGGCATGAGGACCTTGAATCGGAATAATTGGCATAACAGTAAGTTCAACTCCCCATTCAGCAGCAAGACCAGCAGTTCCAATCGTCGAAGCGAATTCAACAACCAAAGCAGGGCTCATTACGATTACAGAAGGTGCGGAAGAATCAGCAGCAGGGAAAGATGACTGTGAGTA
The DNA here is from genome assembly GCF_001643675.1 of Monocercomonoides exilis. Taxonomy (NCBI): domain Eukaryota; phylum Preaxostyla; order Oxymonadida; family Polymastigidae; genus Monocercomonoides; species Monocercomonoides exilis. The sequence goes on from NW_027150550.1 coordinate 889,199, forward strand.
TTCGTGGAGAAGTGCTCCCAATTCAACTTTGTCGATGCTCAAATTATCTTTGTCATTTGTCTTTGAGTCATCTTTAGTTTTTCCCTTTGACTGCAATGCTTCTCTTTCCTCCAAAACTTTTGCCCAAGTCGAGTTTTCCCATTCCAAACTTGTTGCCCCCTTGTGAAGAGGAGGAATGATTCCTCCTTTTTGTTGCTTGTTTTGTGACGTCATCGGCTCTTGGCTATCGTCTCGCTTTGGAACTGCTTCGTATATCTTCAACGAGCATCCTGTTGCTGTCTTGCATTTTTTATTGAAATTAATACGATATCCGATAGTTCCAGGAACATAAACAACTCTCTTCCACTCTTCTGATTTGCGATGAGGATGGTCGCTTTCCACCACAATTCCTTCTCCGCTCTCAGCAACTGCAGACTTCGAGTTGTTCTCGTTTAGCTGTGCGGCCTGTCTGAGATGGAGCACCTCTTCGTTCGTCACCTGCTCTCCCCAGCTGCTCAGCTGGTTGCCTCCAGTTGCCTCAAACAATGTTTGGATAGCTTCGTTGAACTCACGCAGCAAATCCAAAACGGGGCGAAGAAAGATTTCAGCAACTGTAGATGATGCGCGCATGGCATAGATCACAGACAGAAGTGGGCGGCAAAGATGGCAGACAAGCGTGTCGCGAAGAGCGTTCATAACTTCTTCTCTTTGTGGATCTGTCATTGAGGCGATTCCCTTCAATTCCACTTTAACTGACTGCAAGAGCTCGATTGATGATGTCAAAACTCTCTTTGCATAAATAACAAAGTATGGAAACATTCCATTAAATGAAACATCCAAATCTTCGACAGTTGTTTTTGATTCTGCAATTGCAGAAGCAACTGCCGATGAAGATGAGGAAACAGATGCTGACGAATCTTTCTTTGATTTTGGCTGCTCTTCTTTTCCTTCTAAATCATCCCCTGAATTTTCGTCTGCATTCTTTGGTGCTTTCGGAATAACTCTGAAAAAGAGCGAAAATAGCTTCTTCTGCAGCACTTCCAGAATAGGGCCAACTGTTGTCTTAACATCAGCATTATTCTCTGATTCATAACTGTTCTTGCTTTGTTCCGACGATGAAGCTGCTTCCTTTGAATTCCTCGAGCACACATCGGAGATTGTTTCTTTCACTTTGCGCTCTCCGTATTCCTTCTCCACATTTATCAATGCATTCCAAACTTGGATCAATTGGTCGCGTCCGCGCCACCCCAACCAGCGAACAAGCGGATGCCTTGTAGACAGAATAGTTCGAATTCTGTCTGTTCTTGGATCCGATAGCATAGAAAGCAGAAGGGCAGACAGACGGGAAGAAGAACCAGACGAAGAAAACACTCGAGCTGACAATGAAACGTTTGACTCGTTTGTGGAATGGTCCTTTGAAGATGTTGATGACATGGAGATTCCTGTATTCAGGCTTTTCGTTCTACCGCTGACAATGTCCGCAAGCGATGCAAGTGCTTTCGATGGTGTGTTGAATTCGAGTGTAGTGATCAGCGATGAATCAATTGCAGCATCAATAATCTGCGATGAAGCGCCAGCAATAACGCATTTGGGCATCATTTTTTTGCATTCGCTTTTCTCGCAATCTTTTGCTTTTATTTCAGATAAAATCTTCTCTCGCAATTCTGAAAAGCAGGTGATAACATTTTCAATTGCCAAAACAAGTCGTGATTTATGAGGATCAACAAAGCCACAAGTTGCGCTGCTCATTCCAGAAAGCGAAAGGAATCGGAGATTCAGCTGCACCACAGAAAGAACGGATAAGAGAGATGCGCATATTCCTTGTGCGACTGTTGTTCCTCCGGAGCAAACAGCACTAACTGTCTGACTCACGTTTTTAAGGAGATTGACTGATGTGGCCATCTCTCTAAACATGTACTCAGTCAGGTCAACACCGAATGGAATAAACAAAGGCAGTATCTTTCCTTCTCCAGGTCCGCTGATAACACTTGAAGATGATTCGCTTGAACCTCCCAATGCATTTGCTCCGTTGTTAGTCGTGCCAAACCAACAGGAAGCGCTCAACTCTCCAATTGAGCTCAGAATGGACGAAGCCAAAAGAAGACGGATGGAATCTTCCTTCCAATTTGGCACGTTGCTTGTGTTATCTGAAGCAGAAGTAGACTTTACGCATTCGCAAGCAGTCTTAATGGCAGCATCAAACAAGTCGCGACTGTTCATCCGTTGCTGAGTCTTTGAGGAACATGTGCATTTTCCCTCTTCTTTGCACTCGTCTTGATTCAAGAGCCAAGGCTGGCTCTGCACAAAAGCAGGGACTGCTGTTCCCGTTTGATTAATCACTTTCATAATATTGTGCATTATTTTTCCTTTGTTCTCTTCATCTTCTGACGCAACTGGTGTATCTGACAAAAGAGATGTTCGGGAACTAACCATCACAAAGTTGTTGTGAGATCTATCATAGCACAAGGCTCCTTCATCCATTCCATCAACGATTTTCCATCCAAGTGAAGTGCATGGCTTTCCTGTTTCCTCCTCTTCCTCATCATCATCATCATCATCATCATCATCAGATTCCTCTCCATCTCTTGGTTCTTTTGCAAGAGCATCTTTAAGCTTTGCATAGACCGAATTTTCACATGCTTTTGAATCTAAATCTGTCACATCAGACACATTGCACCCACAAAGGCACCGCAGAATGTGTCTCTTCTTCTTTTTATTCTTTTTTTCTTCGTCACTTAAAACTTCGCTACTCAAATCAAACTGGATCATCTCTGCAACTACCAATTTCTTTATAGCTTTTTCATCATCTTCTTCAATCGATAAAGAAGCATGTGAATCGCTGCTTCCTTTGCATATCATTCCAATTGTTGCTCCGTTGCAAAACACTCTTCCGCTAAAGAGATCGCCAATAGTCACATAATTGTTGGAAACAACAGCAGAAGATGTTGACGACGCATCGATAAGCCTCATGCTGTGCCCTTGCTGATGGAGCTGGTTTGTTCTTCCACCCATGGCGCATGACTCACACATAATAAACTCCTCTTTGTCACCTGAATAAATCTGGTTGCATCGATCGCAAATAAATAAGCGCCCGTTTGGAGAAATCTCTTCGTCGCACAGTTTGCATTTCACGCTTTTCAACGCACTTTGTCTTGATAATGCCATGCTTCCTCTGACGTCGATAAGATGACGCCTAACCAGCATCCAGTGGTTTGCAGGGTCAAATACGTGCACAACAATAAAAGGCACCTCCTCGTTCGAACTTGCACTGACAGGATCCATTCTCAGTGTGCCAATGTGATACACGTACTGTCCATCGCTCTTCATCACTGCGAATGCAAAGTGGCCCATCTTGCGGATCTGCTTGCCGCTAATGCAGCCTGTCTTCTTTGATTTCGATCCTTCTTCGTCCTCTGATTCGTTGTCAGTGTCTTCTTCGTATTCCTCAATCCCTGACACGTCTTCTTCTTCGTCTTCTTTCTCATCCTTATCCTCTTTGTTCGTTTCTGATTCAAGCTTGATAGAAACAGCTGCCGTAGCTTTCTTGACAGGAGTGTCAAAAAGAGATGCTTTCTTCTTCTTTTCTTTCTTCTTCTTTTTTAATGAACTGTCAGAGTCATCATCTGAATTTGATTCGTCATCAGATGAATCATCATCATCATCATCATCACTTTCATCTTCGCTGTCATCATCGTCTTCGCTATCGTCTTCTTTTTTTGAATCGTCTTCATCATTCTTTTTGTCCGATTCTTCAGAAGTTTTTCCTTCGTCTTGTGCTTTCTTTGCTGCAGAGTCTGCTCTGCCTCTTCCACTTTCCTTTCCGCCAAGATAATACCTCAAAAAGGGATAGTCCCCGCACAGCTCACCAACAACTTTGAACAGGTCAGGTAATTCTATTGTTTCTCCTTCGATCACTTTTGCTTGCTCTTCTCCTTCAGACGCGTTCTCTTGAAGATTCACTTTGCTCAAAAGTGCCAACTGCTCGGAGTCATAAACAGAAATAACACACTGCCGTTCAGAATTGTTCTCTCCGTTTTCTTTTGTATTCGCTTTATTGTTCTTTTGACGAACTTTTCCTGTTGTTGTCCTGTGCACCACGCAGATTCTCCGCTGAGGATAAGTCAAAGCAAATAGTCCACATTCTGATCCTATTTTCCTCTCTGATGTGGTGCTTCCCTCAAATAGATCGATGCCTCCTTCAGACTCTCCTTCTTTGTCGTCCTCCTTCCTTGCTGTATACTCGCGTCCAGCAAGTGTGCCTTCTTGGCCTGTACCGAAACGTCTGATAACAGCATCTCCACACAACACAAATAAATATTTTCCATCGCAGGCAACTGAAAGAATTTCTCTTTGCTTTAATTTTCCTTTTTCTTCTTTTGCTCTCTGGCTTCCGGATTCTTTATGTTGTAGAATAGCACCCGATGAAAACGCCAATTCTGCGGATGTCCACTCAGATTTTGCTTTCGTGTCAAAAGGATAAGATCCATGCTGTTTTGTTAATTTTGAAATGCTTTCCCAAATTCCCCCTATCTCAATTACGCTTTTCTTTTGGCTTTTTTCATTGACTATCTTTGTTCCTTGCTCTTGAGATGACGATTGAGTTGACATTAACAGTTCGTTTGCTGCTTCGAGAAGATATTGAACTCGTCCACTTGAAATTCCAAGAGCAACAAGAACAGCGACAGCATCCAAGCAATCCAGATTGCCTGTTGTTGCGCTTTGATTCTTGCGACGCTCATGGCGAAACCATGTAACCATCTCACCAATCCCTTTATAAACGCTGTACATTTGAGGTGAAAGTGATTGTGATGATAGAGAACCAACGGCTTTGTACATTGATTGAAGAACAGTTTGGCCAACTTCTGGAGATGCAATGCTTAATGCTTTTGCAAGGCCACAACATAGATTCAAAGCCATTTCAACCGAACTTTGCGTTCCCTGACCTTGGGGCATTGTTGGTTCAACAACGAGTTTTGGAGGCTCTTCGATCTAAGTTCAAAAAATCATTCCAAAATATTCAAAAGAAAATGAATCATAAAGAACAATGATAGCAACAAGAAAATAATGCAAACTGTTTCTTCCATTTCTTTTCTCGTTTGAACGCCAATTCGACTTAATAATTCGGATCTCATTGAATATAACTCCGAAAATTGAGCCATTTCAGGTGCTTGTGCAATCAAAGCCTTGCTAAATTCTTCTGTTCCTATATATTTCCCGATTAAATAACTAAAATTCTCGAAATCCTTTGCGGAAAATGCTTGTTGATTTGGCATTAAATCCACTTCGCTTTCGCTCACAGCACGAAATGGACTTGTCTCAAATTTTTCACGAAGAAAATCTTCATCGAAAATGCTCTCTGTTCCAATTGAGAGCAATGATTTTTCATCGTTAACGTTACTTGAAATATTACCCATGACAAATTAGTCACAGTAACAATTAAGGGAAATGAATATTTTTGGTGTTATGTTTGCAAAGAACGCTTATTATTGAAATAAATAAATGTATATATTATTTCAAAGCATATTCATTGATATTCATTTAAAACTTTCGCTCTATTTTTAAAATTATAGGAAATTGATCAATTGAATTACAAGAAAAAGAAGAATAAAAAAGATCTATTTGAAATGAATTCCAGCGTTTCGATTTATACAATTACGAGTTTCACACATCTCAAACTTAAGATTTCAAGTGAAATGGAAAGTCTTAGTTATTCGACAATAATTACAAATAAATTATTAATTTCAACAGATTAATCAAAACTAAAAAAAAAATTATCGATATAATTTCATCCCCTGAAGGCAATATTGCCACCTTGTGCTATCATCGATTTGTCTGAATCTGTCTTCTTCATCTGGAGAAATAGCAAGGCAATATATGATATCCTGAACAGCACGTTTAGCTCTCTCAGCAAATAATCCGAAATCTTTGAGCGTAATTGACTTGTCTGCATCTGGATGGAACAGCAGAGGAGCAAATGTGTATGCAAGTTGCGTGACATTCGAAAGAAATTGTGCTTCGGCTTTGTCAAATGCCATCTGTAAAAGCAAATTGTTAATAAAAAAAAATTGAGATTTATGAAAAAGGAAACATTAAAATGTGATAATGAAATAATTGGCTTAATGTGATGAATAACAAAAGGTTTCAAACTCTTCTCAGAAAGCGAATAAGATATTTCAAAGTGTAAAAATTCATGTTTGGTGTGTGTGTCTCTATGATCGTGCATGTGTTGATTGCAGACTCTGAGTTTCTGATCCTTTTGTGAAGTGCAGCTGGAATCAATGGCTCAGACAGCCCGCGCAGCCAGTTCTTCAGCAGCGTCGCGATCGTCGTGGCAGGCACAGCGCCCGAGTCGTCTGCGGTATTTGCGTCTTTCCACTCAGAAACGAAGTAATTCCCCGTGTTTGCCATCTTCTTTGCATGTGCAACTTGAGAAGGATTGCCAGAAATCGCAAAGAGAGCAGTGATGTCTTTGGATGTCGCATTCGGCGGAACAACAATTGAATTGCAAAGAACTGCTAAAATCTGAGGAATAATCATTGTCTTCAAAGGGATATGAAGTGGAGGCACAAGCTGACGTGGTTCAAACGAGTTGTCAGAAATGTATGAGGATGCAGGCTCATTCTCGTTGCGAGCTTCTCCTCTTGCTTCAACGCCAGAAGACTCAATTTGCAGAGCTGAATCAGTATTCTCTCCATCGACTTTCTTTTCTTCCGCCTCTTCCTCTGCGTGTGTCTGCTCTTTTTCCTCAATTGGCGCAGTTGGTGGTGCTTCGCTAGGCGGAAGAGGGCGGCGATGTTTGAGTCGCTTGTGCTGAGTGCTGTCGCCAGATGACAACGTTTCTTTAGATGACTCTGTCAGATTGTCACCCTCATCCATTGAACTGTTATCTCTTTCTTTTTGTGCCTCTTCAAATGCCTCTGCTTCTCTTTTGCTTCTTTCTTCTTCTTCCGCTTGCCTCATTGCTTTTTCTCTCTCCGCTCTAAGCTTCTCTTTTCTTTCTCTTTGTTCGACCGCCATCTTCATTGCTTTCTCTTCATCATATAATTCTTCAGTGTAAATCTGCCAACAATATATTTCATCAAGCCAAGTATCAAAAACTCGAGGTATTAAAACATTTATCGGTAATACATCTAATTGTGCATCCATGTTTAAACTTATCGGTTTATCCTCTTTTATTGAATTGCTGATCTCTGCATTATCTTTTGAATCCTTTTTGGATTTATTATTCAAATTCTGTGCATCGGATGAACCTCCAGCAACAACACGGGGATCAACGCTCACACTCCATCCTCCAATTGAAAGTCCAGTGTAAATTTTTGATAAACTCATGGTTAATAAAAAATACTTTAATGAGACAAATGGGGTTCGAAATTGGGAATTTGACGACCCCGTACCAGAAGAAGCGCTTTTTGTATTTGAATTATCTTGACCTTTTAGAATTCTTCGTTCAACTTGTTGTTGCGTATTTATAGCATTAATTAGGCAAGGCTCAAGTTTAGGAGTTGGTAGAATGCATGATAGTAAAAGCGACATTAATCTCCAACCAATCAAAGTGGACTCTGTACTTGGGTTGTCAGAAACTTGCCTTAAAATTTGGCAAATGGATTCATCCCGCAGTTCAGGTATTTTGACAGCTCTTGTTATAAACATATTCACATGCTGTTTGATTGAAAATTTTGCTGGAGCATCTTTCATAATGCACAGTAAATCCATGAATTGAGCTTTTCCTTCACTTTTCAAAAACTCATGGTTCAAATCAGGCATTCTTAAAAGAGCTTTTTTTAAAGGCTCGGTTGAATGAGTCAATAGTTTTGCAAGGGGAATAACCTTATTAAATCCTTTTGTATGTGTCGTAAATAATTCTTTGGCGAAATTCGTAAAGGAATGTTCGCTAACCTTTTCATCAAGAGATTCGTCAATTTCTCCTAAAAAAATAATATCTGGTCTTCCAACAAAAATGCTATCTTCTATTGTTCGTCTTCCTGGCTGATCAGAAAATACAATACTTGGAGCTATATATGCGATATCTTTCACCGGAACTTCTATGTTCGGTGAAAGCGAAAATGTTTCTTGTTCCATCCAATTTTATATTGGTTATATGATCTTTTTTTAAAGGATTATTTACGAACAAATTTCAGATGTTTGTCATTGTCATTATGGAAGCACAAAAAAACATGTGGGAATGATTGAAGAATAGGCGATATTGTTATCATAGTGAAAATTTATTTTCAAAAGTCGTTCATTGATAAAAGAAAAAACAAAAAATATTGTATCTTATCGTTGAGCAACGGTTTCTTTATTCATTTTCAATATCGCTCATGAAAAAGCCATTTTTTTGTATTGATTGGGTTCACGAAAATAAAACAAATTAGATTTTGTCAATAAATCATTCAAAACCTTTAACATTTTTTTCTATAAACAAAAGGGACATAATATTTGACTTCAGACATTTTCATTGAATAATTATGCATATGCGATGAACTTTTTGTGATCAGAAAATTAGAAATAAATATGTTGATTTTTTGAAATACGTTTGGTGTAACAAAACATAATGTTATTATATCAATGATGTTTGTTAACAGATATGAAAATCAAATTGTTTTTGAAATCTGGTTGAGTTTAAAAATGTTATAAGTGAAACAGTTTTTTCATGTTTTGTGCATAAAAAGCTTGAAAGTCCATATTTTCCCCCATTTGTTTTGCTCGTTTTTAACCAACTCTCTTTCTTTGTTTATTTTTAATTACAAGGTTATGAAACATGCATATCTTCGTTTTATTATTCGAAATGTTTTATGTTTTTGACATTTCATCATTTTTGACAAAAAATATGAAAAAATAATAATAATAAGCAACACATTTTTTGGATATTTAAAGTGATGTGCATGAAATGAAAAAGATTTATATAAAGGATTGGCCTGGTTAAAACTTTGTGATATGTTGTTGCTCAAGAAGCACAAATTAATTTTCGAAAAAGACAAATAAGCTTTTTTCAAATTTGGTTTAAATTGAAATGACTAATTGCTAAGAAAATCAACACATTATTATCTTATTGACATGATATCGCGGTAAATAATTCATGCAATCAAATAAAAGCAAAGAAATTTTCATTTTTTCATATTTTTTTTTTTAAATTGATTAAATGTCAAAAACATAAAACATTTCGAATAATAAAACGAAGATATGCATGTTTCATAACCTTGTAATTAAAAATAAACAAAGAAAGAGAGTTGGTTAAAAACGAGCAAAACAAATGGGGGAAAATATGGACTTTCAAGCTTTTTATGCACAAAACATGAAAAAACTGTTTCACTTATAACATTTTTAAACTCAACCAGATTTCAAAAACAATTTGATTTTCATATCTGTTAACAAACATCATTGATATAATAACATTATGTTTTGTTACACCAAACGTATTTCAAAAAATCAACATATTTATTTCTAATTTTCTGATCACAAAAAGTTCATCGCATATGCATAATTATTCAATGAAAATGTCTGAAGTCAAATATTTTGTCCCAAATGATCAAAAATAAATTAAAAAATTCTTTGATCTTCATCAAAAACAAAAATTGTTACTAAAAAATTTCTGTCCCGTCATAAATAGTTTAATAAAAAAATAAATGTTTGCCTTTTTAATTTTTATCATCTATTTCTTCTGTTTTAATGAACAAAAAAAATAACCGGATTTGTGAAAATGTTCGGGTTTATTAATCACCATACAGATATCGCATAAAATACCGGACAAGATCGATATCTTAATAACCGCAAGAAGACATTTTCTGACAATTTTCCTCAAAACACATCTCGTCAATACAAACTCATTTAAAAAACAAGACTTTCAAAATAGCTTCATTTGTGCTCAGAAAAAAATATTATTTGATTCCAAGAGAAACTTAAAATCCAATTTCATCGAGATTTTTAAAATAATTTTCTCTGAGCACAAATGAAGCTATTTTAAAAGTCTTGTTTTTTAAATGAGTTTGTATTGACGAGATGTGTTTTGAGGAAAATTGTCAGAAAATGTCTTCTTGCGGTTATTAAGATATCGATCTTGTCCGGTATTTTATGCGATATCTGTATATTTCATTTTTAATGAGCATAATTGATTGTTTTAACAATTTTCATTAGTATTTTTCATATGAATATATCTCTTCTTCAATAGAAAATGTTTATCTGTTTTTCATTATTACTTGTTAAAAATTTGCGAAAAAATAGTGATCACAAATGTAATTATTATTATTTATGACATGAATCAAACTGCTTTGTCTTATTCTCTAAAATGTCAGTCATTTAAAGTTTCTGAACATTTTGATTTTAAAAGATACATATATTCACAGAAAGAAATATTCAGTTGGAATAATATATCGGATGTATGACATTTCTTTTTAACTGACTTCATTTATTTAAATTGATAAAATAATTAACTTCAAATCAGGAGCCGTATAGCAAAACACTTACATCTTCATTATTATCGTTATCATTTTATCCATCTCTAAAAGTTCTTTCATTTTGTGGATGCCCTCGTGAAATCTTAATTGATAAATCAATTATTTCTTCTTTGTTGCATTTAATCTCGCACAGTAAAACTCTTGAAGTAATTGACCTTAGAGATTGTAATATATGCAGCGATGTAGCAGAAGCATTTTTTGAAACAATATGTTGTAATTCATCAATTAAACAACTTTTCATTTCTGGGAATTCTCTGGAAGAAAAAGCTTTGCTAAGCCTTTGCAACAGCATGACCAAGAATCCATCTTTGACTGTTTTAGATATTTCAAGAAATAAAGCTGTTTCAAGAAGTCAAATAACAACTCAGGCCTTTGGAATAACTTTTCCCCTGATGAACAATTTACATACACTTTGGATTTCATTGTCTTCTTTTCAAGTCGAACAACAAATTCATAATATTTCTAAACTTGCATCGCTTAAATCACTCGGATGGACATGCTCACGAATTGATGATAGGAATTTTGCATATTTTCTTCTTGAATTACCAGGAATTAAGCAATCTCCAATTGCAACGTTATTGAAACGGGTTCAGAACATACTATTAAAAGAGGAAATGGAAACTTTTGAGAGTTGTAAACAGGCAAATATTGAAATATCTTCATCAGAAAAACAATTCACAAAATCTTCAGAGATCACTTCTTCAACAGCTGCTGCCAAAAAAAAGCAATCATCATCTTCTTCTCCATCTTCTGTGCCGCGACCAATGAGCATGAGGGAGCGTATCCAAGAGCGCGAGAGACTGCGCATTGAAGCTGAACAAAAGGAAAAAGAAGAAAAAAGACTTCAACAGAGGTTGAAAGGCGTGCAAGTCAGTGAGGTTTTAAAAGTGATGAGATCCATTGAACAATACAAAGCAGGCAGCATCCAATCTATTGAAATCGATGATGCAGATGCAGAAGAAAAAGACGAGGAGAGCGCTGATGTTGAACAGAAGAAGGAAGGCCCGCCAATACAGCATCCTTCAATCATTACACAGAACTCTTCTCAACATGTTTCAAGAGCTGAACGTACAAGTCCTCTGATTGCTTCAAAGGCAGAGAAATCGAATGAGACAGCAACAACTTCAGATACGCAGCAGTCATCTCCACAGAAAAAGCATCGCTCACCGTCTCCATCTCGCACTCTCCAGACAGCGCCAAAAGGCGCAGCTCCATTTGCACATTTGTCTGCTTTGAACTTGTCTCACTCTTCAATCACTCCTTTGTCTGCTTCGTGCATCTTTCTCGCTCTCACAACGGATCTGCCCCTGATTTCTCTTTCTCTGTCTCACTGCCCCATATTCGCCAATTCAGCTTCAACTTCCGAAGATTGCCTGACAGACTGCCTCGTTTCAATGCTCCGAATGAATGTCTCCCTCATCAGCTTGGATCTCTCTTTCACTGGCATGCCCTCTCATTCTGCTCGTGCGATCATTGACACTCTGCAAGAGGGATACTGCCTTCAGCTCTCTTCTTTGTCGCTGGGAGGGAACAGAGGAGACGAAGGGTGGAACGACACGGACGTGGCAGAGCCGCTTCTGAGGCTTGTTGTTGATGGAGGCAGAGTCACTTCACCCGAAACATCATCATCCACTTCAGCGTCTCAATCATCCCAGTCATCTCATTCATCTCATTCACCACGTTCATCTTCATTTCTTTCACTTGGCTCAGATTCGTCTCCATTTCATTCTGACACTTCACCCCGTCTTTCGTCTCGAGCTGACTTGTATTTTGGCTCTTCAGCACCATCGCTGCTGCCAATGTGCGGTTTTCCAACTTCTCAGTCATTGCTTTTGCCAGAAGAAAAAAAAGAATGGAAAAGATGGTGGGACCGCTCTTTCCTCATCTCATTAGGCGATCTTTCAGAGTTTGCACTATTTATTTATTCTATTTTTTTAAATAATTTTTTTTCCTTAAATTTTTATTATATTTCTTTATGTTCACTTGCGAATTCAATCATGTGAATATCTTTTATTGGCTCAATCGTGTATAATCGAACACAAATGAAAATTCAGCTACTCTGCTTTTTCGGCATCGATGATTTCTCGCTTGGCTGATGCACTTCATCGAAATGAGCTGTTGCTAACACTCGCTGCAGATGCAACACTCACTCCATTTCACAAATTACAAATGGCATCAAAAAGAAAGGTGTGAAAAAGAAAAGACTTACAAAAGAAAAAGAGAAATATTTTAAAAAAAATTTTTTATTTGCGGCTTGGCTATTGAAACTTTTTTTTCTATAAAAATTTCTCATCCATTTGACAAATTAATGTTTTTTCGTATCATTTTTCCTTTTCGTAATTGAATAATCTTTTATGGTAACTTTTCAGGAAATCGAGAAAAGAAAGAGGCAGAAAGATCTTATTGCAGAAATTGAGCTTACCTCGCAACAAGTGCAAGCAATGTCTTCCTTTGCGCTACTCGAAAACGAAGCAGAAAAACAGAAAAAGCAAAAGAGACGATCTTCAACTGGGAGAAGTTCAAGGGCATCCAGTCGAATTTCAAGAAGAAGCATGTCTCCGAAAAAATGAAGTATGCATTAATTTTAATCGTGCAATTTTTTACAACAACTTTTATAAATATTAGTTATTATTTTGAAAAGTATTTCTGACAGAATAGAATCCCGAAAAAGAATGAACATTTTATTCCTTCAGAATAAAATTTATATTTCAATTCGAAGGCGCAGACAATAATTTATCAATGAAAAAATACATTTATAATAGATTGGAGATCATATCAGCAAAAAAATACAGTTAATTGTAACAAAATTTTTTGTTTTATGAATTTTGTTCCACTCTCTTCTTTCAAAGAATTTTTTTCGTTTTATTATATTTTTTTATTAAATATTGCACGATAATGTTAGAATTATAATCATACGATTGCAGAAAAGAATTGGAACAAATCATTAGATTTTTCATAAATGAAAAAATTCTGTTCCATTTTAATCGACAGCCCACAATTTTTATTTGTGAGAAATTTTCTTTTTTGATAATTATCTTTTGCTTTATGAAGAAAACAAATACTGCAAACGATAGCAGACGCATTAACGCGTATTTATTTCGAACCATTGCGGGAATTGTCTTTTCTTAAAAATGTCGAATTGAAATCATTCGCATTTTTTCTACAAGGAGATTATTTCTTTTTTAAAAGATATTCAGCCTTTTATATCATGAAAAAATTTCAAAGGTTTTCTGAAAATTCATTTTCTGCTTTAGACGGAGAGGAAGAAAATGCAGAAAAAGAAAAATCAATGCTACGCAAATTAACAAAGCAAATGCAACAAACAAATAAAGAAATTAATCTTTTTTCCAGATCATTACAGTCAGGTCTTATTTAAATTTTGATTTATCGATTCAATTATTTTGCTTATTACTGAAGAGAATCAGAAAAGGGAAAAATTCAAAAGAAATCGAGAAGTCAATGAAGTTGTTGACAAATTAATTTCAACGAGCAGCAAACCTAAAATTCATGATGAAAGAGTAAAAGACGTTGTTTCTAAGGCGCTTGCAGAAATTGAAATTGCAAACAAAAATGAGGAAGGCGAAACTTCTGATTATGTGACGAACACTTCCTCATCAAACAGTCAATATAAGCATTCTAAGTCGAATGATGCTGACAGCCAATCTGATTTGCAAGCAAAATTATTATTCAATTCTGAACCACTGTCGTCAGCTCCAAAATTTAAACATGACAATCCGGCAGTTCCTCGATCAGAAGTTTACACCAAAATAAAAAACCCTTCGAAAAACAATAAAAACTTCAATGATTCTTCTTTTAAATTTGATGACAAAATAAACAGTGATCTTTCTCGGATGCAAAAAGAGAAATCCAGACAATTGCTAAAGAAAAAATCGAAGACTTCAAATCCAACTCGATCGCACTCATTTATTCGTATCCCTTTACAAACAGAAATACGCAGACACAATTTGATAAAAAGATTTAAAAGAAAAGTTAATAAACTTAACAAGCAATTGAACAGTTTTTACGGACAAAAGAAAATATCAATTGACATTGGATGTCAAACTGATATTCAAATAGAAAAGAATCAAAGTTCAATCTCAAATGCAACAACTGAGCCGAAAAATGAAATAGAGCAACAAATAGATGAGCAGAAACTTATAACAACAGAAGGCATTGCCGATGATGAAGATTTTTCTATTTTATCGCCAATTATTGGAGATGAAGTTCGTTATAGCGATTCGTCAGCAAAAGATAACTTATTGTCTCAAGAGAACCCAGATTTTCATTCAACATTTGTGAAGCCTTCAACGACATCCAGACAGAATTCGTATCCCATACAAAAAGAGACCGAATACTTATCTGAAACGTGTTTGGATTCATCATCATTCACACTTTCTCAATTTTCATCAACCAGTACAAAAAATCAAACGCTTCTCGATCAAAATATATCGCCTTCAGCGTTAAATGAATCACATTTACAATCACAACAACCATTTGATAGATTATCAACGCATTCACCTTCAACTCATTCTTCTTTGAATTCAAATCTTTCAAACATTACTTCATCTTCAGACTCATCGGCTGCTTCAGATCTTTCAGAAAATGCAAGTAAAATCCCATCACAAACTGATTTTTTCCAACAACAACAAATGTTGCCGAAGCACATGGCTCCAATACACGTCAGTTCGGATGTTATTGCCACTCCGCTTCAACTTCCTCGACCGACAAATAACAAAGCTTCTTCACCTTCCTCTCAACTCTCTCCATCATCGTCATCATTTTCTGTTTCACAAAAAGAACTAAAAGCACAACTGCCATCTCCTTCTTTCTTTAATATTCATCTTACTCCTCTACCTCCACCGCCACCACCTCCTCCTTTTAATCTTTCCTATTTTACTTCCACATCTCTTCCTGATAAGAAATATACAGATTATTTTCCATTTCAGCAAAAGATTTCAATTGAAAGCTCACCATCTTCAATGAAGATTGCTTCTGATTCTTCTCATGATAATATCGAACCTTTGCCAACTACAAAATTAAATACACAAAATTTCAACACACGTAAAATTTATACAGATACCTCTTTTTCTGCTTCAACTTATTCGCCAAGTCATTCTGTAGAAAATACTCCAAATAATTTGAGCAATGAAAACACACTCAACAAAACCAAACATTCAGCTCCAGTCAATCATCTTCTTTATCCTTTGGATACACCCCCATCGGAAATGATCAAACGTGATCTATCGAAAAAAGCTCATCATCAAAACACTTCTTCCTTAATTCGCTCATCTTTTCAAACACTTCACAAAGAAAGAACAAACACCGGAACTCCGATGGTTGACTCATCTCTTCCTGAACAGAAACAAAGAAGAACTCGAGAAAGCATCTCAGAGCAAGAGGAACAGAAAAGTTTTGTTGACATCAATGAAAGCGATGACATTGCATCAGTTGAAAGAGAAATCGATAAGGGCTTTGCTGATTACGAAAATGAAGATGAATTATTTTTTGAATCAAAAGAAAAAAGGAAATACAGAAAATCAAATCCCCAATCGATGCAAAAAGAAGCTGATATTTTCAATGAGAAAGGAAAAGATTTTTCGAGTTATGAAGTCAAAGAAAGAATTACCGATTCAAATAGGAAGAAAAAGCAAGCAGAAGCCGAAAAGTTGCTGTGGCAAAAATGGAAAGAAAAAGAAGATGCATATTGGGATTCACAGTTTGCAGGCGGATCGTTTTTATGATTATACTTTTGATAGAGCGAATCTATTATGAGCAATTTTTTTGAAATTTCATTTCAAATTGAAAAATTTCATCTTGTAATATTTTGTAAAATAATACTTTTAATTTTTATTTTTATTCATTTGAATAAATGTTAAGTTCAAGTTTATTTTGCATTTGAGAGTGAAAATATGCAGACAAGATTTTTAAGTGAAAAACGTGATTAAAAATTTGGATGAGCTATTTCGAAACATCAATTGTGATTTTACGTATTGATCTTTCAATTTATGAAATCCATATTGATAAACTTTGTTTGAAAGTCGTTCGAAAACAAGAATAAATCTATTTTTCATTTCGATCATTTCATCTATCAATTTATCGGTTGCAGTGAGTTTGCGTTTGAAATGACGATGAATTAGACAAAAACTCCATTTTTCCATTTCAAACAATTTGTTAGACTGGCTGTTTCCATGATAATTTTGTTTCAAAGCAAGAATGTCAAAATTGAAGAATGAGCAAATTCCATATTTTAGTTGGAATTCAGTCGAGTAATTGAATAATTGTATTTGCACTTGTTCAATTGAACTGAGTGTAACAGAAAAAAGTGTATGTGAAAAAATCACGAAAAAGTCAATCCATATCATCGATGCTCCTAATGAGCAGATTAACAGACCAACCTAATTTATCAAAACACTTTGAAAAAATAAAAAAGATGAATTCACAAAAACTAATTAAAACAAAAAACAATTATATAAAGTGATGTGTTTAATAAAATTTCCTTTCTGTACTCATTAAACAGCATTTTCATTTCTCAGATATTCCTCAAATGCGTCAGTAGAAAGAAGATGTGCTGGTATTGTTGCAACTGCCGTATCTCCCATGTCAGACAAAATAGAAGTATCAGCCAAATCAGATCCAAACTGAATGATGTGAAACGAAATGAATCAAGAAAAATCACATTTAAATCCACTAATTTAATTTATAACAAGATAGCATGCCTTTGGATGATATTTTCCAATCGGACGAGGTGAAAATAGCTGAATGAGAAGAAAGACAACTGCTAAGATCAAACACACTCCACCAGTAGCAGTGTATACAACAGCTGTATTAAAAATTATTTATATATATAAAAATAAAACATTTCCAAGAAAATTATAAAAATAATAGCACAGCAAACGTGTATATGGTGAGCGCCCTCCAAATCCTGAAACTGTTAAAATATTAAATGCTTTTTTGCTGTAAGTTGGCATTGGATAATCTATAAATGAGGTTTATTTGGAAAATTTTCTTGAAAAATTCCGAAATGAAAATAAAGCATACTTGAAGCAACTTGGACAGTATATTTTCCTTTTGGAAGGTCCTTTCTAATAACTCCGTACAATTTTCGAAAAGTTGGCAATGGAGCAATTTTTGACCAAACAATAAGTTCCTCAGAACAATTATTCATATCTTTTCGACTCTTCAACAATATAAATAAAATTGCATCAATAAAATAGATGTGAAATTAATGGATGCAAAACATACTCTATCAAAGCTTGTTGCTAAATTACTTCTATCGATAGAAAGTTGATTGCCATTTGGATCTAAAATCACAAATGTATCATTAAACAATGACGGTGCAATCAAATTATTTTGAGCTATGAAAAACGTGAAAAAGTGCATAAATTCATATGCATATGTTAAAAAAAGTTTATCGTGAACAAAAAACATACTCTTTACGAATTTTGCATGATTCTGGTAAAAGTTTGAAAGAGTATAATGAACATAAATTGGCTGCTTTAAATCAGATGTCAGGTCAATATCAAAAACATTCTGGTTATCAGTTTGGGATTCATAATAATATTTCTCAATGTGAGTTACCTTTTAATTACAAATCGTCGAATTTAACATTTAAACTGCAAAAAAACAGGCATACAGTTCCATTAAGAACAAAAAATATGATTCCAACGATTAAAAAGAAGGCTCCCAGAACAAAAAACCAAGAAATGACTTTACATGGAGTCATGATTGGAAACCAACCAGGAATCCGTTGCTGCGTTAATGCATTGTCTGTATAGATGAATTTAAAAAGTTTTTTGAAACATAATCAACAAATATAACCTGAAGGCTTGTTAGAAGCTGCCTCTTCACCCATCTTTAAAATACTGATCAATAACGTAATATGTATAAATTTTATATTAATTTTTATTTTTACTTTAAAATAAAGAAAATTTTAATTTATAAATATAACTTAACACATAATGATTTAACGCATAAAAAATCTGTTGGATACATTACAAACTATTTTCACTCAAAAAATCAAACAAAAGGTTTTATAAACAGTTTATAATTATAGAAAGAAAATTAATAAGACATTTAAAATATCAGAAAAAAAGTACAGCCATTTTACTTATTTGTACAATTTCAGTCCCTTCTTTTTGATTTGCTCGGATCTTTGCTTGTCTAAAAAGTTCCACAATGTGCCTGGGGTAATATCAACGAATATGATAGGAGAAGGATCGAGTGAGCGAGGAAGCCAAGGAACAGGAATAGAAACAGAGGCTGGGACGTTGTATAGCAAAGAAGACGGATTTGAAAGAGGAGCAGATGATGAAGAAGCGCTCGATGCTTCATATGGCGTTGCAGAGTTCGCATAATAGGCATCAGAAGGAGAAGGCAGGTGTAAGGAAATAGAGGAATATAAAGGATTAGCAGAAGGATTGAAAGGCAGTTGCGAGAGAGAGCGAGCACACGATTTGACAGACGCAACGAGAGAGGCAGCAGCGCCTGTCAAATGTGAAAGACCAGCAGCCACATCAGAATCTTCATAGGATTTGCTTGACAGAGCAATGAGCGAAGACAGCGACTGTGCAGAACGAGACGAGTTTAATGCTGTTTCCCTTGAAGAATGAAGATAGTCTGCAAACGACGAACTCTGGAAAAAGCGTTCTTCTGCCTCCACGTCCGCCGCCGTTCGTATCCGGAATGAGGAAAGGAGAGTGCTGATTGAGGCAGTCTGGGTGCTCCCAGCAACGCTGCTCCCACCGCTTCCTCCTCCACCTCCACTGCCTCCTCCGCCTTTCACAAAGCCATCACCACTTCGAGTGACTGGGCCAACGAGCAGTTGCACTGGCTTCAGTTCCAACAGACGGTGCCTTGGCTCAGGCGAAGGCTTGGCTTGGACTGTTCTTCGCACTCTTTTGCGCTTCCCAGCAGATGTTGTTGCTTCAGCTGAAGTGCTTTCTATTGAATGCTCTTCTTTTATTGAGTCGATATTTTGATTGTTTTCATTGGCATTTCTCTTTCTTTGCTTCTTTTCTTTGGTTTTTTCAGTTCTTTTTGAAGAATTTTCTTCGCCTTCTTTCGATTTGGGCTTTGCAAACAGCTGAGGAATCTTCATCCCATACAACTCATGAAACACTTTTCTTCTTTCCTTCAGCTGTTTTCTGTACAGTTTGTCTCGTTTTCTGGCGTCCTTCCACGATTCAGCGAATGTCATCTCCTCTTTACCAACAGGAGCCCTTTCAATCATCGACTGCATTATGTGATCCATTCCAGTGACTATTCCATTCAAAGCAGAAGAATCTCCAAGCAGCAATGGATGTGATGATGCAGAAGAGACAGATGAGGGGGCAGATGAAGCAGATGAAGAAGCAGGCAATGAAGAAGAGGAAGAGGAAGAGGAAGTTGTAAAAGAAGTCGAAGAAGTCGAAGAAGAAGAAGATGATTCAACTTTTGTAGAAGAATCTGATGATGAAGAAGTTGCAGAAGTATCAGTGCTAGAAGCAGAGGAGGAAGAAGAACTGGATGACGTTGAAGATGGATTGTTTGTTGATTCTGTCGTTTCTTTTGTTGTTTCAGAATCACTTGATTTAGCAAGAGGTTCAGGCTGCTCTTTTTCAGGCTGTTCTTTTTGCTGTGCATTATTTGTATTGTCTGTTGTAGATACATCAGTGTTTGTCTCTGCATTTGCAACATCTGAGTTATCTTTCTTATCTTCCTCACTCTTCTTCGTTTCAGAATTAGTCGATGCGTCTTCTTCTGTCTTTGATTCATTTATATTCTGAGTTGATTTGCTTGCAGAGGATGATGTTTCCTTTGCAGCAGCTGGCTGTGCAGATGTTTGATTCAACTGTGTATTTGTATTCTTTTGGCTGTCAGCTGAAACAAACGAAGGGAAAGGTTGCGAATTTGATGGGTTGATCTTTGAAAGCACCGAATTTGGAGACATTGCTACATTGGTTGCTGTTGTAACGCTTTTGTTCTTCAGCTCCTGGTGCTGCAGAATTGTGTACTCGACATACTCCAACATATTCTGCGCCTGCACCGCCTGGTTCTTCGCCTGCGCCTCTTCAATTAGCCTTGCTGCCTGAGACAGCACCGTCCCGGACTTCACTTCTTCCATCTGCTGCTTTGCGAAGTTCCGCACTGTCCTCTTCAGCTGCGTCGCAGGCATTGGCGATGTCAGCACGTGGCGTAAAGAGGGTGGCAGGTAGAGCGGGCCACGCCAGTCAAACGGGCTGAGGTGGAACCCCATTTTGGAGTTGTCTGGCACACACATCGTCTCCATTGAGCGGAGGGATATCCAAACGTCCTTGCGGCGCTGCTCGTTTCCGTAGATGTGCGAGGAGAGGACAGGAGAGAAGAGGCAGGTGAAGTCAGGAGAAAGTGGAGACGGGGTAGAAGGAGAACACACTTTGGCTATCAGCTCAGGAGAGGGCAGTTGAGGAACGATGATATCGCGAAGCTTTCTGAACACATTCAGATTGAACGACACCACACGGAAGAGATTCTCTTGGAGGTTGTGCAAAAGCCTGTCGAGCGGTGAGGCAATGGACAAGGAACGTGGAAGTTTGTCGATGAAGTCTGAATTGGCTGGAGTTAATGAAGGAGACGGTGTTGGCGTTGTTTGTGTGGTTGGTCGAGGGACCTCATCGGTCTGGTCTGAGGCTGGAGCATCTGAACTTTCAACAGTTGCATCCATCGAAGATGAGGTTTCTTGTTTGTTGTTTTCTTCAGTTTTTGTTTCATTGTCTTTAGACTCTTCTTTGGTATTTGACAACTCTTCTTCAACATCCATTTTGTTCTCTTCATTCGTCTTCTGTTCTTCAAGAGCAGCAGATGACTTATCTTCAATTGTTTCAGTGAATGACTTTTTGTCATTATCTTCTGTGTTCAGAAGTACTGACAAGTCAGATTCTTGCTTAACATCTTCAACTTTCATCATCGTATCATCAGTCTCCATCTTCACAGTTGGAGTAACACTCTTATCATTATCATTATCATTTTCACCATCATTATCATCTTCATTAGAAGCAGTCTGCTCTTCATTTGCCTCCACACTTTCTGCTTGGCTGCTGCTGCTGCTGCTGTTGTTGTGTGTATCTCTTATCTGCTCCAGTTGATTGATCCAGCACAGAGTGTCAGACCGATTCCCAATCTTCGACGACTCGTAAGCCTTCTTCCCTTTCTTCTTCTTTTTTTCAGCATCTGGATCGTCCTTGTCATCCAGCCAGCGCAACGACGTCTTCTCAGACATCGACATATGTGGCCGTATGAACTCCCTCATCCAGCTGTTCATCAGCTCGTCCTTGTTCACATCCTCTGCGTTGATGTGCCGCTCAATAAGAGCCGACGACCAGCGCGCCAAGTGCAAGAAAAGAGGAATTTGGGCAAAGGAAAGAGAATGGAGCAAAGAGGACTCGCTGGATGAGAACAGCATGCTCCTCCGGTAGAACGGAGATGACAGCAACATCAGCGGATGATAGAAGCGATGCGAGTCAGATAGTTTTTTCTCAGAATCTGGAAGAACATTTAATGAAGAAATAGGAAGATCATCAATAATTGGAAGGGGAATCACGTGCAAAAGACGTGTGATAAGAGTCAGAGGAGGAACGGAATGAACAACAAGTGGAGGACTCCCTTCTTGCTCATCTTCGAGAATGTATTGCTGCTGCTGTGCTGTTTCGTTGGATGTAACAGTGAATGAATATGAAGGCTGCTGATCTGATATTTCCAATGATGATTGCAATAAATCAGTAGATTGTGAAGTTGCCTGTGCTTCCGCAATATTTGGCTCATCGCTAATCATCTTATTGCTTTCGATGAAAGACGAATTTATGTCTTGCTTCACATAAATTTCCGAATTTGTGATTTCCAATCCATAAACAGTAGTCTTGCAAATGTATTCTTTTTCAACGCTTATCCACGCCTGATAAAAGTTGACTGGGTCAATCAGACTGAACTTGAATCTTTCAGAGAACCGAATCTTCGGGGCAGAGCAGTGCGACAGCCGTTGTATTTCCTTGTACGCAGCTAATTCTGCAGACAGCTTTTTCTTCTTCATTTTCAGCGTCTCCATGTCTGAAGCATATGAATCCTCATTTTCATCCTTTGCTGACTGATTCTCTGCCAATGATGATGCATTCGCTTTGCTCGCTCTGCCTCTTCGTTTTTTCACTTTTGCTATTTGTGCTTTGTCTTCTTCTGATCCTTCTGAATTGAGAAGCAATTCTGTATCATTTATAACTCCACCATCGATTTTTGAATCTGCATTCTTTTTGCCGTTTGATGTGCCCATCCAGGAATCCTGCTCAGCTTGCTCTGCCTCGGTGCTTCTGCATTCATTCCCGAACATTCTGTCCATCCCCAACATGTCTGCAAGCAAGTGCGGGTTAGACGCTCTTTCCAATTCTACTTCATATGACTCGATTTGTGTGATCAGCGCTTCAATTGGCGATATTTGGTGGCTGTGCTTAGCAACCTTCTCGTCTCCGCCAACCAGCTTCACTTTGAGAAGAGCTTTGTGATGTCCAAAGCGAGGCAGTGAAGGGAAAAGAATCGAATACGATTTTTTGAGTTTATAATCAGACTTCTTATGCTTCGGTGGTTTTTCGTTTTCGTGTTGTGCTTGAGAAGTTGAGGGATGCAAAGACAATTCTTCCAATTCGTTTGACATTTTGCTCTCATCTCCATCAGAGCTTGTCTTTGGAGAAGATGATGAATCTTGTTGCTTTATATCTGACTTTGTATCCACTGCGGTTGTTGTGCTATTTTCCGTTGATATTTCTGTTGTGGAATCTGATTTGTTATCAATATCCATCTTTCCTTCCTTGTTGTTGCCTGCATCTTTGGCTAGTTCATCATTAGTCGTTTCTCTGATTTCCGCTTCATTATTCCCTTGTGTCTGCTCGTTCTGTTTATTTGTCTCATCATCTCCTTCACCTTTGCCTTCGCCTTCAACACATTTCTTGTTCTCCTTCGCCTCCTCATTCTCACATTCGCTGCTGTCTTCACTACACTCACTCTCTTCCATCGCACTTAGCTCCTTCTCTCTTCGTGTCTGAATCATTGCCCTGTCCTCTATCTCACTCACCAGATCAGAAAAGTACTCTGCCACAAAGTCCCAGCGGTGGTAGCTGGAGTCGTCGTAGTCGCCAGACCCGAAAAAGAGATAGGCAGCGCCACGTGGATAGATGATAGAGCGGTTCATCTCTCCTGCATGCAGTCCCAACGTGCTCTCCTCCAGCTGCAGCACCCGCCGGTCCATTTCGTCGTTTGCATAGTCAAGGGCAGACTCGGTTATGCGTGTTGCTTGGTATCCTTTGGTAGATGAAGATGAGCTCTGATTCTTTGAGGCAGAAGGAATTGATTTGGTGGGAGAAGCAGCGATTGAATATGATGATGAGGACGAGGAAGATGATACTTTTGTTGATGATGATGAAGGTGAAGTAGAAAGCGAAGGAGATGACTTAGTTCCTGTTCCGTGTGCAGACTCACCTGATACAGTCTCATTATTTGATGTTCTCTTCTCAAACGGTGACGGTGCTGGCTTCTTGTAGCTGATAGTGGCAGTTGGCAGGCTCCCATGTGGATGGCTTGACTGTGATGATGACGATGACGATGATCTTGTTGAACGCAGACTGCGTTGGAATTCCTGCACATTGAATGAGCCTAATGTTGAGTGATGCCTTGAGCGGCCCAGATGCGAATCGTCCAGCATATTCATTCCTTTCTCCTTCTCAGCCTGTTTCTCCCTCTCTTCTCTCTCTCTGCGCAGCCGCTCTCTTTCCATTAGCTCTGCACGAGAAGGCACAAGCGCACTAGCAGCTGGTGCAGACGCCAAAGTGAGGGCGCGCAGATGGCTCGGCCTCCCCACCGAATGCAAGCTACGCCCTTTCTTCTTCTTCTGCTGCTTCTTCGAATAAGCCACTGGACCCAGCTGTGCAAGCTTCTTGCTCATGCTGTACTTGCCCCTTGCAGTGTATGATGGAAAGACAGAAGCATCGCCCACATGAGACGATGGCGAATGAGAAGAAGAATACGATGTGCTCTGTGATGCTGGCACAAATGCTGGAGGTGTTCTGTTGAGCGAAGAAAGAGGAGGGGTCGTGTCGCTTGTTTTGGTGAATGCATTGCTGGTGGAAGAGAACGAAAGGGAAGAGGACATCGAAGGGGAAGACGAGAGCAAAGTGGAGTAAGGATACGGGCTGGCTGCTGGAAACATCATGGGAGAAGTGGGAGTGCCTTGCGATTGTTGTGATGAAGAAGAGGAAGACAGCTTGGAATGCACAAAAGAGAGGGGGATGTTGCTTGAGCTGTGGGGGTTGTTGAACTCGAAGGCGGAGCGGTTCATCGAAGGGAACGGGGCAAAGGAAGGCTTGTTCATTGGCCCCATCGAGAAGAACATTGAAGAGAAGCTGGGGCGTCCTGAAGAAGGCTTTTTAACTATAAGAGCAGGGTTGCTACTGCTGCCGTTGCGAGAAGAAGAGGAAGAGGAAGGAGGAGGAGTGAGTGTGGAGAAAGTGGAGAGAGACGAGAGAGAAGAAGGAGAAGGGAAGGCGGAGGCTGAGGGAAGCATTGGAGGCGCGGTGGATGTGGGGTCGATGTTTGGAAGTTGATTGGGCGATGAAACAGACATTGACAAGGGAGAAAGAGGGCTACTGCTGCTATTTGATGTCTGCTTTGAAGAGTCAGAAGAAGAAGAAGAAGAAGAAGAGGAAGGAGAGGAAGAGGAAGAGGAAGGAGATGATGATGAGAAAGAGGAGGAGGAAAAGGGAGTGTTTGGTGGAAGAAGAAACGATGGTGTGAATGAAGAAATAGGAGGAGGAGGAGGAGGAGGAGGTGAAGAAGAAGAGAATGTTACAGGAGGAGATGCGATTGAAGGGACATTCTGTGAAAGAGAGGAGAATGTGACTGTTCCTGATGACGAAGAAGAAGCAGAGGAAGAAGAAGAAGAAACAGGAGAAAGCGAGAAAAGAGATGTAGAGATTGATGTGGATGGTGGAGAATTAGGAAAGCCAGAAAGAGATGAAGAAGCAGTCGAAGAAGATGAGGAACTGTTAATGTCTTTATTTTTCTCCTTCGCACCATTAATGCCATGCTTGCTTTTCCTCATCTTCTTCGAGAATTCGTCTTCTCCCAATCTCAACGAGGCATCAGCTGGGTTTGGCGGGAAGACAGAGGCAGTTATAGAGGCATTGGGCTTTGAAGCAGCAGGACTTCTGTTGGAGTCATTTGTCATCTGTTCTAAGAATTGCAAGGGATTCTCGTTGAATGAAGGCAGTGGGTTGCTTCCAGGTGAATTCTTGCCAGATGAGAAATAAGCAGAAGAAAGAGGAGGTTTTGTGGAGAGTGGGGTCGAATTGAGAGGGGAAAGTGTGTCTGAAAGGGGTGTGGTGTATGGAGAAGGAGAGGTGGAAGAGGAAAAGGGAGATGAAAGAGGAGAGGAAGGAGAGGAAGGGGAAGAGGGAGACGAGGAGGAAGAAGAGGAAGAAGGTGATGATAGGCCACTAGAAGGTGCTTTTGACATGTTGCTGAGAGAAGGAAATGCAACCATGAATGTGGGAGAGGAAGATGGAGGGGCGAAGTGAATAGGAGCAGAATAACTCAAAGAAGAAGAAGAGGAGGAGGAAGAAGATGAAGATGATGATGTGGAAGAAGAAGAGGAAGAAGAAGAAGAAGAAAGAGGAGAAGAAGTTGAAGAAGAAGAGGAAGGATGGAAAGGAGGGAGGCCGACGGGAGAGCGGAAGAAAGGGGAAGAAGAGAAGGTGCTCTTAAAAGTGGACTGAGGTGTGGGGTAATATTTGGAAGGAGAAGGAACAAGAGAAGGAAGAGATTGCAAGCTGTGCCTATCGCTTGTCGTCTTCAGAGGAGGAGGAGAAATGAACGAAGGAGCAGAAGGATTGAAGGCGAAGGAGGAGAAAGTGGAAGAAGGAGAGGGAGAAGAGGGAGAAGATGCAGAAGAAGGAGAAGAGGAGGAGGGAGTTGAGGAAGGTGATGAGGAAGAAGAAGGTGATGGAGCAAAAGAACTGCTGCTTGGTGAAATGAAAGAAGAAGGAGAAAGAGAAGAAGATGACGATATTGTTGAATTAGTTGAAGAAGAAGAAGAAGAAGAAGACGAAGAAGAAGAAGAAGATGATGACGATGATGATAGGGATGAGGCCGAAGAACCTGTCGGAGCATGCGGAAATGCCTTGATCGACAGAAGAGAGGAAGAAAAAGGGTATTGTGGGTAGTTCATTGGAATCGACGATCCGTTCTGAATTCTGAATCGTTTTGAGAAGAAAGGCGAGTTGTATCTGAGCGGGTCAAACACGTCGTTGTGGAATGTGCTTTCGGGGCGCTGTCCAAAGGCAGGGGGAAACATGTGGACGATTGGCTTCTTCTTGAATGGCAGAGGAGGAGGCAGCACATGCAAATAGGTGAGCCTCTCGTGCAACTGCTGGGCGGTGATCGGCAGATGCGCCAGGGATGAATGGGGGAGAGAAGCAAGAGAGCGCTTTTCGGTACATTCCAGATAGCTGAAGGGCAGCTCATTGCCTTTGTTCCGTGTTAGACACGTGATTTTGCCGTTGGCCTTGCGAAGCAGCACAAGTGAACGCTTCTTCTTCCCATGCCCTGATGCTGAGTCTCCATCGTCCTGAAGCAGAAAACTGAGGGCGGCGCTTTCGCCTTCGTCTGAGGCAGCAGGAAGCCAGTTTGTGGGGCTGTGTTCCTTCATCTGCTGGATGAGTGCAGCATATCTCGGGTCTTCCTGAGTCATCAGCCTTCTCTCTCTCTCTCTTTCTTTCGCCTCTTTCTTCTTCCTTTCATATTCTTCTCTTCTCCTCTGCATGTTCTCGTGATACACCTTCCTGTTGAACATCAGCGTTTTTCTGTGTTCGACATCAGCTTTCCTCATCTCTGCCCTCATCCTCTCCAGCTTCGCCTCCAAATTCTCCAGAAACTGCTCCCGCTTCTGCGTAATCTCCGCAAACGGGTTCCTCGCCTTGTTTTTGGACTGGTCTTTCTCACTGGCTGTGGAGTGTGTCTTGGCCTTTGACGAATGCTGACTGCTTATTGCTCCGATGTCTGCGGACGTGTCTTCGTCGCCAAAAAGCGCTTTCCTCAGCTGTGAATCACTGCTCGCCCCGTTTTCCTCAAAAAAGTCGCCATTCACGCCACCACCATCACCACTGCCACTAACACTGCTATTGATGCTTCCATTGATACTTCCATTTATATGCTCATTCACACTTCCTTCTCCTTCTCCAATACCTCCATAGCCATCGCTGCCAATTCCGCTTCCGCTGCCTGCTCCTTGTTCTTTGCGTGTTTCCGCCCGTGTTTTGTATCGACTCTCTTCGAAGGAGCGCCAAAGAAGACTAGCTTTGTCTGCCTTTGTTGCCCGGTAGGATGCCTCGCTCCCAGCAGAATAGCTGTAGAACCCTCTTGCCAGATCCTTCTTCTTCTTCTTTTTCCCAACAATCTTCTTCTTCTTCTTCTTCTTCTTTGTCATCTTCACTTTGTTGCTGGCTGCTCCTGCCAAGTAATATGTAGTCGTTGATGCCAATGCGGGTTTCCATTTCAGAATTTTTGCTTTGAATTTCTTTTTCTTCTTCTTCTTCTTTCTGGTTGTGATGCTTTCACCATCGCTCTGCTCGTCTGCTGCGCCTGAGGCATAATACGGTGCAGGGACAGGTGGAATGGTTGATTTGAGTGAAGAAAGAAGAGCAGGCGCTGAATAAGAAGAGGAAGAAGAGGAAGAGGCAGAAGAAGAGAAAGCAGAAGAAGATAAGGAGGAAGAAGAAATGTTTGCTTTATC
Source organism: Monocercomonoides exilis (assembly GCF_001643675.1). Taxonomy (NCBI): domain Eukaryota; phylum Preaxostyla; order Oxymonadida; family Polymastigidae; genus Monocercomonoides; species Monocercomonoides exilis. The sequence goes on from NW_027150550.1 coordinate 917,411, forward strand.
TCCATCAGAAAAGAGGGCTTCAAAGAAGGAAGTTGGAGAAGGTGCTGGGATGTATGGATTGTACCAGTCTTGTGATTGGGCAGGATCAGACGATGTTTCCGTGCTTTTGACAGCAGGCGGAGGATAATAACTGAGAAGATGGTGAAAAAAAAAAGGAATTTACAAAAGAATGGAAATTGGATTTATTTTACGGAAATATAACAGAGAAATTAAATAAACGAATAATAAAGTTGTTAATAAATGAAAATAACAATAATTTCTTAACAATATAAAGCATCACACCTATTTGTCTCTTTCTCTTCACTCACCGCTTCTTCTGTGTGCCTCCCTGGTCTCATAGGCCTTGGAGGCCTTCCTCTCTTTCTTTTCTTTATCTCTTCCGCAGATAACGAAGAAGAAGAAGAAGAAGAAGATGATGATGACGATGATGAAGATGAAGATGAAGACGACGACGACGAAGAAGAAGAGGAAGAGGATGATGATAATTTCTGTCCTTTTACCAGTTTGTGCCTCTGTTTGAGTGAGCGAATTCTGCTTCCAGGCAGTTTTGACAGGAATTTGTAGTTAGAGATTGCCCCGTTCATCTGCAGGCCATCCTTCGAATGTGAATTTTTTAACCAAATTCCTCTTTTTGTGTGGTGTTTCTGCTGATACGAAAGAGAAGCCGAAGCAGAATTAGAAGTCGATGAAGAAGATAAAGAAGAAGAAGAAGAAGAAGAAGCTGATAATGAAGCAGCAGCAGCAGCTACTGCTATATCCAACAGATCTTCAATCACCGTCTTCCGCTTGCGCTTATTCTTCTTCTCAACTTTGACTGTTTGCTCAGATTCTCCGCCATTTGTTTGAGACGTTTGTGTTTGCGCGCACTTTTCTGTCTGTTCCTCATTCAATTTGTTTGAATTCTCATTCGTTCCACCTTGTTTGGTGTCTTCATCCAATGTCAGTTCGCTTTCTTCTTTTGTTTTCTCCTCTAATTTCATCTGAGATGCTTCCACTTCTGCTGAAATCGAAGACAGCAGCTCTTCTTTCATCACATCAATTGACTGGCTTTTTTGGCTCTTCTGCTTCTTCGGCTTCTTTTGCCTCTCTTCTTTTTCATTCGCTTTCACTCCTTCTTTTGCTGTCTCTGTCATTCCATTTGTCATTTTAGCTTCTGTTTTAACACTTCCCTCATGCTCATTTCCTTCTTTTTCATCCTCCTCCATCTCACCCGACGGCGACAAATCATCCGAAATCAGTTTTTTCATCTTCTTCCTCATCTTCCTCTCTGAAATCGCCTTCACATTCGCAATCGAACTTCTAACCCCCAATTTCTCTGTGTTAGCAGACTGCTGTTGCTGTTGTTGCTGCTGCTGATGATGAAGATTGCTCCTCTGCTCAGCCAAATGGCGCGAGCGGCGCTTCTTCGAGCCTTTGCTCTGGTTCAGCAGCTGCCGCAGCGCCACACTCACTGAATCTTGTTCTCTGGTGTCTGTACAGTCAATCAAGTTTTGTATCTCTTTCATCCCAAAATAAGAACATCCCTTTGATTTTCCTGTCTTTTGGCGGTGAGAGGACTTTAGATGAGCGCCTTCTGAGGCTGCAGAATACGAGTTGTGTGCGATATTCACATTTGGAAGGGGAAGACGAGGTAAAGAAGAAGAAGAAGAGGAGGAGGAGGAAGAAGAAGAGGAAGAAGAAGATTCTGATGCAATTGGAGATGAAGATGTTGCATGTGTTGATGTTGATTGAGATGATGAATGAATGGAAAGTGATTTCGACTGTGATGAAGCGTCTACCGATGCAAAACACGATTTTCCATCTGAAGAGCCATCGAGAGGAGCAAATGAAGCAAAATCAGCTGAAATCTGCTGTTCTTCCTCAGATTGAATGGATGAGGCAGTCAATGAATTCAATTTGAAAGGAAGGGGAGGAGGAGAAACGTTGCGGCAAATGTAGTCCTTCATCGACGAAGAAAGCGAAAATGGAAATGAAAATGAAAAAGAACTTGGAGAAACGGACGATGGATTAATTGAAGCTGAAGAAGCAGAAGAGACAGAATCTGTCTTTGAAGACAATATTTCAGTTGATGAGGATGAAGATAAAGAAGAAGAAGTCGCATTCAAATCCACTTCTCCTGTTTCAACTTGCTCTTGATTGGACGGTTCAACGTCCATTGACAATGAAGCAGATAGCAACGCGGAATCTTCTTTGATTGAATTCTGTTCAGATGCACTGAACTTAGCATTTTTGTCTGATCCTTCAAGAGCAGACGCTTCGCTGGATGCTGATGACATTTCTGTTTCAGAAGTGTTTTGTTCTAATTTTGGAGTTTTCAAACTGTTCGAATCAAATGAGATGTTCTCACTGCTAATAGACGATCCTTTCATTTGTGAGCCTTCCAACAAACAACTTGACTGAGAATGCTCGATTTCCATATGTGAATCATCTGATTGACCGGAAATAGCTAACATTTGCTGATCTTGTTCTGCGTCTGCCTTTTTTTCGTTGTAAACATCCTTCGGAATCAATTTCAGCCCCAAAACGCCTTCTTTTCGTTTCTCTTTGTCACAAATATACTCTCCAAGCTCAACAGACACAATATCTTCTTTCTCTTCTTCAGTGTCCTTTTCACCTGAATTGTCTGAAATCATATTTTCCCCTTCTTTTTTCTCTCCTCTCCTTTTGAAGCAAAGTCTGACTGTACGGCGAATCTCACATCGATCTTGAACGGTCTCTTCTGAACTCTCGTTTGATCTCTTTTCAGTCGGCAATGCATCTGAAGACGCTTCATCCATCAATGATTGATTTTCTGGTAATTCGATTTCTTCAACCCGGACGTACTTTGTGTAAAACTGTGTTTTCTTCTTTCTCTCTCTTTTCTTTTTTTTGCGTTTGAGTGTTGCTGTCGTTGATTCATCTTCCTCATTTTCTGGCTCTAAAGAGTAATTACTTTCTTCTTCAGTGGTCTGCTCGCTCACCAAACCTTCATTAAAGCTTATTTCTTGTTTTAGCAAACTTTTAAATCGGGACAAATCATGGAATGGATCTTTAACATTGTTTTCCGTTTTTATTTCATTTTCCTCTGAAGGATTAATATGCGGCTCAACAAATTCATTTAACTCTTTCGTCCAGTACTCAATGTATTTTTTACCACTTTCGTTAATGCGTTGCTGTAATATTTCTGGAAGTTCAGAAGTCCTTCATGTAAAATTCATTAAACATTTGAAACTCTCTAATTTTCTCTTAAAAAGCAAATATATCAAACTTCATTCTCGTTGTTGAAATATTTAATCGTGCTAATTTGTGTGCTTGATCATTTTCATTCGACTGAAAAAAATAAGCCACAGAAAACAACAAAAATCAAGAAAAAAGCAATTATTAACAAAATTTTCAGTGAAAATGAACAATCAAACTTCATGTGAATCTGGAAAATTAGCGTTTATATGGAATAGAATAAAATAATAATATATAAACTTTCTTTGCTTATCAAATAAAAAAATTAAATAAACTTTTTAAGATTTTATTCTTTTCGCTGGATAAAGGAAGACCATTTTCTATTTTTGGAGTAGGATTATCCAGATTACGCTTTTCTTTCGAATCGTTCAACAAATAGTTAATAAGTTCATCGGGGTTAGCTTTGCATGTATCTAAGCAATCTTCTGACGAGAACAGACGAGATATAAAATTTTTAGCCTCTTCTGTCATGCCGTCTTAAGATTAGTAATTAACAATGAACTTATCCCCGCTATTTTCAATTCGTAGCAAGAATTAAATGAAAGATACTGTTTGAAGATTGATCAATGCCCATATTTAATAGAATTGAAAATTTTATTTCTGGCTATTATTGCTTTCACGACGTTTTGTCATTAACATTTTTTTCACTTATGATTTATTAAAGATGAGCAAAGTCTGTACGGAGAAGTTGAAAGTAAATTCGTCTTTGCAACTGAAGTTCTTTGTACTTTTGCATTTTCTGAAAGAATCGTCAATGCAGGATGCTCAGATTGTTCGACTCTATGTAATTCATTGTACGATCGTCCTTTATATGAATAAATATCTGATGAACTATGCGAAGAGCAAAGAAAATGCGATTCTGATTGGCTTTGAGACACAGTCACCGGAAGAATGTATTTGTCAATGTCCTTGCGAGTAATTCTATACCTATCGCAAAACAATTCCTTTCCCCAACCGTGATCAAAATCCTCTTCATAAGAGTATATCGTCCCATTAATGTGAACAGAATGATTTGGTAATGGGTAATGATCTGTTTCTTTCGGAGTTTTTGAGAGTTGCATATGTTTAACGTAAAGAAAATCGATAGGAGACAATGTTGATAAAAGACTTTGTGGGCGCGATGAATCTCCGTTGTTATCAAAATTGAAAATTTGAGGAGAAGAAGAAATTCTATCAGGAAAAATACCATAAGCAGATTGATTGATGTGATTATTGAAAGATTTTGGAAATTCTGACTTTATTGAAGCTTCTTCTATTGATGCATTTGAACGACTAATTAATGCTCTGCTGGCACCCATCTGAGACGCTCCAAGCGAAGAAACAGGAAGAACAGGAAATTTCGAAGAAAAAACTGCTTGAGGGCTGATTGGAGCCCGAGACCGTATTTGTGGCTGAGAGAAGTAAAGCCCACTTTGATAGATGCTTTTTGCAGGAATTTGGTGTTTGAATTGGAAAATTGGCACATAAAGCGGAGAAGCAGGCTGGGAAGATAACAGCTCAGTGAACGAAGATTCTTCAGTTTGTATTCCTTCTGTTACCTTCTCTGGAATATCTTTATCATTCTTCAATAAAAGAGGTGGATTTTGATTGTCCCTTGCCAACACACTTGCACTCTGTTCTTTGCTGTTTTCTTGGTGCTGCTTTGTGAATTGAACTGAATTGGATGTTTGAAGAGATTCTGGCCGACTCAATGCCAAAGAATCTTCATCAAAATGGCTGCTCAATGAAAGTGAAGAAGGAACCGCTATTTTCTTTGACAAAGATGAAAGCGAACAAGCAAGGCGCGCAGATGAATTCAGCGTTTTTTTCTCGCTCTTTGGAGAATCAGAAGAAGACGTCCTTTTTGGAGGAGGAGGTGGTGGAGGAAATAATTGCATTGGTTTGTGAGCCTGTTGAGGTGATTTCTGAACAGATGGGTTCTTCTTTGAAGGAGTTGTCTGACGAGAAGAAGAAGAAGAAGAAGAAGTGAGAGATGAAGGAGGAGGTGGTGGTGGAGGTGGTGGAGGAGGAGGAACTGGAGATGAAGATGAATGGCGAAGAGACTGTGACAGCAATGGCCCTCTCTCATGTGTTGATGCTTTTGAAGTTGCACTGGTATTCTGATTAGACTCAATGTAATACAACTGAAGCTGAGCTGTTCTCTGCATTGGCTGTGTGCTTTGCTCTCTTTCTGTCTCTGTTGAATCATCTGCAGAATCATCTGAAGAATCATCTGCTGATGTAGAAGCAGATACAGATGAAGATACAACTTGCTCAGAAGCAGAGAGACAAGAAGGAGAAACACTTTCTCTTTCAAAATGCGATCTTTGTGTTGTTTGAAATGTTGTTTGAGCTTCATCCAACACTGGTTCTTCTGTTGCTTCTGCTGTGATTGCTTGACTTAATGAATTTTTTGGTTTTTCGTTCTGATTTTTTATTTTTGTTTCGTCTTTGTTTTCTTGTTTAATATTTCTTTTTGATTCATCATCATCATCATCTTCCTCTTCCTCTTCCTCTTCCTCCTCCTCCTCTTCTTCATCCTCTTCATCCTCCTCCTCCTCCTCCTCTTCTTTTTCTTCCTCTTCTTCTTCAAATTCATCTTCTTCGACTTCTTTCCTTTCATTTTTTTGTATATTTTCTGTTTCCTCTTTTTCTTTCGCTTTTTCTGATTTCTTCATCCAATCATCTTCAAATGTTGCTGCCTTTGTCCATTCTTTGTTATTTGTCTCTTCTGTCCCTGTTGCTTCTTCTATCTCTCTTTTTTCTTTTTCTTTCTCATTTTTTTCATTTTCGATCTGGCTATTTTGTTGTAGTTGATCCTTGACATGCTCATTCATTTCCCTCTTTTCACTTTTTTCTCTTTTTTCACTTTTTTCGCTTTCTTTCATTTCTTGCATTTTGTTTTTGGATGAAAGTATCTCCTTCAATTCAGCTGTTATTGACTCCACTTCTTTTCTAGCCTCTTTCATGTTTATTGGTTTTCCATTCTCTGAATCTTGAGTTGATTCACTCCTTTTTTCTGCTTTTATTTCATTTCGTTCTGTTTGCATTCCACTCCGCTGGCTGCCAATTGAAATGACGCTCTGAAGAGCATCGTCAATACAGAACGAAACTGTTGAAAAATCAACAGGAAGATATGGTTCTGCAAAAAATGGCGATGGATATTCAGAATTTCGCTGATAAAAAATTCCATGCGAAGTATTAGAGAAGTACGGAATGACTGAAAGTGTCATTGGCTCCATTGAAGAAAATCTCATGGATTGATGCGATAGGCTTTCCGACAATGTTGAATTGCAGGTTGATGAAGACGTAGAAAGTGATTGATTTGATGATGAAAGAGAAGAAGCATCTGGCTGTTTTATTTGTTTTGGTGTAGAAATAAGATTTAGTGGAGGTGGTACTTCTGCCTTATATTCATTTTCTCTCGAATCTGATTCATGAAGTATGGTTATACAATTGTCATTTTCCCTTTCGTTATCAAACTTAATGCTATTCAAAGATTTTGAAGACTGAATTGGACTCGACAAAATACTAGTTTCATTGCTTTCAGGAAAAGAAAAGGCCATATATGATGCGATATTTGAATTCGTTGATCGTTGTGATTCGCTTTGAGAAACAGGTGATGAAATTGGTGTTATTCGACTTTTTTGTTCAAAGAATTCATTTTGTATGGACTTACCATTGGAAGGTGATGAATTATATGAGTTTCTAATTTCGCAACATTCTTTTGGATCAATTTTTTGAGCTTCATTCGATTCAAAGGATTTTGACAGCTTATTGTCAGAATTTCTTGAATTTGGACTTTCTATAATTGTAGAGAAAGATAAATCTTTATTAACATAGTCTTTGATCAGACAATCTTCCCAGTTTCTTTTCTTTTTCGGGCGTGGTCTTGAACGAGGAGTACTTTGATCAAATGTATTTTTTGTTGGAGTTTTGAAATGGTCCTCGTTTTGTGGAGGACGTGGATCAAAGCTCTGATCTAGAGAAGAATCGTGCAGTTTATTATTTTCACATGACATCAAAAATCCTGAGAGTAACAAATATTACAAAATATCACAAAAGTCTCTTCGAAATAAAGAATAAAAAAGCATACATCCAAAATAGAAGAAATAGAATAAAAAACAACGGATATCCAAAAAATCTTAAAGCTATCAGATAAACTTAAACTTGCTGTTAACTTAAATTTAAAATGAAAGTAATCATTAACAAAAAATTAAGGTTTTATAATTTTTACAGATCGAATAGGTTGTAAGGCATTTAACAATAATTTACAATTTTTATCCGGTTTTATCTTCCCCAACTCCATATTTCAATGTCATCAATGAAAAAGTCGTGGTTACGAGATAGCACTGGATTTGCAAAAGTTTCAGAATAATCGCTTGTTCCCCTTAGCATTCCATCAGATATGCTAAGTGACCACGAAGATCCGCTTCCAAAGGCAATGCGCTGGAGAGAAGAATGGATGAACAATGTGGTTGCTTTTGTTGCCCCAAAGCAATCCAGAACAAGAAGAGGAGCGGCAGCTGAAGGAGAAGATGAACTTCGAGTATCTTTAGCATTAACAGCAGCAGAAGAAGAAGAAAATGAAGATGTATTTGAAGCAGGCACATTGCGAAAACGAAACAGGAAGCATTCATTTGTTCCATAGCACCTCCCTTGCTGTCTGAGCGTGTGGGAGCAAAAACAGCCAAATATGTTATCATTCAACTTGTCAAATGACGCATCTGGAAGAGCATCACCTCTCCCAGCAGAAGAAGAAGAGGAGGAAGAAGAAGAAGAAGAAACAAAAGGTCTGCGAGCTTCCTTCACCACAAACAGGACTGGTGTGTTGAGCGAAGGCACACCGCCGCGGCTGTCTGAGAAAGGCACTCCAAACGGGAGAGCAGCACAGCGAGAGAAGACAGTTGTGAAGGAAGTGCCATGCCTGCTCTTGGCAAAGAGGAGGCGCCAGGTGAGTGTGCTGGGTGGAGATAGAGGGGGCAAGGAAGATAAGGAGGAGGAAGAAGATAATGAAGAGGAAGAGGAAGAGGAAGAGGAAGAGGAGGAAGAAGAAGAAGAAGATGATGATGATGATGACTGTGTTGCAGTGGATGGAGAAGACAAAACCGACAAAATAACTGACCTCGGAAGCGACCTCTGCAAAAGCGCCAGATGTTGCTCAGTCAAAAATGTTGTGTGCGAAGACGGGAAAAGCACTGGACGGGGCAATTTCGGGTTGGCTGCAAAGAACTCTTCGCTTTTCATTGAAGGAACAGAGGCGCAATACGAAACAAGAGTTGGGTGGCTCTTCTGCAACTCTTCGATGCCTGCCCGTATCTGCATAACTTCCCATTCTTTGTCCTCTGGCTTCTGCTCCTCTGATTCTTTCTCCTCATCTCTATCTTTCCCTTTCCCTTTCTCTTTCCCTTTTTCCTTCTCCTTCTCCTTCTCTTTCTTGCGATTGTTGCTTTTCGCTGAACTTGGTTTGTCTGCATCATCCTCTCTTAATCTTGAAGATGATTGATTTAACCCTTCTTTCCTGTCTAATTTTGATGGAGAGCTGCCAATCGACGCCATCTCCTTCGCAATCTGCCTTGTGAGTGCAGCTGTGTCAATGCCAATGTTGATGTCCTCTGAACTGATCATCGCTTTCTCCTCTTTCTTCTTCCGCTGCTTTCTTTGCATCATTTTCACCTCCATCATATTCCTGATCTCTTTATCTTGTTCTTCTCTGGCCACTTTCTTCTGCTCTTCTGTTTTCTCCTTGTTCTTCTGCTCCAATCGTGTTCTTTCTCTTTCAATCCACATTTCTTCCATAACACGATGGCAGATCTCAATTTCTTCCATCCTCAATGCCTGTTTCGCCATCAGCTTCCTCAACTTATGCTTGTCCCGCTCATCTTTTGACTCCACCAATCTTCTTCTTTCCCTCTCAAACTTCTTCTCCCTCTCTTTCTCTCTTTCTCTATCCCTCTTCACCAAGAACATCTCCATCTCCTTCTTCGTCTTCCCGTTCCTCTCCTCGTGTTCTGCTTCCTCCACTTGAGACGCCAACACTCGGAATTCTTGTTCTGACTGCTCAACAAGATGTTTATCGCGCCTTTGTTCAAACTGAGTAGCAAATGCAGAAAGTGCCGAGGCTTCGTCAGCAAGCGAGCGGCGGGCTGTTCGAATGATATTTTTCGCTTTGGAGAAGAAAGAGAAGACATATGACGGGATCTGAGTATCTGTGAAGCTATTTGATCCACTTTCATTGAAAGAACAAGAAACTGACTGATTCTTATAACAAGCTGCTGGCTTCAACAAACCAGCAGATGAAACAGAAGAGCATGAGAATGTCTCTTCTCTCTCTGCAACTTCCTTCAAAAAGGCCAAAGGAATCATCAGAGGCATCACAACTGTTCTGGTAATGGACGAAGCAGTCTGCGCCATGAGAGTCAAGAAAGACTGCACCGGAGACGAAGAAGGCAGCACATTTACAAGAGGAAGCGGTACTTGTGCAGCATTGCTAACAGAAGAAGGCTGTTTGACATTTACAGTTTTGGATCGGAAAGGAAGAAATGACAGAGATTCACGGCGGGCAGACTGAGAATTCACAAAAGAGGAGGCAGTTGAATGTGTAGCAATTGGCAGAGTTGGCATCGAACGCTTGTTCGAAGCAGCAGCAGCAGCAGAAGAAGAAGAAGAAGAAGAAGAAGAAGACAGAAAGATATTCGGTCTCAAAGAAGAAATCTGACGTTGAGCGCTGAGTGGCGACGATGCGTCAAAAATGGAGGAATCCAACGCGGAAGACAAAGAGAACGTGCTTGAAGGAGCGACAGCTGCAGCCACTTCTGCTGTTGCTGCTGCTGATGCTTTTGAGTGTGCCACGTGGAAAGGAGAGCGCAGTGGCTCAATTTGCGATGCAGACGATGAGACAGACTTTGATCGAGTGATTGACTGATTTCTGCGGAGAGCAGACTGCAAGTGAGGAGCGCGGGTGAAGAGATAGGAAGAGGTGAGAACGGACTCTGGGGAATTGGATGAGTCGGGCTTTGGAGGTGAATGCGTGGAGGAATTTGTGGTATTGCTATTGCCATTGTTACTGTTACTGTTCAGTGTTTTCACCAGCGAAAATGAAGAAAGTGGGACTTCAAGTGGAGAGCGAATGGGTAATGAATGTGAAGAAGAAGAAGAAGATGATGATGATTTTGTGGAAGAAACGGATTCTTTGACAGAAACAGAAGTGGCTGAATATTCTTCTCCATTTGTTGATGAAAGCATGGATTCCTCTTTCACAGGTGTCTTTATTGAATCAGTCACAGAAATAGCAGGAGAAGAATGATTGTGTTGAAGTTTGCCAGAAGGTGTGTCAGAGGTGGCCTTCATGTCATTCTTAGTGTCAATTCCAGAAGGAGATTGAGCAGATGTTGAAAAGGGCGATGTATTTGGCAAAGGAAATATGACAGAATCTGATTGAGATGGAAACATTGATGTATCAATCGAAGAAGCAGAAAATGTCTGCTTGTTTGTTGATGTTCTTTCAATGCTTGATGTTGAATAGTTCACATTCTTTTCTAGCTGTGCTGCTTCTTTTGTCTGTGCATTAAGTGGATTCACAGGAATTGTTAAAACTGTTTCATTGTTACCATTTGTGATATTTGTAGCTTTTCCTCCATTTTCTCTATTGTCCTTCTCCTTTGAACCGTTGCTAGCACAAAAAAGCGACTGAAAGGGGCCACATGATGGAACAAGCAGAGTAACAGTGCAATATGCACACCGAATAGAAGAAGAATCAATTTCATCAATTGAACCATCACTTGGAAGATATTCATCCAAAGAAGGGCTGACAGAAGAGGAGGAAGAAGAAGCAGAAGAGATAAGAGGAGAATTCAACAGATGAGGAGAAGAAGCTAATGGAGAATCACCAGAATCTGTGGAGGAAGCAGAAGATTCAGCAGATGACTGCGTAATATTAAGTTTTGTTTTTGTTTCAGAAGAAAGATTGGAAATATCATTTTGTTCTGAATGAAGAGGAGAAGGAGGAGGAGAAGAGCTATCTCTTTCAGACAGATCAGAATCAACCTGCTCCCTTTTCGTCTTTTCCTCTTCTCCTTCTTCTGCCTTCTTCTTTGTCTTGTTCAAATGTTTTGTTTCTACTGTTTTAATTCCCATTAAAGATATATCGAGAATTAAAGATGCTGGAAACAGGAACGCTTCAGATGGTTTCTTTGAATAAGATGCATCATTTGAAGAATCTTCAGAACATTCAGAACATTCAGACGATTCGATTGGATTGATTTCCAGCCAGTTTTGAGAGAGATGCAATTCGGCGAGTGCAATAGATTGTCCATCAGATGCCTCTGACGACACATCATTCAATGGAGATGAAGCAGAAGAAGATGCAGAAGCAGAAGAATGAGTCACAGGCAAAGACTGTTGAATACACTCAGACACATCCAATGGAGATGCTTTGAATGGAATCCTTTCTGATTGCTGTACCTCAATCTGCTGTGGGGTGTGTCGTTTTGTGAAGGGTGCATCAACAGGAGGCGGGCGGAAGGGCGAAAGAGGAGGAGACGATGTGCTAACGGGTGATCCCCAGTGCTTGGAGGAAGAAGAGAGTGGAGGAGAAGTGATAGAAAGAGGCAGATGGCTGGTTGTGCTGTGCTTGTTTGATTGTGACTGAGGTTGTGCTTTGTTCTGTGGTTGGTTGCTTAGCTGGGAATGTGGGTGTTTCATTGGATATAACTGTGACGATGATGATGATGATGATGAAGCAGAAGCAGAAGCAGCAGAAGAAGAACCAGAGCTGTTTAAATATCTACTGTAGCAAAATGCAACAGAACTGAACATCAGAAGAAGAGTGGAGAGTGACTCAATAGACACAAATGATTCCTCTTTCATTTCTGTTTTCAATGGCTTCTTTTCTGATAAATTGTATTTGTCAGATGAAGATATTTCTGCTTTTGTATCTGCTTCTGCTTCTTTTGCAATCGTCTTTATTTCATCCAACTTTTTTGGTTCAATCAATGAAGAAGAAGAACATGCTGATGATGATGACGATGATGAATGAGCATTTGCTGAATGAGAATAAAGTGAAGAAAGAGAGAATGTTTGAGGAGAATGACGATGCGAAGCGAAGAAGGAGACCAGCAAATCGTCGTCGTCTTGTTCGCAGGACTCAGAAATAGACTGTTTGAACAGAGAAAATGCTGTGTGAGTAGAAAATGGGGATTTCAGAGCAGAAAATGATGAAAAATCAGCAGAATTGTGTAAATGGAAGGGAAATGCTGAGGGATCGGGTGGGGGTTGGGATGATGATATTAAAGGATCATTGGAAGTAGGAAAAGAAGGAGATGAAGACGAAGAATATCTGTTGAATGGAATAAACGTCACAGAATCAACAGTCGGCTGTTTGTGATCTGCAAACCGATTCAACGTGCTGACAGCTTCTTTCTTCAATTTGGTTGAAGGCATACAATCAGAACAAGAAGTATGTCCTTCTTTTGTGTTGTATTTATATTCAGATTGTGAAAATTCTGCCTGTTTTGCTTTGGAAATATCATGTTTGTGTCGAGTATGTGAATCATCTTCATCAACAATGTTTTGTTTCTTTGACTCCATCTGGGATTTATGAAGTGCATAGCAACTGAACACAGAACGAAACATGCAGAACATCTGATTAAACACTCGAAGCATGTGCAATGAAGAAGAAGAAGATGATGATGATGGTGGTGGTGATGGTGATGATGATTCTGGTGTTGCTGATGCTATTGATGATGCCAATGATGTATTTCCTTCTGTCTGTTTTGAGGCTGTTTTAACATACTCAGACATTATCTGCTCTTCTGCATGCTTCATCCGCAGCAGACAGTTCAACAGCAGCTCTTTTCTGTCAAAATAGGAAGTGTCCTCTTTGTTCCTATCTGAAAGCACCTTTGGCTTGAAGCGTTCAATTTCTCCTGTTCTCGTTGATGGAGATGCATTTAATGTAAAATGCATATTTTCTGGTTGTTTGCTTATTTCCTTGCAGTCTTTAAGACTTTTATCGTCTTCAGTCATTCTGCTGCTGATTGATTTGTTTTCGCTCTCGTTCTGTTTGATAGATGCTTCTGATTTCAGCCTGATATTATCAAGTTTCTTCTCTTTTGTGTTATTTTTCTCTTCTTCTTCTTCCTCTTCCTCCTCCTCCTCCTCTTCTTCTTCGCCTTCTTCGCCTTCCTCATCCTCATCATCTTCTTCTTCTTCCTCCTCCTCGTTTTCATCTTCATCGTCATCTTCATCATCATCAGCGTCTCCTTCTTCATTGTCCTCTTCTGTTTGGTCAGATAGCGACAGAAAGAGCTTCTCTGTGATTTGCTTCGCCTTCTGCTTGTTATTCAGCAGCTCTGCCATCTTCCTCTTCTCCCTTTCAAACGCTGACTCCTTCTCCTTCTCTGCTTCTTCTTTGCCTTTCCTCCTGCGACTGCTCTTGTTTGCATTTGATTGGGTCAATGTTTGTGAGGGCGTTCCCTTTTCATTTGCTTCTCTTCCTTCTTTTGATTCAATTTTTTCTTTTCCCTCTTTTTCTTTCTTATCATCTTTTTTCAAACTTCCTGTGTTTTCCTTCCCACCCCAAATCTTCTCTCCATTCACTTTGTCCTTCTTGTTACTCGCATTTTCTGCTCCTTCTGCCTCTCTCTCGCTGCTCTCGTCGTCTAGTCCGCTTCCATCGTATTCTTCGCTGTCGTCGTCTTTCTCCTCAAACAGCAACCGGCGCAGCACAACAATCTCGTTCCTCAGCCGTTTGCACGCCTTCGTTTCTTCTTTCTTTCGCTTTTCTTCTTTCTCGTCGCTCGTTGCAAAGTCATTCCGGCTCTTGATTTTCTGCCGATGTTCCACAAACAGCTCGACCAATGAGCGTGATGTGTCTGAAATCTCATTCTGTGCTTGTGTCTTTTCGTCGATATGCTTCTCAGTTGATTGAGTTTTCTTAACTGCTGTTGCAGACAAAGGCGATGATGAAAAAGATGAAAGAGCAGAAAGAGCAGAAAGAGTGTTGTGAGGCAGATGATATTCTGTCATGTTAGATATTGCTGTTGTTGTGCTGTTTGAAATGTAGTTTTGCGGCTGAAGTGACGAAGTGAGAGAGAGCGAGTGAGGAGAAAGGCCGAAGCGTGGGTGAAGCAGAAGCGAAGGGAAAAACGGGAAAGGAAGAATGTAATCAAACAGGAATGACAGCGGCACCTCGTCTGCAGCAGCGCCAGGAAATCCTGGCAATGAACAGCACGAAGCATTTTGTGGAGTGGGTGATGTCTGACTTCGAATGAACGAGCGAAAGCTGAAGAGGCGAAATGAAGAATAGATTGGGAAATACTGTGAGCTCTTCTTTTTAAGGGAAGCATTGTCACTCGGCATTGAATCTGAAGTGGATTCAGAAGGAATTTCTCCTTTTAACTTCGAATTGATCATGTTTTTCAATTGCCGTGCTTTTGACTCCTTTCGTTTTTCGGACTTTTCTTTCAAATCCAAATGAAATGCGTCTCTTTCCTTTTGAGATTCCTTCCATTCATTCTGAAGTTCATTGTTTATCTGAAGCAGTTTCGCCACAACATTAACACAAGATCCTGTTTCTGTAATGAAATTGACATCAGCTATTCTTCTTTCGTTTTCTTTGTTTGTGAAAAAAGAATTCCATCTGGCACTTTGAGCTTCAAATTGAGGATCAATATTAGCCTTGAGTGTTCTTTCAGTAGATGAGATTAAACTCATGAGTTGCTTTTTCTCAATTTTCAACCTGTTAGCTTCTTTAATATTGCTTTCATCTAATTCATGCTTATCATCCGCTTTTTCTTCAATAACCACGGAATTACATTCACGTTCAGAAGAACAGCAAGGCAAGCACGGATTGTTTGCAGAATTTTCTATTGAAATTCCTGTTCTTTTAGGTTGATAGATTGAAAATGCGTATAACGGGAACAAAGAATGACGAGGGCACGAAGAGGCTTGCAAAAGAACATCTGTTGCTGGGTTTAATGATGAAGTTTCAAAAAATGTTCCTGATAGGCTGTAAAGAGAATTTTTTCGAATATATTTCGAAACCATTCTTGGGGCAATCAAAAAATCCGATGAATCTCTTTTTGTAGACGTAGATTCAGTTTTATATTCTTTGAGTTTATTTTGTTGTGAATTACTATCGAAGTTTGATGAAGGAATTTGATAACTATTCCAATAATCCGACGATCCAAAATGGCGAGATATTGAAAATCTATTTTGCAAATCATTATTTTGCAACGTCTACACAAATTTAAGAAACAAAAGAAAGTGTTCAATGAAAAATATACGAAAAATTTTATACCGTAAAGTTTGGAGTCAAAGAATGAATTTCTCTGAATATTGTTGTTGAAAAGTAGTGAGAAAATTTTTTGCTATTTTTTGGAGAAATGGATATTTTGACTATTGGAGGAAGTGGTTGTATTAAATTAACTTTTTTTTGTGTCTTATCACTTGATCGAGAAGAGTTTTGGTTTGGAAAAGATGTATCAGGGCAAGAGAGTGCTTGCTCGTCGTCAAGATCCAATGAAAGAAATTTTTGGATAAAGTTTTCTTCTTCGAAATATCCAATTTTCTTTTCCATTCCAAATTGATCACTCAATATATAATAAATTTTTCGATTGACGGTTTAAAGCAAAGATTAAATTGCAATTTGGGTTCCATCTTATTGTTGTTTATTTTAAAAATATCAAAATAAAGCATTTGATGTGTTTGAGAAGATTTTGCAATTATCCTTTGTTGATTTATAGATTAACTTTTTTATTTTATTTTTGAATTTATTTTTTCATTTTAATTTCCAGAAATACACCAAAAATAATTCAAATTCGAAAAAGAATAATTCAATTTCGTAATTAATAATTCGAATTCGAAAATTAATAATTCGAATTCGGAATTAATAATTCGAATTCGAAAAAAAATAATTCGATTTCGGAATTAATAATTCGAATTCGAAAAAAAATAATTCGATTTCGGAATTAATAATTCAAAATCGAAAAAAAATAATTCGAATTCGGAATTAATAATTCAATTTCGTAATTTATTAATTCGATTTCGAAAAAGAATATTTCAATTTCGAAACGTAAATTTTTTTGATTTGTGGAATGAATAACTTGTGTTTAAGGTTTTAAATTCTTTAATTTTTTATCTCATCAGCAAATTTTGTTTATCAATATTTGAAAAATGATGCATTTTCATAAAAATATTTTCTTTCATTTTGAATGAAGATTTATTGATTGAAGTTAATTTGAAAAGGAAATAAATACATTTTCATGTTTAAAACCGATATTATCCAAAATTTTGCCAATGAAACAATCACATTATTGTGAAGAAATAATTCAATAATCGTGATAAAATTTTTTTTTAATTTTTATTTGGTCATTCTATAGAATGAATTTTTATTAAATAATTATTATTTAAGTGATGATTTTCGAAAATGAAAAAAAAATTTTTTTAAATAAATTTATTGATTGTTACAATAAAAAAAACAGTTTTCTATGAGTAATAAAATTTGATTTGTTTAAAAATAACTTGAACTTTTCTGAAATCCATTCTCGAGAAAAATTAAAAATTTCAGTTTTTAATGAATTTCGAAATTGAAATATTCATTTTCGAAATTGAAATATTCTTTTTCGAAATCGAATTAATAAATTACGAAATTGAATTATTAATTCCGAATTCGAATTATTTTTTTTCGAATTCGAATTATTAATTCCGAATTCGAATTATTAATTTTCGAAATTGAATTATTTTTTTTCGAATTAGAATTATTTTTGGTGTAATATTAGCATTCATCAAACTGACATTATAAAAGAAAGCGTTCGTTTGTTCGTTTCAACGAATAGAATTACGAAAAAATAAGCTATAAATAACAAATAAAAAATTTCGTTTAATCGCAAAAAAAAGGTGAATTATACGATAAATTAATTATTAATTGCAAAGTTATTTCAAAAACCTAAACAGTATATGACAAACAAATATAAAATACAATAATGAACATTGAAGAACTCACTGTAATTATTGAAAAAATAATTTCTAAGACTTAATAATTACAGTAACGCGAGCATTAAAAAAAACTGAAAATTACAAAAAAAAAAAAAAAAAAAAAAAAAAAAAAAAAAAAAAAAAAAAAAAAAAAAATTGATTTTTTGAAAGATAATCAAGAAATGTTCGCTTGTCTCTGTTGTAATATCTACAACAAATAAAGATATTAAACAAATATGAATCAAAAAAAAAATGTGTAATTTATTTAATAAATCGGTTTTTGGATCATCCATAAATAAAAATAAAAGCAAAAGAAGCTAAAGTCTTTCTCAAAATATTATTAATCTTTAACCAAGCAAATTCTCTATTCACTTCTCATTACACATTTCATTCATATGTAATAAATGAAGCATTTTCCAATAAAACAAACGCAAAAACGCACAAATCTCATTCTGGCAACGATCATTCCTCGTAGCATGGAGTTATAACATCGTACGGAATGGTCACAGACAGATTGTACAACACCTCTTCGTCTTCTTCAGAGCTTTTATCAGAAAATCTTGATCTGAATTTGTTCTTATGCTTTTTCTTTGCATATGATGATATAAAGCGATTCTGCGCAGAGAAAATAACAGTGTCGCTTGCGAATGAATGCGATGAGTTCCCATATGATTGGCTCGAGATGCTCAAATAACTCGAATTGGTGGAAACAGAATTGTCGCAGCCAGTGTAATTGTCCTTAAAAGTGCTGTAAGACTTGTGATCGTTCTCCTTGTTGTACATCTCTTCAGTGGCATAGGCTGTTTTCAGGGCATTCTTCTTTGACCAGCGCCGAAGGAAAATGTACAACAGCACAATTAGCCCGATAAACGCAACAGCCGAACAGGAAGCGGCAATCGCCAGGATTTGGTTTGGAGTGATCTTTGGCTTATTATTTGGCGTTGGGTTAGAACTGCTGACTGGAACATTCGCTGTTGAAAACGTAACAATCGAAGAATCGTTCAGGCTTACAAGCACAACAGATGCAGATATGACATCATTGATGGCTGATGGAACCAGCCAGCTGCTTGGAACAGATGCTACTGATTGATTTTCGTTTATGTAAGAGCGGAAATTCAAAGGATTGCAGAGCTGTCCGTTCTTGGATGACATCATTACATAGCGGATGTTGCATGGAATAAGATTTTGCCCATAAAAAATAAGTGTAATGTTGTTTTCTTCTTCAGCATCAATGCTCTGCAAAGAGGGTGATGAAGTGAAAGTTGATAATACTTGAGCAAAGAAGTGCTTTGCGTATCGAAGAGCTGAAGTGATTGAATGAAATGAAGAATGTTGAAATGCTGTTGAAGATAATGAAGAGGAAGATTCTTGTGTTTGCCTCGCCGATGAACTGAATGCACTTGAGTCAATAAAAGGCTTCACCGACTCCAGAGCAGGAATAAAATTTGTCTGAATTTCATTCGAGAGCGCACCGCCAAGTTGGCATCCATCATTAAAGATCCAAGCTGATTTCTGTTGTGCAACAACATCGATGCCATCAACTGTGAGAGCGGATACCTTTAGCAAGCCTCGATCCTTTGTCTCGTCCGCTGCATTTGGTAATTCTCCGTCCCGATTTCGGAAGCAAGCAATATTATGTTGCACAGATGGATACATTCTTGCTATTTCTGGTAATGTATTGCGAGAAAACGAAACATCTGTTCCCTCCAACACGCCACCTGCAATAGCAACTGGCCCAATTTGCACATTTGAGTATGAAAAATATCTGATTGAAGTCTGACACTGCCGCAAATAAACAGATGAGAAAGACCAGTCGCACGCAACTTGAGGCTCATCAAAAAAATATGCTTGGAAAATATTTGTGTTTTGTTGTTTATATTCAGTGATTTCATTAAAACTGCAGGAATTAATGTTCACAATTGAACGCTCTGCGAAGACAAGCGCACCAGCCTGCTTCGGGGATTCGCAATGAGTAATGTTTGTTAATTCCAACGTAAGTGTTGGAGAATCCACATCCCATTCTGGAATATTTGCCAAAAGTGGAGAACCTGCTTTAAGAGCTTTGCATAATTCCACACGGCTACCCTTCAGCGCAACCTCGAATGAATGAGGAAGAACAGACGATAGAACATACGGCCGCAAAGAGATTATGGAACTGCCTGTGAGTTGGATCTGAGTAAATGTTGTGTTTGTAAAAATTGTACTCATGTGAGATTGCCCAGGCTGAAACTCGTTCACAGGGCTAGTGTTAATTACAAATAAATTTGCAGCACTTGCAATGTTGTATATGAAGCTGTCATTAATCATGATTGATGCATCGTTAATAACTGCCAGCGGAACATCAAATGCAAGCTTTCCTATTCTATTTTGGGTAAAGTTACAAGTATTTATGGAAAGCGTTCCAGACATAACGCTCAAAAGCATGTTAGAATTCTTCATTGCAGAAAAATGGATGAATTGTAATGAAGTGAACGTGGTTTTGCCATACGTAGTAAGCCAAAAAGAATCTATACCCTCTGATTTTTTGACGCTTATCTGTTGCATTGTGCCATCTTCTGACTCAATGGATATGCCATCAACAGTCATCGGATCTTCAATCAAAACATTGTTGTGCAAAATAATATTAATCATGCTGTATTCAGGAGCATACGTGTATCGAGAATTTCCCCGTGAAACAGCAAATGAGAAAGTATAGCAAGGCAAATTAGCGTGCCCACATTTTATTGAATCCTCTCCATTTGAACTCACATGAAGTTCATCGAGTTGAACTGGAACAAGCTGTGAATACAAATTTATGAGCTTATCTGGGTCTTGAGTTGATTGTGCAATAATAGAGTTATCCGCTTTTATGTGGGAATTTAATGTATCAACAAATATATTACTACTCATAGAAAACATGCTGTTCGAAACTAGCATAAATATGTCACATCCAACATCAGCATCATTTTCATTGAATATTAGTTGTGATAATGTTAATAATAATTTCGAAGGATACAAAGGCTTAAATTGAACATACATCCATCCGCCTTTTCCTTTTCCATCGGTAGAAAGAATTTCATTGTCAATGGTATTGTGTCCGTCGGCCAATAAAAGTGAAGCTTGGTTCTTTCCCTTGTTTGACAGGTGAGATGTGGAAACTAATGCTTTGCATCGTTCAACGTGGCAAGAATTAAAGCAAACTTGATATGTTTCATGGCCAATAAGTTTAATAGCCCCACCAAATTCCGATTTCCCAGACACGCAGTTTGAAAAATTAGTGTTGGAAATATAGATGTTTTCAAAATAATTAATAGCCATGACTGAAGCTTCTGAAATCTGATTCGCTCTTTCCGCATTTGCTTTCTCGCATCCTGTAATGTCTTCGAAAAGGCAGTTTATGCAATAAAAACTGCATTTGAGGTTCGGATTCAGATCGTTTTCAGTTACGTAAATAAGAGACTCCGTAGCAGAGAAATGTGAAACCTTTATTGAGTTGAGAGTAGCCCTTCCGCATTGCAAAATGAGAAGTGGTGTTGTCGTATGAACCTGTTCGTTTGCATGCGCTTTTTGTTGTATCATCTGTTTTGGCATTTGAGAAGTGAAAGACGAATCTTCAATTACGAGTGTGTTTCCCTCAAGATTGAATTGAGATCCTGACACAGCAAGGTTAAACAAAGTCACTCCTGAAGGAGGATGCACAAAATTCAACCCCCGAAACCGAAGGCGTGCGTCTGAGATCTTCATAGAAGAATCTTCCTTTTGATCCCTAAAAATAATTGAATGCCTTTCTTCTTCTCTGACACTGATATAATCCAAAATGGAATCTTGAAACGCATTCTGCCACTGGCGGTCTTCAAGCTTCGCTTCTACATCCATATTACATCCATAAACGGTAATATTTCTCGCTTTAATAGTTATAGGGTTTGTTCCTGCATCAACATCCGATGTAATTATGAGTTTTGGCATTATTGCGCAATGATTTTCAAGCGTATTAAAAAAATGCTTGCACGCTGATTTTTGTGATACTCCGCATGTTTGACTGTCTTCGCTCGTGCCAAGGTTGTTAATATATATTAATTGCATCTCTGCTGGCAGCCATTCGTCGTGTGTCACCCTATTTTCCGAATTAGAAATATCTGCTCGAATGCCTTTTGATAAAGAATATGAATTGGAAGTTGGCTTTGATGAAATCAATTCTTGTGCGAAAATCGATAAATCGCTTGCGCATCCACGAGATAAATCTTCATTTGAATGGAAAAAACAATACATGACGCTTGGAACATGCCAATCTTTAACAAGGGCATACAAAAGAAATGCTCCAGATGTATTTGAAGAGCATTCACAAACTGTGTTTTCATTCATTAACAGCATTTCCGGCTTGACATATTTTATTTCTGTGGCTGCTGATCCAAATTTTGTATTGCAGCCACTCCAAGAATTTTGTAAAAAAATTACACTTGGTGGTCGAATAGCAGTGGGTAAATGCGATGTGTCAGATAAAGCAAATGATATTGAAGATCCACTTGTACATTCGCACTTTTTAACAGTGCAGCGCTCCATTTTGCACTCGGGCTTCGCGGAAGAAAAATATGCTGCGCTGCCAATTGTTGATGACGTGCAGTTGGAGAATATTGTCTCCAGTAAAGAAACTGATGCGCAATTCATCAAATAAACAGCACCTCCTCCTTTATCTGCATGGCAGTTTATAAAACTACATTTCAAAAAGTAAAAGCCAACATGCGTTGGTTCTGTTTGTGTGCTTGGACGTGAGAAAGACAAAGCACCTCCTGTGTCTTCAGTCAATTCATCTTTGAACTCGACTTCATGGTAAAAAATATTAACTATTGAAGAACTCAAAGACTGTTGGCAAGCAGACTCTGAAATATTGCATGCTTTCGCATTGCGTCTCTCGCATGATTGTATGGTGCAATTTTCTGTTTGAACAGAAGATTGCTGATTTTCAAATGAATTAACAATGCAGCCGTCATATATATTGTTTGTCATTAAGAAATTGCAGGAAGAAATTGTTGATCTTCCAAAGCATTTCGAACATTCGCAAGAAAAACTATTGCGTAAATGAGTAATATTTGAAAAAATAGATTGTTGCAAGGAAACTGCGAAACCAGAGGAAGATGATATCAACGGAGATGATGCCAACAACATAGATGAAAAAACAGTTGATATGACTGCTGCAGTTTCATAAATAAATGGACATTCATTCTCGTTTTTGCATTTGATTAATGTGTTTATGTAATGTCTGTTGTCAATTGAATTTATCGATAAATTGTAAATATCAATGTGGCTTGATTCAGATAAAAGAAAATTGCTGGAATAAGAAGCATCAAATCTGCAAAATGAAACTAAAACTGAAGAGCAAGAAGAAATGAAGAACTCATTATTTTCATTCAAAGGAGATAACCCCAACTTCAAGATTTTTAATGATGAATTGAAAGAATTGAACAAAGATAAGATCGAAGAATGATGAAATGAATCTTCTCGATAAATTGGTAGTAATTCCTCGATGTTTCTCATTAAATTTTCTTCATTTGTTACATAGTTATGTGGCAATATGAATTGTTGATTAATTTTTTGTTGATATTTGGAAATTGAGGTTAAAAATTTTGTTTTTCGTTCTGTAAGTTTTCTATTTTTGTCTGAAAAACAAATTATAATGTATGCGAATAATGAAATAACAACAAATGTGTTATTGCACTTCGCCTTCATACTTTTTTCGATGGAATGGTTATTATAAAGGGAAATGATCGATAGATTTAATAAAATTCAAATCACTTCAAACTTTCACACTTTTAATAAGAAAAAAATAAAGTACTGAAATGATATTATTAAATATATTTGAAATTCAAAAATATTAGCAACAAAAAGATTTTGAAAATGTTTTATTATCATATCTTTGAAAATTTTTCAGCATTTTCAAACATTGAAAGTGCGAGAAACCATTGGAACTTAACTTGAAACTCAAAAAAAATTGCACTTATAAAAAAAAGAAAAAATTTTTTTATTAACGAGTACAGAGAGCTCACATTCACTTTCTTGCGATAATTTTTTTATAAATGTTAGTTTTTTTATCATAAGAATTTGAACATCATATCCTTTCAAAATTGTAAGCTCATTCATAAAGTCATTGACAATACTAATTCAAAAATAAAATCGATAGGAAAAAACTGTTTTTGCAAATTTCGTATGATTGTGAACAAAATTATGTAAGCTGAATATGGATTATTATTTTGAATAATTTTGGGTGTATCAAAAATCTGAGCGCTTTGATAATGAAAGAAAACAAATGTATTCCTCAATTTCCTTCGTCATCAAACTCGCAAATCAATGAACACATCTTCAGGGTGATTAGAATTGACCAAGCAAAAAAACCAATTATAATCGAAAAATATACAAAGAAAATAATTATTCAAAGAAGGAAATCCACCAAAAAACAATGGAATTATAAAATATCTCAGGATAGCAACCAATATTGCACCATCATCAAATTATGCTTTGAAAATAATGCAACGCTAACTCATGCCCTTGTGAAACGAAAACAAAAACAAGAAATCAAATACGTCAATAACATATGCTGATTATTAATCAATCTCAAAGCAAAGTTGCTGAGCATTCTTTTCTCTTCCCCAAGCTTCATGGTGCAAATGTTTAAATTGAATGCATGCATAAAGCAGAATGCCTCATGAACTCATTTGAAAAACGTTGTTGTATAAATATATATATATAAATATAAAAAGAAGAAGAACGAGAGGAAGATGTAATGTGTCGGAAGCATTAAACAGAAAATAAAGATTGTGACACTCAAACGTCAACGCAATGTATATGCCTATTCAAAAAAAGACTATTTATCACACGCATTCCAATCTCTATTGAAGCACTTTTCAAACAAACAAAAATAAATGTGAAATTCTCAACAAATCAAACACACAAAAAATATTTTATAACACTCAAAAATCACTAAAATCTGAAAAAGCTTTAAATAAACAAAAAACAAAATGCAATGTGAAAGCAAAAGCAATCAATGAAAATATTTCTTTCATTTTCATATCTTTCAAATTCATTCTTTCTTCATTTCAGTGCATTTTCATTCACCACATTTTCTTCACCATCCATCCTCTGTAATTTGCACAATCTGAAAAAAAGCACTTTTCCAATGCTTCACCATTCTCGCACCTTTTTCTCTTTGTTTTGTTCATTTCCCCTTTCGTCTCACTTTTTTCTCAATTGTATTCCCCTTTCTTCCCTTTCTTGCCTTCCTTCTCATCCATCTCATCCCTTTCACCCCCCTCTTCTCTTCGTGTTTCCACAAGCTCTACTGCATCTGACATCGTCATCACCAATGCATCCTTCGGGAAGTGTGAAATAAGCTCCCGCTTCACTTCCACGAGCTTCATCCTCCCTGAAGCCTCTTGCTCAACGCACCCATTTACAATATTCCAAATTGAAGACTCCTCTGCAGCCAGCATATTCGGCATCTCAAACATCCCTATCTTCTGCCCTGCCACCTCTGCTGGATACTCTCCAAACGGGATCTGAAGAGTCAAGCATTCCCACAGCATCATCCCAATAGAGAATGCCACCGACTCCTTTGTTGCACCCATCTTCATGTTTATCTGCAGCTCAGGTGCTTTCCACCTCAGACACTCTTTTCTGAAGTCATCCTCATCCTCAAAGGCTGATGAGGGCAGAGAGTCATCATCATCATCACCACCACTGTCAGATGTCACAACTGTTGATGAAGAAATTGATGAGGAATCTGAATCATCATCCGACAAGAAGTCAGAATGCATCACAATGCAGATCACCATATGCTCAGAGAACAGAACAATGTGAGGACTCAGACTGGACAATGACTGAAGCTTGTTTTCCATTTCATCAAATGAATGAAGGGCGAGATTAGCCACCCAGAACAAGATTTGGGCAGCTGTCTGCTCCCTCTCTTTCAATGAGCCAATCGCCATCTCCTTTTTCTCGTTCCTTCCATGCAACAACATGAACAAAGAATCCCTCAAATCCACAATCAGTTTCTCGTGTGGAGATGAACATGCCATTGCATCCACTAGATTTGACATCGACGAGGTGGTCGGACACATACTCTCTGGTCGGATAAAAGTTGTATCTGTATCTGTGGTAGAAGTGGATGAGATGGATGGTGATGGAGTTCTCTTTCTTGTCTCTTCATCTTCTTCAACCTTCTCTAATGCCCAATCAGGAATTCTATCTGAATCCCTTCCCAATATATATTCAGTTGATCCACTTTCACTCAGCAAATGCTCTGATGACTCAGAGTGTCCCAAACTTTTCTCATATACTCTTTTCTTTATCCTCTCTTCATTACTCTTCTCAGCCTCTCTTTCAGCTCTCTTCCACTGCTCCTCTGGTGACATCTCCATCGTCACCATCTCAATCAGTTTTGGATCTTTTCTGATGTTATCATTCACAATCTCTTCCAATTCTTCTGTTCTTCTCTCCGACTTTCTCCATCGAACTGCCAGAATGATAGATACAACAAGAACAATCAAAAACAATAAAACAAATACAACAGCTATAATCAACGCCCATGATGATTTTTCTTCTTTTCCGCTTTCAACAATTTTTTCATCTCCTTTTGGTGGAGAAATACTTATATTCTTCAGAACGAATGAATTTGTTGACGAAGGAGATTCTTCATTCCCAAATAAAATATGCACACTCACCTCGATTTCATCTCCACAATTGCTAATGAGATCTATTCCCACACTTCCTTCTGCTTCTCCTTCTGATAAAAATCCATTTGCGTCGAAATCGTGTTTTTCAATCTCTTTCTCTTCTCCTTTCCTCTTCACAACTGAGAATGACAGATTGCATGGAACAAGAAGTATCCCTTTGAATGTCAGCTTCATTCTGTCTGTCT
The DNA here is from genome assembly GCF_001643675.1 of Monocercomonoides exilis. Taxonomy (NCBI): domain Eukaryota; phylum Preaxostyla; order Oxymonadida; family Polymastigidae; genus Monocercomonoides; species Monocercomonoides exilis. Next base: position 943,470 of record NW_027150550.1, read on the forward strand.
CTTCTTTTGCTTCCACACTCTCCAGAACAGGAATGAAGAATGATGAATCCCTTTCTGAAACAATTCCTTCAAAACTGCACCCATCATTCAACATCCACAATGACGAATTATCCTTCACTCCATCTCCTCCTTTCAAACTCATCACATTCAATGTTCCAGAATCAGAACAGATGATGTTTCTTCTCAATGATAGATATCCTTCAATTGATGGATTATTGCTCTCAAATAACCCCATCTCAATTATCACATTTCCTCCATTCATTGTTATTCCCCCTTCAGGAGAATTCGAGATTGTTGTGTCTTTCATCAAAACAGAACTCTTCACAACATCAACAAGAGATCCTGACCATATGCATATCTCTTCTTCTTCTTTATTCAGATGAAGTTCATTTCTTTCATTTGAACTTCCATCAAAAATGCAATTGTCCATTATCACATCTAAACAATTCTCCAATTTCATCAATTTCCCTTTTGTAGTCTTTGAACTGACTCCGCCTATTGTGCAATTTGTTAATTGAATCGTCTTTTTCATTGAAAAGCATGATATCAAAGATTCTCCATCCCCTTCAACTGTGATATTTTCAGAATGAAACTTTTCCATATTCAATTGCTCACATTCATTAATCTCAATCAGAGATGTTTTTATTGTTGAATTGAATATCTCAAACAAATAAATCACTGATGGAAGAGAAGATGATAGATACAATGCAGATTCATGAAGAATAAGATTTGATATTGTGCATCCATCAAGTTGTAATTCTCCTTTTTTCATGAATATAATGTGGAATGGGATGTTTGCAAATTCAACATTACCTTCTTCATTAGATTGTTTTGAAATGAATGAGCAATTCATTATTTCAAGAATTCCTCCCTCTGGTGATATCAGTGATTCGTGAAAAGAGATGAAATTCGAATCGAACACAAAGTTCACCCTCAACAATGAGACTGCTCCTGTTGTTGTTATCAAAGCATCTCTTGTTTTTCCAATGCTTGATTTCACTTCAACTTTGCACAAGCCTCTGCTCTTCGAACTCAAACTCATCTCTTTCAGATCCAATTCGCCTCTAATTTCACTCTCCTCAACAATGAACATCAGACTTATGAAATCTGAAGTCAGATGCATCAGCCCATAATCAATCGAATCACATGGAAGAGTGTTTGTTCCACATTGCTTTTCATTTGATCCATTCACGCTGCTCACAATGATCGTGTCACTCTGATGGATCGTTATAAATACCATCAGATTTGTATCGTCCTTATATTCACACTCATCTCTTCCATATATCGCATTAATTCGTGAATAATGATTCTCTCGAAGATCAAACTGAAATTGCCTTTCATCGATCTGAGATGTGATGTTGAAACATTCAATGAAAATGTCATTCCCCACTTTTGCTGTGTTCGCACTGAATTTCATCCCCACAAATGTGAAATTCAAATCACCTGTTTCCTTTGTTGCCAAATACACTCCTCCTCCTCTTCCTGTGCTATTGTTGCAGCTGCAATGACTGATTGTCGATTCAATCATCTTCATTGATCCAGAAGCGCCCAACGTGAAAAAGATCGCCCCTCCTTTTTCACTTGTTTCTGCTTTGTCTTCTGTGATGTTGCTCTCATTGATAACCAAACAAATCCTTTTCTCACTCTTTGATTCCAAAATGTTCGCTCCATTGTCACTTCTCTTCACTCCTGAAAATGATGAATTATCAATATTGAGATTCATTTCCTCGACTCCTTCATTTATCTTTGTTGTTGGTTCAGTTCCTTTGATCAGAAGAAGACATCCTCCACTTTCATTCAACGATTTCACACGAACATTCATCAAATGACAAGTAATTCCAGCATCGCGGATGATAAAAATGCTGCTTCCAACATTGCATGATTCCATCGACAAATCATTCACTTCCACACGGCCTCCAATCGCATCCACAAACACACAATCAAATCCATTGTTCACTCTTGCTGCTGAATGGAATGAACATCCAGATATCACCAAATCTCCATAAATATTTGAAATAATTGTTTTGGCTGAGTTGTCAAATCCAGATGTTAATTGCAGTTGGATATTTGTCAATTCAAGATGATCATCATTTCCCATGAAATATTCCAGTTGACTTCCAACTGCCTTTTCAAAATTCAATATCGCTTTCACATTCTCTTCTCCCATCTTTACACCCTTTTTGATCTGATAATTGGAAATGTTGAATGAATCTCGAATAATTGTTGATCCTTCAATTTGAATAGTTTTCTTTCCAATCTCCTTTTTCATGTTTTCCATTCCTTTCCACATTGTTTGACATGGCTCTTCCTCACTTCCACAGCGTGCAACATCAAATCCTTCTGATGAGATAAATATTTCAATTGAGCTGTATGGAATCAAAAACATGAACAAATCCTTTTCTTGATGATTATTATCACTTCCAACAAACAGAGTCTTATCATCCTTCATTGATGAGTAATTGATGTGGAATGAATCATTTGTTACAGAACGATTCAAATCCTTTCCCAAAATGAACAGATTCTTTCCAATTGCTGCATTGTTGTTCTCAAAAGTGATACCAACATCAAAAACAAATGGGTTTTCATTCAAACAATTTTGGCAATCCAAATGCAAAAATCCTCCTTTTCCATTGTCCGATGAAAGTGAGCAAGATGACACATTTGTTGACTTGATCACCAATTTTTCATTCTCTTGCAAAGTCACTTTCGCAACACCACCTTCATCGCTTCCAGTGTTCACAATATTTGAAAAGTTGCTGTTTTCGAGCAATACAGAAGAACCCATCACCAATGGTGATTTGAAAAATGAACAATCTGCCAAACTGCATCCTTTCAATGTGCAACGTCCAGTTGTTGTTGTTATCAATGTATATTGAACAGTTTTCAATGATTTGATATCGAATAAACAGTTTTCGAGTTTAAGAACCCCACTCGATGAGATCAATGAATCCATATTTGGATCAAATTGATTTGGAATCTGCAACATCAAAGATAACAAGCTGAGTGACTGAATTGATGAAATAACAGATGATGATTCAGAATCCCCATTGATTTTTTCATAAAATTGAACAGTCTTATATTGTTCTTCATCTCCCTTATTCACACATCCTTCAATTACAAGTGCATCTGTGAGGTAATAAATATCTTCCATTGTTCCTTCATCTTTCACTTTCACTGTCCTTTCTCCTTCTGTCTCACTTCTGTCAACGTGATTAATTCCACTTTTCATCGATTGACATGGGAATATTTCACTTCCACAACCCAATGTGTCATGCCCATCTGTAGACACAGATACCTCCACCCATTTCAGAGAAACAAGAAACACTCGAAGATCCATTTCTCCACATTTCTCATCTTCTCCAACAAATGCATTCCCATCGTCCCTGTAATCTGAGCAATCAAATGCAAACCGCTCAATATTCATAGTGTTCACCAGATTCCCACTCTTCACAAACATGTTCTTCCCAACTGTTGCCCTGCATCCAGAAAACGATATCGATGAAAGCTGAAATCCTCCTTCATTCAAACTGCAATCCAAATATATCCCTCCTCCTCTTCCACCAGCTCCGGCATCCTCATTCACACAGCACCCGGTAAAGGTGGTGCTACTCACTGAAAACGTATTATCAGAGACGGATGAGGCGAATGAGATGCACCCGCCATCTGTGGAAGTTTGTTGGCTCAACTGTTCTGAGTTGATGTTGGTGAAGGTGCAGTTGGTGAGGGAGATGGAGAGGGCAGGGGAGGTGGCAGAGGAGAGGACACAGCTGGTGGGAGTGGCAGTGGAGGTGATGTCGGTGATGTTGGAGGAGTTGAGGGTGAGTGGAGTGGTGAGGGAGGTAAGGTGGAAGATGCTTTGGCTGCTGAGGATGAGACTGGTGATTGCTGTGTTGTTGAGGGCGAGGGAGCCAGCAGTGAGGAAGAAGAGGGGGGTTGTGATTGATGATGAAGATGAGGTTGTTCCAGCGATGGTGGTTGTGTTGAGGTTGAGGGAAGGGGAGTTATTGGAGAGGTGGAAGAGGATGGGGGTGATGGCATTTGAGGAGTTATGGGCGATGGTGAGGGCAGAGACTGTGAGGGAGCCCTGAGTTTGTGCGAAGAGGGAAGAAGAGGAAGATGGATCGGGAGATGAAGAGGAGGAGGAAGATGAAGAAGAAGTTGACTGTGGAATGTCACTGGAGGAGATAGTTGTTGTGGATATTCCATTTCCAGTGATCTTTGTATTTGGAGCACGGAATGTGAGAGTCTTTGTTGGAGTGAAAGTGGAGATGAGGAGAGTGAGGGAGGCATCACTGAAGGGAGCAATGCATCCGAGAGCATACTCCACAGTTGCACATGGATTTTGTTGTGTTTTTCCACAGGCATCGATATCAGTTCCATTGTTGGCAACAATTTTTTTCTGGTTGATGATTGGAAGCCAGCCATTGAACTCATCGTTTTCAGCTGTATTGTTATTCCAGACTCTTTGTGTTGTGGTTGTTGAGCCACATTGCTGGAAAGGAGTTTGGGTAATATCACTTCCACTAAAGAACACATCATTTCCTCTGCCATTTGCAGCAGTGTTGCTATCAAAGAAACAGAAAGTGATGAATTTGACTTCATTCATCCAGGAATAAGTTGAATAGCAGTGAATGCCAGCTCCACCAAGAATTGAAGTTGAACTTGTCAATTTATTGTTAATGAATTGACAATGATTGATTGAAAATTGATTTGGTTTATTTTGCGGAGGATTAAAAAATGTTAATGAGCCAGTCGCATTTCCACCAGTATTAGAGATACACATACAGTTTGAAAACAGAAATTGACCGTTTGTTGGGAAATAACCAATATAAAAATACCAGCCAGTTCCACACCAATCAGTTATTTTGCAATTTTCAACTTTGTTTTTTGAAAATAAATAGACAGAAGATGATTGTCGGCAATCGATGCAAGTTGCTCCTCCATGTAAAGCAGAACAACTGGTGAAATTGGATTTTTCAATTTCAATTTTCAACAAAAACACGCTATATAACGCTCCACCACTGCATCCGTTTGTTGAACATTTGAAAAACGAACAAGAAGTGATTGTGAGATTTGCATTTTCGCAGTTGACTTTTAGAGCGCCTCCTTGATCATTTCCGCTATATGAATCATTCCATTCGCACCACTCAAAGCGATGGCTGTTCTCATCAAAAGAGGACAATCTTCCTGGTGTTTCTCGTTGAGTTTCTGTTCCAATATGCACCACAGCATCATTTGATAAAGAACGTGTTTGGCGGAGGAATGAGGTGTTGAAGGCAGAGAGAGAAGTGGATGGGCTGTTGAGGTTGGGGAGGATCGCACCATCGATTGGATTGAAGGTGTGGAGGAAGATGGATGAGTGGATGGAGAGAGAGGAGCGTAGAGAGAAGGAGGAGATTGTGTTTATGCTTGTGTTTGTGTTTATGGTGGTGGTGGTGAATGAGTTGTGTGTGTGTGTGGGTTTGGCAGGAATGGTGTGTGTGGATTGTGGCGCAGTGGTGATGTTTGTGAAGAGTGTGTCCGAGAGGTGGAGATCGAGGTGGATTTGGAGGTGGGGATGGGATTGGTGATGGTTATGGAGAGGGGAAGAGGAAGAGGAAGAGGAAATAAAAGAGGAAGGGGAAGGAGAAGGAGAAGAAAAAGATGATGATGAGGATGAGGATGAGAAAGATGAAAGAGAAGGGGAAGGGGAAGAGAGGGAAGAAGGAGAAAAAAGGAAAGGTTGGACGAGGGGGATGAAGGAGGAGAAAGAGGAGCGGGAGATGGAGAAGGATGCGGGGATTGGTAAGTTAGCATTTTGGAGGAGATTTTTGGGAAGGGAGAAGAGGGGGAAGGAGATGAAGGCTGGTTGATGGATAACGAGGGAGAAGTTGGAGAGAGAGAGGGAGCTGTGGGAAGAGAGGAAAAGTGGGTGGCTGGCATCTGCGTGGATTCGACAGAAGGAGGAGAAAATGGTGCATGACGAGTGGCGTTGTGCAGTGAGAAATGCGCAGCCGCTGAGAGGTTCCATGACGAGATCGCTCACACACAACGAGGTGTTGATTATATTCACATTTGTTCGAGCACAACTGACACGATCGCCTGGCGAGAATATGACTTTTGCTGCACCTATGCCATTTTTATTGGAGTATTTGTTGCTGCGTGTTTCAATGCTGATCGTGCTTTCTGGCATCTCCCAATTCATTTCTTGTTGATTTCGTTTTTCTGCAATGCCTATTCCATTGTCGCAATTTACAAAAAACAAAATCAGAGCAACAATATTGAATGCAACTTTTACGCTGGTGGAGAATCTCACCATGGAAGAAGATGACAGAAAAAACGAAAAACAAAAATTCCTGCGCCCAATATATTTTTATTATTCATAAAACATGTTTTTATACTTTTGTAAAAACAATTAACAAATGTATTTTTTTACATATCACATCAAAATATTTTTCCAAAAAATAGTTATGAATTATTTAACTTTTTCCATTAAACTAGTTTTCGAAAAACAATCCATATGTTGATTTTTTCTATCGAAAAAAAATAACATATGTTTTCATTGTAATTGATGTTAACAGGAAAAACAATAATTGTCAACATATGAAATTTTTTTCAATTTTTACACACTCACACCTTTGAAATATGATATTGCTGAAAAAATTCCTATGAATAAGTGAAAAATGATACACCATATATTTTTTAAATTTGGTAAATTTAGGTGATTATTATTGAAATTGTATTTTTTCATTCAAAATTTTCGGTTCAAGTGTTTCCTTTGGACATAAATTCATGATTACTTGAGAGTGAAAAGCCTCAATAAAAGACATTTGAATATTGATTTCAGCTGATTCACTTCATCCAAAAACAGTTGCGATGAATTCAGCATTTGAAATCAAAAGCTCTTTTCAATGACAAGCAAATTTTGAAAAATCTGCAACCAGAAAAAAGTTATAATTTCAAAAATATTACCCATTTTTATTCAAAGTTGTTGGACTTTGTTTTCGAAATTGGTAAACTTCTTATTCAAAAATAAACAAATTGAGTATATTTTAAGAAAATTTTTTGTGAAAAATTGGTTTTTTGTTGAGTATTGGAAAGTGATAAAAATAGTATATTTTTTCATTATTTATAAAAAGGATGTAAATTGAGCTCCAATATTTATTATTTGTGAATAAACATGAAAATTTTTGATTTTTCAGGAAAAAATCATCATTCTTGAAATCTGAAAATTTTCAAATGAACTCACCTTACATTGTTAAATTACACATTATCCAATCAAGAAAAGTTATTTATATTTTAAATATATTCAGATGATTAATATAAAACATATGAAGTGAAGTTTGTGTTAATAATGGTGGACACTTTCAATAACTGTGGAAAGTCATATTATTTCAACAACCGTTGATAGTTGCATTTTGTCAAATAATTAAATTACACACTAAATGAGCATGAACTCATATGAATTGTGTTTGTCACTTATCCAACACAATTAAATACAGTCCGGACCTGATATAATCACGTCGAATGTGATCACATTCGTTTTGAGTCACATTTTTCCATGTACCGTCATTTTTGGCCTATTTTTCATTCATTTTCTATCGAATATAATCACAGGGATGAAAATATATAATCACATTTTAAATTATAATGGGTGATTTTTTCAATGCAAAATCGGTTTTTTGATCAAAATTTTCAGAAAATCGATTTTTCAAAATAATGTTAAAATAAGTCTGAATAACATAAAAAAACAATAAAAATTGTCATTTCTATTGAAAAATGTGTATTTGTCAAGTTTTTTCAAAAATTAAAAAATAGACACGAAATTAATTATTTCTAAAATAAAATTTCATTTTTTTCTGTGTTAAGTCACTTCGCTTATAATCACAATCGGATATTGTCACAAAAAGTTGTGCAAAAACCGATGTGATTATATCCGATTTGGACTGTATAATAAAACTTATTTTTTCTTTTCTGAGAAACTTGGAGAATTTAAAATCTCGGAGTTTATTCAAGGATTGAAAATATAATTTTCTTTATTCAATAAAGAAATTATAGTATTTCAGTATATCAATGAAGTTTGAAAACGTTGAGTGTGTAACTGTGCGATTTGACAAAATGCAACTATCAACGGTTGTTGAAATAATATGACTGTTCACAGTTATTGAAAGTGTCCACCATTATTAACACGAACTTCACTTCATATGGGGGAAAATACTGACTTTCAAGCTTTTTATGCACAAAGCATGAAAAAATTGTTTCGCTCAAAACTTTTGATCGCTTTCTCAGATTTCAAAATAAATATGATTTTCATATCTGCACACAGGCATCGTTGAAATCAAAATATCAAGTTTTCCAACATTTCACGAATGTCAAAAAATGGACCAATTTTAAATTGTTTTTTGATACAAAAAAATCAACGAAAAGCGCATATTTTTTCAATGAAAATGCCTGAAGTGAAATATTTTTCCCCATATGTTTTATATTAATCATCTGAATATATTTAAAATATAAATAACTTTTCTTGATTGGATAATGTGTAATTTAACAATGTAAGGTGAGTTCATTTGAAAATTTTCAGATTTCAAGAATGATGATTTTTTCCTGAAAAATCAAAAATTTTCATGTTTATTCACAAATAATAAATATTGGAGCTCAATTTACATCCTTTTTATAAATAATGAAAAAATATACTATTTTTATCACTTTCCAATACTCAACAAAAAACCAATTTTTCACAAAAAATTTTCTTAAAATATACTCAATTTGTTTATTTTTGAATAAGAAGTTTACCAATTTCGAAAACAAAGTCCAACAACTTTGAATAATAAGTTAAACAATTTTGAATAATTAGCTTCCCAAAATCGAATTAATGGTTTTTTAATTTTTATAATTAGTTGGGGAATAATATGAACTTTCAAATCTTTTTTGCATAAAGCTACAAAAAATTGTTCCATTGATTGCTTTACAAAAATATATCAGATTTCATAATAAATATGATTTTCATATCTGTTAACAAACATCATTGATATAATAACATTATGTTTTGTGACGCCAAACGTATTTCAAAAAATAAACATATTTATTTCAAATTTTCTGATCACAAAAAGTTCTTCGCATATACATAATTTCTCAATGAAAATGTCTGAAGTCAAATATTTTGTCCCAAATGATCAAAAATATATTAAAAATTTCTTTGATTTTCATCAAAAACTAAAATTGGAACAAAAAAATATTAGGACTGTCAAAAAATAGTCAAATATATAAATAAATGTTTGCCTTTTTAATTTTGATCATCTATTTCTTCTGTTTTAATGAACAAAAAAAAAAAAATAACCGGGTTTGTGAAAATGTTCGGGTTTATAAATCACCCTTCAAATCAATTATTTTTTAACTATTTTTTTCATTTTTTTGTGACAATTACACCAAAAATAATTCAAATTCGAAAAAGAATAATTCAATTTCGTAATTAATAATTCGAATTCGAAAATTAATAATTTGAATTCGGAATTAATATTTCAATTTCGAAAATAAATAATTCAAATTCGGAATTAATATTTCAATTTCGAAAATAAATAATTCGATTTCGGAATTAATAATTCAAAATCGAAAAAAAAATAATTCGAATTCGGAATTAATAATTCAATTTCGTAGTTTATTAATTCGATTTCGGAAAAAGAATAATTCAATTTCGAAACGTAAATTTTTTTGATTTGTGGAATGAATAACTTGTGTTTGGGGTTTTAAATTCTTTAAATTTTTATCTCATCAGCAAATTTTGTTTATCAATATTTGAAAAATGATGCATTTTCATAAAAATATTTTCTTTCATTTTGAATGAAGATTTATTGATTGAAGTTAATTTGAAATGGAAATAAATACATTTTCATGTTTAAAACCGATATTATCCAAAATTTTGCCAATGAAACAATCACATTATTGTGAAGAAATAATTCAATAATCGTGATAAAATTTTTTTTTAATTTTTATTTGGTAATTCTATAGAATGAATTTTTATTAAATTATTATTATTTAAGTGATGATTTTCGAAAATGAAAAAAAATTTTAAAAAATTGATTTATTGATTGTTGCAATAAAAAAAACAGTTTTCTATAAGAAATAAAATATGATTGGTTAAAAAATAACTTGAACTTTTCTGAAATCCATTCTCGAGAAAAATTAAAAATTTCAGTTTTTAATGAATTTCGAAATTGAATTATTAATTTTCGAAATTGAAAAATTAATTCCGAATTCAAATTATTAATTTTCGAAATTGAATTATTTTTTTTCGAATTAGAATTATTTTTGGTGTAATTGTCACAAAAAAATACACCAAATATATTTTAATTTGGAAAATAATAATACATTTTCGATTTTAAAAATAAATTTTCGTATATTTATAGTTCAATTTCGTTATTAGTTAATTCGATTTTGAAAAAGGAAAAATCAATTTCGAAACAAAAAATTTTTTGAATTGAGGAATGAATAACTAGTGTTTCGGAGTTAAAATTCTCTTAATTTTTATCTCATCTATTCAGTTTGTTAATTAATATTCGAAAATTGATGCATATTCATGAACAAAAATATTTTTTTTCATTTTTTTTCATTTTTTTTTTGAAAACAAATTAAATTTTCAGTTTATTAAAAAAGAAAATGAATTCATTCACATGGGTAATAATTTTTGATAGAATAATTTTGTCATTCAATACTTTCAGCTCAAAAATATTCCTTGAATATCAACAAATGAACATTGAAAAATGAAAAGGCTTATTGAAGTAATCGTCGTTTTTGTTTGAGCTTGAACAATTATTATTTATGCAGTCGTTATGAAAAAAGCATTTGAATACATAACTCTTCCCAAAAGCAAACAAACTTTGAAAAAACAACACCCCGAAAAAAGTTATGATTTCAAAGATAATCAAACACATTTTAAAAAAAATTGAAGTTTTACATAATTTCGCCAAAGAGACTCAATAATAATTATTTGTGAAACAATTCTTGTTTTTTGTTATTCAATAAATGTGATGAAAATATTATTATTATTATTTGGTTTTTCAATAGAATGAAATATCTTTTTAAATTTTTCTCATCAAAGAAATGATTTTTGATTTTATTTTTAAAAAAAACTTCATAATACTAATTTATTGATTGTCTCAATTAAAAAAAACAGTTATTTGAGAGATAATATTTGATTAATCAGAAAAATATTTCGATACTTACAGAAATACATTCTCAAGATAAATTAAAAATTTCAGTTATTAATGAATTTAGAAATTGAAATATTGTTTTTCGAAATCGATTTATTCTTTTTCGAAATCGAATAAATAAATTACGAAATTGAATTGTGTGTTTATTTTTGATATCAAATTTTTTCGATCAAAATTTTCGGAAAAAATTTGTATTGTGAATTATGAAATAAATCCCAATATATTATCTTCCATTTGCTTAAAATTTTGATATGAACAAATCTCAAACATTGGCAAAAAAAAAAAAAAAAAAAATTGAAAAACATTTTTCATTTGAAAAAATATTTTTCGTCAAAGACGAACAACTTTTAAAATTTTCCATTCCTTGAAAAAAGTTATGATTTCATAAATAATCACCCAATTATTAATATTCGAAAATGAATTATTTTTGGTGAACCCGTTGAAAGAATGGACTGATTTCTGCAAAACATTAAGAAAAAGTTATTCTTCAAGTTATTCATAAGAATAATAATGAATGCATTAAAAAAAAAAAAAAAAAAAAAAAAACATTACATAATCTTTAATAATCTTTTATCAAACTTCCCATAACTTTACTGCGTTTATTTATAATTTTTTTTTTATGCTTTTATTTGCGCTTATATGTATTTTGGAGCACATATTCGGAGCTAACACTGACATAAATGTGGAATACATCAATGCCATTGAACAGCAGAAACAAAAACATTTGAATGAACTACAAATTTCGAAACACACAATGTTGTCTTTTCTACAGAATAATAAACACTTTTCTCAATCAGATTTGATGAAGAAAACAAAGAACATAAAAGACAATAGTGAAAACGAGAAATTGAAAAAAGAGAAAACTTTCATTCATGGAAGTTTTGAAGAAAAGAACTCATCAATAGAATTGAAAGCAATTAGCCTTTACCAGTCAAACAGAAACAGTTTATTTCTTGTTGATTCACTCTCAAGTGCCAAAATCGAAGATTGCCAAATTTTCATTGAAAAAAGTCAAGGGAAATGGATTGTGGAGAATTTTGGAGGAAGAACTGTGTTTTCAAATGTTTCGCTTGTTCCTGAGAAATTAAAGGCTTTTGTTCACTGCATTCAGCATGATCGGAGGCCAAAAAACTGTTTTGAAGGCTTTTCCTCTTTGGAATTGAACTTCTGCCATTTCTCCTCATTTTGTGTTGAAGGAACCCAACCATTTGTTGGAAGCTCTGATTCACAGAGAGTGTTTGTGAGTGGATGTGCATTCGAGAATGTTTCGCATTCAAATGTAAAACAAAATGTTTGTCCACAAAGCATGAAAAGAAACATGCCTGGAGGAGAATGCTTGGTGACAAACAGCCAGTTTTCTTTTGTGGACAATGCATATTATGGAAGCATATTTGAAGGACTGACGATGCGAAGCGGAATGTTTGGGGAATTCAACAGCTCATTTGAGAAAAGCACAAAAACAGAAATAAATAGGTATGTTAAAAGAAGTGGAAACACAAAAATTGAAGATTGCATTTTTACAGATCTCAGGGGAGACTTTGGAGGAGCCGTAGATCACGTTTCAAGTGGATCAGCCACAATAACAAGAAGTGATTTTGTGGTATGTCCATTTGTTAATTTGAATTAATAAGCCTTTTTTTTGCTTTCATTTTCTCTTTTTGTGAAATTTTGTTCACTCTTTTAGAGATGTTGGAGTTCCAAAGGAGATGGAGCAATGCGTTTGTGGTCTGGAGCACAGAATGTCACAAACTGCTCATTCACATTTTGCTGGTCAAACGGAAACACAGGAGGAGCGACATTTCTATATGCATCACCAGGAAAATATATTGGAGTGAACTTTTCTTCCTGTTGGGATGTTCATGGAGGAAATTGTGCTCACTTCAGAAACAGCCAATCACCACTTTTCGAGTCGTGTTGCTTTGTGAATGGAACGACAACAGGTTATGCCAGTGGAGGTGCTTTGCTGTGTTTTGGTTCTGCTGTATCAACCATAACGAACTGCCTATTCAAAAACAACACAAGAATCCAAACGAAAGGAGGAGGATTTTTCTGTGCAATTTGCGAAAATAATTATGCCTCAAAATTTTCCTTATCATACAGTTTGTTTGACAACAATTCTGCAACTGAAGGGCACGATTTCTATGCATCATCCCAATATGCGAGTGTGATAAACTCCGATTGCTTTGTGGGGTGCCGTTCGCTTTCATCGAATTTGACAAGTCGAAGAGTAGTGATTGAAGGAGGGTCAGCGAGTGATGACTGGATTCCTTTGTTTGTTGGAAAAGTGCATGCAAACAGTGGAAATGGAACAGATGAGTGGATATGTGGCACAGCTGACAGACCTTGCAAAACATTGAACCATTCGCTGTGGATGTCTGATGTGAGGAGAGAAATGCAAGAGTTTGTACTTGGAGAAGGCGTATATGGGGATACTGAGCTGGCAGTGGATGCAATGGGGATGAAGTTCGAAGGCTGTGGGGCAAGTTCGACAAGCATGGAGCCAAGAGCGGAGGGAGGTGCTGGGATGAAGATCACAAGTGGAAAGCTGATTGTTGAAAAGATATGCCTGGTTCACAATTCTGGATTGTGGAAAGGATCACATCTGCTCAAGATTGAAGGAAGGGCAGGAGTTGCAGAGCTTCGAGATGCAGTGTTGAGGAGAGAAAGAAGTGCAGAAGGTGATGAGCAAGCAGAAGTGTTTGAGAAGAGTGTCATTGAGATTAGCGATGGAGAATTGATATGCAATAATGTTTCAATGAAATGGATGAAGAGCAAACAGGAGCTGGTGAGAATTGGAATAGCTGGAACTGCAAGGATTGAAGCGAGCACATTTTTGGAGATTGAACGAAGTGAAGGAGATGGAAGTGTATTTTGTGGGGTTGTGGAGGATGGAAAGGAACTGGAGCTAAATGGTGTTTCATTTGAATATTGCAGATGTTTGAGAGGGAGTGGTGGTGCATTGTGGTTGGAGATGAAGATGGGAAGCAGAGTGGGGATTGGGAACACGACTAACTCTGATGAGAAGACGATGTTTGAGTCGTGCAGTGCAGGAGGATCAGAAACAAGAGAGAATGGTGGTAGAGGATATGGAGGAGGAGTGTATTTATATGTCTGCGAGGGGATGAGAGACTTTGTGGTGAAAAATGCTGGATTTTTGAATTGTGAGGCGAGGGCTGGGAAGAACATGTTTGTGCTTGCACCGAAGCTGAACGATTGCGTGACAGTGGATTCATTTATGTTCGATGTTGTGAATTGGAGCAATGATAGAAATGGATTTGTGGGGAGTGATTGTGTGTTCACAGAAACTAATTTGTTGCGCTTTGTTATTCTGTTCAAAGGCAGAACTGTGCATGTGGCAGAAGACGGATTTGATGTGATGAGATGTGGGAGCGTTGAAGATCCGTGCATGAGCTTGTGGCAAGGGCTGATGCATGTTGAGGATTGTGAAGAAGAGAGAATGATCGAGATTATGAAGAAGGCGATGATTGACGACAGACTTGATGTGTCTGGAATAAAGATCGAGGCACATGAAGGAACATTGATTGAGAGGGATGCGAAGGCAACAATTGTTGTTGAAGTGAAGCAGAGGATGGAAGGTGTGGGGCTGGTGAACAGCAAGAAGGCGGGATTTGAAGGGATCCGATTTGAAGTTGAGATAGTTGAAGAGTGCTTGAATACAACAATAATAGCAAACAATAAAGGAGTTCTGTCACTCACAAGATGCGCATTGAGCATTAAAGAGAATGAATTCGTTGGAGAGATTGTTTTTGTCCACCTGATAAAAGGAGAGTTGAAGGGAAAGGGAATTGAGATGGAAAGCGAAAGTGTGTGCAATGGGATGTTTGTTGTTGAGAGTGGGTGCAGATGCATTGCGGAAGAACTGAAAGTGGAAGGATGCAAAGTGAAAAGTGGGGCATTGATATGTGTGAGAGTTGGGATGGAAGCAGGGGAAAGAAAAGGGAATATTGACGATCAAGAGGCAGGGATTGGGATTGCGAACTCGAGCATTGGGTGGGTGGATGGAGAAGGGAGTGATGCGGTTGTGGTGAAGAGCGAGGGAGAGGTGAGTGTTGGGGCAGAGGTGAATGGAACGAAAGTGGAGGGGTGCAAATGTGGAAGAAGCACAAAAGGAGGAGGGGTGTGTTGGCAGATGAGTGCTGGGGGCTGGCTCCGTGTGAGTGAATGCAGCGTGGTGCAGTGTGGATGCTCTGGGATCAGTGGGCGTGGAGGAGGTGTATATGTTGGAGCAGAGGTTGACGGGGTGTTGGACTTTGTGTTTGAGGGAGACAAGTTCGAAGGGAACACAGCATATATTGGGAGGCACATTTTTGTTGCTTGCCACAACATCTCTTCACAGATCAACGAAACACAATTTGTGATGGATTTGAGAGGCATTTCTGGGCAGGCGCACATGATATCAGGGTCAGATACAACAGATCACAGGGAAGATACAGACTTGATGCCGTTCATCACGATATATCAGTCATCGACGATCTTTGTGAGCTCTGGAGGAGCAAAAGGCGGGGAGAACAACAGACAGTGTGGGAAAGAAGACAAGTGCTGTGAAACGCTGGGATATGGGCTGACGCACATTGTGCACGAGTATGGAACGCGAGTTGTGGTGGATGAAGCAAGTGAAGTGGAAACAGAGATCAAGCTGGAGAATCTCACGCTGCTGGCAAAGGGAAGCAGGGCAACAGTTGGAATGAGCAGACTGGAGAGGAAAGAGAAGGGTTGTGTTGTGGAGTGCAAGGGGAATGTGAGTGTGGAGAGAATCAGCTTTGAGATTCCAGAAGTCTTTCCAACAGAACACGAGCAGATATTTTGTGTGGAGGAGGGAACACTTTCAATGAGTGAATGTTGGGTGAAGCCAGCAGAAGGATGCAATGTGTGCAGAATGTCAACGCTGATGCATGGAGAAAGATCGTCAGTCACAATAACAGGATTAATTGTTTCACAGTTTGCATGTGTTTCGCTTGTTGAATGTGTTGAGTGTGAGGTGAAGTTATCAGAAGTTGCTGTGGAGCAAGGTGAGAGCAGGAATGGGTTGTTTTTCTTGAGGAATGGAGAGATGAATGTGAAGGAACTTGATGTGGTGGATGTGAGAATTGAGAATGGGCCTGCTGTCAACATGTTGAGAGAAGGTGGAAATGAGAATAATGGAATGTTACCAGATGAGAAGAGAAGGAAGCAGCTGAGAGGTGATGAGAAAAGAATGGATGTGATGTTATCGAAGTTCAGCAACATTAGCAGAACAAGTGAAGGAGCGTGCGGAGTGGAATGTGAAGGTGGAGAAGGGGAGATTGTGTTGCAAAACTGTTCGTTTGCAGGATGTGAGTCAAGAAGCACCCGGGGGATTGAAGCCTCTTTTGATAAGTGCACGAGCTTGAGCTTGGACTCATGCATGTTTGTGGGTGCTATTGAGGGAAATGAACAAACGAAAGAAAAAGAGGGATTTGAGAGAGAAGAAATATGCAGATGGAATGGCTCTGTTGTGGATGTTGAAGAGAGCGTTGTGAGCATGAAAGATGTGTCAGTTTCAAACTCATCATTGGGTGGACTGACGGTGAAGGGAGGGAGCGTTCAGATCTATGCAGGGTATTTCTGGAATAATGGTCCAAGATTTGCAGGGTATTCTTCACTTCGGCGAAATGTGATGTGTTCAGGAGACGGAGAAATGAATGTGATGAGCTTGAAAGGTGGTGATGGAGCGAAAGACAATTCATCGATGTGGATTCAATCGGATGAGTGCAAAATGTGGGGAATTGTCGATGAAAGACCATCAGTCTTTTTCATTCCCATTTTGGAAGGAGTGGAAGCAGAAGAAAAGGATGGCAAAATTGTGTTTCTATTCAAGGGCGCACTTTTGATCCCGTGCAATCTATCGTTTGAGGTGATATCGAATGCAGCTGGCGTTGACTCAATTGTGAAATGTGAGTTTTTGGAAGAGGGCTTTGTTGATGAAAACGAGACAATAGGGTTGGTTGGAGTGCATGAGATTGGGTGGGGAATGGAGGAAGCAGAAATATCTGTTGGAATAACATTTGGCGATTTGTTGAAATCACACAGTACTTCACACGTTATTGTGAAGAACAAAACAGAACTTCAGCAAAATGCAGATGTGAACATTGTGAAAGGAGGAGAGAAAGAGAAAACATTGTGGCCAATTATTGTTATTGTCCTTGTTGTCACATTGTTGATCGTTCTGATTGTTTCGATAATATTGGCTGTAAGATGGAGAAAGGCAAAGAATGAGGCAGAAGATTTGAGAGTGATTGTGAACGATACAGTGAAAAAGGATCTGAAACTGATTGAGATGGTGACGATGGAGATGTCGCCAGAAGAGCAGTGGAAGAGAGCTGAAAGAGAGGCTGAGAAGAGTAATGAAGAGAGGATAAAGAAAAGAGTATATGAGAAAAGTTTGGGACACTCTGAGTCATCAGAGCATTTGCTGAGTGAAAGTGGATCAACTGAATATATATTGGGAAGGGATTCAGATAGAATTCCTGATTGGGCATTAGAGAAGGTTGAAGAAGATGAAGAGACAAGAAAGAGAACTCCATCACCATCCATCTCATCCACTTCTACCACAGATACAGATACAACTTTTATCCGACCAGAGAGTATGTGTCCGACCACCTCGTCGATGTCAAATCTAGTGGATGCAATGGCATGTTCATCTCCACACGAGAAACTGATTGTGGATTTGAGGGATTCTTTGTTCATGTTGTTGCATGGAAGGAACGAGAAAAAGGAGATGGCGATTGGCTCATTGAAAGAGAGGGAGCAGACAGCTGCCCAAATCTTGTTCTGGGTGGCTAATCTCGCCCTTCATTCATTTGATGAAATGGAAAACAAGCTTCAGTCATTGTCCAGTCTGAGTCCTCACATTGTTCTGTTCTCTGAGCATATGGTGATCTGCATTGTGATGCATTCTGACTTCTTGTCGGATGATGATTCAGATTCCTCATCAATTTCTTCATCAACAGTTGTGACATCTGACAGTGGTGGTGATGATGATGATGACTCTCTGCCCTCATCAGCCTTTGAGGATGAGGATGACTTCAGAAAAGAGTGTCTGAGGTGGAAAGCACCTGAGCTGCAGATAAACATGAAGATGGGTGCAACAAAGGAGTCGGTGGCATTCTCTATTGGGATGATGCTGTGGGAATGCTTGACTCTTCAGATCCCGTTTGGAGAGTATCCAGCAGAGGTGGCAGGGCAGAAGATCGCGAATGGAGAGAGACCAAGTGAAAAGTCAATGGAAGAAAGTGGATTAGGAGAGCTTGTGAAAAGCTGCTGGCAATCACAACACTCTTTTCGTATTTCTGTTGATGATTTGAAAAGGGAACTTTTTATGCATTTTCCCGCCGGAGCAATGATTCTAACGATGTCAGATGCAATTGACGATGAGGATGTTACAGAAGAGGAAATTTTTAAAACGAGCGATGAAGTGCGATTAATCTCGGAATCGCAAGAAACATTTTCAGGGAATTCATCGAAAAAAGGGAAAGAGAAAAGAAAGCAACTTGATCAGAAGAAGAAAGAAAAGACAAGAGAAACAGAAAAAGTACAAATGAAGATTATTACATGAGATGGGATTAAATGAGAAGTGAATTTAGAATGCAAAAGAAACATTTTCACCGTTTTCAAAGTAAAGATGGAAAATGTTTTGAAGTCATTTTGCAGTTATCCGAAATTTTATTTTTACAAATAAATGAAGCATATTTGAAAGATAAATAACTTTGTAATATTTGTTTATTTCAAAAACATAAAGCTTGTTAACTATTTTTAACATAATCTATTTATTTTTTTAATTGTGTTCCGACCAAAATAAATGCCCGTGTTATAAAATCACCATAAATTATTGTACTCCTTCAAATTATAAATCAAAAACTACACTCATTTTTAGCGCAAAGCGATTCTTAAATTTTCAATTTCTTGAATAAAACAGAATTTAACGATTTCAATCTAAATATGCTTCAGCTGTATTGCTCAAATAATTCACAGTATCAGAATAATCAGGCGATTTGCTAAGGCCAGGAATGAAACCTGTGTATTAATGTGCATTGAGCGTATCAGCAAGGACTGACAATGGAAGAGAAAGAGAGGGCGATGAATGAACACGAACAAGAGACCTGCAATGCATACAACGCTCGCTTAATGGAATTATTGCTGTTTTGAAGAAAATGAGAGAAAAAAATTATGATAAAGCACATATTGGAAGAAATTAAACACGAATAAAAATTAGAGAGACATTCGTTCGTAAGTTAAAACTTCATATTTGCAAGAATAACAACAAAAATCACTATCTCTTTTTGTCTCAATGCAAAGCAATGCAATGAAAAAAAAAAAAAAAAATCCCAAATAAAAAAAGTTTCCCGATTAATAACTGCACCTAATCATATGATGGTAGGATTACACACATTGGTACAATATATTACTATTCCAATATAAAAGTTAGAAGAATATTTGTCCAAACTTTTCTTTAAACAACAATAATAATTCAAAGACTAAATCTTGTTGAGCTTTTCTTTGAAAATGTTGTTTTTGAATTCTTTGTCCAGATTTTGAACAATGATGATTGGTAATCGAACAAGCCTTCTTCTTCTATTTCATCATTAATTTCCTTTTCAATAATCTTCCATTTCTCCATCTCGAGCAATATTTCACTTTTTGCCGCTGTTCTGCAGAACATTTCCTCATAGCATTCTTTCAATTCATCAAAAGCCAAATCAGAAGATTCTTCAAGTGAACTGAATTTCCTACAAATTGTAGAAACACATTCACACTCTCTTAATACTGACATCTCATTTATTGAACACCACAAAAAGATATCTTTATAAATTCCGTACAGTTGAATTCGCACATTCAAAAACTTTTCATTCCTTTCGCATATTATTTTGTTGAACAAATGCAATAAATTTCTATGTTTGCAGAGGGCCGATATCCAATATTGATCCACGAATTCTATACTTCTAAATAGTTGAATCCAGCTATTTAAAAAAAATTCTGTTGCAACCTGCGAATATCCAGTTGGAAAAAAACATTGAAAGCTGTAGTTTCTTTCTTCATATTTAATGAATTCGTTTTCCATATCCATCAAAAAATCAATGTTCTTCAGAATTATCTCTGTTTCACCATATTCAATCCAACGAGCTTTCCATATAATCATCCAAGCCATACAAAGCGCAATTGGAGTCAGATATTGCTGCTCACGGTTCTTTTTAATTACCATTGAAACCGTTGAATGAAACGGCAAAGTTTGAGAAAACTCTATGCATTCTATAAATTTCAAAGAAGAATGGAAATTTTTATAAAAAAATTTACATACCTCGCATGTTAAAAACCCGAAGTGCGATCAAAGCATTTTCAATCCTTTCTTTTTCCACTTCTGTTTCTCCTGAAAGTTGAATTTCCTTCAGAAGCAAAGGAATGCAAAATAATCGTAAAGCGTCAGAATTTGTTTTTTCTGGATCATGAAGCAAGAGATTCAGTTCTACCATATGTAAATCATACAAATCAAGTGCTTTCTCCATTTTACACTCTAAATTTTCAACAAACATTTGAAGGGCATTTCTTAATTGGTGTGAGTGAACTTTCAATGATAAATATGATATTTTATCCAAAATGTGCAAAAGCACAACTTCCGTAATAACTCTGTGCAACTGACAAATTAGCTCTGGCGTTGTTGTAATTTGCTCAACAATAATGTCAAAAAGTTCTTTCATGCAATTTTCATCATTTAAGTTTTGAAGAAAAGCAATTCTCTTTTCATTTATTTGTTCTGTTGCAATAGGTTTTTCTGTTAAAAAATTGTCTTCATTTATCATTGAGAAAATAGCTTCAATTAATTTTTCTTAATTCTGAAAAATTCTAAACATTATCTCTCTGATTGTTTTTTGTGGTTTGATCAAGTCATTTATCATTTTTTTAATGAAAAATTGAGTAAAAAAATTTTTTACACAATTTTCATAAATTTATTTTTTCACCAAACATACAGAAAAATCATTTTAATTTTATTTTAACATTTTATATTGCATTTAGAGCAAAATGCTTGCCAATGCTTTCTGTCGTAATCTTTCAAAAAAGGTATTGTTTCAAAAATGGATTTGTTCTTTTCTTAAGAAAATTCTTCGTTTATAATAGGTTGTACCTACCAAAAAAGCTAAAAGCGAATCGCTTAATCAGCAGAATAGTTACTATTCTTTCCTAAATTGTACTTTTTATAATTTTAAGAAAGATAAAGTTCAGGATCCTTTTGATTGGTCTAATCCAATATCAATGAATAGAGCAAGCAAACTTAACAATAAAAAGGAAGATTTTTCATTTTGTGGCATTGAAGAATCAAAAACGAAAGGTTTGTGTTTTATGCTTTTTCAAAAAGTTGATTTGATTAAACAACAAATTACATGCCTTTAAGATTCATTTTATAATTCGAAATGCACAGATGAACGGCCGTTTTTGTTATCATTGGAAAAAAGTTGTGAATTCTCAAAACCAGTAAACCACACAGATGAAATTCAATCGTTAAGTGACAAAACAGGAATAGCCTCCTCTAAAAGATTATGTTCTCGAAATATCATAACGCAAGAGCCTGTCAGTTCAAAAATTGAAGCCCTTAAATCTGCTTCTAATTTCGCTCCTCAGATTTCTTTGAATTCTTCTACATCTAAAAAAATGATTTTTTCACAGGAAACTTCTTCAACTCCGTCCAAAACTTCTTCAGATATTTTGTATTCTCATTTAATTAAGCCTCATCATTCATCATCGACAATTCGTGATAAATGCATTCAACCGCAATCCAATTTGTTTTCATTGGATCCAATTCTCCGTTCAACTGTGGCAAGAGTGAATAGTAATTTTCCTTTTGTTTCTTCTTCTCATACTGCAAAGGCAATGAACAGCTTTCTTCACAAGTTCAATGCGCCGAAAGCTGGATCAATTGAATCTTCTGCAGCTGTCAGCCACTCGTCACTTGGCGCACATTCAGAAAATGAGGAATTGCAGGCAGAGGAAACAGCCCAAAGCAAATGCGTCCCGAACTTCCAGACGAATGAAGATGAATCAAAAAAGCAAGAGATGTTGCTGGCGATGATAACAGAGCTTCGAGTTTCGAGCCAAAGGCGGTTTTTTTCGGATGATGTTGATGTGGCAGTTGATGGCGAAGCAAGGTCTGCAATTGTGGAAAGCAGGCGCAATGCAATGCAGAGAGAGTGGAGGAAAGAAGATATACAAAATATTTACTGTGGAAAGAATGCAACACCTTTGATTCAAAGAATGAGCATCGAGCAGAATGTGCTAGGAAAAAACAAAATAGCCCATGATGATGTCATTGACAATGGAAGAGACGCATCTCAAGCAGAAGAAAGTGAAGATTCTACAAATCAAAGAGAAGTTGAAAAAGATGAAGGCCAAGAAAGCATTTGCAACGAAGGATATTTATATGATGGTTCCGATGAAAAGATTGGATATCAGGATATTTTGATTGAAGGCAAGCGTCCAATGAAAAAGAGAAGAGAACTGATCAAAAAGCAGATCAGAGATGCAAAGCAACACTTCAGAGCATTTGGGGAGTGGGTCAGAAAGGACTGGATGGAGGATTCCGAAGAGATAGACATGTGGAACAAGGCTGAGCAGAAACTGAACATTGGCAGTCACTCAAAGCCACCCAAAGAGCAAATTGGTGACTATGCTGCTGATTTCACAATTGAAGAACTGAGGGAAATTTTCAAGGAAGCGCAGGAAGAGAACAGTGGATCAGCAGAGTGCGAAAAATTGGAGAAAACCATACAAAAAATGGAAATGCAGATGAAAAAAGACGAGGAATGGCAGAAGATGACAGATGTGGACCGATTCGAGCTCTTTTTCACAAAGAAAGAAGAAAATACAACCAAAAGTCACAAAAAAGAAGCAAGAGAAAAAAAAGAGGATGATGAATTAAGCCGTAGTCTCTGTAAACAGTCCGTTATTTCATCAAGTCCTGCAACTTTGGAAGGAAAAAATGATCAGAGAGAGAATTTGCGTGGAGACGATTTGATAGATAAGAGCCCCTGCACAAGCACTTCGCAAAGTGATAAAGAAGAAGAAGAAGAAGAATTGCTTCAGCAAAAAATTTGTTCTCCCTCATTTTTCAAAGAGACTCTGTCTGCTTCTGCGTTGAATGGTTTTTCTTCTTCGGATGATTCATACGGAAAAGCGACTGATCCTCAGCTACATTCGCTGAATTCACCATCAAGTGATATCCCTCAGAATTCGTTGAGCGTTTCAGATTTACAGACATTTTCACCTCACACAACTGAATCAAAGTGTAGCACTAACAACATAAGAAAAGCATTTCTTATTCCATCACAGCAATCTGATGCATATCCGTCCAGATTAAATGGAAGCATTGATTTGAAGAAGCATTTGCTCGCATGCCCTTTTCAAAGCACATTTATTCAGAACACCAGTTCCTGGAATCGACCTGCGTGCAATTCTCTTTCTGATAAGCCGCTCTTTTTTAACCAAGCAGATGAAAGATTGCATCCTCAGATATTTCATCATGATGAAAGATTTTCAACCCCAAAGGCACAGAATCCTCATTCAAACAAGAAATCGGATAAATTGTCTGCTTTTCTTTCAGAGCTAATAAATCCGAGTCACCAGAATGAGGAGCACCCATTCGCTACATCTTTTGCTGATACCAAAAAGCACAGCACTTCATTCATCTCGTTTGCAAGTGAAAACGAAACAGCTCAGATTTCTGGAAATCTTGAAGTCGAGATTTCAATGCCGAAGCCAATCCAAGTGCCATTATCATCATGTATTGGGTCGCAAAATGTGCATCATATGGAGAATGTTGTGACAGACCAAGCTGAATATCTTACTCGCTTTATCGATCCATTTGTGAATCGAAGGCACCTGAGGAAAATGCAGCGATTGGGCAGGCTGCTGAAGAAGCGTCTCGCGGATTTGCAGGAGCTCCTCGAAGAAATGAAAGTCGTGCCAGTTTGTGTGGTGCCTTTCAGCTTTAATTCTTTGATGAAGTTTGAGAAAGATGACAGTAAAGATGCTAAAAGCAAGAAATATCATATGGAGGAAATAAAGCGGGAAATATTTTCGTTGACTTCTGAAGAGAATGGGAAAAGCTGATTGATGTTAGATTTTTTGTTTGTAGAAAAACTAATAGATTTTTGCAATTTCCTTTCGATTTTTATATCTTATCGATTTGTTCATTTCAAATACTTTGTGTTAATAAAATTATGCTTTTTTGAGTTCTTCAATAAAAAATTAAATATCTCAAGTGCTTATTTTTTTTTTTTTTTGAAAAAAGAATGATTAATGCTGCTTCAAAGAAAAAATCTTCATCTGAACGTTAAGTTTCCGAAGTTAAATCATCAAAGTTTCCAATTTTTTGATGAAAAATTTCTTCACAAGATATTGAAATTATATTATGATCCATTCTTTTCTTTGAGAAAAATAAGAAAAAATGGATGTATTCAGCTTTTGCTCAAATGTGCGATTGGTGGTTTTTCAATCTTCTCTTATCTTTTGGTTGCATTCAGCAATGAATAGTGTGCAAAAGATATTTCGCTTAATAAATTAAATAGATCCTTGCTTAAATGATGCGTCCTCAATAAAAACTGCATAATCAATCTCAAACTCCTTCAACACTCATCAATGAGCCTGCTTTCGTGCCAAAATATTCATTTAATATATCTGATGCCTTTGAAGAAATCAGTGGCTGTTTTGATTCGCACAATAATTCAACTTCTGCAATTGCCAATGTACTTTGAAGGTGATTTTTGACAATCATTAACTGCTCTGATGAAGATCCAGATTGTGAACTTTCATCTGCAAGCTTTTCTTCTTCTTGATGGAATAATGATTTGTCATTTTCTAATTTCTGTGGTTTTTCAATCATTTCTGCAAATATATCGCTTTCTGAAAAGCCTTCTTTTTCTCTTCTTTCATCTTCATCTTTTCTTGACAAGTCTTTCTGCCCTTTTTCACACTCAAATTCACCCAGAATTCCACCAGTCCCTGCAGCCTTCAGAATTGAATGCACCAACGTCAGCGAAAAAAACTGACAATACGCATCTGTCTGATTATGCAAAGTGGTAAAAATCAGTTCTCCAATTTTGTGTTCGACGAGTTCGAGAGCAGCATCGCAACGATTCGAAACAATCAGAGACAGAAAGAGAAATGCTTCTTGGAAAGTGCTTTTGTCATCTGCGCTGTTACGCGGACTTGATGAACTTGCTGTTTTCTCGCTCAATTCACGAAGAGCCTTCAACACATCGAGATGTAATTTGCGTTCCAGAATCTTGTTTCTGCTTTCAACACTCTCCAAAATCAAATTATAAGCAATTCGACTTGACAACTCAACAAACGCAGACGAAAGACTCGAACGTGCGAGCATTGATTTCAAACAGGGCAAAATTCCAGAATCGCTCAGTGTGTGGCTCAATTCTTCTGAGATAGCACTGACATTTGTTAGAACGTAGGCAGAATGTAATGCAAGTGCTTTGCGGATTCTGGACTCATCTTGGCTGGATGTAGGCTTTAATCTGTCGAAATTTCAAAAACAGATTTTTCAATATAAAAAAGTTATTTTATAAAAATTTTTCGTTAAAAAAGATTAAAAATATTAAATCTCATTCAAGCTTAAAAGCACACAAACCCAAATTCTAAATAGTAAATCAAATGAGGAATGTATCCCTCACGAGAAATCATCAAAGCTCCTTCGCTGGACCCAGACAAATGTTTTAGTGTTATGAGTGCACAGTTGACAACTGTAGGCTGATTTGAGGTGAATAATGCGAATATGCGAGGAATAATTATCTCCAGTTCCTCTGAAGACAATGGCAATTTTGTGTTGTGTGATGCCACCGCCTGCATCAAACGCCCAGCATCCACAAACATCTTTCCTTGTGAAAGAAATGCTTCGCCAACAGTCACGTTAACATTCTCTCGGACAAGCAGTGTCCCACTTCTGCAAGGAGGGAATGAAGGCTATCATATAACGTATTTTAGACATTAAGTTTAGAAAAAAAAATGATTTGGTACATGTTGGTTCGTTTCACAATAATTTTCAACAAAATAAAGACAAAATATATACCATAGCAATCAATGGCGACTGAATTGATTTCACGGGAAGATTCCCTGTTAGAATCCAGCATATTGCATCCCACAATCCGCAATCTACTAACCTTGGATCATGAGAGTCAACATCAAAAAGAATGTTTGCAAGACAATAGAGAGCATGTTCGCGCAATTCAAGATCAGGCGATCTTAATAACGACAATATATGCTTGTGACCATTTTCTTTCATTATTTTTTCCGTGTTCTCTTCGTGATACTCAACTATATTCGAAAGAATGTCAAGAACACGAATTTGATTGCATCTAGAACTCGATTCTAACAATAAAATAAGAGGTCTTAGAATTCCGCTATTGAGCAATGTTTGCACCGGAGGGTCAAATGAGTTATCGCAAAGCAATTGGACTAAATGTTCAATTGCTGCTGATTGTTTCGAAAGTTCTCCGGAATATAAATCTGATACAAGTGATGAAATATGCGTAATCTTGAAAGACATTAGATAAAAACGAATTCTCTCATTCGCATACAATTTTTTGTGCAGTTTCTGGAAGAGTGCTTAAATCATCGACTCTTGGATTATTTCTAATTTTTTCCAAAAATGAATCTCTTTTATGAAATCGCAAATATAATTTTTGATCATTCAATAGAAGCCGTGGATACGATTCTCCTTGATCTAAAGTGTAAAATAATCAAAACGAAAAGAAACAAAAATAATCGTAACCATGAGAATATGAATTAATTCTACGAGATGCACGGTACGAACAGTCCCATGTTATTGGGATGCTCATTGTTTCCATTCGCTTCGGCAAAGTTTAGACCAAATATTTATAAAATTAACATTATTTCACCCTTTAATTTATTTTTTTCTTTAACAACATTATGCAAAATGCTTCTGTTCGATGTGTGGGTAATTTGAAAATACAACCTCACTCGTAGTTTGATTGCTTTTTGTTTTTAATTAGTAATTTTTGTTAAGTGCTGGGGCAACGCTTTTACCAACCGAGATGTCTCATTTACTTGTTTTTGGGAAAAATTCCACAGAATTGGAGAAAAATTATTTGGAAATTGTTAAAAAAGGAGACATTTATTCTTCAAAAGAAAATTCATTTCCCAAGATTGCACCATTACCACGATCTGGACATATTTGTACTGAATTTTCTCAAGATTGCTTTTTCTTTCATGGTGGAACTGATAAGGAAAATGCGTGGAGAGATAGTTGGGTTTTTAACTATCGTTTGCATTTATTTTATTTATGAACGATTGTGAATTTTTTAAAAAAAGATTCAAGGGAATGGTTTGAAATTCCGTTAATAGCACCATTAAATTTGCTAGTGACTGCATTTTTACCAATGTCCGGTCATTCGTGTTGTGCACTTCGTAACGGAGAATTAATTCTCGTTTTTGGTGGAAGAAAATTAAAGCAGACACCTTCTTCTGTTTCTGCTCGGATTGATCAAATAAAGACTACTATAACCAATGAAATTTATTCACTTAATACGAAAACAATGGAATGGGGAAGGCCCCTTGTTATAGATAGTATTCCTCCGGAGCGGGAAAATCATACATTCACTTCATTCGGGCAAACTCGTGCAATTTTGTTTGGAGGGAAAGGCAAAGATGGATCTGCATTGAATGATATTTGGGCGTATAACTGCAATTTTGCATCTTGGACGCAGTTGGTACCTCGGACGGTGATCCGATCATCAACAGCATCACCTCCTCCGCCTCCTTCTGCTCCTCGGAGTCCATTCAGATATGGTCACTCAGCTTGCATTGTGTATCATTCTCTGTTTGTGTACGGTGGATATGACGAAACGCATACAAAGACAAACACGCTTTATCGTTTTGATCTTGATGCTTTGTCGTGGACGATCATTTCCATTGAGCCAGATCCCGTCCTGCACTCCCTGCCTCCGCCTTCAGAGGGCGCATCTTTGGCGCTGATGGAGTCTCCATTCCGCGGGAACGGTAAAAGAAAATTGCACAGTGCAGAAGACGGACAATCCCTGAAAGAAAGTAAGCACTCCACTTCATCGTCTTCTCTTCCTTCGTCTTCTGCTGATTCTGCACCGCTTGTCTATCATTCGACAACTGCGCTTCTCTTTGCGAGCCCCGAAAACTCTTCGGTGCCTGCTCAGCTTTTCAGTCTGTCGCTTCCTTTTCCTGTGCGAACAAATGCGCCTTCATTCAACCTTTTCGAAGAGCCGGAGCAAGTTGTGTGGACGGAGAAGTTCAGCAGTGACGCAATTGGCAAGCCGCTAGCGTCGATGCTGGCAAAATCGCGGGAGGACCACTCGGCCTCGCAGCTGCTGGCGAGCGATGCGGAGGGAAGGAATCTCTTTGCTGCTGGCGGAGGCGCAGGAGGATGTGCTACAGGCGGGAAAATGGCTGAATGGGTGCCTGATGAGTCATCGCCGTTCTGCCGGAAATGCCACGTGCGATTCACTGTCACCACACGCAGGCATCACTGTAGAAACTGCGGTTACGTTTTCTGCAGCGACTGCTGTAGCAAGAGGCTCGACTTTCCTGAGGCGGGAAGGAAAAACGAGAAAGTGTGTGATGATTGCTATGATCTTCGAACAAAGGCGTTGCTTACTTCAACGTTACATCCTGTTAAATGTTGAAAGAAAGATCTAATTCAGCTTTTTATGGAATGAATTTACTATGATGCACGCAACATCTGGATAATTGCGTGAGTTTTGAAATTTTCTTTCATATTTGTTGAATGGATATTATTTACTTTTTCTTTCAAAATAATTTTTTTCAATAAAAATTAGAAGCAGATAACTTCAAATTTTATATTTTGTATTCTTCTTCTATTATGACTGTGTATTTGTCGATTTTCATAAAAACTCGTTTTGAGGCTTCATAAAAACTTTTTTGGAAATTTTGATCATTTATCAGAAGCGGCAATTTATTTTAAAGTTAAAGCGCAAATTCCAAAATTATCTCACATTTAGTAACTTTATTAAGATAAATCAATGGATTTTCCCCCTCAGCGCGTCTCTTCTACGCAAACATCATCAAATTTTGATTCAACATCAAAAAGTTCCACAGAAAGATCAGCGAGTATTGCAGCTCAGAACGAAGTCACGCAAAGCAGCACGATTCAATTTCATTCAGAAAATCCTGGAAAACATGAACGCATACCTCCGTTAAATATTTTTAGATATTCACCTCAACCTGAAGCAATTACCAATTCTGTATTTATTCCACCATCATCCAACTCAACAAACAATTTATATATCGTTGCGCCTACAAGTGAAACAACCATTAAGAAATCAGATGATACGTTTGAAAAAATGCAAAATGAATTTCAATCAATCTCCATTTCTGATTCAACGAAGAAAGACGCATTAAAGGCGATAGAAACAGAAACAAAGAATAATTATTTGCCAAATCGTTTGAATTCCAAAATCGAACAGGTTCCTTCAAAGAGTGAAGGATTTTCTTTTTTCGATCCAAGAAAAGATTCTGAATGCTTTCAACGAATATCAAATCGAGAAAATGAAAGAGCAGTTTCTGAATCAAATGATAATAAGCAGAAACATTCTTTCTTTTCAAATGAAAATACGACTTCTTCTCTTCAAAACACGAACATCAACAGTTTTGTATCTTCTGGAATTAATGATACGAATGAGCAAACAGGAGAACAAGAAGAAGACATTTATTCAAAGCGGTTGATGGAAAGCGAAGAAACTCCGCGAAAGCAGCAAGAGCAGCGCGATTTTGAGTTGGCACTTAAACTGCACCTTGAAGATATCGAAGCATCTGAGGATCCTGTGGAACGCTACGACTCCAACAGTGATGGGCGCTCTAGAAGCGGCATTCGAAGCATTTTTGATGAACGTGATGAACGTAATGGCTTTGATGACTTTGATCGCTCTGTTTCAGGATTTTTCACAGAGCCATACGGCAATGAAAATAACTCTAGAAATAGCGTTCCACACATGCGTGATATTTCCAATGGACTCCGTTTCGATAGAGCGGCAAGAGCGTTCGAAAACGAGTCAACAACAACAAACGAGCGTGAAACACGTTCTCAACAAAGCTGTCGGTCTTTTATTGCTCTTCCTCCTCCGATCGATATTCATTCATCTTTTACACAGCGTGAATCGACTCGCACTTCAGTTCCAACGATGATTGGCCAATCATCGCATGCAAGTCACGAGTTTTCTCCAGCTGTGAACACTTCTGCTCATCCTCTTTCCCGCTATTCTTTTATGCATGCCAGACAACAACTGGGCACACAGCCTAATAGAACTATGCCTTTGGGCTTAATTCAAAAATACAATAAACCATCTCTCAGTGCGAATTCATCGGCATGTGCAAGCCCAGCATCCCAACCGCAGAATACAGCTTCTAACACTTATGGATCTCTATTTCCACAAACACCTCCAACCCTGCAACTGCAGGCTTCAATTCATCCTCCTTGTATTCATCCTCCTTGTATTCATCCTCCACTTCCATCACTTCCTCCTCCTATTGATGTGTCCAGTCGTTCCAGCTCATATTCCATATCGAATCGTTTCACAGTCGGCATCGGACCAGATTTTGCGCTGCTGCAACCTCAACCTCAGCATCAACCTCAACCTCAACCTCAGCATCAACCTCTACTCCTGCCAACGCCTCAACCCCTACCCCCCCTTACTCTACGCCTGCCCTTCCCCCAATTTAAACCAAGGAGCATCCAGAGCAGTCAAAGCGAATTTGTTTCTGATACCTTCCAAAGTGAAGAGCTTGCCCGCAATCCCATTTCTGCACACCCTTCAGCAGAGAACAAGGGAAACACAGAGCTTCTTCGCACCTCACAACTTGATTCAGTTCAGCCAGAATATTCAAACACGAAGAGAGAGCCGATGCCCTTTCCTGGCAATCAGGAACCACCGGCATTGCCTCCGAAGATGACTCTGCCAGAAACTCAGGCAACAGCACAGCCGTCTGTTGAAAGCAACTCTCCTTCTGCTCTTCTCCACCCGCCGTTTGCCCCGAAGGCAGGCCATTCGCCTTCAATTGATGGATCTGAACTTTCTGTCTCGAGTGATTCTTCTATAACTATTTCAGCCAATTCGTCGTCATCTTCCGATTGCGATTTGTTTTCGCCTGAATTTCCGAGGATGCGCTCTACACATGGTTTAGACTATGAACATATAAACGAGACTTCTCCTTGGGTAAGACGTTCTCCGAATCATCAAACAGAAGAAGGAAGAGGAAGAGGAACGGGAAGAGGAAGAGGAAGGGGACAAGGTGGGGAAAGTGAAAGTGGAAGAGGACGAGGAAGAGGACGAGGAAGAGGACGAGGAAGAGGGAGAGGGAGAGGACAAGGAAGAGGGAGAGGAAGCGAAAGCAGAACTGGGAAAGGAAATAATCCGTTTAGATGGAGGGCTCCGAATTACATCAAGGAAGGAAGTGGAGAATATGATGCTCAGGAAGAATTTCCCTTTGATAAATATCGCAGAAATCAAGAGCGAGTCAGCAAATGGAGCAAAGCAAGAGAAAGAAGGAGCAAATCAGCAGACGGGCAAAGGGAGCACCCACGCCCATCCCAGGCGAAACCGACAATTTTTGCACCACCGTTGTATGGAGATTCATCAGCTTCTTCCTCTTCCTCCTCCTCTTCCTCCTCTTCCTCCTCAAATACTTCTTCAAATTCAAATTTTTTGAACATTGCAGCCGAAAGCGCAACAGATAACAGTAATCGGATAACCGTCGACAGATATCGACCGCACAGACAAGTCAGCAGATCGCCCATTATCAGTCCCCATCCTGCAATCCATCTGCCTCTTCCGATAAGAATGAACCAGTTACATGAGATCCCTTCCTTGTCTCCACTCATGTCTATCGGTTTCATGGTGAGGCCCGAGCCAGTTGAAAATAGTGCGGAGCACCCTTCGTATCACGTGAGGGATGATGTTGATATCGATGAAATGACATATGAAGATCTGCTGGAGCTGGAGGATGGCGTGGGAGATGTGATGGAGAAAGGGATCAGCGAGAACATGCTTGAACTCCTGCCGAGATGGAATTGGCAGAAAAGAGCTGAGAATGAGACTGCGAATGAGGAAAAGAAAGGAAAAACGGCAAGTGATGACGAATCAGAAGGTTCTGTGATGACCGAATGCTGCATTTGTAAAATGGAATATGAGCAAGGTGATGAGTTGATCACATTGCCGTGTATGCACTTCTATCACAGCGATTGTATTTCGCAATGGCTGAAAATAAAAAATGAATGCGCCATTTGCAAAAAGAGTGTAAGACAAGATTCATTTTACTTTTGAGATTTCTTGTTTTTCATTTTTGTAACTCTTTATTATGTATATTCATTCCTATGATAATCATTCGTTTATTTATTTTTTTATTTATTTATTTTTGCATATATTTGTGGAAACTTTTCTACTTTTTTTTCCCTTTGAGAGCTAACAAAAAATGAAATGCTAATTTAAATTAAGATCTGTTACTTTGATAAATATTAAATTATAAAATTTGATTTTAATTTTTGAACTGCTGCCATAAAAATAAAACAGCAACAGCAAATCATATTTGAAACTCCTTTGAATCCAGATAAATATTTGTAACTATAAACAGATAACTCTTTCTCCTCAATACTCGAAAACACAATAATATAAAAACTTATGGAACAATGTGAGTTCCTTTCTTTCCCTCCAAAGCTTCAATTGCTTCGTCCAATGAAGCAATGATAGCTCTCTTCTTTGTGAATTCAACATGTCTCATGCATGCTCTAACTTTAGGACCCATTGATCCAGCTGAGAAGTGTCCTTCATCGAAATATTTCTTCATTTCATCCAAATGAACTTCACCAATCAATTTTTTCGCTTCTGGTTTTCCATAGTTCAACACGGCACTATCAACATCAGTGAGAATCATGAAAATATCAGCTTCTACAGCACGTGCAAGGCAAGCACCCGCGAGATCTTTATCGATAACAGCTTCAACACCTTCCAATCCATCTTCTGTCTCAACAACAGGGATCCCTCCTCCTCCGCTTGCAATAACAACAACACCAGCCTTCACCAAAACTGCTGCGGTTTCAGCTTCCTGGTTCCTCAGAGGATCGGGGCATGGAACAACACGTCTCCATCCTTTCACTTCTGTTGGCTTAACGTGTTTAACAATCCATCCCTTAATGAAGATAACATTTTTAATTTTTCAGAATTATGATCAACATTTTAAATTAATGTGCAAACTTTCTCTGCTTTCATTTTCATTGCCTCTTCTTCTGTCATGAAGTTTCCAACGGGCTTCGATGCATTCTCTCCGATGAATTCTTTGTCATCGCGAGAAACAATTGTTTGATTAATCATGCAAACAACTGGCTTGTGGATCCCTTCAGCTTTGAAAGCTGCTTGAAGTCTATTTTGAAACATATACCCGATTTGTCCTTGGGTCATTGCACCAACAATATCGAGTGGTTGTGGAGGAATGACCGCTTTTGCGAGATCTTGTTGAAGAGCAAGATTTCCAGATTGCGGTCCGTTTCCGTGAGTGATCACAACCTCCAAAGATGGATCTGATTTCATGAGTTTTGCAATCTGTCTCGATGTCACATCACAGTTGTGCATTTGTTCTTCTTTGGTTCCACTTTCATGAGCTTGTTTAATAGCATTTCCACCAAGAGCAATTAAAATTCTCTATGTAATGAAACGATGTAAAAAATAATATAAAAAACAATCAAATTTTGGTTTTTCATCAAATCATCGTCAAACCACCATCTTTGTGTTTAAAACAAATTTGTTGATCTCAAA
The DNA here is from genome assembly GCF_001643675.1 of Monocercomonoides exilis. Lineage (NCBI taxonomy): Eukaryota > Preaxostyla > Oxymonadida > Polymastigidae > Monocercomonoides > Monocercomonoides exilis. The sequence goes on from NW_027150550.1 coordinate 977,503, forward strand.
CCTTAATGCGTAACAATTGAATTGTGTTGTTAACAAAATTAAAAATTTAGCTGTTGTTTCTATAAAAAAGTATTACGCAAAATAATGTGTATTTGAATGAAAATTCTTTTTATTAGGGGAATCCTAGATCTGAAAAAGCGATTTTTATGTCGCAAAAGGTTATAAAACCAGCACCAGCAAATGAAATTCTCTCTACATTGCCAACATCACAAGCTTTAGATAATGATGATGATTGGAACATCCCTGAAGGTTGGACCATCCCGGACACTGTTGAAAAAGATTTATGCCCTTTATTTGCTGATTCTGTCCCTGAAAATATTGATGAGCACCCAGATTTTCTTGCACTTCAATCTCTATTATATGATCGAGATCCAGCGGAACTTGCTGAACATTTTAAAGAAGAGGGGAATAAACTTTTGAAAAAAGGAAGAAAAGGTTGGAATGAAGCCATTGAATCTTACACAAAAGCTATTGAAGCAAATTCACCTAATATGAAAGCAGTAGCAATATACTATTCCAACAGAGCGCAAGTGCACATTTTTAAAAGTATTCTTTTTTGTATTTTGTGAAATTCATTTTACGTTCTTGAAATATTGTTCAGAAAATTATGGAAGGGCAATAGAAGATTGCATCGAATCGTTAAAAAAGGATAATACCAATATTAAATCTCATTTTCGTCTCTCTAAGGCATATTTTGAATTAAACAAGATATCCGAAGCTAGCGAATCTGTGAAAAAAGGGTTGTTGGTTGCACCTGAAAGTAAGGAGCTTTTAGGTTTATCAGAACAAATTGCAGAGCAGCAGCAAAAAATAAAACTTCGAAAAGAAGAGGCTGCAAAATTGGCAGTTGAAAAGCACAAAATTCAGACTCTAACTGATAAAGCTTTGGAATTGAAAGGCGTTAAAATGGGAGCATGCGTATTGCATGCAATACAAACTGGATGTGTTGATGTGTGCATAATAATTAATATTCAATTATCACTCATTATTATTTATGACAATTCTATGATTGATGATATTCATTCCCTTTCTGATAGTACATCTGGTTTAATAATCGAGCAAACGCAAAAACTCAATCTTTTGGACCAATAACTCCTCCAACACCTCATCGAAACACATTGCCAGAACTTGAAGCAGTTGTTGCAAATCCTAATTCATTTGAGTTGAGAACGCCTTTTCTTGTGTGCTATCCAGAATTCAGTCAAACGGACTTGATTCAAAACGTGAGTGAAGATGATACAATAGGAGATCAATTGGCAAATCTCTTGCCCATTGGCAACGATGGCGAAGGAGGTAGTGATATTTTGTTTCTTTTAATTATTATGAATTTATTATTTATTAAAATACAATTTTTAATTAACAATTAATTGCTTCAATCTAATATTTCTCATTGAAATCTCTTGAAAATCCACAAAATAATTTTTTTTATAACTTTTCTCTCATTGTGTCGTCTAATCTCCCCACTTGCAATTGCAGAAGATGATATTGATTATCCGCCATGGGATCGGAAGCACTCGTACAACCTCCACAATGTGCATGCATTCTTCAGGCGCGAATGGGTTCCTCCTGCGAAAAAGGAGACTGTATCGGAACAAAAGAAAGAGGAAAAGAAGAAAGAAGATTCAAAAGAAATGGTGTGGTTCGAAGTTCCCTTCGAGTTCACAGTAGGCCAATTGATGCAGCAAGAAGCATATATAACGCCTTCATTTCCTGTTATATATGTTCTTGACGCCACTTCACCTTTCACAGAAAACTTTTTGACTTGAAAGAAAATTATAAATAAAATATTTTTGTTAAAGCATGATTGTTGTTGACCATTATGTCAGGGGTCGGTTGCAATAATTAACAGGAAAAAAGAAAAATATTTTTTGTCAAACAATTTTTCTTTGAAATGAAAGACTTTTCAAATAAAAACAAATGGATAATTGTGAAAACCTTTGAATATAACAAGTGAATAAATGATTGAAGTGGTTGAAATGTTGAAGCGCGTGATAGTCTAGATAATAAAGAAAAGCCCACATAAATGAAATTAATCTTTTAAAAATAGAGAAAAAAAGCAAATTCTCTTTGAATACAAGAATCCAGAAACCAGTGAATTGATGCAAGCTGATAGTTTTGTAAATAAATACATATATAATGATAAGGAATGTATGTGTTACTAAGAGTCAACAGTTGCATGGACAGTGTCCAAAGATCTTTATATTTTGTTGAATTCAGTTTCAGGTCAATTCCAACGCTTTAAAGTGACTCAAGATTTGACTTGTATTATTTATAGCTTTCGTCCTTAAGGTTGGCTAGGCAACTTCTTAATCAGAAAAAGGAAATGGCAAAATGATTGATGGAGAATAGCATTCGAATCGAAAAGATATTCGATGTTTAGTCCGATGGCAAGATCAATGAAGTATATTAGATGATTATATATAACCAAGAAAAGGTTAAAACAAATCCTCCTCCATATCATTGACCCTTATGTTGTTTTGAACATAAATTTGACTAAATTCATTTCCAATCTTTTATTAATTAAAGAATTCTATGAAGGAAGACAATTCTAATGAATAGCAATTCATTACTTACTGATTATCCAAGAGTATAGCACGCCTCCATTTCATGTCAGCGAAAGAGTTGAAAGAGAAGGCGGATATTTTTTCTCAAATTTATCAGATGGAATCGTTTTTGTTGGATGCGGGCGGCGAATTGTATATCCACTTGATGGCACACAATACACTGCCATTTGCTTTCCAACCAGAGAGAATCCAACAGCCTGAGATTGCTGCAGTGCTGGTGCTGGTGCTGCTGTTGAGGATATGCTTGCTGACAACGAAGCAGCGCTGTCTGGTTGAAAAACACAAGTTGATTGAGCAATTGGATGATCGTGTTTTCCTACAGAAGGCGGAGTCATGAAAATGTTTTCAGAGGGATATTCTCTGCAGCTGCTCCCAAAATATGAAGAAGGCAAGCTATCAGGCGAATTATTCTTCAGCTGAGGTGCCCGAAGCCCAAAGCTCAATTTTTCTTTGGGACGAATTGTGTGAATAGAAGTCTGAGTGAAGTTCAATGGGTTGTGTCCTTTGTGCTCAAGGAGAGCTCGCATGATGTCTTTTGGACTGCCTTTTGCATTTTCTATGTTTTCGCTCTGTCTGCTTGACAATTGCTTCTTTCCTTTTTTCGATCCAGTTGTCAGTTTCAGTGAGTGTGGATTTTGTCTAATAATCCTCCGGGCAACTGCTCTACTCAAAGTGTGCGTTCCTGCTGATCGCTTCACTCTTGATGCGCTGCACACTCTCAATGACGTCCCATCAACAACGCCTTCTCCTCTCCAATCTCCGTTTTTCAGCATTTCTCCAACGCTGTATTCGTTACTGTTTCTCATCATTCTGCATTGCTTGTTCTCCTCTCCTTCTATTTGTTCCTTTTCTTCTTCAATGAACTGTGTTTCTGTCTGGCTGTTGTCTTCCTCTGCAACTGTCTCGATGTTTTCGCAGCTTTTAGCTTTGGTAAGATCATCGTGTTCATCTTCAACTGTAACATTCAACATATCCTCACTTCCACATATTCTGATGCTTTTCTCGTCAATCACAATCAACCCGCTTGTGTTTCTTCTCATCCGACTCTTCTCTTCAGATTCGTTTTCAATCGGAGATCCAATTAGTGTGGATGGAGTTGTATCTCCGAATGATACACTTCTGCTTCTTTCTTCTTTGTCCTTGCCTTTGTTTGTTTCTTGGCATTGTGATATTTCTGGTTGGTCACTTTTCTCTCCCAAGCATCTGCTCTTAATCCCACCCAAATTTTCCTCTTCTTTTTCCATTTCCTTGCACTTTCCACTTTCGTCTCCTTTAATGTTTTGTTGAGCTTCCATTGTCAGATCATTATTTGATGTACGTTGCATCGTATTCTCATCTTGAACGTCCAGTTTAAATGTCACTCTTTCGTTTGTCTTGCAGTGTGAATCTGCGTTTTTATCTGGGCTAACTGTCGATCTTTCTGAATTTGCTAATTTACAATTTCTTTCATCATCTTCTTTGTTTGATTCGATATTGATGATATCATTCTTTTTCTTTTTTGCAACTTTTTCTCTTTTAAGACTCTTCCATCTTTCCATATTCAGTGCTTCGATGTTCAGCTTCCTCCAGGTTGTTCCAATTCCATCTGATTCTCCGTTCTGTTTTGGTAGTGTTGTCTTTTTCATTCCTCCTACATGAAACAGCTTCTCCTCAAGCGCATCCCCTTTCCCTTTTCTCCTCTTTTTATTCTGCTCCGCTTTCCCCAAAGGAGTTTGCCAATGCTTTTGCAGCCTGTTCACACTGAACTCCTCGTCATTTGCATCAATCGCATCTCCACCAGCAATTCCTGCTGCTGCCACAGCCCATCCAAGTCTTTCCCCTTCGATGGAGCGTGGAGATAGAACGTATGGCGCCAGAATTGGTGAATCAAACAGCGCACAAACACCTCCTATTTGTGGCGGTGCTTCTGCAACTGAAGATGGTGCATAGACTGCTGTTGTTGCCTTCTCTTGTGCTTCATCTGTTTCTTTTGTTTCTCTCATGTTTGTTCCTTCTTTATCAAACTCAGCTGAAGTCATTGCAAAAGTAGAGGGAAATGTGTTAAACAGATCAGTCAAACTGTCTCTGCTTTTTTCTTTGCTCAAGATGTTTGCAAATTCATCCCTTTCACTATTCGACTCAGATATTGTTGCAGATAATGCAGTATTCCTATTTGCTGCCCTTCGTGGTGGTGATGTTGGAGCAACTGAATGAGGCAAAGTGGAAGAAAATACTTTCTCTTTCCAATCATTCTTTGAGTCTGCTTCTTTTCTCATTGTCGTTCTTTTCTTTGATTGAGAAGAATCTTTCGTCTCCCCTAAGCCAAGCAGCTCCTGTTTTCTTCCATTGTCAATTTGATCATTTTCCGTTGATTCCATTCCCTTTTCTTTTGCTATTCCAGCGCTAAAAAGCCGACGTGCCCTTACGCGATCAGCTGGTTGTGTTCGTGTGATTGACGCAGAAGTGGCTGGACGGATCGGCACAACAACTGTCTGCATCAGCTCCTCCATCTCTTCTTCTCTGCCAACCTTTTGAGGCATTGGTGTCTTTGGCGACTGTCTTGTCTCATTTGATTCGACTGCCTGAGTGTTCAATGAGTCAGACGAAGGCGGAAAAACAGAAGTCTTCCTCGAGGCCACTACAGATGGTACAACTGAAGGCACAGGCACAGCAAACGAGGGTGACTGGAGCATCACCGGCGAGCACGAAACTGCTCTTTTGGCTCCTCTGCTGCTGCTGCTGCCTCTGCTATTCTGCTTGTGGAACATTGGACTTCGCTTTTGATATGGTTGGTTGGATTTTTGCTGTTTGTTGGAGACTTTCTCAGGAGAAAGTTTTGTTTGTTGTGGATTTAAAGAATGTGAAGCTGTTTCTGACGAGCTGTTGATCAAACTCTCGCTTTCTTTGTCAATCACTTCGTTTTCCTCGCTTTCTGTATATCTTTCTCTGGTAATCATGTTCGTTTCCTCTTCCGCTCCTCTTTGGTTTCCTTCCCACTCTCCGTTTCTTCCATCTTCTCCCTCAAGCCCAAGCTTTTCTTTGCCTTTTGCTTCATCTGCTGGTGAAGTTGGCGTGAGAGAAGCAGGGGTTGATACAGACGTTGAAGGAGGTGCAATCGGAAGCGGTGGCGTGAGTGGAGCAACGGGATGAGCAAGCAGCAGCTTGTGTACGTTCAACAACACCTCTTCAGCATCTGTTGGTGCAATTGAGCTGGAGTTGCTCTCAGACGGAGTAGAAGGATAAGAAGATGAAGAAGGTGCAGAAGACGCAGAAGAAGGAAGAAGCACCGTTCTGCCTGATGTCCAGCGCGGCGAGTGGACGATCTCATTAAAAGAAGGCTGAGGAATGGCAACAGCACCGTTGGGGAGGCGGGCAACAGAAGGAGATGGAAGAGCAGTTGATCGTCGAACTGAAGTGTGGTGCGGACGAGACGCTTCCACAACCTCGTCGCTGAAGAAGCCAGATGATGAAGCAAACAGAGGAAGTGGAGCGGTTTGAGACAAAAGATGAAACGAATAAGAAGACGATGAAGGAGATGTGGATGATCTCTTTGTTTCTGTTTGTGGCAATGCAGATGACTTTGGAGTCGATGAAAAATGTGAATATGGAGAAGAGGAAGAGGGTCTTGAAGATGAAGATGACGAAGAGGAGGAAGAGAAAGAGGGTGATGAGGAAGAAGAAGAAGAAAATACGACTGAGGAGCGTGGAGATGTTTTCTGAAGCTCAATTGAGCGAGAAATGCTGAGTGAATGTCTCAATCGGGCAGACTGCGGATACAATTCATCAAGCAGTTCTTCGTCCACTCGTTGCAAATCACTCCCTTCTTCCCACTCAATTCCTCTTTTCTTCTCTTTTTCTTTTTCTTTTTCTTTCTCTTTCTCTTTCTTCATTACTTCGCTTTTCTGTCCAACTTCATTATTTGATCTATCTTCAATTGGACTTCCAGCTTCTGTTGGTGTCCGCTCTGTTCCACTGCCCCACCCAGCATTCTTCTCGATATGTGGTCTATTTAATATATGTTGTTGTTTTGTGTCTGCTGAAGATGGAGTACGAGATGTGAAAGACGATCTTGTACGAGGCGGTAATGGCGTTGTTGTTGCTGCTGCTGATGCTTCCATAGAACCCATTGTGGAAAGCGCTGCAATTGTCGTCATTTCTGCAAAAGCAGTCGTTTGAGTCTGAAGCCCAGAACTTGACAAGCCAGCTGAAGACGACGAGCACGGAGAAGTTGCTGGTCTCTCGTCCTCTGATTTCCAAACACGGCGATTTCTTCCTCCGCCAGAGGCTTTAAATCCACGTGGAGAAGGGCTAAGCACAACCTCTGCTGCCTGCCATCTACTTTTCGGCCTCTTCTCTTTCTCGCCAGCAGTCTGCGGTTTGCCTGGCGAGCGCAGTTTTGTGCGGCCGCGTGGTGTTCCTTCCCCTTCTGAAGGAGAATGCGCCAGACGCGAAGCAGACGGAGAGCGCGATCTGCGCGAAGGGAAACGCAAAAACGACGCATAGTCAGATGTGCATATCGTTTTGGCTGTCTGCGGACGAGAAAACTGCTGGTACATGTTCCGCCCAGTGACTGCCATGTCGCTAATCACTTTTTCTTTGCAGATGCATGCATCGCTGCTTGTGTGCTTTATTAGCCCTGTTTCATGCGCATCTTGCATATTTTCATGAGTTCTGTTTTCTGCTGTTAGATATTCATTTTCTTCTATTTCATCGTATTTCTCATTTGAAGTATCAGTTTCATCTTTTTCTTTGTCTTCCCCTTCTGTATCTTCCATCTTCTCTTCTTTTCTCTCCATTGCGATTCTCGCCTTCTCTCTTTCTTCGATCCGCTGCTCAATCGCCTTCCTTCTGTGTGCCCTGTTGATCATCTCGCGCCGCGCAGATATTGCTGCTTTCCTCGCCAGCAGGTTCTGCGCCAGCACTCCTTCAGTCTCCCGCTGCCACACACCCCACCCCGAAGTCAATCGCAGCCGCACCTTCTTCCCCCACCCTCTCTCTCGCCCTTCTCCTCTTCCAGCTCCTCCTTCGCGGCTCCTCGCTTTCGCCACTTCGCTTTCGTATTTCTGTCTTAGCAGCAGCTTTTCAACGCCAGTTGCATTGCTGGATGCTCCTGTGTGTGTTTCTTCCAAGATCCCTTCACCGCCCTTTCTGCTTTGCGAAGAGCGCAATGAAATTGGCGATAGCGAAGCTGACGAGAAAGGCGAAATGGATGTTTGCGGGTGAGAAACGCCCCAAAGTGCCAGGGGAGGCACTGTTTCTGGCCTCCCCTGCTTTCCTTTCTGCCACACTCCAATTGGACAGCCTGTTGCTGTGCCAAATGTGCCTCTGCTTGCTTTCACTTTCCTCGCTCCTGCATAATCCCCCAACTGCTGCTCAATTCCTTCGTTGAATGGGTTGGCGCTTCTTGCCTTGTATAATGTTTCTTTCCGGTACTCCTCGATTTTTCTTTCTTCCTTCTTTTCTCCTTTCTTCTTAACTTCTTGTTCTTCTATCGCAAATGCATTTGCATTGAATTCATTCTTTACGTCAGTTATTCCTGGGTGGCCCAGGTGTTGATGACGATATCTTGCTGTGTATTTTTTGATCTCTTCGTCATTGCTGTCTGTACTGTCATCACTGTCGGTACAACTGGGTGCGCTATCGTAGCCCCATCTTTCCATATCTTTTTCAATAGATTTTCTTCCATCCTCTTCTTCTTTCCATTCAAGATGTGGAACTTTGAAAGCAAGATTATCTGCTTTTGGCAAAGCACATTCGTGTTTCTCTTCCTTTTTATCATTATTGCCTTCGGAAGTGTTGTTTGTTTGATTAAACTGTGGCGAAGTGTTATTTGCTAACATATCAGGAAAAATGTCAGGCTGTCCAGAAATAAAATGCAAATCATTGTTTGCAACAAATTCAAGACTCCCCTATATATAATTATCAATTTAAACGATCAATTTTCAAGATGAAAATTGAAGAATTGAGAAATACCCGAAGAAGAGGATTAAGTGGTTCGTCTGCTTGAGGTAGTGATGCTGAGTGTTGTTTATAACGCTCGGAACTAGGCGTGGATGTGAATCCAAGAAGTCCATATTTCGACTTTGTCCTTGTAGTTATCAATCATCACGGTTATTGTCATTGTTAACAAAATAAAATTGCAGTTATTGTTGAAAAAGAACATATTATATTCATAAATGCAAAAAGAATAAAAGAACATATTTAATTGTAGTCAAAACCTTCTATAATTTTCCAAAATATCATCAACTTCTGTTTTTCCTGAAAGCTTTGATCGTCCTAATGGAATTTTTGTTTGTTCTGAAGGAAGTTTGTATCTTCAACAATTCAAAAATAAAAACGAAATAATTTCAAATGAGTTATAATAGAATGATTGCATATACATATTTTTTGTAGTCCATTTTCTGTAATCTGCAACTTTTAGCTGACTTCGTTTTTCCAACTGTTTATTTTTTTCGTGTATATTTTCAATGTGTGATACCATACGTTTTACTGCCATTTCATATCGTTTTTTGTTGGAATTTTTATTTTCAATTCAAAAAATAACTTTTTCAAAATAAACGAATGAATAAATATTTTATTATATAAATCTCAAATTTTTTGCGAATTTTGAAAAACTATTTATTAACATAATTTATTTTTATTTTTGTATTTGAAGTGACAAAAAAATAAATTTGTCAAGCAATATTTTTTCATTATTATTATTATTCATGTTTTTCTATGAAAATTACTGTTATTCGGAAAAAAAATTTAAAAGAAGAAATTAATTTAAATAAAAGAATTTTTGTTAATTTTTAGGATAGATTTCAGAAAATAACGAGTTTTCAATAAACAATTTCACATTATTGCTCAAAAATGATTGTTTTTAAATTGAAATTAAAAACAAATCCTTGATTATTTTTGAAATCAGATTTTTTCATACATAATTTTCGGTTCAAAAACTTATTTTGAATATTTTCATATGAACGTTGAAAAGTGAATAGGCTTATTGTAGACATTCTTATCTTTCATTAGGTGAAAACATTTGTTTCTAAAAACAATTATCATGCTTCTTCTCTTTTGGATTAAAAACTTCTTTCAAAAAACAAACAATCTTTGAAAATTAAGGCAAGTTCCAAGTAAATGGACCATCGATAAAAAATTTTTTATACATTTATAACGAAACAAAATGGAATACTAATTTATTTAAAATAAGTTTTATTTGTCGAAAAAGTGTTTTTAGCAATTTTCCATTTTTCTTTTGATCTATCCCATAACATTTTCTTGTTTTATACAGGTTTGAAATATTTGTTTATTTTACAAAATAAACCATCTTCGAACTTTTATGTTATTTGGATAGAATAAAAATCGATAATCCTTTTTATAGCTTAATTTATTGAACGATGAACCCGCTATGCAAATTAACAGCATTGTTCAGTTGTATCTTGCATCAATAGATAACCACAGAGAAAGTTGGAAGAAATGCGCTTATAGCTTGAGAAAAGCAGCAGAAAGCAGAGCTGGGAAAGCTGAAGATTTTTCGTAAGATGCAGCAGTTGATGCAATTTTGGAAGAGATTCAGCGATCCACAATGGATGACTAAAATATACATCAATGCTTGATATTCTTTATGAATGTTTCAAGAAGATTGGAAAAAAAGATGGATGATGAAATAGAAGAAGAGGAAAGAAAAGTGATGAAAAAGAAAAGTGTTTGATATGATGGATGAAAAAGAATATAATGATTGTATTATTTGGCTATACCATTATTTTGGTCACTTTAAATTTGGTAATTTTAGTTTGTTTAAGTATCATCCAGATCATTTTGAATATTAATAATTGATCTGCAAAAACGTTCACTTCATCTTTTTGAATTTTCATTTTATTATTTTTTTTGTTTGAAACGCTCATTCACTAAAGAAAAAAAAAATAGAATTATGACTTGAAAAGTGGATGAAAGTGTTTTCTCAAGAGATATCAAAAATTTTCAAAGAAAATGAACATTTATTGAGAAGAATATTAATTGAAATAAGAAGAATAAATGATAGATAAAAAAAACAATAAAGCCAGTTTTATTTTTCTACGTGTGTTGCGAAAAGAAAAAAATATCACTGTAATAAAATATAATCCAATGTACATAAAGCAAATAAAATAAAAAACTTCTGGGTTTTCAAATCTGAAATTGGCAATACAAAATTATAGAGGATATCAAAAATTTGTTCGTTATTTTGCAATTCTTCTTATTATTGGGTTTCAAAGCTGAAATTCATTTTTTATTTTCAAGAATTCACAAAATTATCAAAAATATCCAACGAATATTCATCGTCAAAATAATATTTTTCCTTCGGAAAATCAAATTTTTCTTGAAAGCCAAGAATGACATCTTCATATTCTTCTTCTTCAATCTTTTCCAACACTTTTCTTTTTCATCACTTTTCTTTCCTCTTCTTCTATTTCATCATCCATCTTTTTTTCCAATCTTCTTGAAACATTCATAAAGAATATCAAGCATTGATGTATATTTTAGTCATCCATTGTGGATCGCTGAATCTCTTCCAAAATTGCATCAACTGCTGCATCTTACGAAAAATCTTCAGCTTTCCCAGCTCTGCTTTCTGCTGCTTTTCTCAAGCTATAAGCGCATTTCTTCCAACTTTCTCTGTGGTTATCTATTGATGCAAGATACAACTGAACAATGCTGTTAATTTGCATAGCGGGTTCATCGTTCAATAAATTAAGCTATAAAAAGGATTATCGATTTTTATTCTATCCAAATAACATAAAAGTTCGAAGATGGTTTATTTTGTAAAATAAACAAATATTTCAAACCTGTATAAAACAAGAAAATGTTATGGGATAGATCAAAAGAAAAATGGAAAATTGCTAAAAACACTTTTTCGACAAATAAAACTTATTTTAAATAAATTAGTATTCCATTTTGTTTCGTTATAAATGTATAAAAAATTTTTTATCGATGGTCCATTTACTTGGAACTTGCCAAAATTAACATCCCGAAAAAAGATATGATTTCAAAAATAATCACCCAATTAACACTCCGAAAAAATTATTTGTATTAAAAATAATAACCCTTATTCAAAAATTTTCTATGAAAAAGCTTGAAGTTCCTTATTTTCACTCAAATAAACAAAACTTATGAAGTTATTGTTAAAAATATATTTTGGTGACATTTTTCGAGAATCGAATATTTTTCCTAACAGGCAATGTGATTATTATTATAATTATTATTATTATTATTATTATTTTTTTTTTTTTTTTTTTTTGGTTTTTGCAGAGTAAATAAATCGTTTGTTTTGTTCTATTTGAAATGTCGTAAATGTTTTATGTTCTGAATTACTATAACAGAATAAAAAATAAACAAATTTCAACAACTGTGATGAAATATTCACAATGTTGGCAATCTGAGAAATATCACAAAGTCAAAGTGTTTTGATTGTCATTATTTAGAAATAAAAAATGTTCATTGCATATTTTTCTTTGTTAATGCAAAATGATTATTGTGTCCTAAAAATTTTTCATTTGCAATTATTCAAATTCTTCTATACAAATGGGGGAAAATACGGACTTTCAAGCTTTTTTTGCACTAAGCACAAAAAATTTGCTTCACTCATAATTTTGTTTCGCTTTCTCAGATTTCAAAAAAAATTTGATTTTCATATCTGAAAACATGCATTGTCGAAATCAAAACATGAAGTTTCCCAACATTTCACAAATGTCAAAAAATGGACCCATTTTTATTGTGTTTTTTGGAATCAAAAAGTCAACGAAAAGTGCATAATTTTTCAATGAAAATGCCTGAAGACAAATATTTTGTCCCAAACAACATTCTTATTGTATTCAAGATAATTGATATGATAACCATGACAGAGAAAAACATAAAAAGTGTTGAAAGAAATATTTTAATTAAATGTCTAAATTTTTTTGAAAAGTTCCTTTTGTTTAACTATCAAACAAAATAAAATTTTCAAAAATCTATCAAATTTCTGTTCACATTCACGAAACAACACTCAAATGAAAACAATGACATTGTCATGTTTTTATTTCAATGACAACAAAATTTAGCAATTATGATTAAATTTTTGATCGAAATATGAATTTTAATTTTATTTTTAAATTAAACAAAAGGAACTTTTCAAAAAACTTTCCACAATTTGTGGAAATTTTCAAAAAAAGATACCAAATAATTCAATTCATAAAAAAATTATCTCCAATATGAATTGCAAAAAATGAAAGTTTTTATCCAAAAAAAGTTTCAATGAGAAGAATGTGAATGCGTGTGATTTTTTTCTTCACATTTTTTCTTTTCTTTTCTTTTCTTTTCTTTTCTTTTTTTTTTTTTTTTTTTTTTTTTTTTTTTTTCTTTCTTTCTTTCTTTCTTTCTTTCTTTCTTTTTTTTTTTTAACATTTCATTTTATTTTAAATATTTTGAATCTAATCTAAATTATATCATTTTCTGTAATGATTTTCTTGATGATTTTCTAAACTATTTCGAATTTTGATTCAATAATTTAATTCAATTTGAAGTCAGAATTTACAAAATTTATATAAGATCAACAATCATTATTTTTAAATGCATCTTCAAAGACGTTGAATGAAAAAGCGAGTATTCTACACTATGAACTTTGTTTAATTGTTATTGAAGATGTTGACGCGAGGGAGCATCTTGATGAAAAACATGAAATAAAATGAGATCTTTGTTGAGAATAATTATATCCGCTTCAACATCTGAAAAATATGATTTTGACCCTTACAATTCATATGTTATCTGAAAATAACGATATTTAACGATATTGAAGAGAATATAAATTGGAGAAGCATATTATTTACGTTATAGGTTTTTGTTTTATGAAAATTATGCTATCAATAAGTTGAAGATAGAGCGTTTTGGAGAAATGACAAAGCTCAACGTTACATTCGGAAACGATCAATGAAGACACAAACACTTTGATTCAATGAAAATGATCGAAATTTTATATTATTACAATACAAACTTTCAAAAGTTCTGCATATAACAATTTTTACACATTAAATTCAAAGCTAAAAGAACATTTACGTAAAAAACTGGAGAAACGAAAATGATATTGTGCAACGGACAATTAAGTTACATTTAACAATATGATAAAATAATCAAATGAATTATCTATGAATGTGTGAAAAGTTTTTTTTAACTTGTTTTAAATATTTTGTTTTTGTTTCAAAAACATTTTTTCGTATTCTTGACAGAATTTCATTGCCGATGCATTTTATGTTTTCGGATTGAAATTAAAAGTTAGGTATGCTTTAAAGATTTTAATGTAATGAAAGAGATAGAAACAATTTAAAAGCGTGCTCAAAGGGCAATAACTTGTTATATTTAAAGAGTTGCTGCCAAATAATTCACGCGAAAGAAAAACGAGAGTGAAAAGAGTGAATAGTTTCGGTGCATTGTGTTTGTTTTTTGCAAATACATGCGCATTTGACTGATTTACTTTAATTTAATTTGAATTAATACTCTTGAAATATTTATTTTTTTCAAATGATGTTGGGATAATTTTTTTTTCTTTTTTCTTTCTTTCTTTCTTTCTTTCTTTCTTTCTTTCTTTCTTTCTTTCTTTTTTTTTTTTTTTTTATGTTTGACCTTTTTTTAAATGATTGATTTTTCGTTGATTACAAAATGATGTTTATTCTTTATATTTTAATTTGCAGGGCAATGATTTGATACAGCTAAATGAAAACACATTTGGAGCAGTTCTTTGAATATGTAACACTCAAGCAATTGATCAAATTTACAGTGGTTTATGATGAAATATGTTGAAAGTTCAATTGAATTATGTTCAAGATGGAGGAAGACAATAACTTTTCACGAAACAAGAGAAAAAACCAACAACTTGGCTTTTGAAACGATGGGACGAGATTGATGAAGGAAAGAATTTCTTTTGAGTTCAAAACAATTGAGATTGAAATATACATAATCAAGAGAGGAAAAAGATATGACATTATGAAATTGTTTGCCAGATGACAAGAAATAATGAACTTAGAAGTATGATAAAGAGAGAAAGTGAAAGAAAGTTAGAGTTTGAGAATTATGTACAATCTTTGGAATGTTATCATTTGAAAGATCAAAAGAAAGCATCGATGTTTGCGGTAATATCGCACTGATATTATCGCCAAAACCACGATGCAACAGAAACAAATCACTTTAACATTTCTGATAAGCAGAATGAAATTTCTGTTCTGACTTGGAATAGTTGGAGTAATTTAACAATCTTTTTATAATCTTGTCATCTTATTTTTTATTTAACTTTTTTTTTACAAGGATTCATTTATTTTGAACTTTCAAAAATTGTTAGTGATATGAAATTTGATGAATTTGAATTATTATTCAAGAAATTTAGACTAAAAGATTATTTGTGAATCAGTTATGAGTTGACAATTATCGAAAAGAATTGCGTAATTATTTCAAAGAGTTCCATCCATTTGCAACCGTTGAATAGAGAAGAGGTTTGTTCGAGTTGAAGTGAATTGAAAGAATGCAAAATGATAGATATTTTATTGAATGAACTTGGTGTTGTTTGAAGCTGCGTGTTTAATATGTTTGAGACTTAACTTAGTTTCAAGCAATAACACACACGCAAACAAAGAAAATGAAAGTTAAATGTCAGCTTTGCTTGGAGTTTTATGCTATACAAAATTGACAAAGTTCCTATCAAACATTGAATTATATATGTCAAAGAATTTTATATCTCTTCAACTTAATTAATTTTAATTATTTTGTTTTATTTTTGTTGATTATTGATTCTATAGAGAGAAAAAGTGGATCGAGCATATAACACGAGAATAATTCCATGGATAAAATTTGAAAATCGAAATAAAAAAGGTATTTTACATAGAGATGCGACTTTTTACAAGTTAAAGCAGAAATGAAAGTATTTGCTGATTGTAATGAAACAAATTTATTTTATTTAAATTTTCTGCGAAAAGAAACGAAGGGAATCTAACGCCACAGATAGAATTAAAATAAAACTTATGCTTTATTTTGATTTGTGAAAGTGGCATAATGCAATCCTTCAATATTTTTCTCCTGAACTTTTCATTTTTTCATATTTTGCTTTAATCTACAAGAAGTTTAGTATTTATCATTATTGTTATTAATGTTGTATTTATTTCTATTATTTAGTATTCTTTTATATTGTATTCAGAATACATTTACCGTTCATCATTTATCCATTTGCAGTATTCTTGAATGTAAGTTACTTGAGAAGGATGAGATAGAGCATGTGCAAAATTCATTGCTGAAAGAAGCGCTCACAAAATTGTATGTTTAACCGGGAAAAAAAGAGAAAGAGAAAAAGAAAAGAAAATGATGCTCACTATATTTACCATAAGCGCTTGTTAATCTGAGTAGAAAAAGAAGATATTTTTGATTTAATGATACTTGGAAAGAAAAGGAATCAATTGCGTTTTCACTTTGTGTCTTTCTTTTATTTGATGAGAAAGGCGCCATTCAACCACGCAAAGAATAAAAATCAAAGCAACTGAAAGAAATGCAACAGAGGCAAAAAATAGAATTTGCATTGCAAATCTATTTTTGTGGTGAAGTTGTTCATTCCAGTTGCTGACATTTGATATCATTTATTTTGAATTTTAAATAGATTCTTTTATTAATCATTTGAATTACTCATTTAAAATTTTTTTTGTGTTTTACAGCTTTGCTTATTTTAAACAGGGAGCATTTCTTTCATTGCTGTTTCACAGGAAAAGAATGAAACAACAAAGCAGCTGATACATGCACTCGTTATAATCAACAATTTTAATCGAACCATTTAGGTTATTTTACAGTATGACGGGGATTTATCAAAAGAGAATGAGCGATCAATGCACTTATTACAATTCAATGCTTTGGTCAATGGGCCTTGGATTAAAATAGGTGCCAGAAGTATTTGCGGTTTTTAATTCTTCAGAATAGGATTATTTTAAAATCATAATTGATTTTTAACAATTTTTCCGATGACCTCTGTTGACAGTCACTGCGAATATTTTTATTTTTTGTTTATCAAAACTGCTTGATTCTTATGGTTTTCAACAGCTTTTAATTCATATATAATTTTCTGATTATTTATGCATTGAATTAATATTTTGATTTATTTTAATAGACAAATATTCATATTTACGTAGAATTTGAACTGATTTCAAAAATTTGCTAACAAGAGCGAGAAATATTTCAAGGCATTGATCAACATCTAACATTCTTAAGAAGATAAGGAAAAGGTGTGTATGGAGAGAGGATGAAAGACAACAGCGTGAAATAAAGGCATTTCCTTGTGAACAGAACGAGGATTGTGCTACATCGACACGCTAAAAGCAGAAAAAGAAGATAAAAACACGTTTGCATACCAACCGCTTTGCGGATTATTCGATGCAGGCGAAAATAATCGTTTCTGACATTTTATTTGTATTATTGTTTTTTGGAAAGATGAACTCTTTTATATTATTTTAAATATTATTATTTTGTTTATTTCTATTTAATTTATTGTGATTCCCAGGTTTATTTTTAGCAGAGTGTTTCAAGAGGAGCTGTTGGGTACTTATTTTCGGAAACGTGCAACACAATCGGAAAAAGTTAATCTTGAAAGTCATTATCAGGCGAATCACAAGAGAAAAATGCATAATAATTAAGGTTTGTTATCGAAAAGGGATTTGAAAAAAGAATCGTGTAAAATAAACGAATGAGAAAAGATAAGCACACCTCGTTAGAGCCGTAACTGGGTTTAATAATGTTTCTGCTCCTCCATTTTGTGTGCAATAATAACGTATTAGATTCAAACAATTTGAGCAATAATCAAATATTGCAGTGAAAAATTGGAGAATTTTATTTTCTTTTACAACAGCCTTATTGTTCAAAAAAATAAAAACATAACAAATTTTTAAAGCTTTTCTATTGAATGAGAATTTGAAATTTATTTTTTTTTGAATATATTTTTTTGCTTTATTCATCTTTATCTTTTTCTGCATGTTTTTTTTCCTTCAGAATCAACGAAATCATTGAGCGAAGTTGTGGAGCTTCAACTGATAATGTGAATGGATTGAAAACGGACAAATAGATATTTCCTTCAAAATAAAAATTTATTCATGCAATTTAAATAATATCAGAGAAAAAGAGGCATAATGAATGAATTGAGAAAAAAAATAACAGAAGAAGGTTTGCAAGTTTCCGAAAGAAAGTGAATGAAAGAAAGGAATATGAACAATTCAATGCGTGAATTTATAGTCTTTTGAGGATTGCTTCAATGAGAATAGACCTTTCCATGCACGCAAAGAAAGAAGAGATGTGGTCTTTATTGGCGATTCAAAATGAACCATTCTCAACTCACACCTCGATATTTATTAGAAGTAGTTTTTAAGTATTTTTTAGAGCTTTTCCAGTTTTTATTTTTCTAAACATTTATTTTTTCACATTCATTTTTTCATTTTAATTTACCGTTTGATAAACTCTTTCATTACTCAATTTTTAATATTAGGTGAATAGCCTTATCATATTGATAGATTCCGCTTTCGATGCAATGAAGACTTTGAAGACAGAGGCCAATAAATTCATATTTTTGAGAAAGGTTTGCAAAGATCGAGAAGAGAAAGTTCAAATGAACAAACAAATTTTTATTTTATATGAAGGAAGGAATGCATTTTCGGTAGTGTTTATGCTTACTAATGTGTAAATACCTTATAAAATGCAAAGAATACTGTGACACAACTGAGCCATTTATTTCAATAACATTAAAGATAACATGGCATTATGATGTCACTACATGTCTTTAGTCATTATTTTTGAATGAATACTTTTTTCTTTTCTTTTCTTTTCTTCTTTCTTTCTTTTGTTTTTTAAATATTATTAATTTTGTCGAATTTTGTACAGAAATTCTTTTAGATATTTTAAAGTTTTTCTTGATGAAGAATTATAACGCAATGAACAAATAGACAAAGGCAAAATGATTACAATTGATGCCACTGTGCAATTTTCGAAGCTTTCAATGCTTTTTTTCTCAGATAATTTGTAGAATATAAATCTGTGATTTGCAACAAATGGTGAATTGATTATTAGTCAAAACTTCTGCTGTTTATAAAAGAGAGCTTTGTATTTTGCACTTGTTTCGAACAAGGCTAATTAATAAAGTTGGAATACGAAAAATTCATTTTAATTTGTGCAATCTATATTTTAAGCTTTGAAATTTGTTAATCATGCTTTATTTTTCATTTTCCCTGTGAAAAATATGAACAAATAATTTTATAAGTGTATTTTTTTCAGAAATTCAATTATTTTATAATTATAAACGATTTTCTTTGCTTTGCGCAAGTCAAAACAAATGCCACATTTATCATATAGATTCAAATGAAGAAATGGTTTTATAAACTGGATTAAATGACTTTTTTTGTTTGGAATGTGAAAGTCAAAAATTCAACTGAAGAATAATACCCATAATAAAAATTTCTGAAATGGAATTTGAAACACTTGACTTTTCTGATCCTTTGTTTCCCGAAGAAGATCATGGGCGCAAGCAAGCCAACGAAAAAATACAAGAAATACGGAAAATGCCTCTTTTGAAGGTGATGAAACAACTTACTAAAGACAATCCGACAAAATCATCCAAAATGGCTTCAAAGCTTAAAACTAAAGTCTCAAAAGCTGAAAAGGGAGTAAACGAAGATGGAAAAGAGAGAGAAGAGTTGGATTTTGGAATGGGAGAAGAAGGCAGGGGAGTGTTGTCAGGATTGGAATTTAACCAGCCCGAAGACTATATCGAGAAAACAACAACGCTCATTCCAGACTCGAAGATAGCTTCCAATACAACTGTAAAAATTATTGATGGAGAGATTGTCGTGGAAATTGAAGAAGGAGAAGATGATGGAGAAGACGGTGGGGCTTGGGCAAGAGGAATCGAACACAAAACTGAAGAAAGCGAGGCAAAATTACGACATGTGACAGCAGCAACGTGGGGCCATCGTGAAACCACAGAGAGGTGGCGTTCCGACGAACTTGCAAAGTTGTATGATGCACTGAGATTGTACGGTTTGTCGTGGGAGCAGATTAGTTCTGCCATCCCCAACCGATCAATTTCTCAGATCAAAAGACGATTTAATTATGAATCAAGAATCAATAAGAGCAAAGTGGATGCTGCACTTTCATGTATGCATTTTCTTTATTCTCCAGTTCCTTCCTTTTTAAGAAACTAATTTTTTTGTTGGTTTTTTATTTCTCATTCTTTTTGCAATTAATCTCTCTCTCTTTTTTAATTTGTTGGAAAATATCCACGAATTGAAATGAATTTATTAATTTATTATTTGCTCCCACTTAAAGATAATTTGACGCAAGCAGAACAAGGAAATACGTTAGAACATTTGAAGCTGATGCTGGAAAAAATTAGGAAAGAAAAAGCAGAAAAACAAGCAATTGTGGACGCAGCAACAAAGGATGAAGAAAAAGAAAAAAATAGTAACATGTCTAATGAAGAGAAGATTAGTGATGATAACGAGGAATTTAAAGAAATTGAAGAGAGAGAATCAAAAAGAATTGAACAAAACGAAAAAGAACATTCAGGAGGAGAAGAACCAAAAAGGAAAATTAGGATTATTCCGGAAAATGAAGAAGATGAAGATGACAATGAAGAAGAAGAAAATGATGGAGAAATGAAAAAAGTGAAACAAAAAAGAATAGGGTCAAAGATAGAGGTTATGAAAGATGATATCGAAGATGAGAAGAAGCCTAGTTCTTCAGGCGTGAAGAGCGAAGAAACAAAAGATGAATTAGGAATTTTTGGAGGTTGGGGAGATGATATGGGAGACGTAGAATTTTTTTTCTGAAGTTATGGACAAAGAACTGGAGTTGTGTAACAAGCAAGTGTGATGCTATTGATAATTATAACGTATTTACTTTGGAACACATGTATATGATTTCTGTATTTCGTTGATCGCGTTTTTTTGTTTATTTTTAATATTCAATTTTTTAATTGCCAATGCTTGCAATTGTATTGGTGATTAAGATCAGCGTAAACCCTATGAATGAAAAGGCCCTTTATCATCGTGCGCAAGCACTTTTTGGGCGTAGACAGTTCAGCGCTTGCTCTGAAGATGCAAAAAGATTGGAGGCGATCTCTCCAACTTCCAGCAAATATGTATTGTTGGAAGCACGATCTTTGGAAGCTATGGGGAACAAGGAAGGGGTGTGTAATATTTTAGTACAACCTTCCTTGTTGGCAATATTTATTATTTTAAATTTATTTTTGAAATTTTATGTAACCAAAAATGAATAAAAAAAATGAAATAAAAAATAAAAATGAAAAATTCAAATATATGAAATATCGTGTGCGCAATTAGGCCCTTGAGGCATATCGTCGTGCATGTTTTATTGGACCCGATGACAGGACAGCACAACTTACAGGAGGAGCGTTTATGGCTGCAGCAGGTCTTGATGAAGAAGCTCTGGAACATGTACAGCGAGGCCTAGCACTAGATGAAGATTCTCAGCCTTGCGGTTTTGTAAGCGAGGAGGATACAGAATTTTTTGTTTGCAAAGGTTTGCGTTAAAAGAGCTTATGCAATCTGATTTTCTTTTTACCCGAATAAATTTTCTGCTATACGCATTTTACAACATGAAAATATTACGTGGAATGAATAGATCTTGGACGATTTGTGAAGCAGTCAAAGCATGCAAAAAAGATTGAGGAA
Organism: Monocercomonoides exilis; assembly: GCF_001643675.1. NCBI lineage: Eukaryota > Preaxostyla > Oxymonadida > Polymastigidae > Monocercomonoides > Monocercomonoides exilis. Next base: position 998,735 of record NW_027150550.1, read on the forward strand.
ATGTGTGAATTTATTATTTTGCTGACTTCTTGGGAATATATCCAAAAACCGCTTCCTTTAAATGCTTTAATTTTTCTTTGTGATATTGATTCAATTGAATTTTCGTTTGTTCTTATTGATAGGAAAGAGGAACTTGAAGAACAAATTAGACAAATGGCACGCTCAGCAATTTCTGCTTCGACTGCATCCTCGTGTGCAGTATTGGAACGCAAAGAAAAAGATATAAAACAAGAAGAGAAGGAATGACTTCCTAAAAGCGTCAGGGAACATTGATAGAACAAATCAATTCTTCTTGGCCCATTGTAAAATATTTGAAATTTTTTTTTCTCAATGAGCATCATGGAACAGAGAACTGGACTTTGCGCAATAAGAGTGGAACGTATGAATAAATGGATTAGAAGAACTCTCGAGGGATGGGAATTGCGACGTGTTCTGAAGGAAGAGCTTACAAAACCAAGTAAAACAATTGAGGATATTGAGCGTTTTCTCCAGAGATTTTTTCTGACAAATCCAGCAGCTACAGCGCTACGAAACAAATTATTTTTGAAAGAAGATCATCTGGTTCAAACGCTATTGTATGAATAGTTTTTTTCTTTATTTTGAAAATTTTTTAAAAAATGCTAATAATAATGTTACAATTCGATTTTGCACATTCAACCCACACAAAACACCAATTATGCTATAACTTGTTAATTATATCAAATTGAAAATAAATATGAAAAATTCAATGGGGAAAATATTTGAAAATTTCATGATCCATTTCAATACTTTTCTTTGGAAACTTTACAACTTTTAGGATGCAAAACAGGATATTTGAAAGTTCATGCGCAAAGGTTCTTTGGGAATCAAGAGCGTTACTAAAGAATGGTGACCGTAGCAGAAGTTCTTTACATCCTGTTCAGGTTTTAGATCTCAGAAAAATCGAATGCAAAGCTCAACTTTGCTCAGACATTTGTGTCGTTCATAAAAAGAACATCGAACATGAATCGGCAATGGAACTATGCGTTAGAGGGTCAAATGGAACGGATATTAATCAAAAACAAAAGAAAGATTTTGGAGCAGTTGTTCTTTTAGCGGAATGGCTAAAGAAAAGTCATAAAAAAAGAAAAAAGAAAATATTTTTTAAAGAAGCTCTTCCATTCTTTGAATCTGTCCAATCGTTTGCTGAAATAACTTGACTTTGAAACTTTCTAATTACTTTTCATTCATTTCCCTCAAACAAATGGCAATGTTTTTTAATCTTTGTGAAAGAACAGTCTATTTACACGACGATGCATGATGACGCTGAGCTCATTATCAGTGGAGCTGAGGCATGCAGCATGCAAAGCAGGGCCAGTTAATTATGGAACTACGATTTTGGGGGTAACTGGTTCATCAAGAGGCAGCTCAGGCTCCAGTAGCTCTTTGGTGTCGCTGTTCCTCTCCTTCCCGCCTGTGCAGTATGTCCCCCGGGCTGTACCATACGCGTCCACTGCGCAATCTTCTCCGCTGATTGGAACTGGGGGTCATTTGTACTCATCATTTGGATCAGGAAGTGCAGGAAAAGGTGTTGCGCTGTCTCAAAAACCAGGTGCTGTGCGGTTTGGATGTGCTGGCCAGGAGCGTGTGTTTGATGTGGTGGATCTGTGGAATGCAATACAGTCAATTGTCAGCCCTAATTATGAAAAGTGTGCAATGATGTTTGAAATGGATTTTGTTTTGATAACTGAAATTGAAATAGAAATTTATGCTTTTTTGATTGAATGTTTTTTAAAGTTCTACAATTTTTTGCTTTGCTCCGTCAAACTGTTTTTTTATGTGGACTGTTGAAAATATTGATATATTAATTCATAGAAATAATTTTGTGAATACTTTAATGAGAGCTTTATTGTTATCATTTTTTTTCGAAAGAAAATATTTGTGACATGACTGTGTTTTTATCATTTTTTTAATATTTGAATGATATGTTCATTTTGAATGAACTTTTGACTTTCAAGGCCAAAGGATAGCGGATCTTGCTTGCATTTTCGTTTGTCCGTGCCATCGTTGGCGGTGTTGAGGTCGCAGCTGTTAGACCTCGACCCTCATGCAATGCACATCGGAGTGGATGACTTAACAGATTGCTCGTTTGCACAGGAGATGGCTCAGGTTTCAGGGAAAATTGTGAGATTAAAGTTTATTCCGCTGGTATGTTTGAGTCTTAGCGAATGAAAAATAAAGACGATGCAATTGAAACAGGGATATTTGGTGTTTGGAATAAATAGAGAGAATTCTTTGAAATTATTTATCGATGATAGCGAAAGTTTTGTGTTTTTTTGAGAGAAATCTTTTCTTTTTTATTGGAATGACCAAGAACGAGCCTTTTATTTGGTTTCTTTTTTGTTGAGATTGATGATTGAGCATATTAACATTTTCAATATTTATAAACCTTTTTTTAAATAATAACTTTTTTTTTCACACACAATGTGATTTTGACAGCTGAGACAGGTTGCAAAGCGAGGCTGCAGCCCGTCAGGAAGATGTGCTGTGTGGAAAGGGATTTTGGATGACAGAGGAAATGGGGTGTGTGTGATAACTGTTTGAGAAATGAGCAGATTTGCTTTTTTTTTATGCTTTGAATATGATCAAAGATTGCTGAGTTAACAATATATATATATATTTTCGTTTCATAGTTTTATCTTTTGTTGTTGAATAATATCTTTTATTTTTTATATGACCTAACTGTTTTTATTCATTTTTGATTTAATTTATTTCGTAAAAAAAAAAATAACAGGAGAAGGCATTTGGGGTGATTGGAGAGAGCAGAAAGAAATGGACGCTGCTTGTTGATAGGCTTGCTGAAAGAGACGTTGGCTATTCGACTTGTGATGAACACTACTTCTTGTTTGAAAACGAAACATTTGAGATTGTCTCGGTATGTGTCAATAGGAATGAGCTAACTCTATTTGGATTGAGTGAACTGTGGGAGCAATATTTGTGTTTTCTCATGCTTATATTCTTTTTTTGGTTTTTCTTTATGAACAATTTTAATATTTGCAATTATTAAGGTTAAGTCATCTTCATTTTACCTTATATTATTATTCAATGATATATATTTATATATTTTTTTGTTTATTTTGCTAATGATCTATTGGAATTGCACTTTCTCATTTGATGAAAGACATTACTTCGCGACAAGACAGTAGCAGAATACGTTCATTCAGAAACTTTGGGAGAAGAAGGGAAAACTGGCGAGAAAGGGAATTGTGTGCTAACGATTTTATTTCAAAGAAAATGAAGTTATATTTGTTCTTCTTTGGGAATTATTGACTTTTTGTTGTTTGCAACTGAAAAATATGACGGTTGGGGTACAGACAAAACTGCTTCAGTTGAAATGTTCAGCCCATCTGGTGTGATTCCTTTTGTGGGAATTTCATTGCTCGCTGCCCCGTTGTTCTTTGTGACGAAGCAGAAGCACACTGCTTACGGACTGTTTCGGGGAATGTACACGAGGTGTGCTTTCAAGCAAGAAAAGATCAAATCATATCTAATGAAAACCAGAAAAATTGATAAATGTTAATGAATATGAAATTATTTGTGTTGTTTCAATTGGAAACTTGATTCAATTTATAAGTTATTTTTAATTTTCTTTTAAAAAATTTGTTAATTTTGCGTTTTAAACCATTCATTGCATTCCATTCCCGTTTTCTATTTGTTTGATTTTAAACTTTTTAACCAGATATTGGTGGAAACTGAGCAGTCTTTCATCTCAACCTGAATGCTTAGCTTCATTGTGCTGTGCATTTGAAGAGTTTGCTCAAAAAATGGATGTATGTCTCTTTTTAACTTTGCAATTGTATTTTTCAATGATTCCATCATTTTCTGATATGCATTGAAATGTTCTGTCTTATCGGATGATTTTTGCTTGTTTTGTTATTTTTCCTGCTGATTGATTGGTAACAAAAAACAATGATACTCATCATTTCATCAGGCTGCTGCATATAACCACTGCGTGAGGCTGGGAGTGCCTCCTCTTCTGATAGCGTTCCGATGGATGTGCACGGCATTTGCGGGATATCTGCATCCGCTGCAGGTTCTTTTACTGTGGGACAGAGTTATCTCATTTGACACGCTGATTATGTTGCCTCTACTCGCCGCAGCCATATTTGCATTTAGAAGCAGTAATGTTCTTGCTGCTCGTACACCTGAAGATATCAATGTATGAAGAGTGAGAGAGAAAGAGAGAAAGAGAGAAAGAGAGAAAGAGAAAGAAAAAGAAAAAGAAAAAGAAAACGAAAATCAGAGAACGGAAACGGATTTGAATTTTCTGTGGAATGATTGTTGCATTCCACACACATTAAAATTTGAATACGAAAATAAAAAATATATTATTGTTGAATATTATTATTCAATTGCACGATATAAATTGAAGTGAATTTGTTCTTTTTATTTATTTATCTTCTTTTCTCCTTGAATTTTCTTATTAATAATCTTTATTTATTTATTTTATTATTTTAATTTGTATGATATCTGATATTATCTATCAATCTACAGAATATCTTTGTTACAATCACGAACATTGAAATTGTGCCTTTGCTTCAATTTTACTTGTTTTCCACTGATTGAAAGGACAAAAAAGAAAAGATGTTCACCCCATTCCAGTAATCAGAAATGTATTAAAATACACATGCCATTTCTTATGTGTGATTGTTTACTACAAATCAAAGTTGAGAAAGGCTTTTGCAATTTGTCTAAATGATTCAATCCTTCACCATTCAGAATCGGAAAATCAACTTTTATTTTGGTATCTGCATACAATTTTCGATTGTTCTCAATTTACTGTGCATTTGCTGCTAAAAATGTTATCATTAAATAAGATGTTGCAAGGAGATTGCTCGATTCAGGAAGATAATTCATTCCCAATTAAAACGATACTCAAAAAAGGAGGAATTCATTTTTGACTTTACAAAAGATCAACCACGAAATATGTTGATGCATCTAAATATTTTCTTTGTACTTCATAATTATTTCTCGAGCACCAAAAAATGATTATTATATAATTATTAACTAAAATATGAATTTCAGCTGAGCAATTCTTTTTTGAAGATTAAACATTTTCAAAACAGTTTGAATCATTTTTATTGTTGATGGAATCATATTAACGAGTACAATAATCTTTTATTCAATTAAATAACATTTATTCAAATGAAAAATATATATAGAAACATGTTTGATTGCTGATAAAAACTCTTGTGAATTCTGTTGGCCGAAGAAAATTTTTCCAATATTCTTATTCAATGAATATTGAATTTTTGAAAATAATTGTTCATGATTGTTATTTTGCATATTCAAAAAAGAAGCATTTGAAGAATCATTCACATCAGTTGGTTTTCTAATAAGCAGATTTATATAAAAAAATTGATGAAAACTATTTATGTTTGAAACAGAGAACTGAGATATTTTCATTATGCTTTAGATCAATCCCAATGTTATTCGGACTTGTGTTATAATTTATGGTTCCCGTTTTACAGATCAATTAAGTTCTTGAATTTCAAGATTAATTGAAAACTAAAATGTCCACATCACCTACACGCGCTGCAGTTGCAGCTAGATCTACGTCCATTTTCAGTCCTTCAGCCGGAAGTCCACTTTCTTCATCAACAAGAATTGGAAAGAAACCAGAATCAAAAAAGCCAACTAAGCCTCCGTCAGCTCAATCTATGACTCCAAGAGACCCTGGCCCAACAGAATTTAGAAGATTTTATGATCGAGGAGATCTTCCAATCGCATTAGAGCATAGAGCTGGCGAGAATTGCATTCATTGGAAATATGCTCCTGAAGAACTTGATTATCACCACTTTTTGCCCATATTTTTTGAAGGGCTACGTGAAACAATTGAGCCTTATCAGCTTCTTGCAAAGCAAGGTGTATATGATATGCTCACAAAAGGAGGTTCAAAAATTTTACCAGTGATTCCTCAGCTGATTTTACCGATAAAAAGTTTGATATTCGAAGCGTTTCTTGCGTTTCTTCAATGAATATGTATTTTTATTAATATTTTTTAATTAATGTTTTCAGAAGCATTAAATACTAGAATGCCTGAGATTATTTCGAAGACTTTGCTTGTTCTCCAAAAACTTGTTTTATCTGGGGAGATGATTGGAGGCATCTATTTTTTATATTATTAATTCGTCATTAGTTATTTGTTATTTCGATTTGTTTTCTCTTTTATTTAGAAACGCTTGTTCCGTATTATCGTCAGATATTGCCAATTTTTAATCTTTTTAAAAGTTCTAATGGTTTGATAAGAATTTTAATAACAAAATTTTCACAACTGTATTGTTAAATTTACGAATTTACAGTTAATATTGGTGATTTAATGGAATACAGCCAAAGAAAAAGAATGAATCTTGGTGATTTGATACAGGAAACACTCGAACTTTTTGAAATTTATGGAGGTTTGCTGAAGACATTCAAAATGCATTTCCTCAAATCTAATGGTGAATATTTTGATATTGATTTGCTCTTTTTATTAATTGTGTTTATTAGGTCGAGACGCTTTTATTAACATTAAATACATGGTACCGACTTATGAAAGTGTTGTATCATCTTAATTCCAAGACATTGTAGCTCATCTGCATTTCTAATCTATTATACTGTTTAATTCGAATCCTTAAGCTTTTGACTTGTACTTTAACTTTTTTAATAAATCACTTTCTTTTCTTTTCTATCTTGATTATGAAAAAATAATCATTCACCTCACCAACTCATAAAAAAGTTATCATTTATTTTTTTCAATGTACGTAATTTCTCGTTTCTCTTATCACAATTCAAGCACTTTGATCCTTCTTACACATTGATGGAGATGTGTTTCATCAAAATTATTAACGAGCAATAATCATTTTTTCAAAAGTATTTTTATCATTTCAGTCTTTTATTTTAAATCGTGAAATGAAAATTTCTTACGACTGAACTCAATGGCGATAGAATTTTTCAATGTTTTATTGTGCCAGAAAAAAAAATGGGTATTCAGGAAAATGGATTCTGTTTTTCAGATTTTTCTTGCGACTTTTCGCTTGAAAAGTGCTATCACTCTTTTTATAATTAGATATTATGTCAGTGTCCTCGAAACAGGCAACAGCTGAGCAGAGCATTTCCGCTCAGCAAAGTTTAATCTTAGGTAAGCATTTATCAATTTAATAAAAAGTTATCAACTTCATTATTACTCTATATACTTTGAAGTTCGAAATCTTCTTAGAACAGCCATATCTTCTATCTCATATATCAGGCATTTATTCCCTGAAGATTGTTTCCAAGATCGTCTTCTTTCCGGATTAAATGTAAAGACTTTACTACCAACAACAAATGAAACAAAGTTAATAATTAATTGGCTTGAACATGGTGTTTTTGATGCACTTGAAAAGAAATATGTTTGAAAATTTTAAGTATTTTGTTATTGCTTAAAACTTTTTATTTAGCTTCGAAGTTTGGTGTTCGGAATGTATTTTGATCCTTCCAACGAATCCACCCTTATTGAAGCTTATACTTGTTTGCTGAGTTTTAAAATTTTTAATTTCATTTTGTTGAAATTTGTTTGACGATTCCACCAGTCAAAATATCATATGATCAAGAGGAATACAATCTTGATATCACAAGATCAAAAAAAGAGTATCAACAAACTCAAAAACTTATGACAAAAGATGGAATAAAGCAATCTACGATCGCTATGATTCGAACTTTAATTTCTTTGGCTCAAACTTTAACACCAATCCCCAGTATGACTTTTTGTCGTAAACTTTTCTTTTGAAAGTGATTTTTAACAACACAGAAAGCAGATATTTGGTAATGAAATTATTTTACTATGATGAGCGCACACCAATGGATTACGAACCTCAATTTTTCCGTCCTGCTTCGGATGGTATGAATTTAAATAAAAATATTTTCAAATTAATTTATTATAACTTATTTTGTGTTTAAGAGCCACCACCTTCGTTTCATTTTAAACCACTTCGTTTGAACTTGGGAGGAGTAACAACGCCTTATCACGATATGTGTTTACAAATTAAAACAACTATAGATTGCGTTGATTCTCTAAAAGATGCATGGATTGAAGGCAAAAGCAAGGTTCACTTTAACAGCTATTTATATTTTGTAAACGCAAAATTATACTTTATTGTTTAATTATTTTATTTTAGCCACGCCATCCAATGAGCGAATTATTTGAAAGAGGCACAGCTGAAAAAGAAAAAGAAGCAGTGCAGGAACAGCGCGAACAAGAGAAAGAGAACAATGATTTGGATGAAAATGTACAAGAAAACAATGAATTAAAACAAAAATTGGAAAAAGAAGAGCAATTCAGCAGTGAAGAAGAAGAAGAGGAGGAAGAAGAAATCAAAGTGAAAAAACGAACATTAAAGCAAAGATACAACGAAAATGAAAACAAAGAAAACAAAAAATCTAGAGAGAAAGACGAACAAAAGCCTTCAACAAAAAATGACAATGAAATTATCTCAAATGAAAAGATGCGCAAAAACACAACAAGCAAAAGGATGAAGCTTTCTATTGAAAAAGAAGGAGATCAAGAAATTGATGAAAAGAGTGGAGAACCTGAAGATGAAAGCACTTCTGCAAGTGAAACAGATGAAAAGGAATACGAAAAACCACCTTTAAAGAGCAACAACAAAATTCGACGTACGAGCAGCAGAGAAAATCCAATGCTATTCGTTTGATATTTATTTTTTGAATTTTTAAGATATTTCATTAAAAATTTTCGTTTTATGCATTCTCGAAATTTTCTATTTATCTTTAATTGAACTTCAATTCCAAATGGAAATCAATGTTGATACCACTTTTGATAATAGTCGCCTTCTTTTTTGGCGAAGACCTCTGAGTTTATTTCGACATATCCATTTCTGACACTTCCTCAGTTGAAGAGAATCACGACAATGAAGAAGAATGCAGCCGAAGCTTTGGTGAAAGAAATGCAAAAGAAAGGCATTCTTGGAACAAATACCGAAAAGGTTTACATATTTTTTTTTCATTTTTCAGAAAAGAATAATTGATAAAATAAAAATTTCATTTGAAATTGAAGGGCTATCCTGTACTTATTCATAAAGATCCTACGAATGACCTTCAAGCTAAGGGCAAAGATGAATTGAAAGAACAAAGCAATAAAAAGCAAATTGTTGACGATGAGAAGGATAGTGAAAGATTTAAACATTCAGTCAAAGAAGATGAAAGTCAAGAAAAAGAAACTGAAATACACAATTTACCAACAAAGGATGTTGAAAAAGGCAAACCCAATCAGAAATCACGCCCAGCTCTTGACAAAGATTCAGAGCAAAAGGCAACAGAGAATGACATTAATAATCATCTTGAAGCAGAAGGTATTTATCCTGGATCAGCTGTTGCTTCACCTGATTTGATGAATCTTTCTTCCTCTGCGGTGTCTTCCTCTTTGCAAAGTTCTGAGCATCTATCTGATCAAAATTCATCAACGGATTCATCATTGATGTCACAGCCTGAAGATCTGACACAATTTTCTTCATTGCAAACTCAACCTTCCCTCCTTTCTCCTTCTCTGCATTCTCAGCCTTATGCACTATCGCCAACATCTATCGTTGACTCCCAATTTACACACTCACGATCCAACACTTTTGGATATCCTTCTTCCTCCTATTCTGCTATTCCATCAGCAAACTCATCTTCAAAATTTGCAACATCAGATCTCTCATCATCCATTGCACCTTCAGTGTCTTTGTCTGCTTCCAGACTCTTTTCCACAATTGAAGCTCAGAATTCTGCAATTTCCAATCCGTTGGCTGCTCGGCAAGCGGCTTCAATAATGGCTTCTCTTTCTTCTCGTGCAATGAATGGCGCCAGAGATTTTCGTGGGGCGAGTAGTAATTATTCAACTCATATCAACAGCACAGCTTCAGAAGCCAGCTTTTTGGATAAAAGAAGAGATGAATTTTCCGGTTCTGATGAGTCTGGAGCAATGAATACAGTTGAGGAAGATGCGAAACTTTCAAAGAAACAAATGATTCAAAATCAAAAAATTACTTCAAATGGTGGAGATTCATCACTCTTAGCAAGCTCTTCATCACTTCTCAACCAAATTTCAGTAGCTGAGAATTCTCTTGCTGCTGATTCTCAAATTCCATCTGAATCATCAGAATCTCAAAATTCGCGTCATTCGTCAAAGCGCCGGTCTTCAAAGCACAACAAGTGCAGTATCGTAAAGGATCCTTTGAAACAAGGACAATCTCCTATGACTCACTCAAAATTACGAGATCAGGAAAAAGACGAAGGAAGCACGCTAGGAGAAGAAAATGATGCATCCCCAACATCACTTTCACCTGATGTTGAATCAAATATTCAAAATAAAGACATTCAAGCAAATAGTGAAATAAAAGCTGCAAGTGTTTCATTCGAAGCTAGTTCTGAGTTATCTGATAAACAACAACACTCTGTCACAAAAAAGAATCGGTTTTCAAGAGGAAAAAAGGCGAAAGTTGGAGAGGAGTAATGGAAAAAGAAAATTCATTTTCAAATCCTTTTTCTCCATTTTGTTAAAATGCTAATGTGCGATAAAGCTATTTGATTGCACGTTTTTCTCTTTCTTTTTCTCTCTTAACTCTTTTTTTCAACTCCACATCATTTCATTTAATTTCATGGGAAACCCTTAATCAAATTATTATTTTCAAATATTTTTATTAGTTAAAAGATAGAGCGCGAACAAGGCATTAATACTAAACGATAAAAGACTCATTTAATACTTTTTTTCAGTAGCATATAAATTATGAGTATTTTAGATAAAAGCTCACATCATGTTCCAGCAAAACAGCTTTCTTCAAGAAATGATAAGAATGTCTCTTTCAAAAAATCAAGTGAACCTCAATCTCGTATCATTCAAGAAAAAAGTTATTTGGAATCTGATTTCCTCACTGGCGGAACTGCTTCATTCGCATTTCCTTCAGATTTTGGATTGCAAACACCTGCAATTTCTTCGTTCGCTTCTCCTTCCAAAAGTGTTGTTCCTTTGACGGAATACCATGAAAAGATCCGCAGAAAACAAATACAGCAACCAATAATATCAAGGGATTCTCCACATCCAAAAGCTGATGTAATCAACACAAGAGTAGTTTCGCCGCTCAGTTCTCTTGAAAAAAGAAACAAAAAAGAAATTCCTGTTTCTTTCACTCCTTCTCATTTACCTCCATCGCCTCTTAAAAGTATTGCACCTCCTCGAAAATTCGCTCCAGATTTTGGAAATCCTCAATTTGCAGTGGAAAAAACAACAGACATCTCTGACAGTTTTTTAAATCCAGAGAAAATCGCACCTCTACGAACAAACCAAAAGAAACTCCACTTCGAAACTGATGCATCATTGTTTCAGGATTCTTTCCATTCTATTTTACCGAATCCAATTTCTGCATCTTCTCTTTTACTTGACAAGCCATTTTTCGATTCACAGGAAACAAATGATTCAATGAAAGTACCCTCAACGATTTCACACCCAATATCAAGTAAATCAACAAAAGATTTTTCTGGTCCTTCTATTCTTCCAATTCAACAATCTTCACAACAACCACTTTCAAAAGATTCAATCGAATCAAAATCGAGCGATATGTCGACATTTTCGTTTTTGCCATCGGATGTACAACTTCATTTTTCCAAGTCCAATAATCCTTCAAAAAGATTGCCCCTCTCAAATGATACCAATGCTTCGCGCTATTCATTCAATGAGACACGCTTGACTTCATCGCCTGTGTACCCTTCCTCAATGATATCTTCATTCCCAACAGAGTCACACCCTTCTATATCTTATTCAACGGGATCAGAACTTTTTAGCACAACTACAGTGCCATCTTCATCGTCTTTTCACACAACACTTTTTTCACATAACACACCTTCTTCAACATCTGAGGATCTGAAAGCTTTTCACATGATGGCAAAGATTTTCCGTTTTTGGAGAGCAGAAGCAACGAAAAGTGCAAAACGGAAAAGAGCCATAAATCGAAGACTTGCGAAAGAACAAAAGGCAGATAACTTCTTTTTAAGGAAAACAGGAAGACGGCTTTTAAAGCACTGGCTTTTTGAAGCAGTTCCAGCGTCGCAAAAGGAAAACGAAAAGCTTTTAATGGAAGCAGATAGGTTTAGAGAGGATGTTTTATTGGCAAAAGGCTTACGAGCATTAGCAATCAACAAAGATTTACTGCAGAGGAAAAAGAAAGCAGAAAAGCTTGCGCTTTCATTTTTCACAAATAAGAGACAAGCGTTTTACTTTCATATTTGGAAAAATTGGGCAAAAGAGAAAAAGCCCGCTTTGCCTCTAACTCCAATGCAAATTATTTCATTATTTATGCTTATGGGTTTGCCAGTTGAACAGATTCTTCGAGTGTGTGTTGAATGCTTTGCAGATATTGTTCAGATCAACGAAGAGATACAAAAAAAGGAGGATAATGAAGAGGAAGTTGACAGTAGTTCATTTTCTTATCTATTACCAATAATGAATAAATTACCAGAAAGAGCAATTGCTTATCCTTTCTTAAAGAAATCTTACGACTTTTCAAGCGTGCATTCTTGCTTCTTCAATTGTCATAATTCGAGTGAAAAATCAACACAAACATCATTATCATTGGCTCAAGCAACGCCTTATGACAAAAATACATCAGGCTCATCTTTTCAATTCAAAGTAGCTCGCCAGGAACAATCTTTGCAATTGTTCTTTTCTTCTCAAGATGAAACAACGAACTTTGATAATTCAGCATCTATGTTGGATCAATCAAAGCAAAATTGTCCAGAAGTTATTGACATTGTTTCGAGACTTTCAACTCATCTGACGCAGCCGCTTTATTTTTGCATTGAAGCGAATCGTTCACGAGCGATCAGAACACGAGACCAATCTCCTTTTATTTTCTGTATCAGAAAATCAAAAGTTCTTCCACCTTTTCATTTGCTCTCCGTATCAACGTCATCTCCTTCACCGTCGTCATTTTCATCAGCTTCGTCTTTAGCTTTGCTTTCAATTGAGGCACAGAATAGAATTCCGATTTCTTTTTCTTTGCTTCCACAACGAATATGCCCATCATCTTCATTGCACAGATTTCTTATTTCTTTAAAAATTTTGTCTTCTTCACTTCTCAGGCCTGTATTTAATCACTGGAGAAGAATCGCACACAAACGTGCATTATTCAAAGAAAGACATCTTCTTAGGATGAAAAAAATGATGTTTACTCAATGGAATGAAGCGTATGTTCAAGATTATTGCTATCAAAAGCGTGAAATAAGGCAGCGAGCCGAACTTGTAAGAAGAATGTGCTCAAACAAAGTAAAAAGAGCTGCATTTGGAGAATGGCTTGCAGCAACAGAAAAGAGAATGGATCTCAAAAATAGAAGAATGCAGCTAGAAAAGGATTTGTTGCTTAACAGAATGAAAAGTCAGCTTTATGAATGGAATATACTTGCATGGGAAAGAAAGGAAGAAAATAAAAACACTCAAAAAGCGCTTGCGCTATACTCAGCAACAATTTCCAGAAAGATACTGTGGGAATGGAATCTCATTGCCCGCGAACAGCAAGACCTTAGAGAGCTGCTGCAAAATGTGAGGGAACAAAGAGAATCAAAAGAGAGAACAACTTTGATGAGAGTTGCGTGGGATGTGTGGATTGAGAGCATGGAGAAACTTAGTGAAGAAAAAGAAAAGGCATTAACATGCATCGAGCATTGGGCCATGATTCGTTTGAAAGATGGATTTCACAAGCTGAAGATGAACTGTCTTATACGTAAGCAAAATCGAATAAATAAAGAACTTGCAAATAAGTTCATAACAACACAACGTCTGAGAAAATCTTTTAAAGCTCTAATTAATTGGTACAACGAAAAGCAATCTATTCTGTCAAAAAAGAAAATTGCCTTTTCATTTTATTCAAACTCCGCAAAGAAAAAATGTTTCGATTTGTGGAAAGAGAAGATTGATGGCATTCATCGTCAAAAGCAGAATATCAACATTTTGAATGACACGTTTCGGCATATCCTTTGCAGATGCGTGTTTAACTCCTGGAGGAATCATAATGCCCAGGTGAAACTTTTAAAAGAAGGAAGCAAAAAAATCGAAAATCTTCATAAAATTCTTACAATTAATAGTGCTTTCAATGGATGGAAGAAGTGTTATGAGCACGAAAATGGAAACAAAATGGAAGCAAATGCTTTCCATAACAAAAAGATTCAATCGAAGGCTTTTTATTCTTTTAAGAAAGTTACAAAATATCAAATCAATACCAAAGATCTTTGCAATAAGTTGACAATGCAAAGATTTGATTGCAAATCTGCTCCTCTAAAGCGCAGCGCTTTTGAGTGTTGGTTGAAGCTTGCGCTGCAAAAGAGGCGATTACTGCTTAGCGTTGTTTCATATATTTCAGAAAAGCGAAAACAAACGGTTAAAGCCATGTTTCAATGCTGGAAAGATCGTGTATTCAATAAACAAAGAATTAATTCTCTTCAAATTTCGTTTGTTGAACAGAAATCAAAAGTAAAAGCGAGACAGATCCTTGTTGCTTGGCACGCTTTACAGGAACGGAGAGAAAAGCTGGCAATTTTGAGGGACAAAGTTGAATTAATGTTCGTTCAAAGGACTCTTTATAAAACATTTACTGCTTGGAAACATAGGAGCTCTGTTTTTCATAAAGCAGAAGTTGCATTGGATTCGTTTAGAATGCAGAGAGCATTTGGAAAATGGAAAACTCTTCTTAAATGGAAGAAGATAACAGCTGAGACTAAAGAAAAGGAAAATCACAAATTACTTTCAAAATCATTTGAACAATGGAAAAATATTGCGAAGGAAAAAATTAATATCAGAAATCTGCTAATTCAACGGATTCAATCAAAAATTTCTAATTTTGCTGAAACAGACGACTGGTTAGAAATAATTACTTCATTCGAATCGAAAAAGGACGATGTAACAGCTTTCCAAGAGTTAATGAATTCATTGAAATCACCAATGGATTTTTCATCCAAACTTAGTTGCAATAATTACTCAGAGAATAAGGCTAGTGCATCGCATTCAATTTCTTTTGACTCAAATAATGATTCTGATGTATTGCCAAAGCAGGAAAGAATTGTTCCTCCTTCACTTATTTCAAGAAAACTATCATTAAGACACTTGATTGAAAGTGAGAAGAAAGGTCGTAACATAAAATCAAACGATTCTGATGCTTTTATCCAAATAGAAACAAGCATCGTTTCTTCCCAAGTCCAAGAACCTCCTATTTTTTCACTGTCTTCAAAAGCACTGCCATCTTATAAACAGTGCAAATCAATGAAAAAGCCTGCATCACTTTCATTTCTTTCATCAATCTTGTCAAACGCTTCTTTAATTCAACGAGTTGCAGAAGCATTAAACAAGTATCTTCGTCGATATCATGATGTTTCACAATCAGCTTCGTTATTTATTCAGATGAAAGATTCCATCAGAATAAAAAAATACTTTGAGAAATGGAGAGATTATTCTGCAACGAGGAGTAGTGAATTGAAAGAAAGGGAGAACTGTTGGAATGATGGGAAAAGAAAATGGCTGATTGCACGAGCGTTGGATTGCTGGGGGAAATGGATCGTTGACAGATATAAAAACGAAAGAAATAGCGAAATAGAAAGGAGGTATTTTGCGGCAAAATGCTTGAGGCTCTGGAACAGATTAACACAGCATAAGATACATTTATGTGAAATGCTGAAACAGAAGGAACTTGAAAAAGTTGATGTTATTTCAAAGAATTCATTTTATAAATGGAAAATACTTTGGGAGGAAATTGAAAATGGAAAGATAAAAAGAAGATTTTTAATCCTTTCACTTTATTTTGCACATTGGAAAAAAATTAGCACATATTTGCGAAGAAACAAAAATATAATATCCACTGTTAGGCAATTACATGACAATAACACAAAAACAACAGTATTTCATGCACTTCAACTTCATGCGAAACAGCAGATGAGCATACGAACATTTCAACTTAACGTTGACTTAAAAGTGCTTAGAAAAGCATTTATTGAATGGAAAAGAAGAATTGCAGAAAAGAAAGAAAAGAATGCGAAAGTGGAACAATGGAAGAGAAACAGTAAAAGGGCAGTAAATGCAATTTGGGGAGGCATCCAGTCAGAAAGAAGTGTACCAATAAGAAGCAGAAGCAAAGCTTCTTTGAAAAGCTTAACTAGAAGTGAAATAGCTTACAATCCAACCAATGACTGGGATGAAATATGGACGCCAGCCGCCAACTTAGAAGCAAAAGATACAGAAAAAAAGGTGTCATTTGAATTGCCCACTTTCACCCCGCAGGATGCATCACTGAGAAAAGTTAATGCGGTTTCAAGTTCTCCTTCACAAAGAAGAGTTTCAACATTTTCCTCTTCCTCAACAGTACAGACTCCAACAGCTGAAAAGGGGGTCATGACATCTCCTATTACGCCATCAGGAAATAGGTACGATTCGTTGATGCCAAAACCAACAGTGCCATTTTCTGAAGCATTACCCTTAAGCTCACGTTTGTCAGAAAAGAGTTCTCAAGATCATCACTCAAATCATTCGAGACAAGTCATTTCAACACCATCAAGACAGGTTCTCACAGAAACAAATTCAGCAAGAGAAGCAACTCAAAATTCAGAAAAACCACATTTCACAGATATTATTGCACCAGAAGAGTGTGAAATTTCTGCAGAGCCGAATGTCCAAACCGAATTTGTTCCGGAGTCTTCGGCTTCATCTTTTAAAGCGAAAAGTGAGTTGACACGTCGACAGATTGCTGAGAGAATGTCAGAACTGATGGCACCAACTCAAACTGCACAAGTTTCCAAAGAGACAAATTGTTTTCAAGCAACCAAAGAATTGCAAGATGGTCAAATGGAAGAAAGAACACCAAACAGAAGGAGAACAAGCGCTTCACCTCAACTTATTTCATTGAACGATTATCAGACCCCAAACAGACCACGTTCTCAATCAGCATCTCCAACTGCCATAAAATCCACACCAAAGTCTTTCTCAAAGTCAAAGAATGCTTCACCCAGAAGTCTAATTATTATTCCTCCAGATGAGAAAAACATGCATCAGTCACCTTCATCAGAGAGGACATCTCTTTGTGAAACTCCGAAACAAGCAAAAAATAACATTTATTTTGACTTGAAAGAAAATAACAAAAACACAAGTATTCCTCGCATTCCTTTGTCGCCACTAAGAGATTATATCACTCCTTTTACTTCGGAGGATAAAGTTTTACCAACAACTTTCAAAGATGAAGATGATGAATATGAACAAAGCTCAAATGATGAAGATTCCTTAATTGAGCATGCAGAAAGTGAAGATGAAAGCCATAGCGGTTTTCCATTTTCGCTTCAGACGCCACATTCTTATCATCACTTACATCTTTCTCGGACAAAGCGTTCGACATACGGAAGTAATTTTCTTCTTGTTTCTGCTTATACGCACCCAATTGTCCCGCTCCAATCTTATCTTCATTACATTCTAACATTCGGAATTGAAGATAATTCCCACCAAACAACTTTGTGTACGCGATTTATTCACCAACTAATTTCTCATTCATCAAAACAACAATCAAAAAATTCTTCACAGAAACTTTCAGATTCATCAAAATCATCAGCTCATTCACAAAATATTTTTGTTTTAAATGAGACTTCTTTCCTCTGTTCATATTTTCTGTCTTGGATGGCGTACAGTCGCTATCATCAACATAAGCGTGCAATTCATCAGCACATTCGAACAATTCACAATCAAAATCTTCTTCTGCATTCGTTGTCTTCATTCAGATACAACGTGTTTCGCAACAAACAAAAATCACAAGCAATTGAAATGTCAAAACATAATACAAAATGGCATATGCTTCGCACTTGGAAAATCTTTTTGGAAGAACAAAAAACAAGAAAAACAATGAAAAGAAGTTCTGAAACTTTGGTTGCCTTTAGATTCTCTCAAAAAGCTTTCAGTTTATGGAAGGAAAAAACATATGAGCAAATCCACAACAAGAAGAATGAACAAAAATCAATTGAATTTTACGAAAAAAAGCAAATGACCAATTCTTTATTGCAATGGAAGAAATTTTCGCTGAATGAGAAAGAAATTGAAAACACGCTCGTGAATGAACAGATATCCAAGCATCTTTTTAGTCTTAAAAAAGACATCTTCCAAAAAATAAAGGCATATGCACAGTTTCATTCAGAATTGAAATCAAAGCAAAGAAGTATTCGTAACGAGCTTGATAAGGAACGACTCCACCAATATTTCTTAGATTGGCTTGTTTGCTCTTTTAGAGTTCGATGCGATCGGATGCATGTTTTGCAGCCAATATTCAGAGTATGGAAAGCATGGGCAATGGAAAATCATGAAGAGCAGATGGCTAACGAGAAGAAATGTAATGAATACCTTTTTGCAAAGAAAAAAGCTTTGTTCCACGATTGGGCGTTAATGTCAAATGCACTGCAATTATTCAAAATAAAATCTGAATCAAAAATATTTTATGCGTGGAAGGACTTTGTTCAACATAGAACCGATTTGAAGCGCAAAATGGAGAAAAAGAAATTGAACAAAAAAATTAACGAAAAGAAACAAATATTCACAAATTGGAGAGATACAGTTAAACAACAGCAGGAAGCAAAGCAGATGAGTCAAATACTGCTAAGCAACCGCGCAAAAGGCATTTTGCATAAATGGCGAGACTTTGCTGGTAAACAGAAAGATCTTAAAGATCGCTTTGAATCATGCGGAACTATTGCGATTCGCCAAGAAAGGATGGTAAATGATGTTTTTCTTAAATGGAAAGATTTGATGAGCTCGAAACGAGTTGCAAAGATAAAGAAAGAATTGGATAAAAAGGTGAAAATGAGAATATTGGAGAGATGGCTTGATGAAGTTCAGAATGTTCAAAGGTGCAGAAATCTTCTGAAGCAACAAAGAGAGAAGAAAAATTTCGAAAGAAAACAAGAGACTTTACGAAATTGGCAAGATTTGGTACGATCACAGCAATTTTATTGCACAAATACAAAGAAGCAAATATTAATTGCTTTAAAGAGTGCTGTTAAAAAGCAAAAGCAGTGGAGAGAAGCAAAAGATGTCTATGGTATGCGTTTTAATGCATCTGTGTTAGCGAGGCATATGCATCAATGGATTGAATTATACAAGCGAAACAAAAGATACACAGAGATTCGTAAAGAAGAATGGAGATTGAAAATGGAGATGGAGGCTTTGGCACAAAAGCACAGCAAATTCTTGAAGAAAATACATTTTGTTTCGTGGAAAAAACGAATTGAAGAGAAGAGAGAGAAGAGAGAGAAAAGCAAAAGGATGCAAGAAAAGAATTTGCTTTCGAAAGCCATCAAAGGATGGGTCAACTTCCATAAAATGAAGCAAAAGCAAAAAAAGATCGAAGAGATTATTGCTCAAAAGAAGAAAAACGTGCTTTTGAAAAAATGTTTTGAAGCTCTACGGCAGTATTCGAACATTAAAGCTTACAAAACTCGCGTTTTGCCAAAGCTTTTGCATGAAAAGGCTCTTGAACAACGTCAACGCTTATTTGTCGAATGGCGTTTATGTTTCCAAAATATTGAGCACAGAAGAGAAATTGAAAACAAAGCAATGCATCATTTCAAAGAAAAGATAACTAGAACAGCTCTACGTGTGTGGCAGCAGGCTAATGCTGAGGCAGCGGAAAGGAAACGTCGAGCGGAGGCAATGCATATGCAGAAGACTGAAAAATTCATCCACAATATTTTTCAGAAATGGAAAGAATTTAGTTCACAGAGAACACTAACAAGAAATGCGATCAATACCTTCCAAGAAATACAAAGGAAAAAACACGAAATTGTCACTCGCAAACTTGCAGCATCTGCATTCTCTGCTTGGAAAAACTTTTCGCGTGTACAGAATGCTGCATATCGGCTAAATGAAAAGCAAACAGTACGTATAACAAAAAATGTACTGCAAAAATGGCATCAACAATCACAGCATGTTGTTGCTTTAAGAGAATTGAAAAAGAAAGCGGATTCACGCTACAGATTGAAAGTTATGATGAGTTCATTTACTGGATGGAGAGATGCTCTCCAACAGACAATTCAAGCACAAGAAAATAAAATTGCGGAAGCAGTTGGAAGACTGGAGGCAAATGAGCTTAGGCATTTGATTCATAATTGGAAGCTTTTCGTGATTCAGTGTAAGCGTCGCCAATCAGCAATCAAGCAAATGCAAACTTTCAGATTGACACAATTTTTCGCAAGATGGAAGCAATTTTCTTCGTTGCAACTGTCATACAAGCAAAAGATATGGCAGGTGCAGCGTTTTCACGATCAGTGCTTGCTTTCAAAAGCGTGGTTTGATTGGATCACGTATGCACAAGCAATGCGTGGTGGTGGGTTTACAGGCGCGTTGACAGGTGGTGCTGGCTCAATGCAACCATCTGCATCAAAAAGAAGCGAGATTGCTGTTGTTGTTGATGCTCGAGGTGCTCTTGGCGATTCTCGATTTATTAATGTATTAGAAAACAAAAGTCAAAATGAAGCGAAGAGTCCAAGCATTATGAGATCTATTAATCTTACGCACAAAGCGGTATCAAAAAAGGAATCAGAAACAAAGGAATCAGAACTTGAAAATCAAAGAAATACTCCGCAATTGCATCGATCGAATTCATTAAATTTCCTTCTGAATTCATCGGAAAAGCAAGATGAAACAGAAGGTAATCATACAACAATGAATCAATACTCAGCGCTAAACACATTTAATCGTTTTTCTAAAAATGAAAGCGAAGACAGAAAATTTGAAGATAGAGTCACAAAAGCAGATTCAACTGTTAAAAAGGATTTAGATGGAGGATTTCAAGATTTGAGTAGGATATATCATTCGCCAACAATAGGAATAGGAAGGCCTCGTTCTTTATCTCTTCCATATACTTCAGCATCATCTCTGATGATTCCTTTGCCAACATCACCAAGAACACCAACACGCCCACTATTCTTCCATCCTCATATTCCAATACATCAGCCAACTCCTTTGTCAGAGCATCTCTTCGCAAACTCGTCCAGTTCAACAGCATCTCCGTCGGAATCGATGCATTACTTAGCATCTAATACTTCAACTTCTCAACCACCTTCTCAGCCTTCTACTCCTCCAACTCATTTGCAAAGAACACCCAGAACAGTTAGATTCAACACAGACCTTGTTGTTGATTCTACCACCAAAATGGGTGAACATTTTACGCGAGTTCAACCAACTCATTCATTGCTATTTCGACAATCACCATTTCAATCACCTTCAACTCCTCTTTCACTTGATTCGCGCAACAACACATCACAAGCAGTTCTGTCAACTCCAGAAGTTGTTTCTTCATCTCAGCCATCAACGTCAACACCTTCTTCATCGGCTGTCCAGATTTCTTCCATTTTAACTCCTTTGTCTCCAACGATGCATTCAATTGGCGCAATTAGTCCAACAAATAGCAAAGGAGAAGCAGAAGGAACATCCATTGAACGAAAAGAGGATTCAGAAGAAGTAGATAACAATATTGAAGATTTGCAGAAATTTTCTGATGAATAATAAAATAGAACACAAAAAAGAATCAATAAACAATTTCTTTTTAGCATCGTAATAAATCGTTTTCTCTTGAATGTTTTCCATGAAAAAACGAATATTTCATCATTTTCAAATCATTTTTGAATGCAAAATATGCATTCCACTTCATATTTACAATAAATTATTTAAAATTATATAATTCACAAAAGAAAGTCAAGTCCAGGTGCATAATAATCAAAGATACAAATTTACCAACGAAACAAAAATGAGATAATTAAGAAAGAATCCAATCTAATAAAATATTGGTAATGATGTACATAAGATGATTGAACGCAAATTATGCTTTTATTTTAACGAAAATACTAAGAAAATGAAAGAATTTCCAGTAATGCTTCATGGTGAGTAATCCGCTTCTGGTATTTGCAAGAGAGGAATGTTTGCTGGTGATTTTTCCGTTCTTCTGTCAAACATAATCACATCCAAATTAAAAGGAAGTTCAGAAGTTGACGATGGTGATGAGGATGACGATGAGGATGAGGAATGAAATGAAGAAGAAGGAGATGATGATGACGACGAGAATGCTGATGAAGTTGAAGCAGAAATATGATGTGAAGATTGTTGTGAAGAATCGGTGGAGTGAGTAGTTGAAGTGAGAGAAAGTGGGAGAAGACACGAGGGCAAAAAGCTAATCATTTGAACAGAGAACATTAAAATAAATTATCAATTGTCATTGAAAAAAAAGTGCATTCATATAATTTCGATTGAAGATATAAAAGGAAAATGAAACAAGAAATCAAATTATAATATTTTAATCATGAACAACTGCATTTGCCATACCCTTTTTGTATGTCTGTGAGCACATTCTGATAGAACTTGGAATGGCTTGGTAAGAACGATTCATCGTCGTTCACAACAATTCCATCAGAGAAAAAGGACAAATAACATTCAATTCGAGGCTTTGTTCCCTTTGTTGCATCTGTTTTTGGCTTTTTCCCTGAAATCGATGCAATCAAAGATCCTTCCCAATCTTGAGTAGGAAGTGGAAGAGGAGTTGAATCGAGAGATTGATCAAATCTTTTTTTGGCTTCTTCTTTTAATTGAATTCTTTTTTTCTCCTGACTTTCAATCTCTTCACTTGTAAGTCTTATCCTTTCAAAGAAATAACTCTCCGGAAAAAAACACAAAAAATTAGTAACAAACTGTGAACCCTTCCCAAGAAGCTTTTCTAGTTGTTCTTGTCTCGCTTGAGAGTGAGGTGACACTAAAAAGTTGTTCAAATTTGAAAAAAAGTGAAAAAAAAACATAGAATTTCAAACAATTCTGTTTTTGTTGGTGATGATGATGAATTTCTTGAAGTTTTCTTTCAAAAAAAAATTGTTATGATAAATGATTATAACGAAGCATACAACTTTGATTCCTTTTCACTTTGCTCTTGGAGAAGTTTTGCAGCTTTTTTTTGGAAAGAAAATGGTGACTTATTTTTTCTTTTAAATACTGAAAGCAAACCAAGTTTTTCTTCTTGTAAGCGCTTCTTTTTACGAAACCTTTCTAGTGCAGCGCTTCCTTCATCGAAATAAGTTTCAATTGCTCTCTTTAAATTGCAATGAAAATAAGTGTTGAACCATGAAAAATCCAATTATTTAAACAAAAACAAAATATTACCTGCAGATTTCCATTTGCAATTGTCAAAAAATCGCGAGCATCTTCTTCGCTTTGATTGGTAACGCTCATGAAGGACTCTACATCAGTTTCGCTCATCGATAATTTTTTCTTTGGGGAATGATGATCTTATCTGTTTTCATTTCTCATAACTCTTTCAAGCATTAGAAAGAAAATGCAAATGCAATAAACAAACATTTAAAAAGTCATGCTTATGTTTGAATAATGATAAGAGGCTGGACAAAATAAGCGAAGTGTGAAATGAATTAAGAAAAAAAAATCGCACCTTGGTGGAATGGTAAAAAGAGAAAAATTAACTTTGAAGCGTTTTCTGTCGCACTCCACTTAATTTTGCTTCCAACCTCGGAATGCTGATCTTTGTGTTCTTTCAACTCTCCTTCGCTTCCCTGCTCAATCATCCTTAATACAAACAAACTCCAACCTATTACCACAGATATCGAGATGATTTCAGAACTTTTACTCTGCACCAATACCACGATCCTTTGCGTAATATTCCTGAATGATCTTATCTGGAATTCTCTTCAACATATCTCTTGGGAAAGTCCTAAGAAGAGACCAGGCGAGATCCAAAGATTCGAAGATAGAACGAGATTCATAATAACCCTGTGAGATGAATTTCTTCTCGAATTTATCCAAGAATTCTAAATACAGCTTATCTTCTGGGGTCATAGCTTCTTCTCCCACAACAGCCTTCATGGCAGCTGTATCCTTACCAATAGCATAGTTGGCATAAAGCTGGTTGGACACATCAGGATGGTCAACACGTGTCATTCCTTGACCTACAGCAGACTTCATCAGACGAGAAAGAGAAGGAAGCACGTTGATAGGAGGTGAAATTTGCTTGTTGTGAAGTTGACGATCCACATAAATCTGTCCCTCTGTGATATATCCAGTCAAATCTGGAATTGGATGTGTAATATCATCGTTAGGCATAGTCAGCACAGGGAATTGTGTGATTGAGCCAGATCTTCCTTCAACACGACCTGCGCGCTCGTAAATGGCTGCAAGATCTGTGTACATGTAACCTGGGTACCCACGACGCCCTGGCACTTCTTCTCTAGCAGCAGAGACTTCACGAAGTGCATCAGCATAAGATGTCATATCAGTCAAAATAACAAGAACGTGCTTTCCGCATTCATAAGCAAGATATTCAGCAGCTGTGAGAGCAATACGTGGAGTGACAATTCTTTCAATTGTTGGATCATTAGCCAAGTTCAAGAAAAGAGCGACTCTGCTCATGGAACCGTTTTCTTCGAAATCTTGCATGAAGAAACGAGCAGTTTCCTGGTTAACACCCATAGCAGCGAAAACAATAGCGAAGTTGTCATCTTTCTTGTCAGCTCTTTCTCCATGTTGCACCAAACCTGCCTGACGGCAAATTTGAGCAGCAATTTCGTTATGGGGAAGACCAGATGCAGAGAACAGTGGGATCTTTTGCCCTCTAGCAATACTGTTCATCACATCAATAGCAGAAATACCTGTTTGAATCATTTCCTTTGGATAAATTCTTTTGCAAGGATTGATAGCAGATCCATAAATATCCAAGAAATCTTCGGCAATAATTGGTGGTCCTTGATCTATTGGTTTTCCAGATCCATTGAAAACACGACCAAGAACATCTTCACTAACAGGGATCTTTTGAGTTTCACCTGTGAATTCAACATGTGTGAGTTTGTTGTCGATTCCAGATGTCCCTTCAAACACCTGTACAACAGCTTTCGATCCCGAAACTTCTAAAATTTGGCCGGTTCTAACTTCACCAGAGCCAAGAGTAATGTTTACAATTTCTGATGATTTTGGGAACTGAAATAAAGGCAAAAAATAAAGATAAAATATGAAAATAAAAATGTCTTCAATATGCCAAACCTTAACATGATCGAGAATAACCAGAGGACCATTCACGCTTTGCACAGTTCGGTAATCTAAATATCATCAAAAACAATACATTGAATTAAGGATTCGAGTGAATTCATACCAATACGAGGGCGGACAATGCCAGAGACTCCAGTTGTGCTCATTGTATGTGATCAGAACACTCTAACAATGGTTATATAGATCTATCCCATACACTTACTTGAAATTTTTCGAAAATCTTAACTGTTTTTATTTAACATTCAAGAAAAGCATTCATTTATTATTTGAATATTTTATAAATAATAACTATTAATTGCAACCATAATAATATTAACAATGCCAAAGCAACAAAAAGAAAAGCATTGGAACACGCTTTCAGAGAAAAAAAAAGAGGATGAAGAGGAAATTGATGATGAAAATAGTTCAGAAGAATATTCTGAAGATGACGAGGAGTTAAACGATACGATCCCCACTGAAGTATGAACGAGATTTAATAAATGCAATTTTCTTTAACAATTATTGCATTAATAAATTTATTTTCAAATTCTTTTCACAAGCGCACTGTTGCAAAAATACTTTTATCGCTTTCATCATTGGATGAACTTTCTGACGCAGTTGTTGATGCGATTCAGGATAGAATTGAAAGTGTTACGCCTCTGATTAAAAATTTGGGGGATGTTTCATCTGACCATCTTGCTCTCATAAGTGCTTTAAGGTTTATAGCAGAAGCCTTTTTTTGAGTTTTAATCTTTTAATTGAAGGGCCCTAACAACAAAATTTGGTGAGCAGTTATCCTGTGTAATTGTTGAAAGCACATTCCATCAAACATTGCTTTCTTTTTTGTTAACAGTTTGTTTATTAGTTTCTAATTTATGTTTATTAATCTTTCATTCTTGTTTCTGTGATCGAAGAATCTTCCACTTGCAAGACAATTATATTTAATGGTTGCGACTCAAAAAGAAGGGATTACCCAAGCAATAATTGAGCAAGGAAAATATTACCAGCAAATATTGGTTGATCTTTTATCAACTTTAGAAAACCTTAGCAAAAATTCAGATGACTTTACTGACGAATGTTTGAAAAATGAATCTCTGATAAACGAACTACTATTGAGTTTATACCCTGAGCGTGGCATTCCAAAGGAAATAACTCTCGCAACAGCAGAGCTTCTTTCAACGCTTACAGAGGACACTAAGGTTTGACGAATTTTGAGATTTGATGTTTTTCGTCCTGTTAATAATGTGTGTTAATCATTTAATGCTTTGTTAAAAATATCTATTTTCTTTCTCTTCTAAAGATAACAACAAAGGACCAGATAATGAGCGAGCTATACACCAGCCTCCCAAAGCAGCCGATGCGTGTGATTGTGGTGCTGTCTGGGTTTTTCCTCAACATCCGAGGGCGCTCGATGCTTCCCTTTGTGGCTGGCCCGCTTGTCACAGCGCTCTGCCCATTTCCTGCACCAGCGTCGCCTGCACAATTCGGTAGCATGTTGGGTTCTGTTGTGGCTGCCCTGAAGATGGTCATGAATGGCCTCTGGAGCAGATCAAGTCGGTCAAGCCAATCTGGCAGTGAGCACACGCCCTCCTCTCAGGCTGGCTCTGTGGCGCCTGTTGTGTTTGGAGTGAATGAAGGAGCAGCAAAAGACGAGTGGATCACAAAATATCCATTCAAATGCATACAATTCATGCCAGAGCCGCAGATTCCTGTTGAAATTTCCCAGCCGGCTATGCCTCCAACAGCTCAATTGCCGTCTTCCTCAGCACTTTTGGCATCAACTGCTGCTTCGCCTGCTTTTGTGTCGCTGATCCCAGCTCTGAAGTATGCTCTTGCTGCAATCAGCGCATTCGTAGAAGCAATGGAGATATCTCACTCCGCCTGCGAAGTGCTGGCGAATGGCTGTCTGATAGAAAGCGACGAAGAAGAAGGAGAAGATGACGATGAAGATGAAGAAGAAGATGTTGATATGGGAAGTGGAATAGGAAGATCAGCAGGCTCTGGAATGAGCAGCATGTCATCTGGCCAATTGGGAGCTAAGCTGAGCGATGCAGAGCAAGCAGCAAAGGAAGAGAAAGAGAGAGAAGTCGATGCAAATGCCGCGAAAGCCATCATCACACACAAAATACCTGAAAAGCTGCTGGAGATCATCAACACCTCCATCACTAACACTCATTCTCCTTCTCCTTCTCCTTCTCCTTCTGCATCAACAGCCTCAATTTCATCTTCATCTTCATTGCCAATGCAGATGCCTTCGCTGTCGTTGTTGTACAACGATCTCCTTCTTCTGACTCCTCTACTCGTCTCAGCACTCACAGACGCTACGACAGCTGCGCCTGTGTCAGAGGCCGAGAAGAAAGCCGAGCAAAAAAGAAGAGAGAGGAAAGAGAAGAGAAGGAAGAGAAGAGAAGAGAAAGGGGGTGCAGCGATGGGCATGGAGCAGGACGCGGGGGAAGCGCTGGAGGAAGGCGAGGGGATGGCAGAAGACGACGACTCTTCGATGGAAGAGAGAGGGGGAGTGGGACAAGCACAGCGGCTTGTGTTTTCTGTTGAGAGCTGTCTGAACGACGAAGAAAAACAGCTTTCGATGAAGCTGCTGCAGTGTCTGGCAGATGAAACACTGCAGAGCCAAGTCACGTCGCATCTGCCCCACAACATTAACACCCTCACAAACATTCTTTCTCTTCTTCTTTCCATTCAACTACCATCACCTGCTGCTGCTTCTTCTCTTTCTTCTTCTCCTTCTGCTGCTGCCCAATCGCCATACAGCCCAAGCGCCCTGGTTGCTTCAGGACTCGGCCCAGTTGCCTCGCAGCTGTGTCAGTCGTGTTCGCGAATGACTTTTTCTCTCCTCCACACCTTCTGCACGCACAACAACATCCCTCCCTTGGCTGCTGTTTCATCCGCACAGCCACTTGCATCAACAGGATTGAATGCATTTGTATCTGCTTCTATACCTGCTTCTGCATCTGCCACATCGTCTCCGCTGCTTCAGCAGGTCGTTGCGATGCTTTCAGCTTCTCCTGCAGCTGGTGCAACAGCAGTTACAACAACAGCAGCAGCACTGTCACCATCTCTTTCTGCTTCTTCAGCGTCTTCTCAACAATCCACCTCTGAAGTGTCGCTTGTGACCAATGACTCGATTGAGAGCTGCCTGCGGCTGTTTATCATTGCTGCCTCTACAATTTCTGATCTCTCTTCTCAGAACACCCCACAGCAGCCACACATCAACATGTCTCTGTTGCTTCCAGACATCACTCACATTGCTTTGCTCTTCTCGTTCTTCTTCAGACTTATCCACTACATTCTGCCTTCTTCTGCTGCTGATTCAACTTCTTCCTCATCTTCATCATCATCTTCTTCTTCTTCTTCTTTGAACTCAATTGTTGATGATGCTCTGATATCTTCCTCTTCATATGCACAAAGCAGCGATGCCTCTGCAAGCGCTGTCATCGACCCCACAAACCTCAACCTTCTCTCCGCATTCCACTCCCTTCTCTCCATCGTCATATCTTCTCTCTATTCCACATTCACCTCTTCTCTCTCTCCGGCTCCTTCTCTTCCTTCTGCCTCTCTTTCAGCTTCTCCTTCATATCCCTCACAAAAGCCACTCATCACCGTGCAATCGCTCCAAGGCACGCCCTTTTTGCTGTTCTACCAGCTGTTCTTTGAAGCTGAGCAGCTTCTTCTCAAAAGAGTCGGAGATGTTCTGCGGGTGTTTGTGTCATCGTCCACACTCGGCATCACCTTCACTGCGTCTGCGCTGTCCACGTCTGCACTCCCTGCCCTGCTTCATCTGGTCTCCTCTGGCTGTGACAGCGTCGGAGAGGCTCTTTCCCTTGTTGAGGCTGACAGCACTGCCACTAAACAGCTGGGTGCTGCCTGCTCAGCGCCGCTGCTGCCGCAGCTGGCGGAGATACAGGCGCTCCTGCAGCGGTCGAAGGGAGCTGTGAAGAAGAAGAAGAAGAGCGCGGGAAGAGGGCAGCAGATGGGAAGTGGGGATGGGTTTGGCGGGTTTAATAAAGAGAGCAGGATGTGCAGGAAGGATGTGGAAGATCTGATGAAGATGATTCAGATGATGGGGAAATGAGATGGAGGAGAATGTGTTTGTGTATGTTTGTATGTGCTTTGATGGAAGAAAATGTCAAATTTCCGAATTTTGTGTTTGGAATGAAAAGTTTCTAAGGAAAGAAGTTACAAATATGTGCGTTTTTAACTTATGATAATAATCATTTTCACTTCGCTTTCACTTCCTGAATACAATCCATAATAAACTTTAAAATTCTTCGGATTGTTACACCAAAAATAATTCTAATTCGAAAAAAAATAATTCAAATTCGAAAATTAATAATTCGAATTCGGAATTAATAATTCGAATTCGAAAAAAAATAATTCGATTTCGTAATTAATATTTCAATTTCGAAAATTAATAATTTGAATTCGGAATTAATAATTCGAATTCGAAAAAAAATAATTCAATTTCGGAATTAATAATTCGAATTCGAAAAAAAATAATTCAAATTCGAAAATTAATAATTCGAATTCGGAATTAATAATTCGAATTCGAAAAAAATAATTCAAATTCGGAATTAATAATTCGAATTCGAAAAAAATAATTCAAATTCGAAAATTAATAATTCGAATTCGGAATTAATAATTCGAATTCGAAAAAAATAATTCAAATTCGAAAATTAATAATTCGAATTCGGAATTAATAATTCGAATTCGAAAAAAATAATTCAAATTCGGAATTAATAATTCGAATTCGAAAAAAATAATTCAAATTCGAAAATTAATAATTCGAATTCGGAATTAATAATTCGAATTCGAAAAAAATAATTCAAATTCGGAATTAATAATTCGAATTCGAAAAAAAATAATTCAAATTCGAAAATTAATAATTCGAATTCGGAATTAATAATTCTAATTCGAAAAAAATAATTCAAATTCGAAAATTAATAATTCAAATTCGGAATTAATAATTCGAATTCGAAAAAAAATAATTCGATTTCGTAATTAATATTTCAATTTCGAAAATTAATAATTTGAATTCGGAATTAATAATTCGAATTCGTAATTTATTAATTCGATTTCGAAAAAGAATAATTCAATTTCGGAAATGAATATTTCAATTTCGAAATTCATTAAAAACGGAAATTTTTAATTTTTCTCGAGAATGGATTACAGAAAATTTCAAGATGTTTTTTAATCAATCAAATATTATTCCTCAAATAACTGTTTTTTTTCAATAGTAATATGAATCTTATCAATTTTTAGAAATTTTTTTTCATTTTAGAAAATCATCACTGAAATGACAGAAATTTCAAAAAAATTCATTCTATTGAATTTCGAAATAAAATTAAAAAAAAAATTATCACGATTATTGAATTATTTCTTCACAATAATGTGATTGTTTCATTGGCAAAATTTTGGATAATATCGGTTTTAAACATGAAAATGTATTTATTTCGTTTTCAAATTAACTTCAATCAATAAATCTTCATTCAAAATGAAAGAAAATTTTTTTATGAAAATGCATCATTTTTCTAATATTGATAAACAAAATATACTGATGAGATAAAAATTGAAAGAATTTAAAACCCCAAACACAAGTTATTCATTCCACAAATCAAAAAAACATTCATTTTCGAAATTGAATTATTCTTTTTCGAAATCGAATTAATAAATTACGAAATTGAATTATTAATTCCGAATTTGAATTATTTTTTTTCGATTTTGAATTATTAATTCCGAATTTGAATTATTTTTTTTCGATTTTGAATTATTAATTCCGAAATCGAATTATTTTTTTTCGAATTCGAATTATTAATTCCGAATTTGAATTATTAATTTTCGAAATTGAAATATTAATTACGAAATTGAATTATTCTTTTTCGAATTTGAATTATTTTTGGTGTATTTCATTTAAAAAATAAAAAATTGAAAATTTTTAAAATAAATAAAGGAATAAATATACAAACAAATAAAGATGAGATGGAAAGAATGTGAAATGTGAATAAAGAAGAAGAAGAAATGAATTGTTAATTTAAAAAAAGCATTTTTCCAGCACAATTTATTTAAAAAAAATGAAAAATTGTAATTCTTTTAATCTTTTCTCACTTAATTTCGTCATCGTCTTCTTCTATACGATCCTTAGAATCTTCCATCGAAACCACACAAAAGTCCATTTCTTTCTCATTTTTCTTCTTTTTCCCTCCAAAACTCATCAAGTCATCATCTTCTTCTTTTTCTCCTTCATCCTCCTCCTCCTCCTCTTCTTCTTCTTCTTCTCCCCTTCCAGCAGCTGATCTGCTTCTTACCCCAACTTTGCCCACTTCA
Organism: Monocercomonoides exilis; assembly: GCF_001643675.1. Lineage (NCBI taxonomy): Eukaryota > Preaxostyla > Oxymonadida > Polymastigidae > Monocercomonoides > Monocercomonoides exilis. Next base: position 1,030,122 of record NW_027150550.1, read on the forward strand.
CTCAGCTTCTTCTCGATTATTCTCTTCCAAATCGGATCGCGAATCAGAATGCGGTAGCGGTCTTTGAGCTGTGCGTCTGTCTTGCCCAAGTCAATCGTCTCATCTTTTGCTATCGCTGCCCAGCGTGTCCCGTGTTTGGAGATTCCTCGCAGAAGCAGCTTGTCTTCAACAGGCGTCCAGCGCTGTTTGTGAGAAAACATAAAAAATTTTTTATGATTGAAAAATTTGGAAATATTTTTAATAGAATTAATTAAAAAAATTTGTATATAATTTTAAAAAAGATCAGATGCAATGAACATTAAACTGAAAATTCATTTGAATTTCATTCATACTTTGCGATGTTCCACCTTTTCTTTGTTCCTTCCAGTCAACTTTTTTTCTGGAATCAATGTTTGAGGCATCTGCGAAACTGAAGAAAGAATTAAAATTTTAAAGAAATTAATATGTTTCAAATAATTACAGTTCAAAAATGTCAAAGAATCGCAAATCCAAAATAAAGAAGATTATGTAATACAATCAAAATAATGGAGTATTTGGGTTTCAAACCTTTGACCATCGCGTTTTGCAGCGGTCCATCAATGTCAAAATCAAAGTCAAATTCAAATTCGCTTTGTTTCTTTTCATTTTTTGGTTCTTGTTTGGTTTTTTCGTTTTCAGTTGTATTGCTTTGTTCCTTTCGGACTTTCTTTTCATCAGAATGTCTTTCCTTTTCTTTTTCTTTTTCTTTTTCTTTGATTTTGTTTATCTTTCTTTCTTTTTCTTTTTCGTTAATTTTTTCTATTTTTCTTTCTTTTTCTTTTTCATTCATTCTGTTTCTATTAATTTCTCTTTCTTTTTCCTTTTCTCTTTGTGCACGCATCAACATTTCTTTGTTTATTCTTTGCTCTCTTTCTTTTCTAATGTTGTCTATCGGTTTTCGTCCATAGTACTTCATTGCCTGTATCCTCTCCTGTTTACTTACTAAATAAGGTTTAAATGTTTCCCCTTCAAATAGCTTTTGTGTTTCTTCCATTTTTTGAATCCAGTTATCTTCCTGTTCATCTTCTTTTTTATCATCTTTCATTTTATTGTCATCAGACGAAGATTCTTCTTCTGAAACTCTCATTCTCTTTCTTGACTCAAAAGTTTTATTGCGTTTGTGATCTTTCTTTTGGCTTTGGATGGAAGCCTTTGTTAATTCAGACGAAAGAGACAAATCCGTTTCATCTTCGTATAAGCTTTCATCTGTAACAGATTCCTGATCTTCTTTTGAACTTTCGCTATCGTGATCATTTTCCTCATCAATCAAAATTACTGAACGATCTGAAGAAGGGAATGATTGGCTTTTCCGAGTTTTCATATTGCTTTTAATTTGCTGTTGTTGTTTCACTTCTCTTGGAGTTGAGCTATTTGCACTTCTGTTTTGCAACTGTTCATTGTTGATTTTTGGTTGTTCAGAAACGGAAATGTCTTGGTGAACTTTTGGAGAACAAAGATTCGATAATTCATCTCGATTTCTTTTTGCTTTTTCAGCTTGCATATCAGCAACGAGTATCTTATTTTCTTTGCTGTTTTCCAAAGTTGCTTGAAGATCTTCCTCGAGTTCGTTTAATATTGATTCGTCAATCATGATGGTTTCATTGTTCATCAGTTGCTCATCTTCTTTTGATTCTGATTTTTCTTCCACTTTTTCATTTAATGTGGTTTCATCAACTTCTTCAATTTTTGACTTTCTTGTTTTTTTAGATTTTGGCATATTTTTTTAAAAAACAATGCAAATACTAATGTAAAGTAAATACAATATGTGAAAATTAAATATATAAATCACAGTCTCGTTGAAATAAAAAATAAACAGTCATACAACACTTAATAATTTAAATGATATTTGACATATATTTTTAGGGGAATTTTGATCATAAATCTATTTAACTTATATGTTCAAATAACATTCAACATTACAGCAACGCACTCGGCTTCAGCTTCATCAGAATTTTTCTCCTTCCATTATATAAAGTTGTAAAGTATTTTTGATATGTTTCCATGCTACAGTAATATTCTTGTTTTTAATGAGCGCTGGAAAGTTTGAGGATCTTACAAAAGAACTTTCTGCTCTAGTTATAGAGCATAATTCTCATTTAAAAAGAAGAAAAACAGATTCTGAGAGAAACGACGTTTTTGATGTTATCGTGTGTGGAGGTGGAATAGGAGGATTAAGTGTTGCTTCTTTACTAGCACAGCTTGATCTTCATGTTTGCCTTCTTGAACAGACACAAAAACTTGGAGGTTTCGTCGGAAATGTGTGCTATTTGATGTTCAATTATGAGTTATTTTAATTTAAAAAAAGTTTACGAAAAGACTTAACATAAACGAACTTGGAGAAAAAGATTATACATTCGAGCAAACAACTCATTTTTTAACTCCAAATGCAGCTGTCGAGTTCATCAGAAAATACAATTCCGAAACGAAATCAATATTTTATACTCCTGAGAAATATTGCAAAGTTGTTGTCGGAAGCGGAGATAACTCCATAAGCATTGGGGATAATATTAAAAATGATCTTTCCAAAGCTTTTCCATATTTTGCCGTTTCTATTGAGAAATTCATTTCTGCTTGCGATTCGAATGTAAAATTGTGGTCTCATATAATTACGTTTGCTTTTTAAAAGAAAAATGTTATTTATCAATGTTAATTTATTGTTATATTATTGTTATCTAATTTTTTTATCATTTTTTCACAAAAGAACAAGTTTGATCTGGGGCTTGTCAATGCTAGAGATTTTTTCAAAAGGTGTAGCTTCAGCATCTTCCATGTTTAAATGGTTAAATGTGGAAGAATGGGCAAAGCCTTGGAGCGTTGCGTTGGAAAAATATTTTCCAACAAGTGGGTTGGATGAGCCAACTCTTGCTCAGCGTAAGCAGCTCATAACTGTATACTTGAAATTGTTAACGTTTAACTTAGTAAATAAATTTATATAAACAACTTATTTTTTATTAGTTTCTCAGCATTATTCCATCTATTGGAAACCTTCTTCCTCCAAGTCGTGTGGGTGCCTTGCAGGGACTGCTTTTCTTTGACTGCTGGTTGGGTGGCTTCAAGTGGATTAAAGGAGGCACAGACGCTTTGATTCAGGAACTGAAAAATCCACTCAATAGAGGTCTGGTTGATTTTTTTTTTTTTTTCATTTTCCTTAAAAAAAAACTGTATTTCAAATTATTTCATTTTTTGAAATTTTTCAAATGAAAATAACTGACATGCACGACCATCCAAATGATCATCCTTTTCTGAACCAATTTTATGGACTCGTCAGTCATTCCTGGATTAAGGAAACGCTACGGAAACATCAGGTTCGGATCTCATGTCGAACGAATTTTGATGGGTGAATTGAAGAAAAAGAAGAAGAAGAAGAAGAGAGATGATAAAGAGAAGAAAATGGAAAAAGCTGAAAGCTCTTGTTATCCTTCAAGCAGCGCGAATGGAGATGAAAGCGAAGGCGATGACAAAACAGTGAAGCAAAGAGCTATTGGCGTTGAATACGTGCAAACAACAGAAGACGAGAAAGGACACAAAAGTTTGAGATATTAAATAGTTTTCAATTATTAATGCATTTTTTTCCTGTTATGTTCTTATTTCCTTCAAACAAATGGATAAATATGTTCATTTTCAAATACAAACATGGACCATCAACTGTTCCCTTTCTCCTCTCCTTCAACCTCTCCTTCCACTCTTCTTCCACTCTTCTTCCACTCTTCTTCCACTCTTCTTCCACTTTATTTCCTCATCGCCCAGCCACAACAACCCACAAAGTGTATGGTTCCTGTGTAGTTTCCAATCTCACCATCCCTCGAACCATCGCTGCATGTGACTCGACTGATCCTTCCCAAATTGGCGAGTCCTTCAAAAAGCAGTGGAATTGGGACGAGACAGCCCAGCTGCCTCCGGTTCATGTAGACACAACGCCAATCGCCCCGACACACGGCTATTGCAAGCTGTTTATGGTGGCCAAGAGTCGGTTTGTGGGATAATAAATGTGATTTTAAAAAAAAAATATTTTTTATTAAGTATTCAATAATTAATAAAAGAAATTATTTTTCAAAAGTATTTTGATTTTTAATGTTCTTAATTCATTTTTTGGATAACAGTAACACTTTCTTTTCAAATTTTATATGGTAAATAATAAACCTTTTTTTTTTTTTGAATGTTTCGATTATTTGTGTGTTAAACAGCATTGAGCTCAGTGCATTGTTAGATGGATATCCTCAAGTCACTTTTGTCCGCTCAAGTGACTCTGAATCGTGGTTTACCAAAGATCTTCAGTGGATTGTTCTATCTTGTCCTGATCTTGCAAAGGAAGCAGAGCAACCTCCTTCTTCTCTTTCTTCTTCTTCCACTTCTCCTTCATCTTCGTCGTCGTCGTCATCATCATCTTCTTCTTCTTCTTCAATTTCTTCCGATCCAGATTCCGATTCCCCCGTTTCTCTTTCTGCTCTGTTTGTCTGCCCAGAGGTCGATTTTTGCTCTCTTGCGCCTCCTTCCTCCGACGCCGAAGAAGCAACGCGCCCGCCAGAATACACAGAAGCCAAAGAGCAGATGTGCCAGCGCTGTCTCAACTGCCTGGAGAGCTTTGCCCCTGGCCTTAAAGCACAAGTGCAGTACTACGAAGGCGCCACGCCTGCCACGTTCCGCAGGATCTTCCACACGCCCCAGGGCTCGGCAATGGGGTTCCGGTCGCTGCCGGAGTCTTCCGTCGGGTTCCGCCCGTGCATTGCGCTGCCTCTGCACTCGCTATATGGCGTCGGCGCGTGGGGCCAGCCGGGGCCAGGGATTGGTTCGATCACAACAGGGAGCATTTTGTGTGCAACGGATATTGCAAAGAAATTCGCAGTGAGGTATTTCCCGCTCCCTGCGATTGAAGACGGGCAGGAAGAAGAAACGAAGAGCGATGAGCGGCTTGTGAAAAATGAATGTGACGATTTAGTCGATGAATCTGTTGCACAAAGTTCGCAAATTATTGCAATGGAAAATAAGGAGATGGAAGAAAAATCTTCAAAACTAGTTGAAAAAAGTGATGAAATGAAAAGAGAGAAAAGAGAGAATAAAAATAAAATTTTTAATGATTTTTGTGAAGATGATGAAGCTGATGAGTCGGAAATTGATGAAAATGAACTAGATCGCGAATGGTGCGCTGCATATTTTGAAGATGAGGAAAGCTAAAACATTGATTGTTTTGTTTTGTTATTCTTGTTAATAATTTGATTATTTTTCATAATAAAAAGGAGTTTAAATAAAGCATTTAATCTTCTAAACAACTGAATTAATTTTGGTTGCAAAGATGGAGACAATATATATTTACATTTATTTCATAACAAAACAGGTAAATTATGACGCACAAATGATCTTTGTGGATATGCGTGTTGTTCATTTTGAAGCATTCTTTTTCATATTTTTTCAAAGAAATATAAATTTTTCGGTATTGAAAAAATGAGAATTTTTCTTTACCCATTAAATTATTTTAAAAGTGTGTTTTGGGATTTATTGTTTTATGTGTTTAAAATTGATTTAAACTTTTAAATATATACGATCTCTTAATATACATGTTTTTTTCCTTTTATTATTAAAAATTTTTGAAATTATAGACTTCTCATTTGGAAGAAACATTAGTTTTTTCTGAATTTAAGAGTTGTTCGAAAGTTTCATGAACGTTGTTGTGTCAATTCTTTACTTATTCATTGGAGTAATTATTGGATATGTTTTTACGGTAAAGTCAAAGCCTGCTCCCTCTCAGAATACAAATAAAGTGGAAGATGATAAAACACCAAAAAAATGCTCAAAAAAGGATTTTCCCCATTTCGATGCAAAAATGGTTTGTCATTGTTTGATTGTATTTTCTTCTAATTTTAGGCTTAAAGGTACTTGTTGCACGAAAAGATGTCAAAATGGATAGATCTCAAATTGGGGCTGAGTGTGGACGAGCGACACTTGAAACGTATCATTCAGCATCAGAAATAAGACCAAAATTGTTACATCAATGGAGGACTATTGCTCAAGCGAAAATTGTTTGTTCTGCATTTTCAGAACAGGAATTATTGGAATTATATAACGCTGCAAATGCTGATGAATTGCCAACTGGAATTGTGTATTCGTCTGATCCAACAAATTCTGCTCAAAAAATTCGTTTGTATTTTTGCTTTTGAATTCTTTATTTCTTTTTCAAATTTTAATTTTTAGCAACGGTTATTGGTATTTTTGGACGAAATGACGAAGTTAATAAAATTACTGGAAAATTAAAGCTCTTTAATTAATGTTTAAAAGATTTCATTTAAGTGCCAATAAATATTCATTATTCCGATTTAATTCATAATTTTTGAGAAATGAGTTATCGAAAAAAGTTACAGACATGTCTCGTTTCTATTGATTATTCACTTTGCAGAAAACTCCTGAAACGTTATACTCAAAGTTTCAATCGCTGAATAAAGTATTTTCATGATTTTTGTTGTTTTTTTACTTATTTAATTCAGAGCCATTGATTATGAAACTGTGAGGTTAACCAAAGTAGTAAATATTTTGTTCATTTCAATTTGATACAATAAATGATTATTCCCAGTGATTAAATGAATTTTGTTGTTTCAAATTGTTTTAACACATATTTTTAAATGATATAATAACGAAAATGAAGCGATGATGGTTTTAAGTCTGAATATGCTATCAAAAAAATGAATCTCATTTCAAGAGTCAAAAATCGCTCGCATAATTAAAAATGAATTCTTTCTTCAAATTTTCAAATTTTATATTTTCTTGTTTTTTCAAAAAAAATTTTATACTATTATTATAATTATTATTTTAAAGAAAATTTTATTACCTATTATAAATGGGTGATTAATTTTGAAATCATAACTTTTTTCGAGGCGTTGATTTTTCAAAGATTGTTTGTCAATGGGATGTGTTTTTGTATTCAGATGATAAAATTATCACAACAGTTTCAAAAACAAATGTTATAACCGAATCAAAGATAAAAATGTCTTCAATATTCCTTTTCACTTTTCAATGTTCATTGGTTAATATTCAAGAGAAATTTTTGAACCGAATATTTTGAATGAAATAATATGGGACAAAATATTTGACTTCAGGCATTTTCATTGAAAAATTTTTCACTTTTCATTGACTTTTTGAGATAAAAAAACACAAAAAAAAAAAAAAGAGTCCGTTTTTTGGCATTTGTGAAATGTCACAAAACTTTATGTTTCGATTTCAACGATGTGTGTTTAAGGATATGAAAATCAAATTTGTTTCAAAATCTGATTAAGTTTAATAATGTTATGAGTGAAGCAATTTTTTTGTGCTTTGTGCAAAAAAAGCTTGAAAGTCCATATTTTCCCCCATATTCTTCAAAAATAATCACCCAAATTGTCAATGAAATTTTTGAATGAAGTTAACACAAAAAAAGTTCAGAAAAAAATAGTATAATCACAACTTTGAAATCATGAGTTATTAACACTGCAATTCATTCGTTAAAATTTGTCAGGTTTATATTTTAAAACTAGTTTCATAAAACCGCATAGGGGAAATTCAAAAAAACAAAACATTTTCCTTATTGGCACTTTTATTGTTTTGTTTATCAACAGTGAAAAGCATGTTATGGCTTTTAGCATTTTCATAAACATTTTTTATCTGTTAAATACTGCTTGTTGCTGATTCGTTTTTTCATCACTGTTAATCATTTATCGAGTAAATGAGAAATTTTATTTTCTCAAACTTTCTTTTTTTGGTCAACAAAGCTTTTAAATAATATTTGTAATACACTTTCTTAAAATATGAATGATTAAAAGTGATTTGAAAAACGAATCAGCAACATGCAGTATTTGACTGATAAAAAATGTTTATGAAAATGCTGAAAGCCATAACATGCTTTTCACTGTTGACAAACAAAACAATAAAAGTTTCAAAAAAGAAAAGAAAAGAAAAAAGAAAAAAGAAAAAAGAAAAAAGAAAAAAGAAAAAAGAAAAAAGAAAAAAAGAAGAAAAGAAAAGAAAAGAAAAAAACGTTTCAATAAATAAGAAGACCAGTTAATCACATTTTCTTAAAAACATCATTTTTCTATTCACAAATATATGGGTGATTATTTTTGAAATCATAACTTTTTTTTTAATTTTCATTTGCTAAATAATTAACATTCAAATGTCAAATGTTTATCAATCGTTTTTTTTTATAAACCGGTTGTAGGTGCAAATATTTGGAAGAGATATTTTTGGTTTGAGTTATCTCATGTCTGAGTTTTAAAACAAAAATCCAAAACGAAATTATGGAACCGAAATTTTTATTCCAAAAAATACACCAAAAATATTTCAATTTCGAAAAAAAAAATGGATTTCGGAAATAATTATTCGAATTCATATATGTCAAAATTTTTTTGAAAAGTTCCTTTTTTTTATTTTCAAATAAAATAAAAATTTCATATTTCAATCAAATTTCTGTTTTCACTTACCATAATTCTTTGCCATGTAAACAAAATCTTTGCAACGTTATAATTGACACACTGGTAAAAGTTGGTGAGTGGGAATAGAAATTTGATTAAAATATTTCATATTCATTTTCACCTGAGAATTAAACAAAAGGAACTTTTCAAAAAAATTTTGCCATATTTTCGTTTTTCTTTTCATTCGGAAAAAAAATGTGTCGTCACATTCCAGAACAGATGTGTGACTATTTTTGAAATCAGACTTTTTCTGTGAACAATTTCGGTATGAAAAAAAGCGAATAATGTTTTTTATGAATGCTGAAAAGTGGAAAAACAATAAAATAGATTATTGTGTATTGTTTTTTTTTAAAAATCAGCGTTTGTCACAATTGAAAAGCATCCCTCTGTGACATGACAAGTTCGAAAAACATTTGTCTGTAACAAAAAAAAATGGTTTTATATTAAATAAAAACAAAATGATTGAAATAATAGCAAAAACTTTAAGAAAAATTATAAAGAGCTATGGTAAATATTTATTGATTTCATCTGAAATATCTGTCTTTTTTATCTTTTGTCAGTGACGGTCAATGACAAATTATGACAAAAAATTCCTCAACTGACATTTTTTTGTCAAAATAAAAAAAAAATTGGGAACTTAATACATAAATAAAAATTTCTATTTTTTCAAGGGAATAAGTATTATTGATAAAGATTTTCAAATTAATTATTATTGCAATTAAGAATTATGAAATCGGTTGAAATAACCATTTTTGACAAATCATAAATGTCGCGTCAGTCATAATGTCATCGTTTTAATTTTCTTTTGTTATATCACAGAGGAATATTGATAAGCGTGAAACATTAGAATTGAAACTTTTGATCAAATGGCAGAAAACCAAGAAATCATTTACACTCCGAAAAAAATTAAGAACACGAAAATAATCTCACAAATTAAACCTTGTTTGATAATTTTTGGTGATTAATTCATGACATTTCTCCACAATGCACATATCATCGAATCAAAAAGGTTTGTTTATTCTGATTTGCATTGTGTTATTATTTGACGGATTAAAAGCAAATATTACAAAATGAAATTTAGTTTAATTTAACACGGATGTTAATCATTTGCGACTTTTCAAAAAGAATAACTGATTTTAGTTCATACTCACAAAAATTAACATGAAAGGATATAAATATTCACAAATGTCATCATTTCTTTGAAATTAACATTCAAGAAAAACATGGTGAGAATTAACTGAAACAAAATCAGAATTCACGATTAAATTTTTCTAAATAGAAATTTTTCTTAAAGTTTCTACAAATATTTGTTTCTTAATATCAAGCTATTTTTGAAAAGAAATTGAAAAGTTGATTGTTTCTCTTATTACCAGTCATCTTGATGAATAAATTAATTAATTTTTTTACCACAAATTATAAAAATTGTTTTCATCAAAACAAACAACTTTTTTGTTTTAGGATTTTTCAAAATAAGCAAATCTTTAAAAGACTGATGGTGTTTTTATTCAGTTATTCGCTTTCAAAAACTTATATTTATAACAACGAAAAATAACAAACTCAAAAGAAACAAATTTTAATGATTAAAAATCAATGGTGTTTGAAAAATAAGATTATAAAGAATATCAGAGATATCGTGCACAAATGAAAAAATTCAACATTTTGGAATTACACATATGAATGGAAAAGCAGAACAAAAAAGAGATAATAAGAGGAAATTCTCACAAAGTGGTGCTTTTAACAGGTGATGATATATAAAACAAAAAAGAAAAATCTTATAAAATAACAATGGATGAAGCAAAAAAACTTTAAATGTGCTTTAAAGCACAATTAACATAAAACTTGAAAATTGAATACACAGAAGAATATTCGACTCATTATAATTGATTTGCAATAACAGAAAACGTGAAATGTAAATGTTTGAATGAATTAAAAAGTCAATAAAAAGATATAAATATTTGAACAACAAGTATTGGCGATACTCAAACCACGCACAATACATTTTCTAATACAGACTAATTCATTTTATCGATTTCCCACACAAACTCCTTCAGCCAGGACAACTCTTCAATTTCAATTTTCATATCCCCAATTCGCGGTTCCCCAACAAACTCTTCTTCCCATCGCACACATTCTCTTTCCAGGCAGCCACCTCCCATCCCACTCCACTTCTTCACGTTGCAAAGTCTATCGCATCTGACACCGTCATAACCACTGCCTCTTTCGGGAAGTGCTGAATGAACACCCTCTTCAGCTCAACAACACTCAGCCTGGCTTCGCTTTCCCCTGCCCAGCAACCCTCCACTGCTTCTGCAAGATCCGATTCCATCACACCTTCCACACTCGGCCTCTCCCCATTCACAATCTTCTGCCCTGCCACCTCTGCCTCGTATTCTCCAAATGGGATTTGAAGGGTCAAACACTCCCACAGCATCATCCCGATCGAAAACACAACAGATTCCTTTGTTGCTCCCATCTTCTTGTTCATCAGCAGCTCTGGTGCCTTCCACCGCATGCACTCATATCGATTGTCCTCATCATCCTCAAAAGCCGATGAAGGAAGAGAGTCACTTTCATCGTAACTTGCAGATGTCACAACAGTTGATGATGAGATTGACAATGAATCTGAACTATCATCAGAAGAACAGTCTGAATGCATCGCAATGCAGATCACCATATGCTCCGAGAACAACACAATGTGAGGACTCAGATTGGCAAGCGAAGAAAGAGGATTTTCCATTTCATCAAAAGAGTGGAGTGCGAGATTGGCCACCCAGAACAAGATTTGGGCAGCTGTCTGCTCCCTCTCTTTCAATGAGCCAATCACCATCTCTTTCTTCTCGTTCCTCCCATGCAACAACATGAACAGCGAATCCCTCAGATCCACAATCAGCTTCTCGTGAGGCGATGAGCAGGCCATCGCATCCACCAGATTCGACATGGATGAGGTGGTTGGACACAGACTCTCCGATCGAACAAAAGTTGTATCTGTGTCTGAAGTGTCTGTGGTTGAAGTGGATGAAATAGATGGCGATGATGTTCTCTTTCTTGTCTCTTCATCATCATCTTCTTTCTCATCAACCTTTTCCAGCATCCATTGAGGGATCTTGTCTGAATCTCTTCCCAAAATGTATTCAGTGGAACTACATTCACTCAGCAATTGCTCTGATGACTCCGAGTGACCCAAGCTTTTCTCATACACCCTCTTCTTTATCCTATCATCGTTCTTCTTCTCTGCCTCTCTTTCTGCTCTTCTCCACTGGCCTTCAGGTGACATCTCCATCGTCACCATTTCAATCAACTTCGGATCTTTTTTCACCGTATCGTTCACAATCTCTTTCAGATCTTTATTTTCATTCTTTGCACTTCTCCATCGAACAGCCAGAACAATCGATACAATCAAAGCAATCAAGAATAAAATAATAAATATAACAGCTATTATTAATGTCAATGATTTTCCTTCTTTTCCTCCTTCAACAATTCTTTCATCTCCTTTTGGCTCAATCTCACTTCTGTTCTTCAGAATGAATGAATCAGTTGAGGCTGGAGATTCAGACCTTCCAAATAAGATTTTCACAGACACTTCTGTTGCCTCAGATGCAGTTGTAACAATTGATGCTGGAATGGCTGTGTGAATCTCTGTTTCGCCTGCAAACTCTTCTGCTTGCAGCGGATACACCTGCAGATTGTGAACCGAGCCATCGAAGGAATCAACCTGGAGGGACAAGCCACAGGGCAGGAGCAAGGAGCCAGCAAGATCAATCGCAAGGGCGTTGCCTTGCTGGTGAGACTTCACTGAAGCCAGTTGCGGAATGAAGAACGGAGAGGCTCTTTCTGAAGCAATTCCAGAAAGATTGCATCCCAAGTTCAAAACCCAAAGTGATGAGTTCTCTTTTAAGCCATCTCCTTCTTTCAGACTCTGAATGTTCAGCATCGCATGGTCTGAACAGACGATGTTGTTCCTCATGGATGGATAGCCTGCTGCATTCGGGCTGTTGTTGGCAAACAATCCAAACTGCACAGAAATGCTTCCACCTGACACAGACAGCCCTCCTTTCGATGAGTTGGCAACACTCGTGTCCATTATCCTTCCTGTGCAATTCTGAAGATCAACCATCGATCCGCTCCACTGGCACAGCTCTTCTGATCGCTCATCGTTCTCTCTCAACTCTGCCGCGCTTGCTGCTCCGTCAAACGCACAAGAAGACATGCAAACATCTGCCAAATCTGCCAACGCTGCAACGCTCCCTTTTTCAGATGGCGAAGCACACTTTTTGTTCGAGCAGTTCTCCAATTCCAGCAACAAAGACGAAGACGAAGCAGCCAAGCAGCACGGGCCAAGCGAATCTCGGGTTATGTTTTGAAATGAAGACTGCTTCAAATGGAAGGCAGAAGCATTCGATGTCACGCTCACTGCACACCCATCCCCAAGCACTGTGTTTGAAACAGCCAAGAAATTCATTTCAATATCTGTATCTTGGCATTCAACAGAAACCAACGATTCACTTGAAACGCGAGTATCATCGAATTCCAAATGATTGCCCTGGATGTTTGAATGCCCTCCCGAACCATCTGAGGAAAGCACAATCATGTTTGATCCGCTCGGAGTGCCTCTCATCTGAATGTTCTGGAGCTGACAGTCTTTGCAGTTGCGAAGAATGAGGCCTGATCGCTGAGCGCTGCAATTGGATGCATGCACCTGCTGCATGGACAGCTTTGCCAGATCGTGGAAATCCATCAGCACTCCAGAAATAACATCTGTGAAATTCAGAAATGCACACGAGAAATATTCACCACGACTTGCTGCCAGGCATGAAGAACTGAGATGGAGGCCAGCAAAAGCGCAGTCAGACATCGTCAATCTTCCACTGCTCATTTCAACAATCGAGCAATTCAGTTCAATTCCAGATCCTCCACCAGAAGCTTCTTGAGCAAAGATTGTGTCTGCAATCGACAAGTTGCCATCAGCAAGCGACAGAAACCTCAAATGTGAAGAAGAAAAAGCATTCCCAAACAGAATTGTAAGAAATTCCAGTTTCACTCTCGACGAGCACGTTACGAGACTGTCTGTCTTGCTCTCGACGAAGAAGTTCAGGTGGAGCACTCCTTTGTCGCTCTCCTGCTCCAGCGACTTGATCGTCACATCGCGTGCACTTGCTTCGCCAGACGCCAGGGCACTTTTGTCAATCAGCAAATTGCTGTAAGCAGAGGGAATGATGTGTGATAAAGCAACATTCAACGAAGAACATGGCCCGCTGATTGCACCACACTGGAGCGTGTCAGAGGCGTTATCAGCTGAAGAAGATGCAAATATTGTCTCGCTCTGATACCCAACAATCAGCTCCAACAAATCTTCCTCGTCATAATAATTCTGTGCTGTGCATCCCCACATGGCAAGATCCCGAACAAATGGAGGTCTGAAGTCCAGCTGGAAGAGCTCAATGCTGATTTGAGATTTGATATTTGTGCATCTCACATACAGATCTCGTCCTGTGAGCGCCTTGTTGTTCACAAAAGTTGTGTTTTCCAAGAGGAACGGCAAAGGACCATCGCTCGCGATCGATGAGCAATCCAGGAATATTGCGCCTCCCCTTCCACTTTCTGAGCAGAAACACTCCGAGATAGCAGAAAAACGGCACTCGAAAAAGCCTCCTTCGCTCAGGCTCATGATCAGTCCTCCACCTTTCTCGCTTTCGCTGCTTCCACAGTTCTTCGTCGATGTGTTTTGCACAGACACGCTGCAAGGCTCGCTGCCAGTGCAGCTGATGATGGACGGCTCAGATGGTGCATTTTGGAGAAGCGAATGGAGCGTGCAGCATTTCAGTTGCACTGTTGGACTGCCACCTTCATTCAATCTCTGCGACTCGCCTCTCCACTCAGCCTGCGCCAACACTGTCACAAGGCTTTTGCCCATCAGTTCCATGTTGCTCATCGAGACATTCGTCAAGTCAATGCTGCTCTCATGAGATGCCATCAGAATGTGACTTTTGCATTTGATGGATTGGAACGAGCAGAATGATATTTCGCATGTTCCAGTCAGGCAGGCAACAACACAATAAGGAATGGCTGCCTCAGAAGTGCTGGTAAATGAGCAGCTTTGAGCTGCAAAAGCGCTGCCAGCTGTGCTTATCAGCTTCGTCTGCTTCCATTCAGATCCATCCCCGCAGCAGATCTCAATGTTAATGAGAGTGCATGTGCCGGTGTTTGTTAGTACAGAATCGCTTTCTTCTTCCTTTCCCGCCTGAGGCGAAATGGCTGCTCCGAAGGTCAGGGCAGGGCGAGATTTGGCGACAACTGAAGTCACAGTGATGTTTGAAATGTCAACCTCGCTGCTCACCCGTGCTTCATCGACGATCAGAAAAGTGTTCATGTTTTGTTGCGCTGGCTCTTCCAAAGCACGAAAATGGTTCTGCCCAAACTCCATTGTTGCACACGGCTCTTCTGCACTCCCACACCGCAGAACATCCCACCCGCTGCTCTTGCTGAGATGGATTTCTTGAGAAGCAAATCCAATCAGAAATCGGCAAAGATCGAAGTTTGTCTTCGTGCTGTCGTTCCCCACAAACAGATTTGAATCTCCCGCTGTCTCGCTGACTTCAAATGCCAGTGTCTGCTTTGTGATGGAAACATTCAGGTCTGACGAAAGAAAGAACATGTTTTTCCCGTGTTTTGCAGAGCACTGATCGAAAGCTATCTGCTGGAAGGAGAATGCATTGGAAGCCGAGCAGTCGAAATAGACCCCTCCTCCTTTTCCACCTGTTTCACACTCTGCGCAGCATTTCGTGAATGTGGCGTTTTCCATCGTAAATTGCCCTTGCGCTTCAACAACAACTTTCATTGCGCCTCCCTCCATGCTCTCAGCTCCTTTGGCATTCGTGATATTCCAATGCAAGCACTCAACTTGGCTTGAAATTAAGGACGAAATCAACACAGCGCTATTTGCATTGCCATTTGTTATCCCTTCAAAAGAGCATTGCGAAAGAGAGATAGCCTTGTCGCTCGTCGCACCATCATTCAATAGTTTGGATGTTGAAGATGTGATCACATGAATCAGAGGATAATCGCAAAGGATAAATCCATTCACTTTAAGAGAGATAACTGTCGGAGCAGCAGCACCATTATCGCTCACTGAAATAGGTGCTTGGCAGAGGCAATCTGAATCAATCTGGCAGTCATCAATATTGAGTATCCCTCCGCACATCCGAAGCAGCCAATAACTTATCTGGCTTGGCTCTCCCATTTGCGCCCCAAATACACACTTTGTCAACGACATGTTGCTCTCAGAAGTCAAGAATATCAACGTTTCTATCTCAGCATCTAACGAAGATGGTAGCAAAAAGTGGATTAATTCAACAGATACATTCCCCGTGGCTGCAATCACTTTTCCAGTCACAGCATTCAGCGACTTGGCACAGGTTACTCCAGCTCGCAAATCATCTGATGATTTCAAGCTCACACTGTGAAGATTCATTTCGCTTTTTATTGTTGCTGATTTGATTACAGCAATCGTCTTAACATCCAATTCTGTCAGCCTCTCCACGCAATAATCAACCGATTGGCACTGATAATCTGAGAACCCACACACCACAGTATCAGCACCATCCTCGCTTCCCACATGGATTGTGCTTCCAACTTCCTCCAGAAACAGAACCAACGGAATCGAATGCTCGTGATCATTTCCATGAAACCCACGCAAATCATCAAAGGAGCCATGCCCAAGCGCATAAGCAAAAGGAAGTGTTTCGTTTGTGATCGATTCCTTCAGGTCTGGCGATTGAACAAACAAGTCGTTTCCATGCTTCGCTTTGTTTGGCTTTTCTGACGAAAAAGAAGGAGATGTGATGGCAAATGCTGCATTCGAGCGCTCAAGATTCAGAAAGATCCCTCCCCCAAATCCCACTCGCGAATCAAAAGGCGCCTCGCATTCTTCGAAGGAGCATTCCAAAATTGTTGCTGAGCATGTGCTTGGCAGCGAGAGGAACAGCGCCCCACCTCCATTTCCATCACCAGAAACAACACAATGCTCAAAAGTGCATCCGCTTATTGAAGCACTGCAACCATCCTCTGCTCTTTCGCTCCACACTGCATTCATGCATCCTCCATTCTGCCCGCTCTCAACATCCCAGAATGAAGCATTGGCAAGAGAAATAGTCTTGCAATCTGACAAAGCAATTGCACAGCCTTGAGAAAAAGAAAATCCAGAGACATTCACAAATTCCATCGTCAATGAACCTTCGTCAACCTGAATCAGGGATTTTGTTGATGGCTGAGTCGATTGGGCGTTTTTGGTGAAACTGCACAGCTCCAACTGAACTGAGCCTGAGGAGCCGACTGCAATCGCAGATCGGTTGAACACACAAACATATTGAATCCTCTTTGCATTCAGCGAACCATTGCCGATGGAGATCAAGCAGTCATTTGACGAGGCTTCGTTGCACTTTATTGCAGATGAGTTGCTCTCTGTTCCAATGAGAACGATATTTCTCCAGTCGATATCAATCACGCCTTCTTTGAATTCTTCACTGGCCATAAAAACATTCTGCCCCAAATACGAATTCCATCTTGTCACTCCATATTCCACTGTTTGGCATTCCGAGCCTGTTCCTCCACAAGTGTCCACATTTCTACCAGAATTGCTGATGTGTATTTCTGGCTGAGCTGTTGGTAGATATGAGTCATGTGCAACAGCTCTATCTCCGCATATCCCTGCATATTCGACGCATTGCACAACTTTTCTTGGAGCTGTTGAAAGTGTAAAACTCTGCAATATCTGAACTGTTTTATTTGTCAAGCCAAATCCCTTTCCAATAAAAATATCTGCTGCATGTGTCGGTTCATTCACTGTATTGTTTTCAAACAAGCAAAATTGGATTTTGAGGTTCTTATTGTGATCATTACTGGATGCATCAAATCCTCCTGCACCATTCTGAGCATTTCCTTCAAACAAATAGCAATTCGATATCACAAAATTGAGTGGTGGACTGCCAAGAAATACAGTTCCAGCATACCAGAGTAATGCCCTGCTGCATTTGAATGCGGTATTGTAAATTGATCCACTTCCTCCAATATACCATCCGACACTTCCTCCATAAGCTGCTGAACAATTCTCAAAAGTGCAGCCAAGAATCAAAGAAAATTCATTTTTAATATGAGCAAATGCTCCTCCGATAGACTGATCCCCCGTTCCTTTGCAACAATTAAATAATGAATTTTCAATGTTGCAGTCACTTCCATTGCTAAAAATTGCACCTCCATATCCATATTGACCATTATATGTATCGATGCATTCGGAAAATGTGCATTTGTCAACAGTGAGCTTGGCACTTTCGCTGACAGCTATTGCTCCACCTTGAGTAGCGCTGCACTCGGTGAAGCTGCAATCTTCGAATTTAATTTCTCCTTCTGAAAATGATTGTGCTTCACTCGTGAAGTTTTGGTGAGAGATGGTGTTTCTCGAACGAATGAAAGAAGTGTTCGAGGAGCCAAAACCACATCCACAAGAGCCAGAAATGAGAACACCATAAAACGGGCAAACGCAATCAGCGGCCATGCAGCCTTCCATTTTGCTCTCCTGCAAAGAATGCTTTTGTGGCAAGTTTTTGTTGTTGCTCTGAACAGAAATGTTGTGGAAGCTGCAAAAAGAAGCTGAGGCAAATGACAAATCGGCATCTCCAATGAACGGATTCGCAAACGAGGCACAAAACGAAGAAAATGTGCAACACAAAACATGAACACGTCCCGTCAAAGGTTGCGTGCAGGAGCTTGCTGAGACAAGAGATGGCCATGCCTGCTTCCGAAAAGTCCTTTGGAATGAAATATTCATCATTCTTATCGTTCCTCCTGCACAGTCAAAAGGAGATAACTCCGTCTCTGTCACCGCATTTATGATGCAATTGCTTACAGACAATGTGGACAATTCATTCCTCACAGAAATGGCAGATGTGCATCTTTGGTCAATTTTTATTCGCTCAACAGCCAACGATGCGTTCAGAACCATCATCCTGCTTCTAATCCAGCTCCACTCATTCCTGCCATCATTGAGTGCATATACAACAGAATTATGATTAAATTCCCTTTCTGCATCCACCGGCAATCGTTTTGAGTTTTTTTCTGTATTTGTCAACAAGCCAAATGAATCCAAATCCTGCATCTCTTTATCATTAACCTTCTTGATTGCATACACATTGTGCGAGGAGAGCACAATTTTATTTGTTTTTTTGATGTTTCCTAATCCTCCAATGCTATATTCCTGCAAATCGTTCTTTTTAGATTCATCTCCTTTCCAAGCGGTATCTCCTGTGCATAAAAGAGAGGAAATAATTATAAAGACACTAACACTCGCGAAAAGCATAGTTCCTGCTCTTCCTCTGAAACACAAAACAATGTTAAATTTCAAATTTAAATTTATTTTGTGTTTTGATCAATTTTTCATAATGTTGGCTTTTGGATTGGATAACACATATTTATTTTTATTTCATTTTTTTAATTCAATTTTTATTTTATTTTATTTTATTTTTCTCGTTTTGGACGAGAGCGTGGGAATTATTATAAAAAGCAAAGAGAAAACGTTTGGAACAATTCATAGTTTTTTCATAAATGTTAAATTTTGCAACAATTCGGATAGTGGAAAATATTAATATTTGGACTTGAAGACTTATGCAACATTTATGTGAGTATATTTATTTTTAAAATAACAAAGCAGTCGCATATTACCACTTCTTCAAGAAACAAAAACTTTCACTCACAAAAAACATTCTTTATAATATTGTGAAAATAAAACGTTATTTTATTATTTGTTCAGAGATTTGTGACAAATAAAATATGTCATTGATTTCACCAATAATTGACATTTGAATGGAGAAATAATTAAAAATTAAAACTGAAATCATTGATTCAATCTTAAAGTAATGGGATGATTGATCAATAAAATGTTGCTATCTCTTTTTATTTTTATTTGTCAGTTTAGATGTGCCCCAGAAAATACTTGTTCTGTTAATGCTGGCGTTGCTTATGATAAAACTGTCGCTTCAACTTGCTTAAAATATTTACCTGTATGATTTTATGCATTTTTTAAAAATATGCTTATTTCCAATTCAAATGAAATATAAGAAATACAATAAAGATTTAGACGAAGTTAAAAATCTTGTACCAAACATTATTAATTGGCTTGATGGCTATGCTTATCGAGATATGCTTTATGAAAATGATGGTGATCTTTCTGTAACGAAAGTTGATATAATCGAAAAACTCAAAAAATTGGTTGACAGCCCAAAAAACTATGAATACGTTTATGAATTTTATCAAGATGTTGCAAACACTATTGCGCAATTTGATGACCCTAATCTCCAATATCATTTTCCATGTTCTGATTTGTTTTCAATTGGACTTCCATTTTGGTTTGAAATGAAAATGGTTGATAAATCAACAGGAGATGGCCAAGAATGTCAAGTTATTGCAAAAGATTGGGAGCAGCATCCGAGAAACTGTTGGGGATTGACAGAGCGATATCTTAAAGATAACAATAAAGTTTCACTCGAAAATAAGAAAATTACAGGATTCAAGATTGGGACAGAAGAGATGAATAAAAATCCTTGTAAAGCCCTTTCCGATTGGGCTGAAGCAAATGCTCGTGGAGGTTTTTCAAAAAGTTCAAAAATGGATATTGCTCTTTCCAGCGACTTTAGTTTTCGCCCATTGTGGAAGTACCCGATTCCAAGCGAAAAGTCAATTACTGTAGAGTACGAATACTATGATGAAACAAAAAAGGAATTGATTCATGCTGAAAAGGAACTGCCATTTTACACATTTGTACACCATACAATTAGCAACAATAAAGTTGAAGAATATTGCCCTCTACGTTCTAAGGCAAATGTGAACGCAATTCAAAATAACAAAGGAAGATTGAATCAAAGTATGGTGGCAGAAATAAAAGCGAAAGAGAAAGAAGCACAAGCTGTTAATAACATGGACGAAAAAACAAGAAGCCTTCACCAATATTTAGCTCAAAGTGGAGTTCACGAGCAAATTAAAGAAGAAGTGAAATACTCAGGTGCTATGGACACATTGTCTGCGAAAGGCCATTCAAAGACAAACGAACACAAATTGAAAGTGAGCAACGACGGAGATGCTCAAATGGTGATTGATGGACAATTTGTGGATGGTGTGTTTTGGGGAAAGAAAGATCTTGCTCTCCTTGCAATCGAATCATTTGCCCCAAGTACGGATAGCATGATCACCAGCTGGATTCAGAATGTTCGAGACATCATGATTGAATTCGTCAAACGCAACAAAACGAGACTGGTCCTTGATTTGCGCGGTAATGAAGGAGGAAGCGAAACTCTTGCTGGATATCTTTTGAGGATATTGTTCCCAACTGCATTCCCGTTCAATGGTCCACTCCGCACAGTCAAAGCAAAAGCCAACCAGATGATGATGTCGAAGCTTGTGGATGGTAAAGTCAGGCTGATTATGAATCACACCAGCCTCCACATTATTCCCGAGCTGTTTGGCACAACGACAACAAAGAAAATCACTCCTCCTTCTGGTGAGCGATCGCAGAACTGGACGTCAATTTTCTCAATCAACGGCGACAGGAATGATGCACTTCTGAAGTGGTATCAGAGCTGGGCAGACCGCGACAAGCTGTCACTTACAGCACAGAATGTTGTTGTTGTTGTTGATGGGCGCTGCATGGGTGCCTGCGGGCAGTTTGCAAAGCACTTGGCAGAGAAGAAGCTTGCTCGTGTTGTGTCAATCGGAGGCGGAAACTCGTTCTGGGAGAGCAACTCTGCTGAGAAATGGGACATTGGAGGGTCATCTTCGGCATATGTTGTCCGATCTAGTACACTTGGTGCCACAGCATCGGCTGAAAGCAACGGAGAGTCGAATGCAGAGCCGAAGGCGTTTGACAGAACTGATTCGTACATTCAATATTCGATGATGGATCCACTCTCATTTGAGAAAGGCAGTGAACAGAAGTCGCTGCAGTTCAAACGTGTGGAGCCATACGAACACAAGCGGATGTATTTGAACTTGCTGAGCCATACGTCCCTTTCCGATTTTAATCTGCTTGGTGATGCCATGGAGAATTACTTCAACATTTGCATGAAAGGCGAGGTGAGGATTGATCCGAAGGACACGACGTGCTACGAAGGAGAAGACCACACACTCAAAGGGAGACCTTGCTCAGATGATAGAAAGTCGTGGAACACACAGACATGCGTTGTGGGAGGATGTGTGCGTGGATACTACTTCAACAATGACGGGAAGTGTGTGGCAATCCCCAAAGTTTCTGAGCTTAAAGAAGAAGATAACGACAACAACAACACAGATCCTAACCCCCGAATAAACAAGGCAATGGACAACTGGGTGCTTGTGCTCATTATTTGCCTGGGAGTGCTTTTGGTGGTCTCCGTTCTGGTGATCGTTGTTGTGTGTGCCACTCGCAAGAAGCCCGAGCAGAAGAAAGGAGCAGCTTTGCCAGGCAAAGATGTGATTGCAGGCGATGCACCAAATGTGAATGAATCGCTCACCAGACGCAGCGACGGCGTGCTGGAAGAAGGGGAATACAAACGAGACCAGGCAAATGTGGCCTTTGCTTCTGATGCCAATGCAACAGTTGCTGTTGGACAGGCACCTTCTGTTTCTGTCAGTCTTTCTGATCCATCTCAGACTTCTCAGCCTAATATCTCTATCTCTGCTTCTGTTGATGTTGAACAAGCCAATGCTACATATCCAGCAGATCCTACGCAACAACAACAGAATGCTGCTACTCAACCTGGAGTGATGTATGAAGCTGTTTCAATGTAAGTTATTTGTTTATGTTCAAACATTACTATAATTGTACATAATTTATTTACTGTGAAGTTTCTATAAAATTTGTTCCTTTTCGTTTCAAAGATTTTTTTTAACACGGTAATTTGAAACTATGAGATCATGTTCGGTGTATGAATTGAGGACACGATAAAAATTTTGAGATTTTTATCCTATCCAATCGACGTTGAACATAAACTTATATAAACACTTACATTGACTGTTAAAGCTGAAATCTTACTTATTTCCTTTTCACAACACTTTTTTTTAAAGAAAAAATATTAAGAGTTGTTATAATCTTATTTTAAAAATGAGTTCAAATTGGATCATGATACTTGATTGTTTTATTAGTTTAAATGGGCGTGATCTCTTTTGATTATTGATCAATCGTTTTTCTTGAAAAGACGAACTCATAACGGAAGCTATCAGATATCATTGATTAATAATTGAAGCTAGTATTCCTTTTGTTAGATTTGATCTGCCTTTTGTGCAAAATTAGTCTTCAACTACAGTTTTTCATCAATCATGGCATCTCAACGTGACAGATCCGGAACAGGTCTTGGAAGTAGTTCAAAAACAACAAAACCTACACGTAAGGTTCGGAAGCCATCGGATAATACCATCATATTTTTGGATTGGTTTGATTCAATTTTTATTTCACGTTTTTGCACTGGTTTTTCTCTTTTTTTTGGGAAATTTGTAATTGTTATTAACAATGATATGCTTAGGGACGATACATTGCTTGCAAGCAGCGTATTGTTATTGAATGAAATTACTCTTCAAACACCAATTGTTCCTAGAGAAATTGAACAACAATTTATACCACTTCAGGAGCATGTCCTTAAGCTTTTTGACATTGCATATGAATACACGTCACATGTCTTTGTCGTTACAAATGCTGAGGTTTGCGAATATTTGAATGCTAATTTTTTTTTAAAATTTATTATTGATTTAGCAAGGTTGGGTCGAACTGAGTGCCAAGAAATTTATGCCAAGGATCCACGAGCAAATTCACCGTTTGCACATAATATCAGCAAGAACAACATATCAAAACACTTTCCCAAATCAACCGAATATGGTTTGCTTCGCAAATTTTCTTTTGGAGGATAATATTTAAAATTTTATCTTTTTGATTTAACGCATAATAGTGGAAAAGAACGGCATTCTTGGAGCGTATTCAAGCATGCTTCCCTTCAAAAGGATCATCATTTGTTTCATCGACAACAACAGCTATTTCTGCAGCAATGGGAACAATTGTTTCTCCTTCATCTCATCATCCTACAAAACAAATAGGGCCAGACGATTTGAATGTTATTTCATTGGGAGACAGCGAATGTGAACGTAACGCGCTTTTATCTATTGGAAGGCTGTGCTCTTCATCTGCTCGGCTCAAATCAATAAAGTTTGTCGAGCGGCCAACAACAGAACAGCTGAAGCGGCAGCTACTTATGATCCAAGGCAACTTTCAGTTCATAGTGAAACACGAAGGCTCTCTTGACCTTATGCTGCAGATCTCGACGCTCCAATGCCCCAACTCAGACGGCGAAGACAGCGGCGACCAGACACCTGCGGACGGGGCCAAGACGCCTGGAGGAAGCGAGAAGGCTGGGAGTGCTGGAGCTGGTGCTGGTGGAAGAGGGAAAGCAAGCGACAGAGCTGGCGAATCTGGAGGCAAAGGAGGCCTTATGAAAAGTGGGATCGGCGGGATTTCTGAGCTTCGTGGGCTGACGCAGAATTTGACAGACCCAAATGCTGATGTACCGTATAACTCACCAGATGGGCGGATATCAGGGCCTGCGATATCGTCACCTTCACATCGCACACTGCCTTCTTCTTCCTCCTCCTCCTCCTCCTCATCTCCTTCGTTAGGCACAGGCGCTTCATCTGCTTCTACCCTGATCACTCCGACTTCGCCGCCTCCGTCGCATCTTTCGCCAACTCAACTATCTTCACTGTCGTCGTCTTCATCTCGACAATCTGCAATTTCAACACCAACATCTCATCATTCACAGACACGAACACATTTGTCTCAATCTTCTTCCTCTTCCTCCTCTTCCACATCTCCATCATCATCTTCTTCACAATCATCACTGTCATTATCCTCATCAACTTCTTCCTCCTCTTCTTCATCGCTCACTCGTTCTTTGACGCCTTTGTCATCTCCATCTGGCTCGCCTATCAACACGCCAGTTCGATCACCTTTCCATTCGCCGTCTTCTGTCTTGTCTTCGCTGCCAACGATATCAACTGCAGCGTCTCCATCATCCCTATACTCTTCTAAACTGACTCATGCTTCTTCTTCCCCTGCCTATTATTCAACATCATCTTCTTCCTCATCTTCCTCCTCCTCCTCCTCTTCTTCTTCTTCTTCTTCCACACGCACACCACAGTCAACCTCCTCATTCCGTTCCGGAACGTCTCGCACAGCGGCATCTGCAACCGCATCTTCTGCCGCATCTCTTTCGTCGCTGACTGCTTCTGTTCGCAGAACTTCCCTCACTCCGCCTTCATCACTCAGAGGCGCCTCTTCAACACCATCGCAATCATCTTCGTTGTCTGCATCTACACTGTGTGTATCGTCTCCTCCGCTTTCTGCAATGACTTCGAGCTTTGGCTCTTCAACTGTTGTTCCTTCATCTCGTTTGACTGTTGGAGGGAGGAAAGATGACAGCGACCGTAGCAGAAGGAAAGTTTGACATGACTTATTCTTGAATACAAGAATATATACATAGTTGTGAGCGTTCACATAAGTAATTGTTTTCTATTTCGGTTTAGCTGCTTTTTTTAAGTAACTTTTTGTTTCTTCTTGCAAGAGTTGGGGCTTTTATGAAATGTTTATTATATCGTCTCTTCATCATATATGTTTTGTTCGTCCAGATTGTTTTGATTATATGTTATATGTTTTATTCAGTAGCAAATGAAATCTTTGCTTTCTATTTTAGATGCTTTTTTTTCATTTGCTGACTTTTCAGACAAAATAATTTGCATGAAATAAAAAAATTCATCTCACATTTCATTAAGAAATTTCGTTGTTTAATAATGAAGTGCAAAATCGTTTGTGAGTAAGTTATTTTATTTTATTTTTTCTCCCATCATTAACGTTAACAACAATTGCAAAGATTTATATGTGATAAAATTTTTGAATTGTCTTTAAAAACAATTCACATTCCTTTTGCATTTCAACGAATGTGCTTCCCTTTTTTACATTCCAAAAAGCATGCAAAGAGCATTTGTGCAAAAACTAACATTTTCGAAGGGCATCACGCTGCTGTTGTGGAGTCAAACTTGCTCCATTATTTCTGCATTCTCTTGGAACAAAGCTGTTTCTGCGACTTGTTCCACTCGAAGGTGCTGTTTGCGAAGATGTCTGTTTGGTAGAGGATTCGCAAGGTGAAGCTGCTTTTGAATTTCCAGGTTTTTGACAATTTGATTTCGCCATTTCATTTTCTTTTGCACAAGGATCAGCTGGCTTACCAAAAGGGCCTGCCATAGGGGGGATAGAAAATGGCTGAGGCTTTGTATCAAAAGCAGCCTTGGAAGGAGTTCCTTCGCTTCCAAAAATTGATGAAGGATTACCCAAATTTCCACCACAAAGACTTCCAATGTCATACTCAGCCAATGGCGCAAGACCTGGTCTTTCTCTAATTTTACCATCAAGATCAGGAATTGTAGCGAGTCCACTTCCCCCAAGGCTACTTGGTATACATTTCTTTAACAAGCAGACGCATTTTTCAAAGATAATAGAAATAAAGACATGAAAGGAATTTTCATACTGCAACTGAAACTATCCCAAGAAAAAGAGAAAATAAAGTTATCATTTATCAAGCGATATTTGACAAAATGTTTTTAGAGTATAAAGTGCGAAGCCTTTAACATTCATCATTTCTATTAATAATGGGTAACTATTGAAATGAAGTTTATATGTTCATATTTTTTCTTAATGAGCTATAATATCATTTCATCAATAATGAAAACAAATCCAAAAGAATGAATTTATTATGGTTAAAAAGGACTTTTCCTTTTGTGAAATAACATTTCAAAATTTGCATGGCGATTCCAAATGGAAATGACTTATTGCACACGCAATGCCAAAAAGCTGCAAGATTATTGGCCAATGCAAAACGGTTTTTTTATTATTTGTTTTGAATTCTAATTGATTTGTTATTAAACTCAGCGTACTTGTCTTTTCTGGTGCTGGAATGTCGGCAGAATCTGTTTGCAAAAAATAAAGTTACATCATTCTCTTCATGTGCATTTTTATTTTGCTTATGATAGGGAATTAACACGTTTCGAGATCCTGATATGGGGTTGTGGAAAAATAAAATAGCTCTTGTTTGATTGAAATTTTTTGGTTATTCCATTAACTTTTAATTATTCTTGTCAAAATATCAGGCTGCTTTTGGTTTGAGCTCAATAGTTAAATGTATCATTATCATTTTTTAAATAGGCACACCTTTTGGATGGAAATGGTTTGGCAATTTGGCTTGGAGGCTGTACAACAGTAAGTTCAGAGGGCCTATTGCGAAAGCGCAACCAAATAATGGTCATTTTGCCATTGCAGAATTGGAACGAATGTATGAAATATTTTTTTTTTTTGAGGGTTAAATGAAAATTCTTGAAGATGTTCAATACGGCATGTGCCTTTTCGAATTTCGACACAAAATGTTGATAATCTGCATCAACGAGCAGGCTCTACACAAGTACATATTGATGGTTATCTGATTCAATTTATTCAATCTTCAATTTCAATGATATTTTGAAAATCAGAACTTCATGGAACAGTATATTCACACAGATGCACAAAAAATTCTCATGAAGTTATTGTTAACGAAGAATTTTTCCGTGAGGGAGTAAAGAAATCACCTGTTTGCACAGTGGCTAATTGTAAGAGTTTGGTAAGACCAAATGCTGTTTTATTTGGAGGTATGCGAAATCATGACGGAAGTCAAATTAAAGAAAAAGAAAGAAGAGCGATAAAAAAATTGCATCATAAAGAATTATGACAATTTATCATAGATGAACTTCTATTTTGAAATAGCTTGCTCACCTTTTGTGTTACATATGTAATAAACATTTGTTCTTGTGAATGTTTTGCTTAACAGAGGATCTTCCTGATGGAGTCTGGGAGCGATCAGCCAAATTTGCCAATGCAATGAATAAGGACGATGTGTGCCTTGTCATTGGATGCTCTGGCGCTGTCTATCCTGCAGCCCAGATTCCTGAAATTGCAAAGAGGTGTGCGGATGAACAATGAAGAGAAAATAGTTTTTGATTTATGAAAAATGGAGTATTTTTTTATTCTCTCACAAAAGCTTTTATTTTATAAATTTTTATTTTTGAAAAAATTTTCATTTCTTTCTCTTTCTCTTTCTCTTTCTCTTTCTCTTTCTCTTTCTCTTTCTCTTTCTCTTTCTCTCACAAAAAAAATAGTCGCAGAGCAAAATTAATCGAATTCAACATATCAGAATCAAGCTTAACTTCTTTATCTGATTTATTCATCAAAGCTCCAAGTGGCGTATCACTCAGACTGACAATACAAAATCTTCTGCAAATACTTTCTGAAGAACCTGAGATGGAAGGTTATACACCTTCGCCTCAAATGTTAAGCAATCCTGCTACGAATCAAACCCTAGAGTTGCCATCAACAACATCATCATCATCCTCTTCAACTCCTTCCTCTTCTTCCTCCTCCCCTTCCTCATCATCATCATCCTCTTCTTCCTCTTCTTCCTCTTCTTCCTCTTCTTCCTCTTCTTCCTCTTCTTCCTCCTCTTCCTCTTCTTCCTCTTCCTCTTCAACACCTGAATCCGGATCAGTCGAATCATCTCGTGCATCTGAGTTACCTTCAACATCAACAATGTCTCAAGTTAGCAGCGCAACGCCACATTCTTCTGAAAATGAAGATGCAGAAAAAATCAAAGATGAGGACTTATCTTCTTCCTAAATATATCAAAAGGAAAATGATAAAGAAGGGTTATTAATTGAGAAAGAAATCAGCAGCAAATTAATATAAAGCTTCAAATTTCGTTGCATACAACATTATGTTTGATATTATTTGAAAATAATTAGAGAAAAATTAATTTTTCATTTTTCTTTCAATTTCAAAATGATTAATTTTTATTTTGTTAGCTGGGAAATATTATCCTCTACTCCTTCCCACGAGCTTTTTGCGTTATTTCTGATGTTTAATGTTTAATTCCTTTTTTTTTCCCCAAAGTTTGAGAATTACTTTTTTGATTTTTTAAATCAACATAACGTTGTTGAAAGAAAAATTTTCTTCTTTTAAATGACGATGTGGATAATTCAATAACGAAGATATGAAGCAATGAAGTGATAATTTGACATGCTGAAGTGGAAAGGTTAAATAAAATCATATTAATATTAAGTGTTGTGAGGTGTTGCTTGTGAGAAGTGATAAACAATTGTGCAACTTATTTTTGGTGAATTGACATGAAATACAGGCAATCTGTTGCAGAGCCTACAAACATCCGATTCTTCTCTCCGCAAAACGAGCTGGTTTTGATGCCGCTCGGAAACGTTGCGTCTGAGCCCATCTCAAACGATGTAACAGTTCTAACGCGCTTTTGACAATCTTCTTCCTTTCTGTTTTCTTCATCGTCTGCAATATCTCTGCTATCATTCTTTTCACTCGAATTCGTCTTTATGCAAATGACTCTTTCAGACTGGTTCCAAACACTAACCCGTCCGGAATACTCTGCAATCAGAAAGAGCGCATTACGTGATTGCATATTAAATTTGTCCACAGCCTGCTCGTTTTGCTTCGGTTGCAAACTGTCAACCACAACGGAATCAATTGAACAGATGTATGACGATGCCATATCGGATATTATCTGTGTAACTGAAGCGGTTTCACAATCCCACACGACTATTCTGCCATCGTCAAGTCCAGAAAATAGAAGAGGCGGAGCAGAAATCGAAGGTGCATCAAGTGAAGTTCGAGAAAGCGCTATTGACCCCGAGGGGATTGCAAATCGTCTGACGTATTGAGGGATAGGTGGAGGAGGACGCATAAGTGTTTGTGATGAAGCAACAAGAATAGATGCATACGATGGAGATACAAACGCTGCCATGCCTTCTTGTTCTAACGGGCGTCCCATTGCTTCTTCCATCATTGCCTCTTCTTGTTTTTTCTGCAAAAGTCTTCTTCTTTTTCGCTCTTCCGCAAGTTCTCTTTCTCCATTCAGTGAATGAGTGAAACATAGAGAAGTTACGTGCGACCCTTTCAAAGCATCAGATCCGAGGCAAACACCTTCTCGAAGCTTCAAACGGAATTGCGTGTGCTCCTCAATCACATCAATCAGCTCTTGTTTTGTTACAACTTCAGACAAGCGGCTTAGGATTTCATCATTATCTAAATGTGCCAAGCTCAGTGGGCCATACTCGCCTGACTCTTTTTCTTCAGATCTCATTCTGTCTTTATCAAAGAAAAGGTCCATTTTCTGCTGTTGAACTTCTTGAATTCTTCTCATTTCTCTGTAATGTGCACGAGTTGCAACCTGAATTGAGCTCATAGTGGTCAAAGATCTCCAGACAGCTTCCCAATCAGTCTCCCACTCAACATCCCAGAAATCAACTCCTTCTTCACCACCTGTACAGAATGCAACTGACGGAACATTGCTTGGTGAAGAAGCACCTGAAGATAACGAAGATGGCATTCCACTGAAAACTTCGTCAGAGTTATCGCATTTGTTGAAGATAGTCTTTTCTTGTGGAGGTTGGAAAATAATAGAATTAGTTGTGTGAGGAGCATATGACACAGAGAGCAGTCGCAGAAGCGGTCGAGAAAGAGATCTTGCATCGTCCAACGAAGCGTTTGGATTTATTGGAACGGGATGATATGCCAAATCGCTAATCCTCAAAAGCCATAGCGAGACTTGCCTTTCTTCGTTGTCACTCACAGAAACGGCAAAAAGACAAGGAGGAAGCGAATAAGAAGGCTTAACAGATTGCGACTCTTCAGAAGACCAAGAAGAACTTTGCAAAGCGCTGCCCCTCTTTCCAATCGGAGATAATATTCGCTCGAACAAACTGGCTATTCTCTTTGAGGGATTAAATGGGATTGATGTTATCGAAGACAGCGCAATGCATCGGATACCCGTCCTATGCGCACGAACAGTACAAGCAAGCGCAATGAACGGCTCTCTCGAGTCGTTTTCCTCTGCTTCATTCTCTGCTGAGTACAGGTCGTCTTCTACACTTTGCATCAATGATGATCGACTCATCTCTGTTGAGCAAATTGATAATTCGTCAGAATGAGGAGGAGGTGTGGATGAACGAGGCATTTCACTTGCAGATGTTTGCGTTTGATGCATATCATCAGTATGAGGATGTTTCAAAGACTTCTGATAATCAGGAATTCTGGAACCTATTCTTTTGGAATCTGTAAAACTTGTTTGATCTCCAAATAAAGTTTGCCAATCAGTTTGTTCATCGTTTAATTCTTCGATTGGACGCGAATAAATCCAAACAGAAAGCGTGGAAAAGCCGCCATTTTCAGCTTCTGGCATCTCCCCCCCAGTCACAATGATCGTATGTGCGCTTCTCTTCTTTAAAAGACCTCTGCGCTTATTAAATTCATTCAAAATGTTGTTGTTGCTGTCATTCAAGCTCAGCACATCTTTCACGTTGAACTGATCGTCGAAAGGCGAACCAGCGCTTTTGGGGTTCGGAAACACTGCAATTGAAGACAACCTCACTGTTCGTGCAAGCAATGCAGCTGTGTTCAGCAATGCAGGTCCTCCAGATGCTGGACGTTGGATCCCTTCAAGTGAATCTGCTCGGTCTCCATTCGAATACCAGAATGAGCTTGGTTGCGTGGCTGGCAATTCTTCAGGCTCCAAACAGCGCCCAGGTTCCTTCACACAGTCAGGAATGAATGCTGTCGAATGGATCTGAACATTGTAGCTTCCACTGCTAACTCCCACATTCTGAGGAAACTGATTGCTTCTCAGCTGCCATCTTTCTCTGCTTTCCGCTGAACCAAATTCTGGTGCTTTCTGCCTTTTCAATACATTCTGTATTCCCTTTAGCACTTCTCCTCTCATTTTGCTGGCACCAGGGCGCATCCACGAACGTGTTGGCAAGCAATAAGCCTTCTTTGAGTGATCATACACAGCCGGGAACGTTCCCTTTCCTGCAGCAAACACACA
The DNA here is from genome assembly GCF_001643675.1 of Monocercomonoides exilis. NCBI lineage: Eukaryota > Preaxostyla > Oxymonadida > Polymastigidae > Monocercomonoides > Monocercomonoides exilis. The sequence continues at coordinate 1,061,551 of NW_027150550.1, forward strand.
CCGCTCTCCATTTATCCACACAGGCGATGCAGTGGGTGTGGAAGGTACAAGAGGATACCCAGGAATCGACGGAAGAGAGGAAGTTGGAGAAGCACTCGTTGCTGTTTCGTCTCGATAACTTGCTGTCGATGGAGGCGGAGGCAATTGCGACGGAGATCTGATCACTCCAACACGGCGAGGCTGCGATTGCTGCGAAGAAGTTGTGCTTTTTGCGCTCCGTGGGCGAGCTGAAGGCAACGATACAGACTTCGTTGACTGTGCAATTGCTGATGCTGTTACTGCATGAGAATGCTTTTGACGAGATGCAAAAGCAACTGGAGCGTACAACGTTGATTCTGATGATTCACCTCCTTCTGCTTGCTTTTTGTGATTCGCAGAACTTGATGTTTTCTTTTTTATCTCAGTTTTTTTGGCAATGTGAACAGAAGGATGTGGCTTAGTTTTCTTTATTTTGCTAGAATTCGTCTTTTGATGCTTCATAACCTGCAAATCAGCATCGTCATCCCAGGCAGAAATCTCTCCTTTATCTGCTTTGCTTACATCGTATCTGTCATCTTCATCTTCAAAGCTATCAATTTTTTCTTGATTTGAAGCATCTGGCACCATTTCTTCTGCTTCTTCACTGTCAGAAGATTGAAGATTCTCATCTTTTAACCCTTTTCCACATCGCATTTGATTTTCACTTGGTTGCTCTCTTTCATATTGCGGCTCGTTTTCTTCATCAGCTTCTTCTGATTCACTGCCATGCGGATCGCTTTCAACATTCCACAGCATCTCTTCCTCCAGTTTTTTGCCTTGTTTGTCCAATTCTGCTGCCGCTGCTTTGATTTCTGCTTCCAAATGCCCAGCAGTCAAAGAATCAGCAGGCAGCGGTGGAGGCGGAGGAGAATGCGGATGCGGAGTTGGAAGCGTGTCACTCGAAGAAACAGCAGGAATTGTTTCATCCAACATCGCTTCATCTGAGCTTGCTTGCGCAGCCGGATTCATCACCTCCGGGCGCAGCTGTTCTTTGTCATTTGGAAGCTCGTCTTTGCCCACAGAAAATTCAGCCATTCTTTGCTCATCAAACTGCATGTCGTCTTGCAGCTCTGTCAACAACTCGTCCTCTTCATCCATTTCATACGCGCTCTTTTTTGCGGGCAAAAACCCTTCTTCAAAGCTTTTCTGCTCTTCTCCTTCGAAATCCGCTGCTTTCTCTCCGCCCATCCGCTTCCTCAGCTGAATCACCTCTTTTTCCTCGTTTGCCCACTTCACCCGCTCTCCCAGCATAGCCGTCCTCTCGTTATCGAGAATCTCCAGCTTCTGCTTCAGTTTTTCCTGCGCATCATGCGGCTTCAGCTCATCTGCCACGCACCACACGTTGATCTCTCCTCCAGAGCCAGCTGTGATCAGCCGATTCCCGTCGGTTGTGAACGCCGCGGCTGTCACAATTCCATAATGCCCAGGAAATGACTGCGGAACTCTGTCAAGTGGAGAGTCACCTGATGATGAGCCAGTTTGAGTTGGCTGTGTTAGCAGCGAAAAAGCAGGACTTATGGAAGAAAGAGGAGCAATCTGCACATACGTGTTTGGGATGATAACTGATCCTACTGTAACCTGACTGCCTCTTTCAGACTGGTCAGAATCAGCCGAATCATAAAGAAGATCAGAAGGAGATTGAGAAAGCTTTGGTGCATCTTCTCCGCTTGCTAGTTGCTTGCAGCCGTCAGCAAGCTGGTCAACTGCAGGGGTGGCAGGTTCTGTTCCAGGCATCACATTCGACGGCAATCCTGTTGCAAGCGACGAAGGCGGAGGAGAAATATCAGCTGCAGCTGAGGAAACAGCTGAGGTGGAGCCTCGCTCATTTCCGTGAACAGGCACAACTGCAGCCTCAACAACACCGCTGCACAAATACTTTCCGCCTGGGCGAACACACATCGTTGTGACACCATTAAACTTCTGCCCCATCTTTTCGCCTTCGATTGAAAACGTAGCCACTCGTTTGTTTGTGCCAATGAGCAAAAAATTAGATGGAGACTCGTCAAACGCTACGCATACTGCTTTTTCTTCGCACGCTTCATCAAAATCTGCTTGCTCCGCTTTTTTCTGGTCGCTTCTCGCTTTTCTGTCTACCACACTCATCACTTTTGTCAAACGTTGTGTTGGCAGCGTTCGCTTTTTTTGCTCCTCTTCTACAGCTCTCTTTTCATCGCTGCTTGATCGAAGAGCGGCAGATGATCCAACGCTTCCTCTGAGCATTCGGGCTGAAACAACGGACGCACCAGACGCAATCAGCGCATCGATGTTAGACGACGAGCCTCGCTTTGAAAGCGATTCGCGTGTGCTATCTTTTCCCTTTAATCCAACTTTCACTCTTTGCTTTTCACCAGCACTGCTCGTTCTGAGCGAAGAGCTGGCAGATACTGAATTAGACTGCTTCTCCTTTGATTCTCTGTCGGTGGTCTCCACTTCTTCATCGAGAAGCGAAGGGCGCCCGACGTCAAACACCGGGTCACACACCCGAATGGCATTCACAAGCTGTAGGTTTTTCAGCGAGATAAGGAAAACGCGCGTCGGGTCAGCCGAAATAGACGCCAGCCAGTTGTTGTCCACTGACACTGAAAGAGAAGGGTGCTGCTGGGAACACGCGCTCTCGATTATTCTGACCTGCTTTGTGAACAGCGTTGTCTGCGTTGACTCCAGTACAAGAAGGTTTCCTGTCATCAGCGCGGCAAATAAGAATCGTCCTACTCGGTCAAACAAAAGTTTCATGATTGTCGTCATCACTGAGCAGCACTTTCCAATCGTCGTTTGAAGTGCAGTGTCGTGAAGAATGATGGTCCCGCTGCGGAACCCGATCGCTAACAGCTGGCTTCCTCGTCTGTCAACATGCTGCTGAGATGTTATTTGCTCTTGGCCTGTTGAAGTGAAAGCGCTGCCAGAGGCTGATGAAGATTGTTGTGTCGATTGGGGCTGTGAAGGAAGCAGAGAAGTCTGAACAAATGGCATCAGTGGGCCTGCGGTGGTTGTTGTGGTGGAAGGCGTGGCTGACAGAGCAGAAGGTCCAAGCGGGCAGAATGCGACAGAATGAGGAATATCGTCCGCCCATCTGCCTTCAAACACTTCGGGGCATCCTCCCATCCCGATAGCTCGACCTTTCACTCGTTCATTTTCTGCGCTATTATCTCCGTTTTCTAGCTCCTCATTTCTCCCTTTGTTTCTGTATTTGCCGTTCCACAGCGCTCCTCTTGCGCAAAGCATCGTATCCCAAACGCGAACTGTTCCGTCTGATGCGACTGTAGCGAACTCTGTGCCGTTTGGGTTCACAGACACATCGTACACTTTGCCTTCGTGCGATCTGTATACAACACGATACTTTCCTGTTGTGATGTCCAGGATGCCGATTTGCCCTTCAACTGTCCCGACAGCAACAAGCTGCCGAGACGGCGAAGGAGAAAGGCACGTCACCCCGCTGGAAAGCGTGATGTCGATGTAGCACTCGCCAAATGTCAGCGGCCAGACAGATAAGACACCCTGTGATGATCCGACAATGCAAAATGAAGGCACAACACCGACAACAGGAATAGAGTGGTCAAAAAGCGTAAAGCGGCATTCGACTTCTCTCTCATCCACATCGCAAAGCAGAAGCGATCCTTCCTTCGTTGCAACAAGCATCCTCGGATGAAACAATACATCGCTACTGATTTTGCTTTCGCTTTCTTCCTTCTTTCCTTTTCTACTTCCTGGCCTTGAACTTTTGCCTTTATTTGCATTTTTCTGATTGGAAAGAGATCTGGGATCTGAAGAGTGCATGTTGATTCCTCCAGCGTCTGCCCCAGATGCACCTGCGGTACTGTCTTCTTCTTCAGCTTGCAAGTTCCTCCCAATAGGTGTTGGAATCATGCCACCAAACACATCTCCGCTGCTGGTTCCGATGATGTCCGGAGTCAAGAACACAAGGTCAGTAAAGGTCATTCTCGATTGTTCTTTCATTCCAATGCCCATGTTCTTGAGCTGACCGGCTTTTATACGCCAGAGACGCACATTTTGCGGACCGCATGTTGCAAAACGTGTCGAGTCGCCTGGAAACAGCTTGACTCTTGTCAAAGGAAACTGCGAAAAGCATCTTGCAATCAAGGTAACTTTCTTGGTTAGACGCACGCGAGACAAATCGTACACTGCTATAGAATGCTTTCCGCTATCGTCACGTCCGATCAGCACAGCGCGCTCGCCGTTTACACAAACCGCAATATCAACTATTGAAGCCAAAGGAGGCGATTCTGCAGCTATGCACACACCCTGAGCTACGTCCCACACGCATAGAAGAGAAGGAATGACATGAGATGATTGAGACTTGAGAAGTGATTGAGAGTTGGAGCGAAGATGTGCTGATGTGTCTTTGTTGGAAGTGAAAGGAAGAAAAAGCGAATGAAGTGATGATGCAATTACTGAAGATTGTGTTGAAGAGCTTCCGCGAAGAATAGAATCCGACTCAATCGAAGAATTTCTGCGAAAACCAGAAGTATAGCATTTATAGAACTCATCTGGTATCGAAACAGCCGACTGCACTGAAACAATTAGCCCAGAATTTGGAGAATATCCCATTACAGTTATTGGAGCTGTATGACCACTAAGAATCCTCTGCGCATGTGTATCCGGTGCTAAAATTACTATAGAAGACCCACTTGGAAATGCAATGCAATTATCAATCAACCATAGTATTGACGTTGGTGTAAATCCAATATGAGTTTCAAGATTCAATTTTGGAGAAACACCCGAAAAATCTTGAAGCATTGCAGCAGAATTATCACAAGATAGCTGAGGAAAGGATCCCAATGGATACACAATGGACGATGGAGAACAATGAGAAGAACTATATTCTTTCTTTTCAAAAGATTGAGAATTCGAAGGAAACGCACAGCATCCTTTTTCTGAATTTGCCATGTCTTCTCCAGATTCACACATTTTAATTTTTGTATCTTGAGTGAATTTCTTTTGAAAAGGAAGTGGTTGAAATTCTTTCAAAGGCTGTGATTGTTGCTGTTTCTGAAATTGTAAATGCTGTGGAAATTGAGGCGATGTAGTTCGTGAGTTCCATTGTCTTAAAACTTGTTTACCATCTTTTGGTACTGTTGAAGTCGATATTTTATTTGTCGAAGATGAAGTTTTTTTTGTTGATAAGTTTGAGGAACTGCTTTTCTGTGATTTTTGCATGAAAAATTCTTTGATATGAATTATTCGAAGCTAAGAAACTTTTTGATAATAAAGAATATATTCCAAATGCTTAAAGTTTTCAACAGATTTTAAAAAAATCAAATTTTATGATCCAATAATCCCATCTCTGACAATTTCAAAAATTCGATCGAATCAGTTTGATTTTATCAAATAGAACAGTTATCTCTTCAAAGCAGTTTTAACTTGTTATATCAATATCATAATCACATTTCCAGAAATGTTGATTCTTTGCGCACAAAGAACACTTTTTTTTTTAAAAAATTGAAAATAAATTTTTATATTTTTGATTTCTTAATTTTGTTTTCATAAAAAGTCATTTAAACAAAGAAAACGAAAAGTTGAAATATAACAAATGTATCGTAAAATACTTTGAAAAAAAAAACCTTTCCATTTCGATAAATTGTAGTGGTTTTTTGATTGAGTCAGAATCCTTTATTATGAATTCTTTTCTCTTTCTGATAATTTCCAAAAAATGCCTTCTTCTGCTTTAAATGTTGGCTCTTTACAAATTCATTTACAGGATAAAAGCCTCTTTCATTTGTACGTTCTCGTGGATAAAAATTGAGGCCAATCAGTAATAACTTCATTATGTGAGTTACCACCGCAACGCCATCAGTAGTTTAAATGCTCAAGAAATTATATATGTGTAATTCATTGAAGATTCTCATAGAAATATAGTAATGGAGGCATTAACGCACGGCTCGTGTAATGGCTTTTGCACAAAAATTGTTTAAAATACTTTGCTGCGCAGTACATTGTGCAATCAAACAAAGAAAAGTCTACAACTTTTTGAAATTTACATTTTCTCGCTTTTTGAGAAGATTTTTGATTTTGAATTTGATTTATTCTGTCCGCTTAACTTTCCTCTAGAAGTTGGCAAGTGGTGCGATTTGGCTGACGAATGAGAAGAAATAGTAGTAATCTTTATGGATCTTTTTTGCTGAACAATTACCCTTTTTTGGCTCGGTCGAACATTATGTTTTATGCCATTCGGTGCGGAAGAAACCGAATGTTTACTTACATTTTTGCGTGCTTTCTTTTTTTTCAATGTGCCGCTTGCTTTCTTTGTGCGCAATAATTGCTTTGATTCTGATTGGAAACGATGCGAATTAAGTTCTGTTGCTGTCGCAGATTTAGAAGAAGAAAGATGAGTCTCAAATGTCACTTTCTTTTGTTCTCTATGCTCATCTGTTTCGCTTTTGCGATCTTCAACAGATGGGCTCTCACGATCAAAACAAAGTGAAGAACTTTGAACGCAACCTGAACTTTTAGGCAGAATCGAATGCTCATCGAAAGAACATATACCACACGTGGATGATGATCGTTGAGGAACAGGACAAAATGTTGAGGTAGTATCAGAAGCATAACGAGGTAAAGATGGTGGATATTGTTGCAAGCAGAAATCATCCACTTGCTCACTTAGAGAATGAAACTTAATAGAAGAAGACGAAACTGTGTGTTCATTGTGCAAGCTACTTTTTGATGAACCTCTTCCACAGGCAAACGGAATTTGGCAGTCGCAAAGCGCCTCACAATCGGAATCAGATGTTTCATCTGACATGATAATCAAACAGCTTGGAAAAGAAATCCATTCGTAAACATCATGAAAAGACTTCTTTTCTGGCACGCGTAATAAAAACTCGAAAGGAAGAGTCTAAAATCACAAGAACATCAATCAAACAAATTGAATGCAGCACAAATAACATATCACAATTAGGTTAAAATGAGGATACAAACCTGTGGTGTGTACTTATTATCGGAAGTGAATATTCCACCAACAAAAATTGTTGAGCACAATTGTAATGATTTCATTTGTGAGTACATTCGCGAAAAATACATTTTGGAAATTTCCACAAGGTCAAGGCAAATCACTGTCCATCTTTCTTGACGAAGCATAATTGGGAGTGATAAAGAAAATTCAGTACTCTATTCAACAATATCATTGTTCAATTATAAACTTTAAAAATAGTCTGGAAGAAATGGCAAACTTTTGGTGCAACAAAAAGATTTCCAAGCGTTATGCGATAGCAGAGTTCATCATCTAAGATTATGTCAAAGTTCATCGAATAAGAATTCGGAGATGGTTTTGGTATTTTGCACTGAAAAAAACGATTAATTTTCCGTTAATTCAAAAATAAGTCAAGCCTGGATATATATATATCTACCAGTTAGCCCAAGTGGTTTTTTAATGCTCGAAGGAGGAAACCTTATATAATTATTTGCAGAAATAGATCCAAATATTCTCAAGCATTTCTTTGAGAGTTGAGCATCCTAGAAATGTATAAATCTCACTAAAATTTTTAAGCATTCTGAAATAAAAATACCATCACTTCCGATACATCACCACAATGAATTTTTTGCCCATTTGAAAACGTTTTTAATACGTTTACATAAGGAAGTTGCCAATCTCAAAAAGACATACAAAAAAATATATCAATATTATTTTTAATTTAAATTCTTCGATGCTTTAATATAAAATACAAACGAGCTGAAAACATCAAAAACAAAAATATTTAATTTTTTTATTCATATGAATAATATAACATTTCTCCAAATGTGTTCATTTCTTGTTTCAATTTTAATAATCATATAAATATCCAAACTGAATTTCTTTCATCTGAGTTGAATCGAACCATATTTATTATTTTAATACTTATTTTTGTTCAACATCAAAAATAACGGAATCAGAACGGAAAATACTGGTAAATTTTCTATATACACTTAAAAATCAAGTAACAAATATTATTTGTCCAATTTAAAAATGTTTTTGATTTTTACAAAAAAAGGAGAGTTTCTCGAAGGAAGAATTATTTCTTAATCGTGCCACAAAAAGTAACTGTCCTTATAATTTAGCGTCCATACGGCTTCCTGTTTCTATTGAACGTTCAAAAGAATACGAATGTGCTAATGACCAGTTTAAGCAATCAACTTTTCTTCTTGATTCGTTATCGTCCTGTCCATTTCCACTAACTATTAGTCATTATTCCACAACTGCAAATACACCTTCTTTGTATAGTAAACGTTTTTTTACCTCGACCATTAGTCGCTGCTGCGTATCTGTTTCTGAGGATATCACTCCAGCATTTATTTCTGGAAAAATTGACCAAACTCAGCAAAAACCGTTCACTGTTTTTGGAAATTCAGATTCATCATCTTCTTTTCCATCTGCTAAATCAGATCCACCATTTGAGATGTTTTTGACAAATGATTTGGAAAGGCCTAATAAGATTGACGAAAGAATTCCTTTGCAAATGAACAAACCAATCATCCATTCAAGTGAACCCAAAGCATGCCATTCAAAAAGTTTTAATAATCCATCTAAAGGTGATGAAGGTCCATTGATTTTTGAAGACGATTTCAAGAAGGATGCCGCTGAACAAAAAACTCGCAAACCATATGATGCAATAGTTATGGTTGGTTATGAAATGTTGAATGAATTCAGATCGAAAATGACAGATGAAAATAATTCCAATAATGAAATACATAATTGTTCAAAAATACTTGAAGGATCAGAGAAAAAAAGCACGAACAATAACTTCAATTTTGCTCCTGGAATTTGTGAATTTGCTTTCAACGACAAAATGGAAATAGAACAAGACAAGCCATTCAATATGGGCCAACAATGCAGTGCATCAGCGCTGCTGCAAACGTCAGATTCGTTATCATCTTATAAATCAACTGGATCTTTGGCAACTTCCATTTCTTCTGGATTATCTCACTCTTCTTCATCTTCTTCCCAGGCACTTGATCAGCATGTACTTGATGGAATCATCCATTGGAAGCCTTCTCAATTTGCTCAGCAGCAGATATGCAGCGATTCTGTATGCATCATTGAAGGGAAGAGGGTGAGCACATACTTGGAAGTGCAGAAAAAGCAAATGATGGAAAATTGGAAGAAACAAGAAATTGAAATGAAGAAAAAAATCGAAGAATTATGCTTAAAAATTCATGATGGAAAAGAAGAAAAATGTGCAATGGAACAGTTTGGAGATGAGTATCACTCACAGGCACCTAAAACAGAGAACAAAAGCGATTGTTTGAGCGATGTCTCTGAAATTCAGTTGCTTCAAAGAAAAAAACAAGAAAAAATAGTGGAGACATACAAGAGAAAGATGCTTCGTAAACGAGTGAAAGAAGCAATTCGATTTTGGAGGATGTTTGATGTTTGGGTGAAGAACGATTGGTTTGCTGAAAGAGGAATAGTCGAAGGAGATGCTGAAACATACGAAGAGCAAGAATTGTGGGAAGCAGCGGAATCTGAAGAGCTTGGAAGAATGAGGAAACCTGCCAAATTCGAATGGGCTGAAGATAGAGATACGGAAGGAGTAACACTAGAAGAGATGAAGAATTACTTGAAGGGTGTAGATGAAAACGGAGCATGCGACAAAAGTGAAAGTTTAGAAATTTTGATTCGCAGAGCAGAAGACAGCATTAAGAAAGAAATTGAGCGAAACGAAAAAAGTTGTGTGGAAAGATGTTTTGAAATAAAACAAAAACGATTACTCAGAAAAACTGGAACAAGCATTAAATGGAAAAATGTTAACACACTTATGGGAGAATCTACAGGGAGCAATGAACGTGATAAAAACGTTGTTGCAATAAATAAGTTTGACACTGAAAATGCTGATGCAACAAAACCAAACGAATTGGATAAACAAATGGATAGAGGAATGCTTTATCAGTCTTCTGTTGCTGACTTGCATCTGAATGAAGACTTAAACATCAAAGGGCTGGTTACCAGAGATGCGTTTGTACCAAGGAATTCGTTGTATAAGAAATTTGTCAATACTCAAAAAACTGCAACGCATGGCATTACCAATTGGCATAGCAATCTTTTCTCTTCATCAAGAATTACATCATTAATGAATTCTCAAAAGCAATCCTTATATCAGAGGCTGTTATGGGGACTTTTTTTGCCTCATGATTACGCATGCAAATATGAGCACGTAAACTCTGAAAATCTTCTTAGAAATTTGCTTCGATTTCAAAATTCATTTGACAGAAAAGAATATTCGATTTCTCATATGCCTCAGATTTGGAAGCAAGATTTAGTTGAAATGTGCGATCAACTGCCTAACTGTGACTATTTACAACGATCAAACGAAAACTCTGATTACAACACAGCAATTTCTGTATCATTTTTCTTATCTAGCAATTCTTTCACAAGAAAAAGAGAGAAACTGAAAGAAGACAAAAAGCGAAAAATAAAACTGTGTAGCATGAAGAATAACATTTACAATATGAAAGAAAGACTATTTCACAAAACTCCACCACAGAAAAAATGGCTATGGACGTTCGACGAAATGAATCTGAGCTTCAAGAAGCAATGGAAAAAGTGGTTTTGGGGAAAAGGTACAGTGAGCCCTCCGTCTTTCGAGGAACACAAAAATCCTTTTAAATTATGTTCAAATTAATGTATTTTTTAAACCTTCGGGTGATTTATAAACCTGAATTGTTTTCATTTAATTAATCAAAAAAATTTTTTCCCCTAAGCAATCATGCGTTTGTCAAAAAAAAAAAAAAAAAAAAAAAAAAAAAAAAAAAAAAAAAAAAAAATGATGTGATAAATTATAAACATGGCTGATCCTTTTTGAAATCATACTTTCGTTCGAGTTTTGATCAAAAATTTTATCTCAATGGGATTTATATGAAAATGAACTTAAACTGATAATACATATTGTTCATGATGTTGTTATTACAGAAACAAATTTTGACACAAATCCCATTGAGATTATAATTTTGATCAAAACTCGAACGAAAGCATGATTTCAAAAAGGATCAGCCACATTATCAATGAGCTCGGCAAATTCGCATTATATCGGACATCGAAAAATTGATTTAATTGTTGATAGAAATGTTTATTAATCAAATATATTCATGTTTCGGTTATATAAAAAGCGCGGAAGTTAGTCAAAATCAGGCTAAAAATTTTTCTTTTTCAAAAAAATATAATTGTGGGTTAATGAAAAAAGTTGAAAAATCGAAAAAATTGTCAACTGTAATGATTCATCTTCTCGTTCTGATGAATCTGCGCCATTAGACAATCCCAAGCCATCACTTTTAGGATAAATTTAACAAATGTGATGTTAAAAAAATTAAAAAAAATGAAAAAAAGGAAATGTGCAGTTGGATTTGAACCATTGACCATATTATTAATACAAGAAAAATCCTAACAACATGACCATTGCTTCACTCAAAAGGATTTTATTCAAAATTATTCTTTTATTTTTTTACCCTAACCCTAAAACAAAACAAAATTCAAAAAAGTTGATTCAAATTCAAACACTAACCCTAAAGCCACATTTGAAACGAAAATTGATAGAGAAATGAAAACCTAAAAAAAAAAACAATAGGTTTGTCAAATTTTTCCGAAAACTGTTTCTGTGAACCCTCTTCATTAATAAATGCAAAAATTCAATAAAAAACTGAAATTCACATTTGTCTTGAAAAAGCTATTAAAGAACTTTATCTGTTTTTCAATAACACAAATTAGGAATTGACCCAAAATTGTAATATTTTCGAAATATTTTTTGTTTTTTTAGAAAATGTTTTCCGCGCATTAAAACTATTTTTAAATTGAATGAAATACATATTAAAGTATGTTAGAAGCAAAAAAACAAGAATTTAGGTTGTCCGATATAACGCGATTATGCCATGAGCTCTCTCAACAAAATTCTTCTGATATTTTCATGTATTGCTTCTTTGTCGAAAGCATCATCATTCAAAATGTGGGATCTGAGAAATCTTCTTTTTCCTGACTTTTCATCAACAAAAAAATTTTTTTTCGAAATTATTAATGGAACAGTTTAAATCGTTGTGTGCATATTTTATCTTGACCACAAAAATTTTTCTCATCCCTTTTTTTGAAATTTTCTGAAGCCTTTTTTTAGCTAAGCTAAGGTTTGAAACAAAAAATCAATAAGTTAACTTTTTTATCATTATTATTTACAACTTTCTGTTATTTAATTTTTTGTTGATTTTTAGTTCATAAAAATTGTTATTATTTTTTCAATTTTAGTTCCCAGATCAAAGACTTGCTGGTAATGAAGTGAATGTTTTATACAAAATGTTAAAGCCACAACATCGCAATTCAACATTCATATGATAAAAATTATTTTGAAAACTTCCTTATGTTTTATTTTCAAATAAAATAAAATAAACATATTTTCATTAAATTTTCGTTCACACTTATAAAACTTCACTGTCATAGAAATTGTGATACTGTTTTGGTTTTGATATCCATTTAAGTGAAGTTTTTCAAACGGGAACAGAAATTTGATAAAAATATGGGGCAAAATATTTTTCTTCAGGCATTTTCATAGAAAAAATATGAACGTTTCATTAACTTTTTGAGATCAAAAAACATCATATAAACGTGTCCATTTTTTGACATTTGTGAAATATTGGAAAACTTGATGTTTTGATTTCAACGATGCATGTAAACCGATCTGAAAATCAATTTTTTTTGAAATCTGAGAAAGTTTAAAAAATAGTTACAAGTGAAGCAATTTTTTCTACGCTTTGTGCAAAAACAGCTTGAAAGTCCGTATTTTCCCCCATATGAAAATTTTGTTTTTTTTTGAAAATTAAACATAAGGAAGTTTTCAAAAAAAAATAGCCATATATATGGGTGATTATTTTTGAAATCATATTATTTCATACAATAATTTCGGTGCAAAAATATTTTTTGAATATCAATAAAAAAAATTGAAAAGTGAAAAGGCTCATTGAATGGATTTTAATCTTTGATTCGGAAAAACCATTTATTTTTAAAAACAATTATCATGCTTTTTCTCTTTTGAATTAAAAATTTCTTTCAAAATACTAACAATTTTTGAAAAATCATCACCCCGATAAAAGATATGATTTCAAAAATAATCATCCATATATATATATTTTATTGTTTTTAACTTTTTCAATGAAATTTTTGATCATTTTTTCTCATTTCACTGTTTTTGAATAAAACACAGTTTTCGAAATAAATATGAATTTGTGTTTATTTTTAAGCATATAAAAAATTAAAACAAGGTGTTATTTATTGTATATTTTTGTTAAATTCCGAAATGAAAAAGAATTGAACAAGAATTTGAAGCGAAATGGTTGAACATATGAAAATTTTGATCTGAAAATTGTTCGTCATATTTGGATGTTTAGTTGTTTTTTCTTTGAAATTTTTTTTCATAACAAATTTATTTTTGTTTCGTTTCAAAGAATTTCAAAACAAAAGAATATTTGATTAGAAAATTATATTTTTTTGAAAAATGCGTGAAATGAGAAAAAATGTTAAAAAAACTAATTGAGAAAGTTTTAAACAACAAAATCATATAAAAAAAGAAACAATAAATTATGAAATTAAAACTAAATACTTCTGATAATAAGTATTCGATGGAAAAGCAGCAAGTCAATGATCAATATGAAAAAAATTATTATAATCCTTGATCTTTTTGTCAAATATGAAAAATTGAAAAAATATTTCAAAATAATTAGATTATTATATAGCAAACAGTTCTGGTTATTTTTAATTTTTAACAGGCTTGTGTGCAGCTGCTAACAAGGGGAAAAAAAAAAGTGTCTTGATAAAGAAAAAAGGTCAAGATAAAATCATAGTCCTATATAATTTCATCGGTTTTTGCACAACTATTTGTGACTATATCCGATTATGATAATATACAATTCTGCTTTTCACTGAAAAAAATTAAAATTTATTTATTGATTAATAAAATTAGTGTCAATTTTTTCATTTTTAGAAAATTCTTCACAAAAGCACTTTTTTCACTTGTAAAAGCTATTTTCATCATTAATTTGCATCATTCAGATTTATTTATATTCTATTTGGAAAAATCAAATTGTCGAAATTTTTGATCAAAAAATCGATTTTTCATTGATAAAATCACCAATGATACTAAAAAATGAAATTAAATAATTTCATCCCTGCGATTATATGTGATGAAAAATGAATGAAAAACAATCAAAAAATGTCGGTGCATCAAAAAATGTGACAATAAACGATATTGATTATATTTGACGTGTTTTTATCCGGTTTAGACTGTACTGCATAATTTAACGTTTTAAATGCATTCATGAAAAATTTTTCAAAGACTGTGCAATAACTTTTATATGTTCACTAACAAAAATGCAAAAAAAAATTTCTTATTGAAAAATTTGACAGAAAAAATATTTTATCAAAAATAATCACACATATTATGGGTTATTCTTTTTGAAAAGACGCAAATGTTTAATAACTTGGTCAAATAAAAGAATAGTCAAGCTCGGTTTTAATCACAATCCATTTTGCATGATTTTTTGTGATTATAACCGAACTTAATTATAACCGAACCATCTTTTTCTTTGAAAAGTTTTTCCGAAAATTTTTTTATTGAAGATAATTAAAGAAAAATTTCAATATTTATTTAAATCCACACATTTGTGTCGATTTTTCAATATATAATGTTAAAACGTGAAATATTGTTCATTATAAAGCAGGAAAAAACAACTTTCATTTTCAGAAAAATTTCAAAATAGACAGAATAATACACATAAATTTTCAAAACTTTTGATTATCCACGATTTTAGTGTGCTTATAACAGATGAAATTGCACATAAAAAATGCAAAATTTATCGATACACGAAAAAATGTGATTATTCGCGGTCTTGATAACGACCGAGGTGATTATAACCCAGCTTCACTTCATTTTCTTTTTATTTTTTTTGGTCATTTTTAGGAATTGAATTTTCAAACTCTATCATTTTGCAAATAAGAATACACAAACCTATTTGATATGAGTATCAGTACATTGTGGAAAATTTTGATGGATTGACAACAATAAATGATCAAATAATTGCCATTTTCATAAAACCCAGATATAAAACATTGGCGACTTTTCAAAAAAAACTATATGAACATATTTCGCCTTTCAGTGGATGGGACGTAATTTTTTGGAACAAAACACAGTTTTTTTAATTTATGAACATTTTTCGCCCTCGAAAAAAGTCGTAGGAAATAAATAGGAAAGTATTATAACATATTTTTCCTCAAATTATTTGAGACAAACATTATGATTTTGTCATTTTATCACACACATTTTTTTTCTTTATCAGTTTTTCTTTGAATTTTTCTTATCTTATCTTTTTTTTTTCTTTTCTGTTTTCTTTTTCTTTTTTTTCTTTTCGTTTGCTTGTTTGTTTATATGATTGTTTTCATAAATTTAATATTTTTCTATCTTTGTAATTTTCTAACAAAAATTAACCAACTTTCTTTATCTGATCTTTCTTTATCGTGAAAAACTTTCAAAAAGAAACATCTTCACTGAAAAATTGTAATACAGATTCAATTCATTTTTTAAATGAAAAAGAGGAAGAAAAGGAATGAACTTCGAGATTTGCTTTTCTCAATAATAACAAATTGCTTTGCTTTTCAAAAGATATATAACGATTTAATTGCTTCCCCATAAGAAGTTTTTTATTTTTACGAATGAGTTTTTGCCTGCTGTGCGTTTGCTTCTGTTATTTCTTTATTTTATCGCAAATTGGAGAAACATACAGTTTTGAGCCAAAAATGTTTGAAATTAATTTTGCAAATTTTCTTTCTTCATTGCATCGAATTGTGATTTTTTTTATTGTGATATTTTTTCTGTTTCACCTTAAAAAGTCACACACCTGAGAACGCTGATGAATTCTATTATGTAAATGAAAATTGTGGAGAAGGCACGGACGACTGCAGTGAGAATTCTCCATGTTGCAGCTTGACAACTGTTTTCAATAAAAACGGACCATTTTTTGTCAAAATCAACGGAAAAACAACAATAACAGAATCAAAAAATTTCAATTGTGCAGTCACTTTATCTGGAGAAAGAGATGCGAGCATTGAAGTCACCGGCTCTGCTTCATCTTTTCCTTCACTTGAGTTCCATTCTGAAACAATGATGAGTAATTTGATTATTTTTCTTTCAAGTTTTAGTCCTGACGTAGCTGCATTTATTAAAATGGAAAATGCTTCACTGGAAATGATTGGAGTTGAAATTATTTTGCCAGAGACATTTGGAAATTCTCTTTTAGATATTACTGGTGAGAATGCGAATTGCAAATTCGAAAATTTGTCCATAAGACCAAATGATAATTGCTCTGAATTTGGCTCGAACACTCCTTGTTCATCTATTTTAACAAATTCGAAAGGGATTATTAATGTGAAATCTTCTTCAATAGCCACTATAACAGAATCAAACTTCGAATTTTTAAACCTTCATTCATCGCTTTTCAACATAGAAATGACTAATCAGTTCACCATTTCTAAATCCAATTTTTCTTCTGTTATTTTGAATTTTAAAGAGGAAACTCTTGGAATTACTGGAAATTGTGGAAGTTGCATCAAATTCACGGGAGGGAAACCGACTGATCCTTTTCTTAGCGTTTCAAATAGCACTTTTCGTAATTGCACCTTGGCAGAGAATGGGTTAAAAGGAGGTGCATTATATATTGATTTAATGCGTGGAGTCCGCCTTGAGTTAAATTCTTCAACTTTCGAATCATGCAATGCAAACTCATCTGAACAGAGCACAAAGGGTGGAGCAATATACTTGAATCTTCAACTAAGATCATTGGATTTTGTATTTAAGAATCTCACATTTGGAATAGGAGAAAATTCCTGCAGTGCGACAAATGGAATGAATATATTTTTAAAATCTTCTTTGTATAATTTGGTAGCCACCACAGAATATTTCGCTTTTGACATGTCAGAAAACGACAACAAAACCAGATATCAGGCTTCACCCGATGATAATACAATCATCTCAATAATTGATTACCTTGCACCAGAAGGCAATGTTTTTTATTTCAATTCAAATATTACAAATAATAATACAAATTGTGGGACGCAATACAACCCTTGTGGATCAATTATGTATGCATTAAGCAACACTTTTTTGGGAATGTGCGAACGAGAACTCATACTCATGAATGAATTTGTTCTCAATGAACTCTTAATTTTGACAGATCTTCCTTTTAATGTATGTGGAAACCCCAACGATAATGCCAATTCGAAAATGAATATAAGAATTACATCGACTGAACAAGATCTAATTCAAGTGACTACGCAGTGCTCCTTTACAAGGCTTGAAATATCCTTTATATCTGATCAAACAAGTGATATTTCTTTTATTACATCTGAGGTGAACAATTCAAATAATTACACCTTATCATTTTCTCAGTGCTTGTTTACTCAAGTTCCAGACATAGATACCACAGGCTTAACGATAATAACACTCAAAGCCGGAAAGCTTATCTTCCATCAAGTGAATGTCCAAAATTGTTTCATAAAATCATTCTTATCTATGATATCAGGAACTTTAGCAATTTTATCTGAAAGTCCATCTTCTTTATCAAAAACAAACAACAGTAAAAACGAAGAAATCTCATTTACATTATCATTGACAAATTGTAAATATGATAAATATCTTATAAATATCGAAAATATTATTGAAAGCGAAAGAATGGAAATTGACATATCAGACATTCAAATAAAAAATTGCATTTGCACAGGGGATGATGGGAGTCTTGTGCGTGTATTGAATGCGGATAGTTTCATTATGTTTGGAGCAGCGATTAGTGGAGCTACAGATGAGGAAAGTAATGTGTTGGTGAGCGGGCGAGGGGTGGAGATTGAGGGATGTGGAAAAGGAAGTGTAACGAACAGCAACTTTACGGGGCTTGTGGTTAAATGCACGGGATTTAGTGGCAGCAGTTATGAGGAAGCGGGAGGCGGGGGTCTGAAGGCGATTGTGAAGGCGAGGGGAACAGCGACGGCGGCGGCGACGACGATGGGGCGGTTGATGAAAAGAAACGGAAATGGGGATACGAGTGGCGAAGGGGCGGGAGAAGAGGCGCTGCTGGCTGTAACGGGGTGCCGATTTGAAGGATGCAAAGTTATTGGAGCAGGGAAGGATAAAGCGCTTTTAGTGGGAGGAGGGGTGTGGTGTGTGCTTGGGGAAAAAGGAGATGGTGAAGATAAAGGAGGCGAGATTGAGATTAGGGGATGCGAGTTTTGCTCGTGCTGGGCGGGGAAGAAGCAGGGTGACGCAGGAACGGAAGAAGATGCCAATAACACTGAGGGTCGAGGAGGAGGGATCTTCTTGGATGTGCAGAATACAAAGATGAGATTTTATTTGGAGGGTGTTACAAAAGGGGATGAGGGGGGAGACGCGGGAGAGGGGACTGGAGAAGGAACGGAAGAGCCGGTGGTGGCAAAGAAGGAGCTGTTTGGGGTTGGTGAAGGGGAGGAGTGCTATGCGTTGCACGGTACGAATTTGTTTGTTAGATATCCTGGGAGCGGGGATGGGGAGAGTTTGAAAGGCAACATATTTGATTTTGATTATGATACGGAAAGAGCGGAGCGGCGGAACGAGATGAAAGGAGGGTATTTTGTGGAAGATGGAGAAGGGGGGATAGCAGACGAGGTGATTGAGTATCTGCTGATACACTTGGTAGATTGGAATGAAAGCGAGGGAGCGTATGTGATGATGGGGAAAAAGGATGGGGAGATTGAGGTGGGCGGGGAAGATGTTCCGGGATGTGGGAGGAAGTATCTGCCGTGTGCGGGGATTGAGTTTGCGTATGGCAATGCTAAATGGGGTGAAGGCGCTAATGATGCGAAGATTGTTCTTTCTGGGGAAGAATATACTATTGGGGAGCCGATTGAGCTTTTGGCAGGAAATGGAGCGAATGGTGTGCGTCCAGGGAAAGTTATTATTGATGGGGCAGCAGGAAGTGAAGAGGGGAGTGCAGAAAAAATGAAAGTGATGATTGATATTGAGAGCAAACCAGGAGTCAGCGGAAGGAATGAAGGAGAGGAAAGCTCTGCGAAGGGGGCGATTACGAGTTACGTTAATTTGGTTATACAGAATGTGAAATTTTCATTGAATAAAGCAGGGAATAAGAGCAGCTGTGTTGTGTGGAGTGAGGGGGCAGGAGTGAGCCTGAGTGTGGAACATGTAGAGTTTGATGGGACAGAAATTAGCAAAGAGACGATTGGATGGAGAGTGATCCACTATGAAGGGGGAAGTAATCTGAGCATGAGTGATGTGACGGTCAAGGCAATGAGGCTTTCGAAGAGCATGATTGAATATAAATGCGAAACTAATTTTGGAGCAGGTGGAGAAGGAGAAGTTGCGGGTTATGTCAATCTGATGGGAGTGAAGATTGATGATTGCAAAGTGAAGGTCAAGGAGGATGGGAATGGTGTGGAAAATGCGACAGGAAGTAAGGTGTATCTGGTGAAAGTGGAAGGGGGAGAAGGCATAAGTGTAAATATGGAGGGGGTTACTATTACGAAGAGTGTTTCGGAGGAAGGGTGCGGGAGTCTTGTGCGTGTGGCTAATGTGGGCAGTTTTGTGATGAAGAGAGCAGCGATTAGTGGAGCTACGGAAGGTGGTGATTCTAGTTTTGTGAGTGGGCGAGGGGTGGAGATTGAGGGATGTGGAAAAGGAAGTGTAACGAACAGCAACTTTACGGGGCTTGTGGTTAAATGCACGGGATTTAGTGGCAGCAGTTATGAGGAAGCGGGAGGCGGGGGTCTGAAGGCGATTGTGAAGGCGAGGGGAACAGCGACGGCGGCGGCGACGACGATGGGGCGGTTGATGAAAAGAAACGGAAATGGGGATACGAGTGGCGAAGGGGCGGGAGAAGAGGCGCTGCTGGCTGTAACGGGGTGCCGATTTGAAGGATGCAAAGTTATTGGAGCAGGGAAGGATAAAGCGCTTTTAGTGGGAGGAGGGGTGTGGTGTGTGCTTGGGGAAAAAGGAGATGGTGAAGATAAAGGAGGCGAGATTGAGATTAGGGGATGCGAGTTTTGCTCGTGCTGGGCGGGGAAGAAGCAGGGTGACGCAGGAACGGAAGAAGATGCCAATAACACTGAGGGTCGAGGAGGAGGGATCTTCTTGGATGTGCAGAATACAAAGATGAGATTTTATTTGGAGGGTGTTACAAAAGGGGATGAGGGGGGAGACGCGGGAGAGGGGACTGGAGAAGGAACGGAAGAGCCGGTGGTGGCAAAGAAGGAGCTGTTTGGGGTTGGTGAAGGGGGAGGAGTGCTATGCGTTGCACGGTACGAATTTGTTTGTTAGATATCCTGGGAGCGGGGATGGGGAGAGTTTGAAAGGCAACATATTTGATTTTGATTATGATACGGAAAGAGCGGAGCGGCGGAACGAGATGAAAGGAGGGTATTTTGTGGAAGATGGAGAAGGGGGATAGCAGACGAGGTGATTGAGTATCTGCTGATACACTTGGTAGATTGGAATGAAAGCGAGGGAGCGTATGTGATGATGGGGAAAAAGGATGGGGAGATTGAGGTGGGCGGGGAAGATGTTCCGGGATGTGGGAGGAAGTATCTGCCGTGTGCGGGGATTGAGTTTGCGTATGGCAATGCTAAATGGGGTGAAGGCGCTAATGATGCGAAGATTGTTCTTTCTGGGGAAGAATATACTATTGGGGAGCCGATTGAGCTTTTGGCAGGAAATGGAGCGAATGGTGTGCGTCCAGGGAAAGTTATTATTGATGGGGCAGCAGGAAGTGAAGAGGGGAGTGCAGAAAAAATGAAAGTGATGATTGATATTGAGAGCAAACCAGGAGTCAGCGGAAGGAATGAAGGAGAGGAAAAGCTCTGCGAAGGGGGCGATTACGAGTTACGTTAATTTGGTTATACAGAATGTGAAATTTTCATTGAATAAAGCAGGGAATAAGAGCAGCTGTGTTGTGTGGAGTGAGGGGGCAGGAGTGAGCCTGAGTGTGGAACATGTAGAGTTTGATGGGACAGAAATTAGCAAAGAGACGATTGGATGGAGAGTGATCCACTATGAAGGGGGAAGTAATCTGAGCATGAGTGATGTGACGGTCAAGGCAATGAGGCTTTCGAAGAGCATGATTGAATATAAATGCGAAACTAATTTTGGAGCAGGTGGAGAAGGAGAAGTTGCGGGTTATGTCAATCTGATGGGAGTGAAGATTGATGATTGCAAAGTGAAGGTCAAGGAGGATGGGAATGGTGTGGAAAATGCGACAGGAAGTAAGGTGTATCTGGTGAAAGTGGAAGGGGGAGAAGGCATAAGTGTAAATATGGAGGGGGTTACTATTACGAAGAGTGTTTCGGAGGAAGGGTGCGGGAGTCTTGTGCGTGTGGCTAATGTGGGCAGTTTTGTGATGAAGAGAGCAGCGATTAGTGGAGCTACGGAAGGTGGTGATTCTAGTTTTGTGAGTGGGCGAGGGGTGGAGATTGAGGGATGTGGAAAAGGAAGTGTAACGAACAGCAACTTTACGGGGCTTGTGGTTAAATGCACGGGATTTAGTGGCAGCAGTTATGAGGAAGCGGGAGGCGGGGGTCTGAAGGCGATTGTGAAGGCGAGGGGAACAGCGACGGCGGCGGCGACGACGATGGGGCGGTTGATGAAAAGAAACGGAAATGGGGATACGAGTGGCGAAGGGGCGGGAGAAGAGGCGCTGCTGGCTGTAACGGGGTGCCGATTTGAAGGATGCAAAGTTATTGGAGCAGGGAAGGATAAAGCGCTTTTAGTGGGAGGAGGGGTGTGGTGTGTGCTTGGGGAAAAAGGAGATGGTGAAGATAAAGGAGGCGAGATTGAGATTAGGGGATGCGAGTTTTGCTCGTGCTGGGCGGGGAAGAAGCAGGGTGACGCAGGAACGGAAGAAGATGCCAATAACACTGAGGGTCGAGGAGGAGGGATCTTCTTGGATGTGCAGAATACAAAGATGAGATTTTATTTGGAGGGTGTTACAAAAGGGGATGAGGGGGAGACGCGGGAGAGGGGACTGGAGAAGGAACGGAAGAGCCGGTGGTGGCAAAGAAGGAGCTGTTTGGGGTTGGTGAAGGGGAGGAGTGCTATGCGTTGCACGGTACGAATTTGTTTGTTAGATATCCTGGGAGCGGGGATGGGGAGAGTTTGAAAGGCAACATATTTGATTTTGATTATGATACGGAAAGAGCGGAGCGGCGGAACGAGATGAAAGGAGGGTATTTTGTGGAAGATGGAGAAGGGGGATAGCAGACGAGGTGATTGAGTATCTGCTGATACACTTGGTAGATTGGAATGAAAGCGAGGGAGCGTATGTGATGATGGGGAAAAAGGATGGGGAGATTGAGGTGGGCGGGGAAGATGTTCCGGGATGTGGGAGGAAGTATCTGCCGTGTGCGGGGATTGAGTTTGCGTATGGCAATGCTAAATGGGGTGAAGGCGCTAATGATGCGAAGATTGTTCTTTCTGGGGAAGAATATACTATTGGGGAGCCGATTGAGCTTTTGGCAGGAAATGGAGCGAATGGTGTGCGTCCAGGGAAAGTTATTATTGATGGGGCAGCAGGAAGTGAAGAGGGGAGTGCAGAAAAAATGAAAGTGATGATTGATATTGAGAGCAAACCAGGAGTCAGCGGAAGGAATGAAGGAGAGGAAAGCTCTGCGAAGGGGGCGATTACGAGTTACGTTAATTTGGTTATACAGAATGTGAAATTTTCATTGAATAAAGCAGGGAATAAGAGCAGCTGTGTTGTGTGGAGTGAGGGGGCAGGAGTGAGCCTGAGTGTGGAACATGTAGAGTTTGATGGGACAGAAATTAGCAAAGAGACGATTGGATGGAGAGTGATCCACTATGAAGGGGGAAGTAATCTGAGCATGAGTGATGTGACGGTCAAGGCAATGAGGCTTTCGAAGAGCATGATTGAATATAAATGCGAAACTAATTTTGGAGCAGGTGGAGAAGGAGAAGTTGCGGGTTATGTCAATCTGATGGGAGTGAAGATTGATGATTGCAAAGTGAAGGTCAAGGAGGATGGGAATGGTGTGGAAAATGCGACAGGAAGTAAGGTGTATCTGGTGAAAGTGGAAGGGGGAGAAGGCATAAGTGTAAATATGGAGGGGGTTACTATTACGAAGAGTGTTTCGGAGGAAGGGTGCGGGAGTCTTGTGCGTGTGGCTAATGTGGGCAGTTTTGTGATGAAGAGAGCAGCGATTAGTGGAGCTACGGAAGGTGGTGATTCTAGTTTTGTGAGTGGGCGAGGGGTGGAGATTGAGGGATGTGGAAAAGGAAGTGTAACGAACAGCAACTTTACGGGGCTTGTGGTTAAATGCACGGGATTTAGTGGCAGCAGTTATGAGGAAGCGGGAGGCGGGGGTCTGAAGGCGATTGTGAAGGCGAGGGGAACAGCGACGGCGGCGGCGACGACGATGGGGCGGTTGATGAAAAGAAACGGAAATGGGGATACGAGTGGCGAAGGGGCGGGAGAAGAGGCGCTGCTGGCTGTAACGGGGTGCCGATTTGAAGGATGCAAAGTTATTGGAGCAGGGAAGGATAAAGCGCTTTTAGTGGGAGGAGGGGTGTGGTGTGTGCTTGGGGAAAAAGGAGATGGTGAAGATAAAGGAGGCGAGATTGAGATTAGGGGATGCGAGTTTTGCTCGTGCTGGGCGGGGAAGAAGCAGGGTGACGCAGGAACGGAAGAAGATGCCAATAACACTGAGGGTCGAGGAGGAGGGATCTTCTTGGATGTGCAGAATACAAAGATGAGATTTTATTTGGAGGGTGTTACAAAAGGGGATGAGGGGGAGACGCGGGAGAGGGACTGGAGAAGGAACGGAAGAGCCGGTGGTGGCAAAGAAGGAGCTGTTTGGGGTTGGTGAAGGGGAGGAGTGCTATGCGTTGCACGGTACGAATTTGTTTGTTAGATATCCTGGGAGCGGGGATGGGGAGAGTTTGAAAGGCAACATATTTGATTTTGATTATGATACGGAAAGAGCGGAGCGGCGGAACGAGATGAAAGGAGGGTATTTTGTGGAAGATGGAGAAGGGGGATAGCAGACGAGGTGATTGAGTATCTGCTGATACACTTGGTAGATTGGAATGAAAGCGAGGGAGCGTATGTGATGATGGGGAAAAAGGATGGGGAGATTGAGGTGGGCGGGGAAGATGTTCCGGGATGTGGGAGGAAGTATCTGCCGTGTGCGGGGATTGAGTTTGCGTATGGCAATGCTAAATGGGGTGAAGGCGCTAATGATGCGAAGATTGTTCTTTCTGGGGAAGAATATACTATTGGGGAGCCGATTGAGCTTTTGGCAGGAAATGGAGCGAATGGTGTGCGTCCAGGGAAAGTTATTATTGATGGGGCAGCAGGAAGTGAAGAGGGGAGTGCAGAAAAAATGAAAGTGATGATTGATATTGAGAGCAAACCAGGAGTCAGCGGAAGGAATGAAGGAGAGGAAAGCTCATGAAGGGGGCGATTACGAGTTACGTTAATTTGGTTATACAGAATGTGAAATTTTCATTGAATAAAGCAGGGAATAAGAGCAGCTGTGTTGTGTGGAGTGAGGGGGCAGGAGTGAGCCTGAGTGTGGAACATGTAGAGTTTGATGGGACAGAAATTAGCAAAGAGACGATTGGATGGAGAGTGATCCACTATGAAGGGGGAAGTAATCTGAGCATGAGTGATGTGACGGTCAAGGCAATGAGGCTTTCGAAGAGCATGATTGAATATAAATGCGAAACTAATTTTGGAGCAGGTGGAGAAGGAGAAGTTGCGGGTTATGTCAATCTGATGGGAGTGAAGATTGATGATTGCAAAGTGAAGGTCAAGGAGGATGGGAATGGTGTGGAAAATGCGACAGGAAGTAAGGTGTATCTGGTGAAAGTGGAAGGGGGAGAAGGCATAAGTGTAAATATGGAGGGGGTTACTATTACGAAGAGTGTTTCGGAGGAAGGGTGCGGGAGTCTTGTGCGTGTGGCTAATGTGGGCAGTTTTGTGATGAAGAGAGCAGCGATTAGTGGAGCTACGGAAGGTGGTGATTCTAGTTTTGTGAGTGGGCGAGGGGTGGAGATTGAGGGATGTGGAAAAGGAAGTGTAACGAACAGCAACTTTACGGGGCTTGTGGTTAAATGCACGGGATTTAGTGGCAGCAGTTATGAGGAAGCGGGAGGCGGGGGTCTGAAGGCGATTGTGAAGGCGAGGGGAACAGCGACGGCGGCGGCGACGACGATGGGGCGGTTGATGAAAAGAAACGGAAATGGGGATACGAGTGGCGAAGGGGCGGGAGAAGAGGCGCTGCTGGCTGTAACGGGGTGCCGATTTGAAGGATGCAAAGTTATTGGAGCAGGGAAGGATAAAGCGCTTTTAGTGGGAGGAGGGGTGGTGTGTGCTTGGGGAAAAAGGAGATGGTGAAGATAAAGGAGGCGAGATTGAGATTAGGGGATGCGAGTTTTGCTCGTGCTGGGCGGGGAAGAAGCAGGGTGACGCAGGAACGGAAGAAGATGCCAATAACACTGAGGGTCGAGGAGGAGGGATCTTCTTGGATGTGCAGAATACAAAGATGAGATTTTATTTGGAGGGTGTTACAAAAGGGGATGAGGGGGGGAGACGCGGGAGAGGGACTGGAGAAGGAACGGAAGAGCCGGTGGTGGCAAAGAAGGAGCTGTTTGGGGTTGGTGAAGGGGAGGAGTGCTATGCGTTGCACGGTACGAATTTGTTTGTTAGATATCCTGGGAGCGGGGATGGGGAGAGTTTGAAAGGCAACATATTTGATTTTGATTATGATACGGAAAGAGCGGAGCGGCGGAACGAGATGAAAGGAGGGTATTTTGTGGAAGATGGAGAAGGGGGATAGCAGACGAGGTGATTGAGTATCTGCTGATACACTTGGTAGATTGGAATGAAAGCGAGGGAGCGTATGTGATGATGGGGAAAAAGGATGGGGAGATTGAGGTGGGCGGGGAAGATGTTCCGGGATGTGGGAGGAAGTATCTGCCGTGTGCGGGGATTGAGTTTGCGTATGGCAATGCTAAATGGGGTGAAGGCGCTAATGATGCGAAGATTGTTCTTTCTGGGGAAGAATATACTATTGGGGAGCCGATTGAGCTTTTGGCAGGAAATGGAGCGAATGGTGTGCGTCCAGGGAAAGTTATTATTGATGGGGCAGCAGGAAGTGAAGAGGGGAGTGCAGAAAAAATGAAAGTGATGATTGATATTGAGAGCAAACCAGGAGTCAGCGGAAGGAATGAAGGAGAGGAAAGCTCTGCGAAGGGGGCGATTACGAGTTACGTTAATTTGGTTATACAGAATGTGAAATTTTCATTGAATAAAGCAGGGAATAAGAGCAGCTGTGTTGTGTGGAGTGAGGGGGCAGGAGTGAGCCTGAGTGTGGAACATGTAGAGTTTGATGGGACAGAAATTAGCAAAGAGACGATTGGATGGAGAGTGATCCACTATGAAGGGGGAAGTAATCTGAGCATGAGTGATGTGACGGTCAAGGCAATGAGGCTTTCGAAGAGCATGATTGAATATAAATGCGAAACTAATTTTGGAGCAGGTGGAGAAGGAGAAGTTGCGGGTTATGTCAATCTGATGGGAGTGAAGATTGATGATTGCAAAGTGAAGGTCAAGGAGGATGGGAATGGTGTGGAAAATGCGACAGGAAGTAAGGTGTATCTGGTGAAAGTGGAAGGGGGAGAAGGCATAAGTGTAAATATGGAGGGGGTTACTATTACGAAGAGTGTTTCGGAGGAAGGGTGCGGGAGTCTTGTGCGTGTGGCTAATGTGGGCAGTTTTGTGATGAAGAGAGCAGCGATTAGTGGAGCTACGGAAGGTGGTGATTCTAGTTTTGTGAGTGGGCGAGGGGTGGAGATTGAGGGATGTGGAAAAGGAAGTGTAACGAACAGCAACTTTACGGGGCTTGTGGTTAAATGCACGGGATTTAGTGGCAGCAGTTATGAGGAAGCGGGAGGCGGGGGTCTGAAGGCGATTGTGAAGGCGAGGGGAACAGCGACGGCGGCGGCGACGACGATGGGGCGGTTGATGAAAAGAAACGGAAATGGGGATACGAGTGGCGAAGGGGCGGGAGAAGAGGCGCTGCTGGCTGTAACGGGGTGCCGATTTGAAGGATGCAAAGTTATTGGAGCAGGGAAGGATAAAGCGCTTTTAGTGGGAGGAGGGGTGTGGTGTGTGCTTGGGGAAAAAGGAGATGGTGAAGATAAAGGAGGCGAGATTGAGATTAGGGGATGCGAGTTTTGCTCGTGCTGGGCGGGGAAGAAGCAGGGTGACGCAGGAACGGAAGAAGATGCCAATAACACTGAGGGTCGAGGAGGAGGGATCTTCTTGGATGTGCAGAATACAAAGATGAGATTTTATTTGGAGGGTGTTACAAAAGGGGATGAGGGGGGAGACGCGGGAGAGGGGACTGGAGAAGGAACGGAAGAGCCGGTGGTGGCAAAGAAGGAGCTGTTTGGGGTTGGTGAAGGGGAGGAGTGCTATGCGTTGCACGGTACGAATTTGTTTGTTAGATATCCTGGGAGCGGGGATGGGGAGAGTTTGAAAGGCAACATATTTGATTTTGATTATGATACGGAAAGAGCGGAGCGGCGGAACGAGATGAAAGGAGGGTATTTTGTGGAAGATGGAGAAGGGGGATAGCAGACGAGGTGATTGAGTATCTGCTGATACACTTGGTAGATTGGAATGAAAGCGAGGGAGCGTATGTGATGATGGGGAAAAAGGATGGGGAGATTGAGGTGGGCGGGGAAGATGTTCCGGGATGTGGGAGGAAGTATCTGCCGTGTGCGGGGATTGAGTTTGCGTATGGCAATGCTAAATGGGGTGAAGGCGCTAATGATGCGAAGATTGTTCTTTCTGGGGAAGAATATACTATTGGGGAGCCGATTGAGCTTTTGGCAGGAAATGGAGCGAATGGTGTGCGTCCAGGGAAAGTTATTATTGATGGGGCAGCAGGAAGTGAAGAGGGGAGTGCAGAAAAAATGAAAGTGATGATTGATATTGAGAGCAAACCAGGAGTCAGCGGAAGGAATGAAGGAGAGGAAAGCTCTGCGAAGGGGCGATTACGAGTTACGTTAATTTGGTTATACAGAATGTGAAATTTTCATTGAATAAAGCAGGGAATAAGAGCAGCTGTGTTGTGTGGAGTGAGGGGGCAGGAGTGAGCCTGAGTGTGGAACATGTAGAGTTTGATGGGACAGAAATTAGCAAAGAGACGATTGGATGGAGAGTGATCCACTATGAAGGGGGAAGTAATCTGAGCATGAGTGATGTGACGGTCAAGGCAATGAGGCTTTCGAAGAGCATGATTGAATATAAATGCGAAACTAATTTTGGAGCAGGTGGAGAAGGAGAAGTTGCGGGTTATGTCAATCTGATGGGAGTGAAGATTGATGATTGCAAAGTGAAGGTCAAGGAGGATGGGAATGGTGTGGAAAATGCGACAGGAAGTAAGGTGTATCTGGTGAAAGTGGAAGGGGGAGAAGGCATAAGTGTAAATATGGAGGGGTTACTATTACGAAGAGTGTTTCGGAGGAAGGGTGCGGGAGTCTTGTGCGTGTGGCTAATGTGGGCAGTTTTGTGATGAAGAGAGCAGCGATTAGTGGAGCTACGGAAGGTGGTGATTCTAGTTTTGTGAGTGGGCGAGGGGTGGAGATTGAGGGATGTGGAAAAGGAAGTGTAACGAACAGCAACTTTACGGGGCTTGTGGTTAAATGCACGGGATTTAGTGGCAGCAGTTATGAGGAAGCGGGAGGCGGGGGTCTGAAGGCGATTGTGAAGGCGAGGGGAACAGCGACGGCGGCGGCGACGACGATGGGGCGGTTGATGAAAAGAAACGGAAATGGGGATACGAGTGGCGAAGGGGCGGGAGAAGAGGCGCTGCTGGCTGTAACGGGGTGCCGATTTGAAGGATGCAAAGTTATTGGAGCAGGGAAGGATAAAGCGCTTTTAGTGGGAGGAGGGGTGTGGTGTGTGCTTGGGGAAAAAGGAGATGGTGAAGATAAAGGAGGCGAGATTGAGATTAGGGGATGCGAGTTTTGCTCGTGCTGGGCGGGGAAGAAGCAGGGTGACGCAGGAACGGAAGAAGATGCCAATAACACTGAGGGTCGAGGAGGAGGGATCTTCTTGGATGTGCAGAATACAAAGATGAGATTTTATTTGGAGGGTGTTACAAAAGGGGATGAGGGGGAGACGCGGGAGAGGGGACTGGAGAAGGAACGGAAGAGCCGGTGGTGGCAAAGAAGGAGCTGTTTGGGGTTGGTGAAGGGGAGGAGTGCTATGCGTTGCACGGTACGAATTTGTTTGTTAGATATCCTGGGAGCGGGGATGGGGAGAGTTTGAAAGGCAACATATTTGATTTTGATTATGATACGGAAAGAGCGGAGCGGCGGAACGAGATGAAAGGAGGGTATTTTGTGGAAGATGGAGAAGGGGGATAGCAGACGAGGTGATTGAGTATCTGCTGATACACTTGGTAGATTGGAATGAAAGCGAGGGAGCGTATGTGATGATGGGGAAAAAGGATGGGGAGATTGAGGTGGGCGGGAAGATGTTCCGGGATGTGGGAGGAAGTATCTGCCGTGTGCGGGGATTGAGTTTGCGTATGGCAATGCTAAATGGGGTGAAGGCGCTAATGATGCGAAGATTGTTCTTTCTGGGGAAGAATATACTATTGGGGAGCCGATTGAGCTTTTGGCAGGAAATGGAGCGAATGGTGTGCGTCCAGGGAAAGTTATTATTGATGGGGCAGCAGGAAGTGAAGAGGGGAGTGCAGAAAAAATGAAAGTGATGATTGATATTGAGAGCAAACCAGGAGTCAGCGGAAGGAATGAAGGAGAGGAAAGCTCTGCGAAGGGGGCGATTACGAGTTACGTTAATTTGGTTATACAGAATGTGAAATTTTCATTGAATAAAGCAGGGAATAAGAGCAGCTGTGTTGTGTGGAGTGAGGGGGCAGGAGTGAGCCTGAGTGTGGAACATGTAGAGTTTGATGGGACAGAAATTAGCAAAGAGACGATTGGATGGAGAGTGATCCACTATGAAGGGGGAAGTAATCTGAGCATGAGTGATGTGACGGTCAAGGCAATGAGGCTTTCGAAGAGCATGATTGAATATAAATGCGAAACTAATTTTGGAGCAGGTGGAGAAGGAGAAGTTGCGGGTTATGTCAATCTGATGGGAGTGAAGATTGATGATTGCAAAGTGAAGGTCAAGGAGGATGGGAATGGTGTGGAAAATGCGACAGGAAGTAAGGTGTATCTGGTGAAAGTGGAAGGGGGAGAAGGCATAAGTGTAAATATGGAGGGGGTTACTATTACGAAGAGTGTTTCGGAGGAAGGGTGCGGGAGTCTTGTGCGTGTGGCTAATGTGGGCAGTTTTGTGATGAAGAGAGCAGCGATTAGTGGAGCTACGGAAGGTGGTGATTCTAGTTTTGTGAGTGGGCGAGGGGTGGAGATTGAGGGATGTGGAAAAGGAAGTGTAACGAACAGCAACTTTACGGGGCTTGTGGTTAAATGCACGGGATTTAGTGGCAGCAGTTATGAGGAAGCGGGAGGCGGGGGTCTGAAGGCGATTGTGAAGGCGAGGGGAACAGCGACGGCGGCGGCGACGACGATGGGGCGGTTGATGAAAAGAAACGGAAATGGGGATACGAGTGGCGAAGGGGCGGGAGAAGAGGCGCTGCTGGCTGTAACGGGGTGCCGATTTGAAGGATGCAAAGTTATTGGAGCAGGGAAGGATAAAGCGCTTTTAGTGGGAGGAGGGGTGTGGTGTGTGCTTGGGGAAAAAGGA
Organism: Monocercomonoides exilis; assembly: GCF_001643675.1. Classification (NCBI taxonomy): domain Eukaryota; phylum Preaxostyla; order Oxymonadida; family Polymastigidae; genus Monocercomonoides; species Monocercomonoides exilis. The sequence continues at coordinate 1,092,361 of NW_027150550.1, forward strand.
GATGGTGAAGATAAAGGAGGCGAGATTGAGATTAGGGGATGCGAGTTTTGCTCGTGCTGGGCGGGGAAGAAGCAGGGTGACGCAGGAACGGAAGAAGATGCCAATAACACTGAGGGTCGAGGAGGAGGGATCTTCTTGGATGTGCAGAATACAAAGATGAGATTTTATTTGGAGGGTGTTACAAAAGGGGATGAGGGGGGACGCGGGAGAGGGGACTGGAGAAGGAACGGAAGAGCCGGTGGTGGCAAAGAAGGAGCTGTTTGGGGTTGGTGAAGGGGAGGAGTGCTATGCGTTGCACGGTACGAATTTGTTTGTTAGATATCCTGGGAGCGGGGATGGGGAGAGTTTGAAAGGCAACATATTTGATTTTGATTATGATACGGAAAGAGCGGAGCGGCGGAACGAGATGAAAGGAGGGTATTTTGTGGAAGATGGAGAAGGGGGATAGCAGACGAGGTGATTGAGTATCTGCTGATACACTTGGTAGATTGGAATGAAAGCGAGGGAGCGTATGTGATGATGGGGAAAAAGGATGGGGAGATTGAGGTGGGCGGGAAGATGTTCCGGGATGTGGGAGGAAGTATCTGCCGTGTGCGGGGATTGAGTTTGCGTATGGCAATGCTAAATGGGGTGAAGGCGCTAATGATGCGAAGATTGTTCTTTCTGGGGAAGAATATACTATTGGGGAGCCGATTGAGCTTTTGGCAGGAAATGGAGCGAATGGTGTGCGTCCAGGGAAAGTTATTATTGATGGGGCAGCAGGAAGTGAAGAGGGGAGTGCAGAAAAAATGAAAGTGATGATTGATATTGAGAGCAAACCAGGAGTCAGCGGAAGGAATGAAGGAGAGGAAAGCTCTGCGAAGGGGGCGATTACGAGTTACGTTAATTTGGTTATACAGAATGTGAAATTTTCATTGAATAAAGCAGGGAATAAGAGCAGCTGTGTTGTGTGGAGTGAGGGGCAGGAGTGAGCCTGAGTGTGGAACATGTAGAGTTTGATGGGACAGAAATTAGCAAAGAGACGATTGGATGGAGAGTGATCCACTATGAAGGGGGAAGTAATCTGAGCATGAGTGATGTGACGGTCAAGGCAATGAGGCTTTCGAAGAGCATGATTGAATATAAATGCGAAACTAATTTTGGAGCAGGTGGAGAAGGAGAAGTTGCGGGTTATGTCAATCTGATGGGAGTGAAGATTGATGATTGCAAAGTGAAGGTCAAGGAGGATGGGAATGGTGTGGAAAATGCGACAGGAAGTAAGGTGTATCTGGTGAAAGTGGAAGGGGGAGAAGGCATAAGTGTAAATATGGAGGGGGTTACTATTACGAAGAGTGTTTCGGAGGAAGGGTGCGGGAGTCTTGTGCGTGTGGCTAATGTGGGCAGTTTTGTGATGAAGAGAGCAGCGATTAGTGGAGCTACGGAAGGTGGTGATTCTAGTTTTGTGAGTGGGCGAGGGGTGGAGATTGAGGGATGTGGAAAAGGAAGTGTAACGAACAGCAACTTTACGGGGCTTGTGGTTAAATGCACGGGATTTAGTGGCAGCAGTTATGAGGAAGCGGGAGGCGGGGGTCTGAAGGCGATTGTGAAGGCGAGGGGAACAGCGACGGCGGCGGCGACGACGATGGGGCGGTTGATGAAAAGAAACGGAAATGGGGATACGAGTGGCGAAGGGGCGGGAGAAGAGGCGCTGCTGGCTGTAACGGGGTGCCGATTTGAAGGATGCAAAGTTATTGGAGCAGGGAAGGATAAAGCGCTTTTAGTGGGAGGAGGGGTGTGGTGTGTGCTTGGGGAAAAAGGAGATGGTGAAGATAAAGGAGGCGAGATTGAGATTAGGGGATGCGAGTTTTGCTCGTGCTGGGCGGGGAAGAAGCAGGGTGACGCAGGAACGGAAGAAGATGCCAATAACACTGAGGGTCGAGGAGGAGGGATCTTCTTGGATGTGCAGAATACAAAGATGAGATTTTATTTGGAGGGTGTTACAAAAGGGGATGAGGGGGGAGACGCGGGAGAGGGGACTGGAGAAGGAACGGAAGAGCCGGTGGTGGCAAAGAAGGAGCTGTTTGGGGTTGGTGAAGGGGAGGAGTGCTATGCGTTGCACGGTACGAATTTGTTTGTTAGATATCCTGGGAGCGGGGATGGGGAGAGTTTGAAAGGCAACATATTTGATTTTGATTATGATACGGAAAGAGCGGAGCGGCGGAACGAGATGAAAGGAGGGTATTTTGTGGAAGATGGAGAAGGGGGATAGCAGACGAGGTGATTGAGTATCTGCTGATACACTTGGTAGATTGGAATGAAAGCGAGGGAGCGTATGTGATGATGGGGAAAAAGGATGGGGAGATTGAGGTGGGCGGGGAAGATGTTCCGGGATGTGGGAGGAAGTATCTGCCGTGTGCGGGGATTGAGTTTGCGTATGGCAATGCTAAATGGGGTGAAGGCGCTAATGATGCGAAGATTGTTCTTTCTGGGGAAGAATATACTATTGGGGAGCCGATTGAGCTTTTGGCAGGAAATGGAGCGAATGGTGTGCGTCCAGGGAAAGTTATTATTGATGGGGCAGCAGGAAGTGAAGAGGGGAGTGCAGAAAAAATGAAAGTGATGATTGATATTGAGAGCAAACCAGGAGTCAGCGGAAGGAATGAAGGAGAGGAAAGCTCTGCGAAGGGGGCGATTACGAGTTACGTTAATTTGGTTATACAGAATGTGAAATTTTCATTGAATAAAGCAGGGAATAAGAGCAGCTGTGTTGTGTGGAGTGAGGGGGCAGGAGTGAGCCTGAGTGTGGAACATGTAGAGTTTGATGGGACAGAAATTAGCAAAGAGACGATTGGATGGAGAGTGATCCACTATGAAGGGGGAAGTAATCTGAGCATGAGTGATGTGACGGTCAAGGCAATGAGGCTTTCGAAGAGCATGATTGAATATAAATGCGAAACTAATTTTGGAGCAGGTGGAGAAGGAGAAGTTGCGGGTTATGTCAATCTGATGGGAGTGAAGATTGATGATTGCAAAGTGAAGGTCAAGGAGGATGGGAATGGTGTGGAAAATGCGACAGGAAGTAAGGTGTATCTGGTGAAAGTGGAAGGGGGAGAAGGCATAAGTGTAAATATGGAGGGGTTACTATTACGAAGAGTGTTTCGGAGGAAGGGTGCGGGAGTCTTGTGCGTGTGGCTAATGTGGGCAGTTTTGTGATGAAGAGAGCAGCGATTAGTGGAGCTACGGAAGGTGGTGATTCTAGTTTTGTGAGTGGGCGAGGGGTGGAGATTGAGGGATGTGGAAAAGGAAGTGTAACGAACAGCAACTTTACGGGGCTTGTGGTTAAATGCACGGGATTTAGTGGCAGCAGTTATGAGGAAGCGGGAGGCGGGGTCTGAAGGCGATTGTGAAGGCGAGGGGAACAGCGACGGCGGCGGCGACGACGATGGGGCGGTTGATGAAAAGAAACGGAAATGGGGATACGAGTGGCGAAGGGGCGGGAGAAGAGGCGCTGCTGGCTGTAACGGGGTGCCGATTTGAAGGATGCAAAGTTATTGGAGCAGGGAAGGATAAAGCGCTTTTAGTGGGAGGAGGGGTGTGGTGTGTGCTTGGGGAAAAAGGAGATGGTGAAGATAAAGGAGGCGAGATTGAGATTAGGGGATGCGAGTTTTGCTCGTGCTGGGCGGGGAAGAAGCAGGGTGACGCAGGAACGGAAGAAGATGCCAATAACACTGAGGGTCGAGGAGGAGGGATCTTCTTGGATGTGCAGAATACAAAGATGAGATTTTATTTGGAGGGTGTTACAAAAGGGGATGAGGGGGAGACGCGGGAGAGGGGACTGGAGAAGGAACGGAAGAGCCGGTGGTGGCAAAGAAGGAGCTGTTTGGGGTTGGTGAAGGGGAGGAGTGCTATGCGTTGCACGGTACGAATTTGTTTGTTAGATATCCTGGGAGCGGGGATGGGGAGAGTTTGAAAGGCAACATATTTGATTTTGATTATGATACGGAAAGAGCGGAGCGGCGGAACGAGATGAAAGGAGGGTATTTTGTGGAAGATGGAGAAGGGGGATAGCAGACGAGGTGATTGAGTATCTGCTGATACACTTGGTAGATTGGAATGAAAGCGAGGGAGCGTATGTGATGATGGGGAAAAAGGATGGGGAGATTGAGGTGGGCGGGGAAGATGTTCCGGGATGTGGGAGGAAGTATCTGCCGTGTGCGGGGATTGAGTTTGCGTATGGCAATGCTAAATGGGGTGAAGGCGCTAATGATGCGAAGATTGTTCTTTCTGGGGAAGAATATACTATTGGGGAGCCGATTGAGCTTTTGGCAGGAAATGGAGCGAATGGTGTGCGTCCAGGGAAAGTTATTATTGATGGGGCAGCAGGAAGTGAAGAGGGGAGTGCAGAAAAAATGAAAGTGATGATTGATATTGAGAGCAAACCAGGAGTCAGCGGAAGGAATGAAGGAGAGGAAAGCTCTGCGAAGGGGGCGATTACGAGTTACGTTAATTTGGTTATACAGAATGTGAAATTTTCATTGAATAAAGCAGGGAATAAGAGCAGCTGTGTTGTGTGGAGTGAGGGGGCAGGAGTGAGCCTGAGTGTGGAACATGTAGAGTTTGATGGGACAGAAATTAGCAAAGAGACGATTGGATGGAGAGTGATCCACTATGAAGGGGGAAGTAATCTGAGCATGAGTGATGTGACGGTCAAGGCAATGAGGCTTTCGAAGAGCATGATTGAATATAAATGCGAAACTAATTTTGGAGCAGGTGGAGAAGGAGAAGTTGCGGGTTATGTCAATCTGATGGGAGTGAAGATTGATGATTGCAAAGTGAAGGTCAAGGAGGATGGGAATGGTGTGGAAAATGCGACAGGAAGTAAGGTGTATCTGGTGAAAGTGGAAGGGGGAGAAGGCATAAGTGTAAATATGGAGGGGGTTACTATTACGAAGAGTGTTTCGGAGGAAGGGTGCGGGAGTCTTGTGCGTGTGGCTAATGTGGGCAGTTTTGTGATGAAGAGAGCAGCGATTAGTGGAGCTACGGAAGGTGGTGATTCTAGTTTTGTGAGTGGGCGAGGGGTGGAGATTGAGGGATGTGGAAAAGGAAGTGTAACGAACAGCAACTTTACGGGGCTTGTGGTTAAATGCACGGGATTTAGTGGCAGCAGTTATGAGGAAGCGGGAGGCGGGGGTCTGAAGGCGATTGTTAAAACTGGAAAAACAGAGGAAAATCTTGTTAAAATGTGTGAGTTTAGTAATAAAAATCTAATTAATATTGATAAAGATTTTGAACAATTGATTGTTGAAGGATGTCAATTTGAAAATTGTGAAGCTGTTGATTCTGATGAAAGAGATATGGTATTGGTGGGAGGTGGATTTTATTGTTGCATTTGCGGAGAGGAAAGTTGTTATAATTCATTTGAAAATGCCGATAATTATAAGTTATTATTTAGCAATTTGATTTTTAAGGAATGTAGTCTTTTAAAAGAAGGAAGCAAAGGTGGTGGAATATATGTTCATAATTTGGAAAATCTTCCGATGAAAATGGATATGAGAGTTAGCGATATGAATAATTGCATTGATAACAAAGCCACATTCGGATCAGTGATGTTTCTATCTGCAAAAGATTTAAGTGAGATTGTGAAATCAACAACGTTTAACTTTCTTGCTAGCGGAGCAAACATTGATGAATTTCTTGGAAGTGAATTAATAAATGATCCAGATGTGGATGCTGTTCCATTATTTGCATTTACGTTGGGAACATTTAGTAACAGCAGTATTGATGATAATGGAATAGATAATTATATTTGTGGATATCAAAAATATCCATGCGCTTCAATAAATCGAGCAATTGAGAAAGCCAAAGGCAATTCAAAAAGAGTTTGTAAAATACTCAACAAGTCAAGTGTGGAAAAGAAAATATCACTTGAATATTCAGCTTATCAATGCTCTATTGAAGGAACAGATAGATCAAAAAGCACATTGACTACAAAAGATGATGCAGATTTCCAAGGAAAATCGGCATTTGAGATTATTACAAAGATATCGTTTAAGACATTACGGGTTTTGTTAAAGAGCCACAATTCGATTTATAGTTTCACAACAGTTAATGGAGGGAATTTGGAATATAGTAGTTGTTCAATATCAAACAATGCGCCAAGAGAATCGTTGAATTATCCATTTCTGAATATGATAAATGGAAATGTTACATTTAGTTATGTTTCATTAAGCGATTTGAATTATCAGGATGCAAGCTTTCTGATTGCTGGACACGAAGATCAGCAAAATGATGAAACTATTCGCATTTCATTGAGTTATACAAACATTTCAAAGTCAAATGCAAATGGTTGTGATGGTTTTCTTCATGTTGTTAATATCAGAAGCTTTACTGTGAATAGATGTAACTTCAACAATGTGAATTTGAGTTGCCCATTGATTGCAATGAATAACATTTCAGCAGGTTCTGTATCTTATTCGAATTTTACACAAATTAAAAGCAGTGGGACTCATGGAGGTTGCGTAGCAATGAAAAAGCTAAATGATAACCAACAAGATCAGTCATTAAACTTTAGCCAAGTTAGATTCAACAGCGTTAATGTTGATGGTTCAGAAAGCCAAGGAGGCTCCATGTATTTGGCATTGGACAACAAAATGAAGTTGCTGATAAACAATTCAGCTTTCTCATCTTCAAGCGCAAACTTGTCAAATGGACGAGGAGGAGCTTTGCTGTTGAATCTTCTGCCGCCGTTTGTTGGAAGTTATTTATTGTCCTCACCAACGTTCAAATTCAATAGTGCGAAATGCGGAAGAGATGTTTTTGTGTATGCAACACGACTGAGCACAGGCGCTGTAATGAGCTGGTTCGACTTCTCGTTTTTTGATGGATATGATCAGAAGAATGCTCTTTACGGGGCTGATGCTTTGGATTTGAAAGATGTTGATCTGTTTGATTTGTGGGAGCAAAAATCGTCAGTTGTGATTATTGCAGATGATGGAATTGACTCAAAACTTTGCGGTACTACAAATATCCCTTGTAAAAGCTTTTCTGATGCTTTAAGTCGTCTTGAAGGTGATGACAAATATGTTCAAATCAGCGGGAAATGCTATATCACCAGCTCTAATGATGTATCTGGAACAACTATTCAACCTCATAATGAAGATTCTTCTCAATCTCCTGGAACTAAGCAAATAACTTTGGTTTTAAAAGGAAATGAAAGTGTAGAAATTACCACAGGATTGCTGTGTAATTCAAAATTCTTTTCATTGCAAAATGCTTCTCTGCACATTACGAGAGAATTGGCTTGTGGGGCAGTTATCGACTCTGCAAAAGGACACGTACAGCTCACGTCAGTTGAATTGGCATATGAAGAAACAGAACAAGCTGCTAATACGCTTTTGAAAAGGTCCACGAATGATCCTTTCCAAATTACTATGAACATATTACTAATTGAAGGAGGCGATTTAACGATAAGCGAATTTCGAATGAATGGATTGATTTTTGCAGTTAGTCCAATTGTGTTGAATCAAAAATGCGGGAACGTGTCAATTTCCTCAATGTCCGTGAAAGACACTGTCATAAATGATATTGAAAAATCTTTCTGTTCTGTCGCAACTCCAAGTGATAGAAGCCCAACAGATGAAAAAATCAATTTCTCTTTGTCTCATTCTTCTTTTGCAAATCTTTCACGTAGCCTTTCAGAAGTGGTAACAACAAAACAAAACAGTGAGACTCAAAGTGCACCGCTTGTGTTCTCTTTTACTGATCCTTCTCCTTCTCCTTCGGAAGATGAGAATGATGCGAGCGATGACCCACAGACAGACGATGCGGAGAAATTCCCAGTCGTTGCGATAAAGAATTGCACGTTTGTGTGCCCCGAGCAAAAGGATAGTACTTCGTTTATTTGTGTCAGCAATTCTGCTGCGTCATTTACTTTTTGCACTTTCGATGCCAATGTACCTTCTGAGCCTGAATCTCTGAAACAGCTTTCTCTCTCTTCAAGATTATCAAATTCAATTTTAAAATACTCATCAAAGGCAAATTCAAAAGCAAATTCTGGGCAATTAATCTCAAACGAAGATTTCTGCAGCTGGAACGGTTCGCTTCTTAAATTCACACAGGCAAACGGAACTGTAACAGAAACAGTGTTTGCTGGAACAACAAATGGTGCTGTTTGTGTAGACGGAGGAAATATTAGTTTTTCTGAATGCAAGTTTACAAACAATACGATATCATCCTCGTTGTATCCATCAGCAAGAAGAAATCTAAAATGTTCTAACAAAGCTATTGTGACTCTTTCGAGCTTAAAGGGAGGCGATGGCTTTAGTAAAACAGATCCGCTTTGGATTCTTAATGATGGATGCGAATTAAATGGAATTCCAAGCGAAAGGAATTCATCATTATTTGTCCCTACTGTTACATCGTTTACGAATAAAACAGATAACACAAATTACAAACTGACATTCAAAGGAACTTATTTATTCCCTTGTGATCTTGCTTATCACGTGAAGGTTGAGTATATTCAAGAGAAAGAACAAGAAGAACAACAGGAGCAAAAAGAAGAAGATCCAAATGCTCATCCGACAACCATCACAGATTTCTCTTTCAGTGCTTTCGTATCTGAATCAGAAGTTGTCGGCCAAATTCCAAAAAGTGTGATAGACGATGCTGAGTACCAAGATGAAATAACAGTATGGTTCTCGTATGAAAAGGGCGACGTGAGCAAAACCAGATCAATAACGTCCTCATTGATTCTTAAGAATTGGACATATCCCCCACAACCAGGACCTGAAGATCCATATGAGAGAATTGCCAAAATGTCGTCGCAGATAAAGAATATCGTAATTGCTCTTGCTGTTGTGTTTGTTATTGCTGCTCTAATTGTGATTGTGCTTGTGATATGTGCGTTGCGCTATAAGAAGCAAAGAAATCTGATCAAGCAAGAAAAACTGAAAACAGACGACACAATGAAAGTGGTAATGTCAACGCATTCGTCGTATGGCACGATTCGCCCAGAGATTGCGCCACCAGAAAATACATACTCCAGCGTATCTCAGCTTCCGTTGCTTGAAGCTGATGAAATGGACGATGAAGATGAATATGATTCATCATATGCATATGACAATGAAGAAGAAAGTGAAGAAGACAATACCTTTATGGGCGGATTGAGATTGGAGAGCGTAAAGGCAGAACCTGTTCACTCATTAAAAGCAGACGATTCAGTAGTAACTTCGTCAGATATTTCTTCGTCTTCATCATCTGCTGTGGATGAAGAACCTTTGATGGCTCTTCCACCGAAGTCTAGCTCAGCTCTTCCGGTACCAGTAGCACCACCACGATTTACAACACCATCGGATCTGCTTGTGACCGTCATGCCAACAGTTTCACCATTTACATTGACGACTGTCAGTGCACAGTCTTCTTTGTACTCCTTCTTGTTCTCTTCGGCCTCAAACGCAGCAAAGGAAGAAGAAGCAATTCCCGGAAAGCGCCAAACAGCTGCTAAACCTGAACTTGCTCCAGATGAGGTGATGGGTGTGGTGCTGTCGATTATTAATGGGCTGACACACTTGAACGAGATCAAAGACCCGCAACTGGGAATGATATACGGTCAGCTGTCTCCGATGTCCGTGTATCTTGGAGGAGCTAACAAGCGTCAGGTGTTTTTGGCTGTTCAGAACATTCCTCAAATAGAAACGCTTCGATGGGTTGCGCCTGATGTGAATGAGGATGGCGTTGGAACAGAGCAGAGCTCAGTATTTTCTTTGGGACTGCTTATGTATGCGATGCTGTTTGGACAGATGCCTTTCGAAGATATGAACCCTGTTGAAGCGTCGCTTGCAATTGCTGCTGGCAAACGTCCCGACATCTCTGGAGCTTTTGACTCAACATTGACACAACTGTTGATGGAATGCTGGCAAAAGAGTGCACAAAAACGCCCGTCCTTGCGTGAGTTGGAATCTACGTTGCGCATGATTATCCAACTTTATTCACAAGAAAATGAAGCAACCGAAACAGCAGACTGAAAAAAATTAAGTGCATAAAAAAAAACTTGTTTAATGAATTTCTCTATTCTAAATTTTTTTTTAAATTGTTTTATGTTTACGCAATGTTTTTGATTAAATACTCACCTCACAATTTTAAGTTGAACTTGTATAAGTATATTAGAAGAATTATTTGTTTGTCCGAATTTCTATCTATTTTTTAAATCTTGTGCTACAATTTCTATTTTGCTCGTCATATCATTGCTCTTTTTGTAGTTTTGGTAATCGTGATACTTTTAATATTTGAATGTCTGTTGTTTCGGTCCATCGAGCAAAAGAGAGGCCGAATGGTTTATCCTTCGATTGTGTATTATTTATCGATTGTTATCTTTTTGTTTTGAATTGTTTCATAATTATTATATTTTTATTTTGTTATTCTTAAACAGATTTAATTTGATAAAAGAAAAAATGAAAAAGATGATTTCAATACTTTGCAAAATTAATTCTAACTGTTAAATATTTTTTATTTCTTTGTTTTCCTTTATTAGTTTTTCTCCCCATTTGAATTTTGATATTTTTATCGTGTTCTCCAAATCGTTGTTCTCCTTTCACTTCAATAGTTTCATTTTTAAATTATATTATTTTGTTTCATTATTTTATTTTATTTAATTTTATTAAGGATGATAGTTTTTTTATCCTTTATTCAATAATTAATTATTAATATTATTTTTATTCAAAACATAATTTATTAAACAAAAACTAATTTTTAGCCATAAAATAAAATCAAAAAGAATTTGTTTCTTCAAAGGGAATTAAAAGAATAATTATTTCTTTTGATTTTTCTCTTCAAATGTCGTAAGTTGTGAATAAAAATTTTTGAGTGGTTTTATTTAATTTTATTATTATTATTATTATTATTATTATTATTATTATTATTATTATTATTATTATTATTATTATTATTATTATTATTATTATTATTATTATTATTATTATTATTATTATTATTATTATTATTATTATTATTATTATTATTATTATTATTATTATTATTATTATTATTATTATTATTATTATTATTATTATTATTATTATTATTATTATTATTATTATTATTATTATTATTATTATTATTTGTTTTTGTTTTTATTTATTTTATTTTATTTTATTTTTTTTTTTTTTGTTGGCTTTCACCAAAAATCATTCAACTTCTTTAAACTTTAAATCGAAATTAAAATAGTCCAAATTAAAATCGAAAAAACAAAGTTTATATATTTAAATTTTTTTCTCTTGTGAAAGTTTTGGAGATTGTTGTGATTTAACTGTTGATAATGATATTTATTTATTAAGTGATAATGTTTTTCTTTTATTTTGAACAGCTGTTTTCAATTATTTTGAATGATGTTCATTGATCCTTTTTTCATTTTGAAAATTGAAAATGTTTTATTAAGTCTGTTTCAAATGCAATAAACAATATCTGAAACGTTTCGTATCAAATAAATGAGATTGATTACTGTATTTTTGTGCTAAAAACAAGATTAATAACGATCCTATCTTTTTTATTTTTTGCAAAAATAACTTATTATTTCCTGTGCACATGTGAAGTGTTTTCAATAAATCAATTTAATCCAATATACGCAATTGCACACAACAAAACACCACAAAAACGTTTAAAAACTTTTTTTCTGAATGAAATTTACAATTTCTTTGATCATTTTGTATAGAAAAATTACTGACATGAGAATAAATTTCAAAAGTTTATGGATTTTTTTTTTGGATTATTGTATTTATAATTTTGAACGATATATTTTTTATTTCAAATCTGACTGTTTCGATATTGAATAATTTTCAGATTAACTCATCAAACAAATACTGATAATTAAAAATAAAAATGTGTAAAAACTATTTTTTAACATAGATTTTATTTTCAAAACAAAATTTTTTTTGTTTCAATTTTTGTTTTTGATGAAGATCTTGAGAATTTTCATTTTATTTTTGTTCATGCATTTGGCTCGTTTTTTAATCAACTATCTTTTTCAATAGGTTTTTAGATACTTGACCATGAATCATTCATGATTATCTTTTTCTATCTCAATTCTTTTATTGTTTTTCTAATTATTTCGATTGATTTTTGCATTTGGGACAAATATTTTTGCTTTATGAATTTTGTTCCACACAGTTCTTTCGAAATTTTTTTTCCGACTTTTTTATATTTCAATATTTAATATTGCACGGTAATACCGGAATTATAATTATACAATTGCAGAAAAATTTTGGAAAAAATCATTGAATTTTTCACAAATGCAAGAATTCTGTCCCATTTCATTGTTTTTGAAGAAAAATTTGAAAAAAATACAGATACATAAAAATTTGTCATTTGTTTCAAAATTATTAAATGTGAAAAATAAATATGTTGTTCGCGCAAAGAGTGAAAATGTTATGAAAACCGTGAAATGTTGTTTTTGTGAAGACATTGAATATTTTTCGGATATTTCATTACAAAGTGTGAATAATAAAGAAGAATGAAATACATAAAATTATCATTCCTCATTCTTCATATTTGAACAACATAAGGTGCAAAAATTTTCACTTCAGGCATTTTCATTGAAATATTATGCACTTTTTGTTGACTTTTTGTGTTCAAAAAACGTGGAAAAAATGAATTCATTTTTTTGAAATATGTGTGAGAACACAAAACATTATGATGTTATATCAATAATACCTGTTTGCAGATATGAAAATCCTTTTTATTTTGAAATCTGAGAGAGTTTAGTGAAGTTGTGAAATATTCTATATTTTAATGATTTGTGCATAAAATACTTGAAAGTTCATTTTTTTCCCCCATATGAAAAAAAAATTGATTTCAAAAATAATGTTGGAAAAAAATGAACTTTCAAGTATTTTATGCACAAATCATTAAAATATAGAATATTTCACAACTTCACTAAACTCTCTCAGATTTCAAAATAAAAAGGATTTTCATATCTGCAAACAGGTATTATTGATATAACATCATAATGTTTTGTGTTCTCACACATATTTCAAAAAAATGAATTCATTTTTTCCACGTTTTTTGAACACAAAAAGTCAACAAAAAGTGCATAATATTTCAATGAAAATGCCTGAAGTGAAAATTTTTGCACCTTATGTTGTTCAAATATGAAGAATGAGGAATGATAATTTTATGTATTTCATTCTTCTTTATTATTCACACTTTGTAATGAAATATCCGAAAAATATTCAATGTCTTCACAAAAACAACATTTCACGGTTTTCATAACATTTTCACTCTTTGCGCGAACAACATATTTATTTTTCACATTTAATAATTTTGAAACAAATGACAAATTTTTATGTATCTGTATTTTTTTCAAATTTTTCTTCAAAAACAATGAAATGGGACAGAATTCTTGCATTTGTGAAAAATTCAATGATTTTTTCCAAAATTTTTCTGCAATTGTATAATTATAATTCCGGTATTACCGTGCAATATTAAATATTGAAATATAAAAAAGTCGGAAAAAAAATTTCGAAAGAACTGTGTGGAACAAAATTCATAAAGCAAAAATATTTGTCCCAAATGCAAAAATCAATCGAAATAATTAGAAAAACAATAAAAGAATTGAGATAGAAAAAGATAATCATGAATGATTCATGGTCAAGTATCTAAAAACCTATTGAAAAAGATAGTTGATTAAAAAACGAGCCAAATGCATGAACAAAAATAAAATGAAAATTCTCAAGATCTTCATCAAAAACAAAAATTGAAACAAAAAAAATTTTGTTTTGAAAATAAAATCTATGTTAAAAAATGGCTTTTACACATTTATATATTTTTTTCATGTATTTATTCTGCTTCAACGAATAAAAAAAAAAAACCGGGTTTATGAAAATGTTCGAGCTTATAAATCACCCAATTTATCTGCATTTCTATCAACATGAAAGTTATAAAAATGAATGAAACAAAAAGAAACAACAATGAACGAAATCACAGAATATGCGGATAAAGAATAATTATCTACAAAAGTATTAATCATAGAATCAGTTTACACATGATTTATATGATTTAGTGGGATTGAGATAATGCGCAATGCAACAATTTATTGAAAAAAGAACAATATATATGTATAAATATAGTTCAAATAAAAAAAATTGCCTCCCACTTAAATCTTTAATAGATATTTATAACTTGATTAACGTCAAATACTTTTTTTTACAATTCCAAACACAAATACAAAGTACTGCTTCATATGCCTTTGGAACTCGCTGATTCAATGTTCAAAGGCTTTCGCATTTCAACAAATTTTCGTTTTCTCAATCCATCGATAATTGGATAAAAATTCAAATTTACCAGCAAAGATTCTCTTATGTTTTGTTCAACTTTCATATCATCATCATTAATTGCTTCAACGTGCAATGAATTCTTTGGATTACCACCACAGCTATTTTCTTTTGAAATCTTTTTTTCAAAATGTTCAACGCTTGCCGAAGTTAAGCTATGATAAGTCTTCAGATGCCTCTGCTTACATGTGTCAACAATTGGATCCCAAAATGATGAAGACGAAAGCAGTTCCACATGAGAAAGTAAATGGCAATCCTGACTCAAACTTAAAATTGTCAAATCAAAGTTCATACAAAAATTTCGAACAAATTCAGAAATCAGATCAATATTGAAAAAAAAATATTTTTCAATTCAACATAAAACAATCAAGCAAGAAAACAAACATTATTCCACCAGGTGTTAGTCTGGGATAAAGCGCAGATATTGCTGTTTCAGCTGCGCTTTTCAAATCTACATCAATTAAAGCGACATCAATTAGATTTGGTATTTGGCATCTGTCTTTTGTGCATTGACTCATTACATCTGTTGAAGATGAACTGCAATTCAGCGACTTCTCATTTAAAAGCTTTTTTTTCGACGCGTTTTCTTTTCTTTCTCTTTTCTCTTGTTTTCTCAGCATTCTGTTGTCAATTTCGTCTTTATCTGAATTTTCTGTAGTTTGCGATTCGTTCATGTATATTTTTGAGTTCGTTTCTATTTCTTCCATCTTTTCAGTTTTCAGAAGTTTTTCTCCGAATGGATCAAAATTTCTCTTTTGTTCACTTTTATCATTCGTATTTTGTTTGGAAAAGAATTCATTCGATGGTTCTTTCATCGTGCTTTGACCTTCTTCTTTCATATACAAGTTTAATCGGTCATCAAAATCGTTGTCTGGAATTGGCCACAAAGTGTCTTCCAGCCATCCTTTCACAAACACACATATCGTCGCATCCCCTTCTTCACTGACATTTCGCTTCACCAACGACAAGTTCCCCCGAAAACTCCCCTTTTCAAAATGGACAGGCCGAGACAGAACAGGTATAACAGTCGCAGGCAAATCCGATGTATTCGATTCATTCAATACGGAATCTGTTTTTGCTGTTTTATTATTAAGTGACATTTCTGATTCAACTTCACTTAAGCTTTTTGGCAAAATAGTCGAAGTAGCTGAAGATTCACGGTCTCTGTCTCTCCAGGCAGATGGAACGGGATTGGCAACAACAGCTTTTTTGCTCGTATGCTCATTTCCTTTGCTCTCGAAAAACGTTATTTGTTGATGAACTTCCTCGTTTGATGGTATGCCTTGATATGAATCGCAGGCGTATAATTTCATTATAACAACTGGATCACAATCGCTCATATTTTTCGAAGAAAGCTCCTTTTTAATTTGCCTTTTCACTGTTTTTGAAAGAATGGATAAAACTTTCGAAATTTTTGCAGTACTTGAACCGTAAGCTACACCACATTCAACAACAACAAATATGAATGGATCAAGTGGTTCAGATCCATTAATAGAAGCAATATATTTTTGTAGATTACTTTTAGCTTTATCAAAAATACAAAATGCAGTTTGTAACATTTCGGAATTTGTGTGAAATCCGCGAATCTTCCTGGAAATTTTTCAAAAAATATATTTATCAATTTTTCTTTCAAATAAACTTTCCAAAAAAATTAAAGTTACCATGTTGTTTTCGCAAAACTAAAAATTATTTTTAACTTCTCGACCCAAGTTATTCCCAGATATGTGAAATCATGTGTTAAAAAAGAAAAATTTGCTTCTCTTTCCCTTGTAAAAAAGTAATGAACAGTTTGAATTAATCTAAAAAGTGATTTTGGACTAATGTAAATGCATTTACAAAAATATGCACATTTTAACAAAAAGCAGAAATCAAAAATTTAGAAATTGAATGATAAATAATGCACACCCTCTTGAATGAGGCACAAAACGGAAAAAAGTTTTATTAAATGAAGAAGAATTCTGCGGGATGTTCAGTACAATCGAATACCATAATGCTATCAAAAAAATGAAAATGAAAAAACATAAAACTATCATTTTTTGATCATTGTAACCATAACAATATCATGAATCAAAATAGGAAGAATAAAACATAAAAGTTGTAAATTGTTTTTTTATTCCGGAAGAAAAGCAATTCCTTTGAGATGTCTGAAGAAACCAAAGTTGAAGCACCAGTTGATGCAAAGAACTACAAGTTCCGTGCAGAGATCAACCAATTGTTGAGCTTGATCATCAACACATTCTATTCAAATAAAGATATTTTCCTTCGGGAACTTATTTCAAATGCATCTGATGCTTTGGATAAAGTTCGTTATCAGAGCCTCACAGATAAATCATTGTTGGAAGAGGAGCCAAGATTTGAAATCCGCCTTATTCCGGATAAGGTCAACAAAGTCCTTCACATTTGCGATACTGGTATTGGTATGACCGAATCTGATCTCGTCAACAATTTGGGTACAATTGCAAGCTCTGGAACAAAGGCATTCATGGAAGCCATCCAAGCTGGTGCAGATGTATCTATGATCGGACAGTTTGGTGTTGGTTTCTACTCAGCATATCTTGTTGCCCAAAATGTGATGGTGACAACAAAACATCACGATGACGTCCAACTCGTTTGGGAAAGTGCTGCCGGTGATTCATTCTCAATTCGCGAAGACAAAGAAGGAGAAAGAATTCCTCGCGGAACTCGTATTTCTCTTTTCTTGAAGGACGATATGTTGGACTACTTGGAAGAAAGAAAATTGAAGGAGCTTGTCAAGAAACACTCAGAATTCATTGCATATCCAATTTCACTCCAAGTCGAAAAGACAGTGGAAAAAGAAGTCGAAGAAGAAGAAGAGGAGGAAGAGAAGAAAGAAGAGGAAAAGAAGGAAGGTGAGGAAGAAAAGAAAGAAGGAGAAGAAGAGAAGAAAGAAGGTGAGGAAGAAAAGAAAGAAGGAGAAGAAGAGAAGAAAGAAGGTGAGGAAGAAAAGAAAGACGATGAAGAACCAAAAGTTGAAGAAGAACAAAAACCAAAGGAAAAGAAAACAAGAAAGATTAAGGAGGTTGTTCATGAATATGAACAAATCAACAAGATGAAAGCAATTTGGATGCGCAAGCCAGAGGAAATCACAAAAGAAGAATATGCAGCATTCTATAAGAGCATCTCAAACGATTGGGAAGATCATCTTGCTGTCAAGCATTTCTTCTTCGAAGGATCATTGGAATTCCGCGCTGTTCTCTTCACTCCACGTCGTGCTCCATTTGATATGTTCGAAACAAAGAAGAAGAACACAAACATCAAGTTGTATGTGCGCCGTGTCTTGATTATGGAGAACTGCGATGATTTGATTCCCGAATATCTTGGCTTTATTCGTGGTGTCGTTGATTCAGAAGATCTTCCATTGAACATTTCTCGTGAGACACTCCAACAAAACAAGATCATGAAAGTTATCAAGAAGAACATTGTCAAAAAGTGCATTGAAATGTTCAATGATATTGCAGAAAATAAGGAAGACTATCAGAAATTCTATGAAGCCTTCTCCAAGAACATTAAATTGGGTATTCACGAAGATGCTGACAACAGAGCTAAATTGGCTGAATTGCTGAGATACTGCTCAACAAAATCTCCTGATGAGCTTATTTCATTGAAAGACTATGTTGCAAGAATGAAGCCAGAACAGAAAAACATTTACTACATCACAGGAGAATCAAAGGAGGCTGTCCGCGATTCCCCATTCTTGGAGAGATTGAAGAGAAAAGACTTGGAAGTTTTGTTCATGGTTGATCCAATCGATGAGTACTCAGTTCAACAACTCAAGGACTACGAAGGAAAGAAACTTGTTTGTGTCACAAAAGAAGGATTGGAAATTGAAGAGACAGAAGAAGAGAAAAAGAGAAGAGAGGAAATGGCAGCTGCCAACGAAAACTTGTGCAAAGTTATGAAGGACATTCTTGGAGAAAAAGTCGAGAAAGTCACAATTTCCTCACGTGTCGTTGATTCACCATGTGTTCTTGTGACCAACGAATACGGCTGGTCTGCTAACATGGAAAGAATCATGAAGGCTCAAGCATTGCGTGATGCTTCTTCGTTCTCATACATGGCATCAAAGAAAATCATGGAGATCAATCCAGATCATCCAATCATGGCTGAATTGAGAAAGAAATGCGATAACCCAGCAGATGCCACATTGAAGGATCTTGTCATGATGCTTTATGAAACTGCATTGCTTCAATCTGGATTTTCACTTGAAGATTCATCATCATTTGCCTCTCGCATCCACAGAATGATCAAGCTTGGTCTTTCAATTGATGATACAAGCGATTCATCAGATGCATCTGACCTTCCACCTCTGGAAGCTGATGCTTCAGCTGAGCCAGGTGAAATGGAACAGGTTGATTAAAAAGGAATTCAATAAAAAGTTGTTATTCTTACAAAATAGTGAATATTTCAATAACTTTAACATAAAGCTTTTTGAATATCATTTTAAAAATAATTATTTTTATATTTTTGTATTATTATTTTGTTTTGAATAATTTTTGTGTTTCACTTCGCAATCATACGACTGATTGGAAAAATCTAAAATTTCACGATTTGTTTTTTCGCAAACATCAAGACATTCTTTGAAGGATGTTAAAGGTGAAAGGAAAAAGAAAATAATTTATTGGTTGAATTTTAAAATAATTTTTTAACTTTAAAGATTCTTTATTCGACAACGACTCGAACAACTTCAGGAATTGGGTTTGTGTGCTCCCATGGCCTCGCCTTTTTATGATTAGAATAAGATTTTGATGCATAGCAGAAAATAACATTAAATAAATTTAAAAAACAAACATGAACAAATTCAAGATCCATTGTTCCTCTTTTTTCTGTCTGAAACACAAATCTATGAATTCCACCTCCTCCGGCCTTAAAAAAAACAAACGAAAATTTTATTGGATATTTCGAAATCAAATGTTTGAATGATCAAACTAGCTTCGGCCCATGAGTTGGTTGTTTAAAATTTGGTTCGTATTTCTCATCAAGAAGCTTTAGTATTGCTTATAATTCCAAAAATTTTTATTAACGATAAAATTATTTCTTTATGAGAAAAAATAGAAACAATTAAATAATTTCAAACGCTCTTCATTGCTTTGAGGTTCATTAAATTTCCAAATATAACCGGTTGTCGGATTTGAAGGAAATTCAATGGTGAAAGTTTCTCCTTCTTTTTTGGTCAAAGTTCGAAATTCAGCAAAAACCGCTCCAAAAACTAAAAGAAAGCAGAACATTAAATAATAAGCAAAGCTGAATAAATTGTAAAAAACGAATATAAAAATTACAGTAGAAAAGTCAATATTTTAACACACATATATTAATCATGGGTAGCCTATGATCAAATCTTAAACGAATTCATGTTTTTATTTTTTCCCTGGAAATGAGCAAAGAAGCAACATTTTTTGTTCATAATATTATATCTTCAATTTATTTTGTTTGTTTTCGTTTTCAATACAGTTTGTGCAAAAAATACCGAGCATCGCAAAAAATACCGGACAAGATCGATATCTCAATAACCGCAAGAGGAATTATTCTGACAATTTTCCCCAAAATATATCTCATCAATGCAAACTCATTTGATAATCGAAACTTTCAAAATAGCCTCATTTGAGCTCAGAAAAAAATTATTATATAATTCTCGGAAAAATTGAATTTTGAGTTTCTTCGAGATTTCAAAAATAATTTTCTCTGAGCATGAATGGAGCTATTTTGAATGTTTCGATTATCAAATGAGTTTGCATTGATGAGATATATTTTGGGGAAAATTGTCAGAATAATTCCTCTTGCGGTTATTGAGATATCGATCTTGTCCGGAATTTTTTGCGATGTTCGGTATTTTTTGTACAAACTGTATGGTGCAAAATATTTTCCTTCAGGCATTTTCGTTGAAAAATTATGTACTTTTCATTCGCTTTTTGAGTTCAAAAAACACAATAAAAACAGGTCCATTTTTTGACATTCGTGAAATGTTGGAAAACTTCATGTTTTGATTTCAACGATTCCTGATAAAGGATATGAAAATCAAATTTATTTTGAAATCTGAGAAAGGGAAATAATGTTATGAGTGAAGCAATTTTTCAATGCTTCGCGCAAAAAAAAGCTTGAAAGTCCATATTTTCCTCCAGATGTTTTGATTTCTCATACTTTTTTTCAATTTTTTATTGTTGTGAAAACGAAAATATCTCAGTTTGAAATGGATGAAATGCGAATAAAAAGTTTTTATTCAAATGATCTGACTTTATTCGAATAAACCCCATTTTAAATAAATGAGAGGCAGTTTATTCAAACAAACGACTGCTTTCTCGAATCAACCATGAAAGATTTGAATAAAAAATTAGGAGATATTATTATGGAAATATTGAACAAGTCTTCGTTGTTTTTCATGCTTTATTCACAATTTGCAAATAATTAAAAATAAGTGATCAAACATTTTTTTCCGTGAAAATCAAAGAAAAACTTTTTTTTGAAGATATTTAATGAAAATTTTCATGATTCACAAATTTTTTTAAATTATTTTTCACACATTTAAGAGGTTTTTTGTGGAATTATCATTTTTGACAACTTAAATCATAACATAAGTTGGATAAACTTCATGAAAATGTAGATTTCTTCTTCTTCTTGCATTGGAACGATAATTTCAAATTTAAAATGTAATGCACCAAAATGACTGATAATGTTTATTTATATATCCTTCTTTATTTGCACTCATCTTGTTTCACAATCTTTATTCTTTGATTCTGATTTTTTGAAATAATAATCCTTAATTTTTCGATTGGGACAGTTATTTAACAATAAAGCCGTTTTCATTATAGCATGCTCATCCAACTGCTGTTGAGTGAGCAATATTATTTATTCCTTATTTGAACGTTAGCACGAAAATAAAAATCCAAAAGAATATTCAAAAATTACACATTCCTTAAACATCTTTGGCAATTTTATATAAAGAATTGTTTGAAAACTTCTTTTTTTGAAAATATGGACATATTTATTGTTTATTTGCTTTGATTCATTTTTTTCACATAACGAAAATATCCTTCATATTCTTTCAACATTGCGGTTGTTATTTATCCACTCACAATCATATGTCATTTTTTTGTCGACTTAGTATTCTGATGCGCACAGCCATTCATTCCTGTTCCAGTGAAGATCATCCACCGGATCGGTGCAGAGATAAATATTTAACCTGTTTTTTTTTAGCTGCTCGAATTATTAAACCTCATTTCTTCCTTGTATTTGATGCTTCTTCTTCTCATCCAAAAATTATTTCATTCACAACAATTTCAACCGCACACTTTTGCTTGCTCCTAACAATCTCCAACTTCTTCGCTGCATGCACACATTTATGAGAGTATATTCAAAGACGGTTATTGAGAAATGGGAATTCGGAGAGCGGTTGGCGCTGCTTTAGGCATCTTCAATGAAGAATTTGAACAGGCTGCATGACGAAATTCGATGGCATCGAATGTGCTCGAAGACCCTTCATACAGCAGAAACATCGACCACGTGAGATCGGTATTTTTCAACTCAAACAGCATGCCGATTACACTTCACCATTCCACAACAGCAAAGAAAAAAGCACCCAGCTCAGCGACACTTATGTGTGGCTCAATAGCACACCTGTTCAGATCCAATGAACCCTACTTGCTGAGGATGATCGCACTAACTTCGTTGCTGAACACATCGGAAACTTGGAGGGTGGTACCTGAAAGAAGGAAACTCCAACAGTTCAGAAGGAATTGATCGGATCCCAGGATGTCTTCCTGGAACAGCAGCACTGACTGCACTGCTTCCTCGCTGGGCAAAGACCGGCAAGTGAAGTTCGATAAGTCAGCGGGACGGCTGATGGCTGTTGAGCAGCTGATGCAGAACGTTTTGTGTTCAGCCGATGCGTCGATGTGCTCGAAGCCAGTCACAAAGGATCGGCAGGGATCGTTCGGCGATCCACACCTGGCAATGTCGAATCCGGCATCGGACAGGTGGATCTCGCTGGATGTGTATGGAACAAGAAAGCGGAACAGATCAGCATCGACAAATGTTTGGTTGCTCCCCTCAAACGCATACAGATCATAAACAGACAGTTCGAATAGGAGGTGGAAGGTGGTAGGAGTTGCTCTCGTACTGAAATTGAAGGAGTTCACATAAATGTTTCTGCCTTTGGCTGAATCGTTGCTCGCAAAAGTGATTGCCTCAAAAAGGAAACTTTCTAACATGCATCTGTGTCTGTGCTTTTCACGCATGGCGCCCCTACTCTGTCTGTCTTCTTTTTGCACTCGCCGTGGTCAAACTCGCACCCAGCAGCACTCAAATGGCACCAGCTCCCCAGACTCACCCCAATCAGCCTGCCTGCATCGCAACCCAAGGCACGGCTCCCTTGAAATGCAGTTGTGTTCATCTCCAGTGAGCTGCTGATGCGCAGGAGAGATAAAGTGGGAGAAATAGCATAGACACGCACTCTTCCAACTGCATGCTGCATCCTTCAGCACGAACAAGAGCGCCTTCAACCTGATGAGAGCTTGCTGGAGTGAACGTCTTGCTATCGAGCAGAAGTCGATCCCGAGGTGTGGAGGAAGACATGAGTCGGAGTTACGAAGAAATGAATTCCTGATAACAGAATAATCAGTCCAGCTGAAGCTCTGTCTATCTGTGATTAGTACAGCACAACGGAGTGAACCATCGTGTGTGACAGAAAAAAATTTGAATATAGCCTTTTCAGAGCTGCTGGAGGAAACTGATTAAAATTTCTGGTCAAACTCGTTTTGGATAAGCGCCGATTCCTCGAAAGCAAGCGTCTTGCCTGCTGAACCTAAATTAATGTTCATCGTGCCTCTCCAGAACGATGCACAAAGATATGTGTCTGAACCGCACCCCAGGATATCGAAGCCGTTGGGAGGGATACAGGAGCTGGAGAACATGTCATTTAACATTCCATTAATAGCTGAATAGCATTAGAAAAAATGAGAAAAAACCTATTTGGCTGAATTTATCAGAGTTTTTCTTGCAATTCTTCAGAATTTTACACAGCCATTTTTAGACACTTATCGAATTTTCATTTTTCATTAAAGAATTAATTTTTTTCTCAATATGTTCATTTGAACTTATGTTCACAAACGTACTTTTGAGGTACTTTCCCAATAGGTGGACATAACCCTTAATAAATAAATTTTTCTGTGAAAATCATAATAATTATAAATAAAAAATTTGTTTACAAACTGCTTTACATATTGTAAATTGCACTAATTATCACTACAGTCAAAACCGGATATAATCACGTCGAAAATAATCACATTCGTTTATAGTCAAGTTTTTCGATGCACCTACAATAAAGGCCTATCTTTCATTCATTTTTCATCGCATATAATCACAGGGCTGAAAATATATAATCACATTTTTTATCATTATGGGTGGATTTTTCATTGAAAAATTGACTTTTTGATCAAAAATCTCAATATTTCGCTTTTTCAAAAATGTGCTCAAATAAGTCAAAATAATGTGTGTTAATAATAAAAATTGTTATTTTTATTGAAAAATGTGTATTTGTGTAGAATTTCCAAAAATAAAAAAATCGACCCAAAATAAATTATTTCAAATATTAATTTTAACTTTCTTCTGTGAAAAGCATCATCGTGTATAATCACAATCGGATATAGTCACAAAAAGTTGTGCAAAAACTGATGTGATTATATCCGGTTTTGACTGTATGTTAAGTATTTATGAATTTAGTGATCTGCAAAATAAAAATATCTGAGGGTTTGAGTTGATAAAAGTGCAACTGAAGAACAAGAATATTTGTTCATGTTTGCATAAAGCTGTTTCATTTGGTTTATTTAGGTTTTTCGGGTTTTTATTAAGAAAATAATAACCTAAAAAAATAACTATTTAGGGTTATGTCCACCTTTTGGGATTGTACCGCTTTTGAACACATATGAAAGTCAGTTGTTCGTCGTATGTTTCGTTTTATCAATAGGAATTATTTCTTTCAGGAAAACTATTCTTCGAATTTTTTTTCAATTTTTAAAAGGAGCTAACATATTTTAAAATTCCCATTTTTCTAATTTTTTTAGTGAATTCGCAAAATGAAATGTGAGATGAATGAAAATTTCTATTTTAATATTCTATTCACATTTTTAAACATCTTTGAAACATCAAAACGTTTTACATTATTTCGCTTTTTGATCGAAAAATGGGGCATAATTTTTCCATTTACGAAAAAAACAGTGTTTTGACACAAACTTATTCTGCATTCTAGTCATAATGTTTATAGTCCAATGATACAAAAAAAAAAAATGAATTGAAAACTATTCCATAATAAAAGTTTATTTTGAGTTTAAGAAACAATTTCGATATAAAAGGAAATAACATGAGAAGACATATGAAAGGTTTGGCTTTAAACATTGCTCTCATTAAAAAGTACTTTTAACGGGAACAGAAGTTTTACAAAATCGCTTATGTTGTTGCTGAAGATTTGATATAAATGGTGATGATTTGCTCCTGATAATTGTTATTTCAAAAGAAGATTTTCTCATAATGGTAAAAATTGATAGAGGAGGTGAAAATATGGAGATACACTAAAATCAATTATTTTTTACAGGTGAAAAAAAAATAGAAAATGAAGTGTATGATTTCTAAGAGAGGAAAGAGGAATAATCATTGCAAAATGAAGAGGGGGAAGAAGAATTGTTCATTTATTGACACTTTCTATCCAAGAAATCGTTTGTGTGAAGCAATAGATGATCTGTTGTTGAATCTTCGAAGAGTTTAAATGTTGCTGTTTGGAGACAACGGGTTATCGTTCACACAACAAAGAAAATACACACGCTGCTTGCAATGCATCCTTATTCAAGAGTAATAAAAGGGCTTTATATGCTGAGACGTGAAGTCTGATAACATATTTTCATGACCATCGAAAAGATGTTAATTCTAGTACTATTCAGTTCAATTTACTAAATTATCGACTTCTTCTTTAGTTTATTCATCTTAAAATTCAGGATTTGAATTATTGAAGTCTGTAACTGAGTTTTCTTTGCGATTTGTCTGAATTATTACAATTTTAATATCTCCATTGCACATGGAACGGGGATCCGAGCACAAAACAAGCATTCTCTCAACTGTAAGAACAAGGAAGCGATTCTGAGCTGTTCGATAAGATAAAATATAGCCAACTTAGTAATGTGTGCATCGCATCTGAGCTAGCAACCTAGCAAGTTCTGTTTCCATGGAAGGCAAACAACGGGATGCTGAAGTGATTCCAACAGACAAAGCGAGTGCTGCTGAATGAGCTGAGGAGCGAAAGCTACGAGCTGCAACTGCACAAGCGCGTTGAATACAGTGTGCAATTCAATAAAAACATTTTTTTATCCAATGAAGAAGGCGAACAGCACACATATGATTGTCTATTCTCATCCGACGCTGCTTTTATTCTATATACCGTTTAATGAAGTGTGTCATTCTTTTCTCTCTGATTCATCCATCATGAGCTACTTCAGAACGATTAGCGTTCCAATCAGAAAAGACGAGTTGCTACTGTGACATTTCTTTGTTCATTTGTAAATGACTGACGCTCAACCCTCCAAAGTCCATTAAAGCCGAAGAGGCAGTGGATCACCAATTTTAGAGCAAAAGTGCGGCTCAGCAACAACAAAGCAGAAGACAATAATAAATATTGCTTCCAAAGCAGTTACTGCATTTTTTAATTCTTTTTCTTCTTTTTCTTCTTCTCGTGCAACAGTCTGGAATGGCTTAACGCTATATTTTCATATCTTCAGCTTTCGATTTCTTTTTCCATTCTGCTTTTTTAAGTTAAACGCTCCCCTTGCATAATTACAAACTTTCCGCAAGATAAACCAGTTGCTTTTTGCTCAATGAGTGTTAATTCCGATATCCACATTTCCTAGCTCATAGTAATTTTTTCATCAAATGCTACAGTTTTCTCGATGATAGATCTATCTGCATCTGCTTCTCCTTCAACTACAGCTAATGTTGTTTGCTTCAGTAGGCAAATGAATGAGAATTTATTGAAAAGTGCTGCAGTAATCACCAGTGCTCTATTTAAACAGCTTTTGACCTTATGATAACAGCATAGGACAACTGGACAAACTTGTTAATAATTTTTTTCGTTGAATCTGAACTTCATTTCAATATCTGTCTTCAAATTCAACTAAACATAATTATTTTCTTTTGTTTTCGTTTTCAATGTGGTTTATTTGTTCGGCTGTGGATTTTTTTTCTTGAAATTTGCTCGTTATTGTCTTTATTTTGAAAATAATGCTACATGTCACATTATTTGTTCGTTTCACGAAAGAATAATTCTTTAAAAAGCTAATCTGTATTTCTTGAGAATTGAAAAATGTGTGCAAATCATGAATTAGAATCAAATTTATTTTTATGTGGAAAAATTATCAACAAATTGTTGATTTGACAAATTTAATTTTTGTCATGTATTTGAATAATATATCAGTTCACGATGTGTAACAATTTTTTGTTGTTCGAAATGCATGTGCTGATCTATTGAAATGTTTGTGAATTTTTCTTTGCACAGTTCATTTCAAACAAAATATAAATGCAATGCTTGGATCAACATCAGAAAATAAAAAACAAATTGGTTTCTTTGTTCATTGAGATATTCAAAATTTTTGAATAATATATACTTGTTTTCAGAAGGTTCGATTCCTTTTTGCATTATTATTTGCAACTTTTAGAGAAAAGAAATAAAAAACTTAAAAGAAATAGCACTCAAGAAAATATTAAAAATTTCCAAGCATACAATGTTTCTTGCAGCTTTTTGAATTAATAGCTTAAACATTGATGAAATAATTCATGTTGTAAACAGATTTTTCAATTTTGAAATAAAAATTATGCAAATAATTGAATTACCCATAAGAGATGAGCCAATTTCACCAAGAAATGAATAAATACTCCTCAAAGCCCCGTTCGACGAAAAGTTGACACGCCTTTTAAATTCACAACTTTATTGAAAAAAGAGCTCCGGAGGACCCGGAAGGATTTCTCTATCATTATGCATTTCGCAGCAAATATGGAAAATCCTTTCGGTCGATCATTGATGAGAAATATATTGGTTTGCGTGGTTTTTTCTCAACTTTCGGAAATAACTGTTGTGCATTTTTCGATTTATATTTTGTTAATCAATCAATTTATTATTTCGATAAAAATTGTGAGATATTTCTTTGTTTATATGTTTTTAATCTGAATATTTGATCTGTTGTGTTTTTTTCTGTTTTCATTTAAAAATAGATTTTATTTGCTCAATTATTAGTGAGTAATCAGACAAATTGCCATTTGTCAATGAAAATTTATGGTGTTTTATAAATTTTTAGATTTTTTTGAATTTAAGTTTATTTATAATCAAAAACATTTTGGAAACATCAAGGATAATAAATTTATTTATTTTCAACCTTTCATATTTATATATTCAAATCCTATGTTTTATTTTTGACTTATAATTATATTGTTATTTTAATCCCAATTCCCATCGAGAATATTCAAATTGACTTATAAGCGAAATATATATAATGCACATTTTTTATAGAAAAAACAAACCACGTTTTAAAAAAATCTTTCTATTCTGTATAACACACTTGACAGAAATGACAAAGTTTCTTGCCTTTCTGCTGTTTCCTCGGAATTTTCCTGGAAGGAACTTTTAAAGTGTGGCTGGTTCATCACAAAAGGCGAATATTACTACTCTAAAGAAAGATTCTCCAATAGAAATCTCGAAAAAAATTCACATCACACAGAATGATGCGTTAATGATAAAAGTGTGCTATTTGTTTTCGTATTTGATTCTTTTAATTCATTTGAAAAGAAATGGAAGACTTTTCACTTGTTGAAAAGTGGCTATATAAAATTAGTTCAGCTAGCTGCATGAATGGAAGACACATGAAGAAATGATTGCACTTTGTTTTCAATAATCGAACTTTAATTCACAATTGAAATGATTTCCGTTTTTTTGACTTTTTTTTGTGAATTTTCTTGAATAATTGGCTTCTTGATTCTATTCTGAAAGTGATTGTGTGCAATCAAAATGTGTGTTCCTCTCAAAAATGCCCTCCACCAACTTCCATTGTTGGGGATGAAAAATCGACAGATAGTCAAAGAAAACATGGAGAATCAAAACCATCCGAGCCACTGAATAATGCTAGCAATTTCGATTATCTCGAAGAAGATAATCATCAATCAACAAATAATTTGAATGATGAGAAAAAGAAAAAAATAACGAAAAAAGAAAAAGAAAATGATGAAAATAAAAATAATGATATATAAGAAAAACACAAGAAAATTTCTTCCGTTGATTTGAATTTAACTTTCAATTGCGTTGAGGAAAACAGTGATGAAGGAATGGACATATGCTTCAAAGAAAAAAAGAAAAGGACAAAAAATATTGGATTAAATGAAAGAAAAGAAGTTCTATTGAAAGAAAATTCAAAAGAAAATGAAAACGAAAAAAGAAAAAGAGATGAAAAGAAAAAGATTTTTTCAATGAATGAGAAAAGAATCATCGACAAAACAAAGAAAGAACTGTTTGAAGAAATGAAAAAAGAAATAAATGTTTAGTTATCTTATTCAAATTTTTGTAAAAAAACAAGAAATTTTATTATAGCGAAGAAATGGACAGACTTATGCGAAGTCTGTGAAAGGTGCGCGCATTTGAAAAAGAAAAAAGCGGAAATGGAAAGAAACGGAGGTGAGTTAAATGAAGAAGAAAAGAATGAAATAGAAATTATTGATAAACATTTGAAAATGGCAACTCATCAAAGAAATTATTTTTTTGAAATGATGGAAAATCTGAAAAAAGATGAAGGAATAATAATTATGGATTTTAAGGAAAATTGGTGTTTGCCAATTTCCAATAATGAAACGGGAAGATCTTTTTTTAACAAAAAACAAATTTCCCATTTATGTTTTGTTGAATATTTTGTTGATTGTTTAGAAATTTAATGAAAAAGATGTTTCAATTTTTTTTCTGAAATTTTATCTCACGATTATCGTTTTGTTTGTGAATGTATTTTTAAACTTTTGCGTTTTGATATGGGGGAAAATACGGACTTTCAAGCTTTTTATGCACAAAGCATGAAAAAATTGTTTCGCTCATAACTTTGTTTCACTTTCTCAGAATTCAAAACAGATTTGATTTTCATATCCCTAAACAAACATCATTGAAATCAAAACAGAAAGATTTCCAACATTTCACGAATGTTTGAAATGGACCTATTTTTATTGTGTTTTTTGATCTCAAAAAGTCAATGAAAAGTGCTTAATTTTTCAATGAAAATGCTTGAAGCAAAATATTTTGCCCCATATTTTTTCAAATGTTTATTCTTTTCACTTTTTTTGTGATAATGGTCCTCATTTTCTAAATTCACATATTTTGCATTTGCTGTTTTCTCCAAATTCTTTTTTGTTTAAAAATTATCACTGTTCACTTTCATTCTTTACCGAACATCATGGTAAGATTGTGACAGTGAATTTGGTTTTTGACACAGTTAATAAACAATAATCTTGGTGATCGAACATTGAATAATGTGTACGATCTCATTGTTTTTTTTTTTTTTTTTTTTTTTTTTTTTTTTTTTTTTTTTTTTTTTTTTTTTTTTTTCCCAAAGGAATGAAGTATTGGTTGCATTATTAACCCCAACAACTTTAAATGACAAAAAAATATAAAAATTGAAAAACTTGGAAAAAAAAATTGTGATCGGAACAAAAGTTGGATTGAAAAAATTTTGTCCCATATTTTTTCCAAAGAATATAATTTATAAAGAATTCAAAATTTCTTCAGCATATTATGATAAATTGCAAGCATTTGTAATTTGAATGCGAATAAATATTAACAGAAATTAAATGGGAAAAGAATAATAAAGACATAAATACATATAAAATATGCTACTCAATTTTTGTGGTGAAAATAATTTGTCGAAATCTGAACAAATTTGATAGCATGTTTGGCATTTTCAATTCTTATCATTCAATTGCCTCCTTTATATTTTTTGTCTTTTCTTTCTTTTCTTTCAAAGTTTTTCGAGAAAATTTTCATTTTCTTTTATTGTTTTCTTCAGATTTATTTTCACATTTTTGTTCTGATCCAGTTTCTTCAATCTTGCCTCGCTTATAAGTCATCTTAATACACGCCATACCAATTGTCGAGATTGCACTGCCTATCAAGCTTACAAGAGTCATCAACCCAGCCTTTTTCACGAATGAAAACAACAAAAGAACTATCGTAAAAAACACGTTCAAAGCAATCATAATAATTGATCCTGACACTGATTCTGGAAGTGGGTAAGTTAATTCAGCTCCCATTTCAAAAAACAATCCATACGGTGCTCCACCAATCACGCAAACCAAAATCACCAAAGTGCAAAACAACCATTTGGGACATTCAAACAGAACAATATCTCCGCTTACAGAATCCTTTCTCATTTGCAAGTGTGCTGCAAGCAATGATAGCTTATTCTTTTTTTCTGTTGAGTTTCTTCCAAAGTTCATTGGGAAAACGAGAAACAGCACACACAAAATAACGTCTGATACCAAAAACAATGCAAACACAACCCATTTGTCTTTCTTTCTCAATTTTCCTGAACTTAGCCACAGCATGAACATTGCAGACAAGCAAGATCCAATTGTTGACGCAAAGCCAAACAAGCCTCCTATCTGTTCATTCATTCCCAACTCTGTGAAGAAATACGTTATATTTTCTTGCCAGCCTTGATATGCTGCTGATTGAAGTCCTCCAGCAATGCAGAGAAGCATAAACGGCAGATTACACAAAGTTCCCTTCACAACAGAACAAAACTGGGAAATGGCGCTTTTTGAGGAGTGCAAATTTGAAGTAATAAGCTCGGTCGAGGAAGGAGATGATGATGAGGGGGAAGAAGGATCTTCAGAAATGGAAGTAGGTGAAATTGACAACGAAGGCGATGGTAACAATGATGGAGAAGATGAATCCATGAAGGCAGAAAATGTCATTTCGTTTGCTGAAGAAGCTGCGCTTGACTCCTCATCCGATTTCCATCTGCTGTTATTTAGCAATGGTACATTGGACATAGAAATTCCACTCTGAATTGTACAATAATTATCTTCATTAACAGCATCATCTTCCGCTTCGTTGAAATCTTCAACCATTTCAGTAGCATCTTTGTCTTTGAAACCGTCTTCATCTTTACAATCATTCGCTTTATCATATTCTCTTTCCATATGATTTTTTCTTTCAGAGGAGAAATCGCTCTTTTTTGAACTTTTGCTTATTTCGGACGGAACTTTGGAAGAATGTGATATTTCTCCCCTTTCGTTTTTGTTTTCAAATTTATCAATTCCTTTTTCCCTTGCAAGTTCGGAATAAGATGGAGGAGTAGGAGGAGCTGATGGAAAGTAAATAGTAGCCAGTCCTGTTATAACTGCTTGTACGCCAAGCAATAAATATAACAATGTTGGGATATTTTCTCCGCTTTTGACAATTAACGGTGCAACTAAAAATCCAACTGCGACACCAACAAAAATTGACTGCGACGCAAGACCAGTTGAAATTCCCCTCTCCTTTGGTGGAAACCATGTGTTGCTTGCTCGAGAAGGAGTTGAATAAAGAAAGCAGCCCCCAATTTGGTTAAGAACAGAACTTAATAAGATAAACCAAAAGCTCTTTTTCCTTGTCGAACCAATCCAAGTCGGTACCATTCTTAACAAGCAGCACAAAAATAAAGGCCAACTTCCAAACAGCATTAAAACTCTGAAATTGTGAAATTTCATATCAAGAACAATTGGTATAAAAAGGAGAGAGGTTGCAATAATGGTGGCTAAAAGCATTCGATTAAATCAGATGTTTTCAAAGGAATAAAAATTACAAAAGAAAGATATTAATCAATTTCAAAGAAGTTATTTGTTAAAAAAATTTTTTTTCATTTTTGAAAAACTAAAAACGGATAAACTTGGACAAACATAATGACAAAACAAGATTCAAATCAGACATCGTGATTCCACCTTCCTTATAGTACTCTTGTGCTGATTGGGGTGTTGCGTTGAATGCAATGAATTCAGCAGATAGAAGAAAGCAGTTTGCGCAATACACAAAAAGAACGTACCATCTTCTTTTGTACACGTGTAACTCTGAATAAATGTTTTTCTCCTTATCATATATTTCGATAGAGACTTCACACTCATCACATTTATCTTTTTCTTCAATTGTTTTCTCAGCCATGATAACTCTCAAATTTTTAATGGGATAATTTTTTTCATCAATTTTTAAAGAATTGATATAACAATAACGTTTCGCAATGATGCAAAATTAACAGAAAAAAAGAATAAAGCGTATTTTCTTTGCAAATTGAATCAAAATTTTGTATCAGATTGTATTTTTTTATAATCAACATAAAATATTACAAATAAATCACATAAATAAAACTAAAAGCGAAGAATCAAAACAGAAAAACCACAAACAACCTCTTAAAGAGTTATATAAAGTTCGAGATCCCATTTGGAATTTGCAACAGTTGCAAAAAAGTTAAAAATCAATAAAAAAATTACATTTCCTTCAAATTGGAATGAAAAATCACTCAAAGAAAAGATCACTCACTAATTGCGAAGAATAAGACAAGATAAGAAAAATAAACTCAATTAAAATAATGATCAACTTCAATACAACATTAAACATAAAATTATGAATTTAGCATTCATAAAAAAAAAGTTAAGCAAATTAAACATAAAAACGATACTACAAAACTCTTTTGCCTGGAAAAAATCGAAAAGAAAAGAAACCTTTTCATAATTTTTTTTATTTTCGCTTGTGTTCAATCTCTTTCGCAAGCCATTCTAATCCATGTAGAAGTCCATCACCTGTCAATGCGCAGCATGGCTGAATGTACCAAGATCTACCTACACAAACTCGATCAAGTTCCAATTTTTCTCTTATAAATTTTGGACTCACAGCTCCACTTTGGTCTTGTTTATTTGCATAAATCAGAAGAGCAACATTTCGAAGTTCTTCACATTGAAGAAGATAGTGAAGCTCCTCTTTTACACAATCTTCGCATTCCATTGTTGTGCAAGCAATTCGAGGAATATCGGTACTATCAATAACAAAAATAAGAGCATCAAGACCATCAAAGTAATAATGCCATAAACGCCTAAGTTCTTTTTGACCTCCAATATCCCAAATTTGGAGAGATAATCTTTTGAAATGAACTTCTTCCATATTAAATCCAATGGTTGGAATTGTATGTACATTTTCATTCAACTTTAACTTATACAAAATTGAAGTTTTTCCTGCGGCTGTTTGCATAATGATTAAAATTATGATTATAATTTTGTTTATCTTTTTTGAAAAAGACAAATAATGTCGTTCAAACCATCCAACCCAATCATAGAAATTCTTTTTTCAGATTTTCCAAACATTCCTAAAACTTTCGTCAACAGAATCCCCATTTTTATTTGATATTCCTCAAAAATCAATCACTTATTTGATCTTAAGCATTATTATTCTGGAAAAATAAATAATACTGGGTGTAATATGTGTCATAAGAATAAACTCTCTGTTTATTATTTTCTTCGTTTTAATTTCGTTTTAGAATTTATCTGAAAAGATTAACACTTTAATTTACTATCTGTTGTTAAAAAATACTGAAAAATAATAAAAAAAAATTTTCAAATTCAAAAAAAAAATAAACCTTAAACATGTAATAAATAATTTGAAAAACAATAACAATTCAAAAAACATCAAATATTGTAAAATGTCCATTTTTTCGATTTCTTTGCAAAAGCATTTTACAGAAATTGCATAAAATACCGGACATCGCACAAAATACCGGACAAGATCGTTTTCTCAATAACCACTCAAAGAGAAGATCTGATAATATTCCTCTAAAGATATCTTAACAATACAAACTCATTTAGCATATCAGACTTTCATTTCCGTGCACACTGAATATTTAAAAAATAATTTTTAAAATCTCGGAGAATTAAGATTGTGAATTTTGCATTTTCGGTCAAGCAAATCCATCAAAATGAAATCAAAATAATATTTTCTGATACGGGAAAAAAAGTCTTTTTTATATTTTCTTTGAAAAAATCTATTTTTGAGAATTGTTTCTTTGTCACAAAATAACATTTATCAGAAATATTTTTTTTTCGCATTTTAATCCTTTGATAAAACTGTTCTATTTGCAAAACACAGTGAAAATGTGCTTAATAACATTTCAAATAATTGTGAACAAAATATTGTTAGTTGAATAAGCCCTGGGTGACGTGAAGAAAAAATTCGTCACGCCCGTCACCAATTTTCCACTTCAAAAAAAAAAAAAAAAAAAAATCTATATAAAACAATATCCAATTATTGTATAATTTCAAAAAAAGCAATTCATGAAATTGGTTTTTGAAACTGTTTTTTCAATTAAAAATTAGATAATGACATCCCATAACAACATGATACAAATAGCGATGCAAGTTCTTTTTTATACAGTCCTTAGAAATATTCTATTAGCTTAACTGAATGATGTGACATTTGATATTGTTGAGAATGTTGTTGGTTTGAATTGCATTAAAAATAATTTCTTTTCATCTTTTTGTTCGTTCTATGAGATTGACAAACGTTATTCTGTTTCGCAAATATAATTTTTTCGTAAAAGCGTACATATTGAATGCCATCAAAAATTATCTCAGTTTGCAGAAGTTGATATTTTAAATTTCATTTTGATAGAATTTATTTATTTATTTTTTTTTTGTTGAAAGAATTGTTTTCTGAACTGAAAGATAGAAATGTGGACAAACAAAAATAGAAAATTACAGAAATGAAAGAAATAATTGATAGAATGAAGAAAGAAAAATTAATATCTGCTTGCATAGAAGAAATGCTTGATAAAATGAACTACATGACAAAAAAAAAAGAAACTGCCTATGGAAAATGGAATTTTGCTGTTGAAGTTCATTGGATATTGCATAGCGCAGAAAAATAATAATGACACATTGCTTTTTAATATCTTCGTTGTCGAAAGATTCGAAATGATGATTTTTGATAATAAAGAGAAGAAAGAAGGGAAAAAAGAACGGCTTTTGTTGATCTTTGTGAATGCTGCATACTCTAAACTTCAACTACCTGTTCTGCTTGCCTTCGACATGTGCGTCTTATTTTCTGAAAGTTTCATTGAAGAAAGAAGAAAGCGAGGAAATTCAAAAGGAAGTGGAAATAGCATTGTTTGCCTTGTGCAGCATCAAACAACAAGTATCAACTTAATTTAATATTTTCTTAATAATTAAAGATGTTAATGCTTATTATATTTAATTTGGATATATTAGAAATTGAAGCGAAAGCAATATTTGTATGAGATGAAAGAAATTAGCAAATGTCATCAGGAGCACAGAAATCTAACACGGCTTGCCTATCAGTCTGCTTGGGAAATTTTTGTGCACAGATTGAGAAATGACAAAAGCGTTGAAAAAGTCATTGTGAATGAACTGCATTTTGTGAGAGAGGTTGAAAGAGAGTTGGAAGAGCTATCGAAAAAGCATTAATTTGAAGAGAAAGAAGAAGGAAGAAAAGAAGAGATTATTCTATTGAGATGTTTCCAAATATTGCATTGTTATTTAATCGGTCATAAATTAAGAAATAAGGAAGATATCATAATTGTTGGTGACATTGCTCACGTATAAAGAATGGCAAAGGATTATCACAACGAAGTACGCAGCTGTTGTGTAGAGTGCATTGGAATAGCAATTCCAAATCGAACTGTGAAAGTTGATTGCTTGATGAAAGGAAGAGTAATTAATGATATTTTTGAGGAGATTCAGCGGCAAACACTGAATGACGAAATAATACATGAGTGCTTGAAATTTTTTGGTGAAATTTTAAGGCGATTGAAAAAAGAAAAGAAAGAAGAAATGGAAAAAGTGAAAAGGAAGGCTGGCAAAAGAAAAACAATTGAAAAGATAAAAGAAGACAGATGAAAAAACATCGTCATTAACTTTCAAAAATCTTTTGAGTTTTTCCACAGAAAATATACGATGATGCATATTTTCAGTTGAATATTTCTGATTATTTTGTAAATGTTTGACTTGATGAGACACATTTCATTTCGATTCTTTTTGTTCTTGTTTTTCATTTATTTTATCTAATGACAAAATAGATAATATCCAATTTTTCGTTAATAATATCAGTTATTGAATAATCATTTCTTATGAAAGAAGTGATACTGCAATAACAAAACAACGAAAAATGAATAATAGGCAATATCGTTTTATCATTTTCGAAAATTCTTCTAACGAAAAAATCTATGAATGAATTGTTGATTTAATCTTCTTCGAAATAATCAATTATTGATTTATTCATTTTCATTTTTTCTAGTCGAATAATTATTTCTTTTCATTCAGCTTTATTTCCTCCACTTTTTTCCCTTGCATTGATATTATGATACTTCTTCCAAAACAATCCAATAATCTTCAAAATTTCGTTTGATAATTAGGATATGAGGATGGAATTAATAAATATTGACAATAAAGGTTAAAACATCGATTGATTATTAGAATGTCTGTCAGTCTGACACCAATATACTATTTATCAAAAAATGAACAAACGTTATATAAAAAATAACAATTCATAAACCATTTTTGTCATGCGAACAAGATAAATTTTTTTTAATGCACTATTAATAAGTGGGGGAAATTACGGACTTTCAAGCTTTATTTGCACAAGGCATTGAAAAATTGCTTCACTCATAACTTTATTTCGCTTTCTCAGATTACAAAATAAAACTGATTTTCATATCTGTAAACAGGCATCATTGAAATCAAAACATCAAGATTACCAACATTTCACGAGTGTCAAAAAATGGACCCATTTTTATTGTGTTTTTTGATATAAAATTGTCAATGAAAAGTGCACAATTTTTCAATGAAAATGCCTGAAGTCAAATATTTTGTCCCAAGTGTTCTGTTTCTTTTCATATTAAATAGTTATTCATCTCAGACTTGATCTTAAAAGTTGCTTGCAAGCACAATGAAATTAATGTTCAGCTTTCCAACAAATAAATTGCACCAATCTTTTCTGAACGAATATATGCTTTTTCTTTGCATTTTATCGAATGAAAGATGTTCGTTTTTTATTCTTGAAATTGGACTCTCTTCTATGAAAAACAAAAATATTAATTTCTATAAAATAAATCAAACTTGTTCATATTCAGTTTCAAATATCAAAAAAATACATAATATCTTAAATTGGCATGCTCCTTGTTGCATTTTCAACTTTAAAAATAAGCAACTCAAAGAAAACAAAGATGAAAAAAGAATGATTGATCTGTTATGGGTATTTGTTATTTCAAAAAGAAACACTTGATTTCTGTTTCATTTTTTTATATTGAAAAGGAAAAAATTTTTTCTGACTTGCTATCATTTTTGACTTTGCATGAAGTCAGTGACTTGGTACGTCAATGACGTGTCATAATTCCGATTAACGCTTATGCGTCAGTGAATACTGTGTTATTGAAAATTTGATGATCAAAAATTTCAGTTTTTTTTTCATCAAAAATTAAAAAAAAAATAAAATACAATAATATATAAAATAATTATGTCATTATTAAAGAAAAGCAAACAAGTTTGTTTTGTCTTGTGACGTGGAAAAATCTGTCACGTCCGTCAAAAATCGAAATGGCCACGTCAGAAGTCAGTACGTCACCCAGGGCTAAGTTGAATATCAGTAATATAACCGATAATAATAAATATTATTTCATTTGAGAAAACGATTATTATTTTTGTTAAATTTTTATTTTGAATGCTAATAATAACAATTTGATTGCAAAATTATTCAATTGGGATAGTATTTAAAGAAAAATCACTTCTGTGAAAAGTTTTAACATAATTATGAATCATTTTTAAATTATACTAAAAATTGATCAAAAAATAACTATCTACCCTTTAATCAAAATTCATCAAAATGAGTATGGATATTGATGAAAAACAAAACGAAAAAGAAACAATAGTTTCAGGGCCAGTTCCTTCGATGGGAGTTTATGAAGCGATATCATGCAGAAGAATTATCAGAGACTTTCAGGATAAAGTTGTTCCGCCAGATGTCCTGAAAAGAATTATTGATGCTGGTTTGAAAGCCCCAACCCATGATCATTTGAGAAATTGGGAATTTGTGATACTACACGAAGAACAGGATAAAAAGAATGCGCTCCAATTCATTAAAATGGGGACGGCTCCACAATTAGAGATTTTGAAAAAAACACTTGTTGATGGAACGGCACAACAAAAAATGTATGCAATTGCGATGCCAAGGCAGTACACTATGCTTTTCAATGCGTCTCATATAATTTTACCATTCTTCAAGTCAACACCAGGGATGATGCATCCAACTTCCGCAAGCTCGTTCAATCCAATTTCTTCAATTTGGTGTGTCATCGAAAATATATTTCTTGCTGCAACTGCCGAAGGATTGGGATGCTCTATGAGGATTCCCGTTGGTGAAGAAGGAATAAATGTTGCCAAAACTGTTGGAGCTCCTGAAGAGTATTTTTTGCCATGTTATATTGGACTGGGATATCCAGCCGAAGATTGCCCTGCTGTGGAGCAAGTCGAATGCAATACAGAACAGAAAATCCACTTTGGAAAATGGTAGATCGGATTATTGTTTGATACAATGTTCAATGAAGTGCTTGATTTTGTATGTATTAATATTAATCACCATTTTTTTTAAAAGAGCAGAATTTTTTTTTTTTCATTTTTCAAAGAACATCATTCAACAACAACAAGCTTTTATCAAAGCTGAATCTAATCGATAATAACAATATTGCATACGTTTTGAAGAACGAACAATTAAAGAGGGCAAGGTTTAATGATTCGTGGATTTAAAAAAAAAGGACAGACAAGGAAACAGAATTTCCTGTTTTCCGAAACTCAGTTGGTCTTAGGTCTGAAAGACCTTCCAATAATACGTGCAGCAAGAATTATCATTTATCTAAAATTATGGAAGATTATCATGAGACATCATAAATAAATAATACAATTATGCTCATTTCATTTTGCTACGAAAACGAAAATTCCAACAGAGAAGGGAAAAGAGAATTTTTTACTGTGAAGCTCTTAAAAATACGTGGGCATTTCTTTCTTTTCTTCTTTTTTGCTAACAATAAAGATCAAATAAAATATCTGATAATATTTGTCTCAAACTAAAAAATTAAACATTCATAAATTAAAAATACTACTAATTGGAAGAATTTAAAAAAATTTATTAAAAAAAACACAATGACAGCTAAGACGAAGACGGTATCTGAAAGACAGAATCCAAATCGGAGATGAAGCAGCGAGAGGACTCGATCAATCTGATCCCTTCTGCAAGAGCCCTTACGCTTCTGCCTCTGCACTGCATCCTCACAATCCACGTTGGCATCGACTCGGAAGCATTCGACGGGGCAGCGCCAGCTTCTTCACTGACGCTGCTGCCATTGCTGCTGTTACTATTGCTATTGCTATTGCTATTGCTATTGCTGCTATTTAAATTGCTGCCGGCAAGCAACTTCTGCTGGAGATCGGCTGTTGTGCTGGATGATGCGCTGTCTATCGGATTCTGACAGAACGGAACGGAAATGTTGTCAAAGAAGAAAGACGATGCTGGAGATTCGGTTGACTGCAGCCCTACTAACATTGCCAATGAAGTACATATATAAACAAAATATATCATCAAAATATACAGATAGCATTATTCAATTTCAAAAAAAAAATATTTTTAAAAAAAATTCTGGTTAAAAATAAGAATTGTATACCAGGATTTATTGGAGCTCTTCCTGTGAATACAACCACAAACAAGTCTGAGAACCAAGTTGTGATTGCAAATCCTCTCTGAAGAATATATATAGAAATAAATAAATAAATAAATAAATAAAGAGAGAGAGAGAGAGAGAGAAATCATTGAAAACATTGATATAAGCAAGATGCATTCAGGAAAAAATGAAAGAAAATGAAAGAAAGAAATCGTACCGAAAACAAGCAATGTGTTGGCTTCTTTTGAACTGTTGATGTATTTTCTTCTTCTTCTTCTTCTTCTTCCTCCTCCTCCTCCTCTTCTTCTTCTTCCTCTTCTTCTTCCTCTTCCTCTTCCTCTTCTTCTTCTTCTTCCTCCTCTTCTTCTTCATTTTCTCGTTCCTTCTTAGCTGCGTCTCTGCTGATTTTTCTCAATCTTCTTCTTTCTTCTCTTCTTTCTTCTCTTCTTTTCATTTTTCGTTCTTCTTTCTCTTTTCTCTTCTGCTCTCTTTTCTGTCTCTTTTCCCTCCGAATTTCTTGCCGAATGATTTCTTTCCTTCGGCAGATCTCATCGCTCACACCAGCTATCATCTCTGGAAAGAGCTCATGCGCTTTTCTTTGTATTTCTTCGGCTTCTTCTTCTTCTTCCTCCTCCTCTTCCTCTTCTTCTTCCTCCTCCTCCTCTTCCTCTTCTTCCTCTTCTTCCTCTTCTTCTTCCTCTTCTTCTTCCTCTTCCTCTTCTTCCTTTGTCTCATCCAGCTCCTTGTTAAGCTTCACAGTTTTGATAAATTCCAATTTATTCGCTTGCTTTTTCACAATAATGACTGCTTCACACGAAGCTGGAAGCGAATTTTCAGTTAAATCAACGTTTGATGCTGCAGACTCGTTTCCATCAGCAGAAATCGCACCAGCACTGTCGCTATTGCTTCCTTCTCTTCCTTCTTTTTCTTCTTTCCCTTCTCTTCCTTCTTTTCCTTTCTCCTCTTCTCCATTTTCGTTCGCGCTAACAGCATTCACATCTCCATCTCCACATTCGTCGTCATCTTCATCTGCATTCCACCACTGCCTTTTGTGCAGCTTCATCTTCCGCTTCCTCTTCTTCCTCGCCTTCGTGTCAGCATTCAGATTCGGGTTGTTGTGCAGCCAGTTTGTGTTCGCCAGCGGCGGCAGCGAAGACGGCGGCTCCAACTTCACCTCGAAAAAGCCAAGTTTTTTAAGCGCGTTGCTCAGATGGTTGGGGAAGACAGAGACTCCTGTGCGATTGAATGGAATGGAATAGAGTGGAATGAAATACAATGAAAAAGAAAGAAAGAACAAAAGAAAGAAAGAAAGAATTTGATATGAAAGAAATGAAATTAATAATATTCAATAGTGAAATAACAATAATAATAATAGAAAGATATATTCAGATAATAATTAAAAATGAAAAATGAAAAATTAAAAATCCAAATTTTGGTAATCACAGAAACCAACAATGTTCCTTTCTTTTCTTCAAAATAAAAAAAAATTTTTTTTCTGTTTAAACAAATAATTCCAATGCAATAAAATCACAACCATTCACCCAAAAAAACCAATCCTCCTCTTCCTCCCTCCTTCCACACATCCCCCAGCAAACCCTTTGTAGTTGAGTGCGAGATGGGAAGTGTCGACAGAAGCGAGCGAAATGCGGGCGGGGTGACTGGCAGCGGCATAAACAGCGCCTCAGGCGGAAGGACATACGCCTCAGTGGTGAAATGCACACGGGGCAGATACACGTCACAGAACGACGGAGCTCTGGCTGCAATCGACAGGCAATTCGTCGTGTCCACCTCAAAATTCCCTTTTTTCTGCTTCGACATCTGCAACTGCCTCCTTTTCCTCTTGCTTTCTTTCACTCTTTCTTCCTCTTCTTCCTCTGTGTGCACCCTCACTCGATGCCTCTCTGTCACCACTGCCCTTTTCGCTGCCTCCAACGTCGCACAAGCAGCATGTATGCCCACCACAAACGATATCCGCGCCTGTGCCACCGCCCCACGTACCGAATACACAATGCACAGCGAGGCAGTCCCGCCCCTCGGAGCTATCAGTGGAATGGAATGGAACGCGAGCGAGGTGAAACGGCGGGAGGACGAAAAGAAAGACGGCTTGGGAGAAAGCAGAGGGGTGGAGGAGAGGCTTCGAAGGGAGACGCCGACGAAGTAAAAGGGGGTGTTGTTGGTGAGGTGGATGTGCAGCGAAAGCTGTTTTTCTCCGGGCGAGGCGACGTGAGTGCAGGAGACAGAGAGAGGGGAGGAAGAAGTGGAAGGGGTGAGCAGCTGAAGAGGGTTGGGGGAGAAGAAGGTGTGGCGCGAACAGTCGAAACGCTGCTGGCGGTAGTCAAAGGCTGTCATTTGCGAGGGCTCAGAAAGAGAGAAGGAAGAAGAAGAAGAAGAAGAGGAAGAAGAAGAAGAAGAGGACGCAGAAAGCAAAGCAGACAAAGAAAAGGAAGATGAAGACGATGCTGAAGACGAAGACGAAGAGGAAGAAGAAGAAGAAGAAGAACCATCTTTCTTCCCAGTCCTCACACCCGTCTCAAGTGCTGTGTTCTTCGTCATCTCCTGCTGCTGGATGGAGATGGCAGACGAGGAAGAGACCGCGTGTGTCTGGGGGACGAGGTCTTCAGGGGAAGGGAGAAACGGGAAGGAGAAGGAAGAGACACGCGCAAGCACA
Source organism: Monocercomonoides exilis (assembly GCF_001643675.1). Taxonomy (NCBI): domain Eukaryota; phylum Preaxostyla; order Oxymonadida; family Polymastigidae; genus Monocercomonoides; species Monocercomonoides exilis. The sequence goes on from NW_027150550.1 coordinate 1,135,089, forward strand.
CTCTCCATTGGGTTGGTTGAGTCAAACAGAAGCAGCAGGCGGATGGCGCGAGACAGGGTGATGCGGTCGGTGAATGCCCAGTCCTGCTTCATGCAGCTCATCACCTCCTTCCGCGCGCGGTGGAGTGCTGACTCGGTTGTTGATGCTTGGTTCTTGTTGTTGTTGTTGCTGTTGTTGCTGTTATTGCCGCTGTTGCTACCTCCTTCTTTCTCTCCCTTTCCTGCTGTGGAAGTGCGTGGGAACGAGCTTGTTCCCTGTGTGAACTCAGCAAGTGAGGAAGGGGTATTGTTCGAGGAATGAGCGAGCCGTGATGCCAGCTGGAGGACAGCTGCGTATGACAGATAGAGCAGCTGGGGTGCAGAGGAGAACGTGATCATCGACTTGCCCATGCAGCCTGTACGGAGGGCCTCGTTAAGGTCTCTCTTCCGCTTCTCCACCGACAGCCACTCTTTGATCGACGGGATGAGCACATCCAAACCAGAAGGAGGGAGATAGCGACAAGTCGCCACACCCACCAGGCGCTGGCCAAGCGACGGCAGACGCGCCAGCATCGGCAGCACCCTCATTGCAAGGGCGGGAGAGCGAGAGCCCAGAATGACTAAGGAAAGGGCGTGGGAGAAGGCGAGGGAGGTGGAAGACGAGGGCTCAGAGTGGGTGGACGTCAGGGCGAGCACGCGGATGGCAGAGGTGGTGGAGGCAGGGAGGAGGAGGGTGGAGGAATGAGGGTGGGAAGATGAGGCAGATGCAGAAGAAGAAGAAGAAGAAGATGATGATGATGATGATGTTTTCTTGTCATTCTTCGATTTATTTGATTTAGACTTGCTATCTTTACTGCCACCACTTCCTCCTCCTCCTCCAACGCCTCCTTCTTCGTCCTCTGACTCCTCCTCGGTCTCTTCCTCCTCTTCGCTGCTGTCGCTCTCCTCTTCAAATATCTTGTTGCTAAACATTCCTCCATCCACCCCATCATCGTCTTCGTACTCTTCCTGCCCGTCCTCTCCTTCTCCTTCTCCTTCCTCGTCTTCTTCGTCCTCCTTCTGATTCGCCTGTGCCAGCGCCGCCGACGAAAAAGCTGCTAAAAACTCGCCAAAATGCGCTTCGTCGAATGCAGAGAAGGACAAAAGAAGGTCGCGAAACCAAAGCGAGGCGGCACCCAATGAAGCAGCACCAGACTCATATGAACTGTCCTTAGAAGAATTACTAACAGAAGAAGAAGAAGAAGAAGAAGAAGAAGAAGAAGAAGAAGAAGAAGAAGAAGGTGAAGGAGGCCCTTTCATAAGCTTCGTGGTGATCCAAGGGCGCTGTGGGAGTGGAGGTATTTTGAGCGAGCTGCAGCACTTCGGCAGGTGGAGGATCGGAGCCAGTGGGGTCGAAGCTGGCGGAAGAAGCTGCTGCGAGAACGAAGACTGTTCTTTTGTGGGCTGGCGGTAGCCAGGGATGGCATCATCGAAGTCGAAGTGGCGGAGGATGAAGAGGGCGAGGGAGCGGAGGAGTTCTGCTTTGTCTGTGCGGGAGGCGATGGACTGCGCACACACGTTCACAACAGCCACAGTCCGCACGAAGAACACGAAGTGGTTGAACGTCTTGAGCGGGTGGGGCACGATGTTGGATGAGGAAGAAGAAGAAGAAGAGGAAGAGGAAGAAGATGCAGAGGAGGAATAAGGAGAAGAAGAAGAAGCAGTTGGAGAGGAAGAAGAGGTGAGAGATGGATGGTTGTAGAAAGCAGGGTTTGGAGTGATGGTGATGTAGAACGAAGTCAAAGCTAAGAGGGAGCGGCAGCCGAGCGCCAGGGAATAAGCGGGCAGGGTGGAAACAATGCCCAGCAGATTCAGAATCAAAGAGCGGACAAAAAATCCTGTTTGGTGCAAGTTCGACGCCAGCGCCCGGAGCAAGCGGCGCTGGGCAGCAGCCGCTGGGCAGAAAGAGTGAGCAATCAGCACATCTTCTGCAGCAACGTTGGCATCGTCGAGGCAAGCAGCTTTCTCTTTGTCGCTCTGCTGGAGAGAGGCAGCGACGGCGTGGGGGTCGAGGGAGGAGAGGAACGTGAGCACGAACTGCGCTAAAGAGAGGACGAGGAGCGCAGCGCTTGCAGAGGCGCCCTGGCTGACACTCACAAACGGCTGCAGATGGGCGAACATGGCGTGGATGAGGTCAAAGGACGACGGGTGGAGAGGGAGCAAGGCAACAGACAGCATCGACGAGGGAGTGGGCGGGCGGGTGCTTGGCAGAGGGACAGAGTCAAGAGCGATCAAGTCGACGTCTTCTTCTTCTTCCAATCCCGCTGCAATGCGCTGTGCTTTCCGCAGTGCCTCTCGTTCTTCCTTCCTCTTTTGCGCCTCGTCGGCCTCCTTCTGCTGCATCATGGCGCTGTCGTTGGCGTCGAACTGCTGCTGGATCTTCTCCACCAGCACAGCCATCACACTCGATAGCAGACGCACCACACAGATACGCTCAGCAGGGAGAGCAAATGAAGACAAGGAGACGAGGGCCTCCAGTGCATTGAAGGAAGAATCAAAGGAATTCAGTGAGCTAATTTGAGTATTATTATTATTATAATCTGAATTTCCCTTCTTTTGCGCATCTAATTGTTGTGTCTTCTGCTTCAGTCGGAGGTCTTCCTGTGTGGATATCCACTCACACAGGAGAGGGCGGTATGTCTTTGAAGAGCTCCACAGCGACAGGAAGGAGAAGAGAGAGGAGACATATCGCGAAAAGGAAGGGTGGTTTGAGGAAAAGGAAGAAGAAGAAGAAGAAGAAGAAGAAGATGATGATGATGATGATGGAGGAATCAAAGAAGAGTCGACGAAAGAAGCAGGATTGGAAAGAATGGCTGAAGGAGAAGCGATGGCAGAGGGAGTCATGAAGTGGAATGAAGGCGCGGCTGACGAGGCAGGAGATGTGGTTGGAATGACATTGTCAGACGCTGCGGATGAGAGAGCAGAAAAATTGCTATTGTAAGGAGTAACAGAAGAAGAAGAAGAAGAAGAAGAAGTTGTTGTTGTTGTTGCAGAAGAAGGCAAAGCTTTCGAACCCATCCGTTGCATTGCTGTCTGCGGTGTCATGATAGTCAATGACTGGGCAGTCGGAGAGAGAGGCTGCGCGGACGCTGTTCGGGGAATGTTGAAAGACGATTGAGAATGGCTGAACTGCTGGGATGACAGCAGCGATGGACTTGGAGCTCCAAATCCGCTTGGCGTAACAGTCCGTGTATGCGGAGTTGCTGGGCTTGGAGTCGGAGGAGACGGAGTCGGCTTACGTGCAGACGCATCTGAGATTCGCGATTGATCATCGCCATTTGTTGGCGTTGATGCTTTTGGTGGCTGAGTTGGTGTTGTGGAAAAACTGGAAAAAAATGATGGGGGCTGAGATGTTGGAGTCGAAACACGCTGCATTTGAGCGGATTGCGGAGGCGGTGTAGTTTGCTTTGGTGCTTGAGTCTGCTTTTGAGGCAATATAAGCTGAGAGCCGTATGGTATAGCTGGCCTAAATGATTTATACGGTTCTGAAGGATGTATCAAAGCTAGGTGCATTTCAAGAACAGGAATAAAATCTAGAAGCATAGAAGATACAAATTCATCCCACTAAACATCAAACGCAATAACTTTTGAAAGCATCCAAAGAAAAAAAAGACAAACTTGTGGATTCCAAAGAAAAGTTTGAGATGAATTGTGAGTATGCTTGCTGTTTTCAACAAACGATTTCATTAAATCAATAATTGATATCCAAATTGGATAAGCAACTTCCCATTTTACAGTGCTTGTGCGATATATTTCACCATCATCGCGAGTAACAACATTTGTTTGAAAAGTACTGCCATTTGTAAACAGTGCGTATAACTTTTTTCTTAAACTCTTCGTTGGATGAAGTAAGAACTGTAATTATTCAAAAACATGAATTTGAAAGAATTCATGAAATATCCAAAAGAGAAAGATTCACACAATTAGAGTCTCTGTATCAATTTTTTTCAATGATTCAACTGCTTTGACAACGTCATCGCACTTTGTTGACGATAACCTTTTGGCGAACACAGAACCTAAGTCCGTCATTGAGCAGTGAATAATCCAAAAAAAGTTAGTTCAAGCAACTATGGTCTTCCATGATCAAACATGCTTCAAAATTTTTTGTACACGTTACAGTTAAATAATCATTTCAAATATATTTTAAGTTTTCATAAATTAAAAATTTTTGATTTCATCTATTTGATAATTTGGTTTATTATTCATTCAAGAAATTTTGTAAGTAAATTATCGGGGAAAAAAAATACTCAAAAATGTACAACAAAAAACACATTGTGACGTGTCATAATAGAAGCATAATTATAAAGCATTTTCCGAAAAAACACTTGTAAATCAAACAAAAATTTGAGTGATATGAAATGTAATGATTCATTTATATTTGCCAACAAAAATGTTTGCAGAATATATAAAGCAACTGAAAAAAAAACTATCTTAAAACATTCAGTCAAAACACATAAGAACAACTGCGACTATGTAAAAATACAATTTAACAAATTTATTTATATACTTTTGGATTCAATTTTATCTTTTAAATAAAATATTCCTTCACTTCTTTTTTGGCAGTGCTTTTGTTGAGCTCGAATTCGACTTTGTTTTCAGCTTGCGAAGTGGCTCAGTCCACGTGAAGGCATATCCGCGATATTCAGAAAACGAGGCAGAAGCAGAAGCAGAAGCAGAAGCAGAAGAAGAGCCAGGACGAGAAGCATTTGCACGTGAGTCTCTATTCGGCTGAGAAGAACAAGCAAAAGCAGATGTGGATGATGAAGCAGAAGCTGATTTCTCTGTTGGTGTGCTAAGCTGATCAGACATATTGGCCATTTCATGATATGCATTGGAGTAACCACCACTTTTGTTTACATTTCCATTTCCATCTGAACCTGAATCACCTTCTTTCAACTGATCCACAAATTCTGAACAAGCCACTTTAACATCACTTGCCCCATTCTGCTCGTTTGCTGCCAGCTGCGCCTCCATCCGCACATCACTGACAAGCTCTTCTTCTCCCCTTCCAACTTCAAACTCATCATCTCCTTCCATCTTTTCTGCCAGCTCCTGTTTGGCTTCCTTCAGCGAAGAGTCCGAAGCTGCCTGGCGTTCTTTCAGCTGTTTAGAGTAGTTTTCCTTCATTTTCTGCTTTCTAACAATCAGCTCTTTCTCTCTAATCACTTCATCCACTTGAGGTTTCAGTCTGTTGCGCAGGTACGAGATGGCATACGGTGGGGCTATGCATACCACAGGGATGACAAGCACATACAGCCAGAAGATGACAGAGCTGCAGTCGCGCCAGAACGAGCCTGTCATCACGGGCTGCACACCCACATTGAAGATGATGGCTACCAGCACCCACGCGACGAGAGACAGCACTACGATGAGGATGTGCACCCACGTCACCAGGTTGAACTCCAGACACAGCTTGACTGTCACAGTCACAATGGTCCCTGTGCACAGCGCATTCCCAAAGTACCACATGTCTTCGGCCCGCCCGTCCCACTGGATGAGCGTCTCGAACATAAACACGCCCACAAAGAACACTGCAAACGAGCACCACGCCCCATCCACTATCCATCTTACGAAGGTGGCTGGCGTTGCTTCTCTGCCTAACCTTCCAAGTGCATACGTGGCAGGCAGCTTTGCCATTCGGTTCGGCCTTAGCTCTGCATCGCCCAGGCCATGCACGACAATCGGAGCGACGGTGAAGATGAGGTTGAATAGTGAAATGAACCAGGACTCGTACATAGACTGCCCAGAGAAGCCGTTGAACCACCCGAACCAGAACATGGTGAGGGTGAACACAAAGTTCTTGTAGAACGAGTAGAGAATCACCATCGACAGCCGCTTGTAGTTCATCCTCCCGTGTGCCAGCAGCAGCCGCTGGAGAAAGCGGAACTGAGCGATGGAGTAGTCAGACGCCAGCACAGCCTGCATCCCTTCGTTCCCGCTTATCCCAACACCCACATGTGCTCTTTGGATCATCGGCACATCGTTTGCGCCATCGCCAATGGACAGCGTGATTGAGTCGCTGTTGTCGCGAATGGCACCCACGACGTCTGCTTTCTGTTTGGGAGACACACGACAGCAGATCACCACACCGCACTTCACACAGACAGACAGCGTTTCAGAGATCATCTCGTCAGAGAGGCAAAAAGATAAGGCTGAGCCTTCAATCACCAATGCATAGTTCATAAAGTGCGAGGCAGGGATGGTGGCAAAGACGTGTGCCAGCTCGTTCATCTGCTTCTTGATGAGGTCGTTGTCGCGCCCAGATATCACCATCATCTGCATCTCCTGTGTCAGCAGCTTGCAAGCAAAGCCAATGTTGATCGCTGTCTCCTGCTTGTCTCCAGTCAGCACCCACACTTTGATCCCAGCTTTCCTCAGCACTTCGATGCAGTCGGGCACTCCCTCCTGCAGCTTGTCTTCAATGGCAGTGGAGCCAATCAGTTCCAGCTCTACTTCGATCTCAGCAGCAACTTCATCCACTTTGCTCTGCCGATCTTCAATTGAGTTCAGGGCGTCCTGATATCTTTTCTCCCACTCCGCAAACTCAGCTTCAGACGCAACGTCCCTCTTTGCAAGCACAAGAGTCCTCAGCCCTTCTGCTGCATACTCCTTCATGTGATCGAGTGTAGCCTGGAGAACTGACTCGTCTGTCTTTTCTTTGGAAAGCAGAGGAACCATTGTTGCATCGGCTCCCTTTGAATACACCCGAATCTTCCCGTTTGGCAATCTCACAATTTCTGAGTTCCTTTTCCTGTCAGAATTGAACTCCAGCACATACAACACCTCAAACCTCACTTCCACAACACCATTCTCGTCGGGCTGGGGCATTTGTTCATCTCCTCCTTCAAACAGCTCCACTGCTGCAAATGAAGGCATCCTTACAACGTAGCTCTTCTTCTCTTTCCCTCGGAACTCAAACCCGATCTTCGCAGCAGCAGCAACAAGTGCACCTTCGTCGGGCGAGGCAGCCTGGTATTTCAAAGGCCCTGGGTGATGGATGGTGTCTGGCGGTTGGTATTCAGCCATGCTCTTCTGCTCAGACTGCGAGGACGACTGGCCAGCAGGTGAAATACTCTGATCAACAGCACTTGAAGCAGAGAATGTGGTGCCTGTTGACATCATCGGCTGCTGTTGCTGTGATTCTGCAGATTGATATTCAGAAACTGTGCTCAAAAGTGGCGTTGCGCCTTCGCCTGTGAGTGAAGGCAAGTTCTTCGAGTATAAATTGCCCTGTCTGCTGGATGACTCGTCAACAGCATCGACTTCCACAATCTGCGAAACAGAGGCAAGAGATGCACTGCCAGCTGGAGAGGTAGAAAAGGGAGGCTCTGTGATGGGGTTGGTTTCGATAGTTGTCTGTGATGAGGATGTTGAAGAGATCGGAGAAGTGCTGGAAGAAGGAGTTTCTTTTGAAGAAGCCGAATTTTTAGATTGACTTTTATTTTTCGAGTTTTTAGGAATTTCAGCAAGGCAAGTGTGGCAGACAGACAAGTTCGTGAAAAAATCTGCGATTTCTTTTCTCCTCTGAATGCTTTCTTCAGAGCTGCTTCCTTCCTCGCTTTTCAGAATTGCCATCATTTCTTCGTCTTCAAATCCCCTTCCCGTGGGCTTCGCGTCTTTTATTCCATTTCTCCGGAGCTCAGCTGCTTTGATCTCCGAAATGCCCTTCCCGTACATCTTCCCCCCAATCGAGCACTTGAAGAACTCCATCACGTTCTGCGTGAGCGTCCCTGTCTTGTCTGAGAACACATACTCGATCATCCCAAGCGACTCGTTCAGATTGGAAGTCCGGGCATTTGCTCTTGTGTCGCTCTTCTCGTCGTACATCTGCTGGTCGTTGTTGATGAAAATCACCTGCCCCAGCTTCACCACCTCGAGCGTGACATAAAGAGAGATCGGAATGAGTGTGTTGAATAGAATGATGTGAGTGAGAAATGAAATTGCTCCTTTCGCTCCTGCGTTTTCTTCTGTTGCTTTCAAATACCAATGATCTTTCACGCGGTAGTAGAAAATTCCACACATGATCGCACAAAAGAGACAAAACAATATCTGAAAACCAAACGCAATAAAAACAAAGATATTTAATAGGTTTTCGAGTTTAGTCTTTTTCGCAGGAGATTTCCCAGAATTCTTCATGATTTTTGTTTCATGGCCTGTATAAACAACAAACCCAATTATATATGGTGTATTTCTCAAAGAACATGATCGTAAAATAACATTGTTGTTATCTATAGTCTTCACTCCAGTGTTTTGAAGTTCAATTGATCCATTAAAAACATATAAATGCGGATTTGGTTTATCGCACTGAAGATGACCTTCCAAATTTTTAATGTTATCAGGTGAATTTAAAAGCTTATCATCAAATTGCAATGCCTGCTTTGTCTTTAGGTTTGTTTCTCCATCAAGATTAGTCGTTTCAATGTTGCATACACCCTGGTCCAAAGGAGAGTAAAAAATAACGACATCTGCAGGGATAAGATCATCGCACATTATTTTCACAAAATCTCCAACTTTCACATCTTTCCACTGACCTTCAATAAAATCTTCTCCGTTCCATATAAGTGTTGCTTTTGCATTTGCTTTCCTATCACTTGAATATCGTCTCAAATCTTCCAGAAGATCCTTAACCATTGTGACAAGAATAACAAACACTAAAGGAAGAATTGATGTAACAGGATTCAAAGTCGTTAGTCCAGGAATGAGCTGAAGAATAGCAATAAGCAAAAAGTAAACATTTGCCAATCTGCAGAACTGCTGGAATAAATTCATTGGAACAAATGTTAAAGGGCTATATTTTGTTGTGCTTACAACATTTGATTTGTATTGGACAGGCTGAATGCCACCGATAAGAATATCTCTAAATGAAGCTTCACCTTTTGATGAGTCTGACATTTTATGGTTAACTTTTTCTGCTTTATTTCAATGATTTTGACGTATTTATTACGTGCAATTAAATATAAAAGAATGCCAAAAAAGTTTTTTCAAAATATCAAAGATCAATGATAATTCTGTAAGCAACAATGGTTACCAGATCGTGTGTTGTGTTTGTTCGACCTTTCTAAATGACTGACAAAGTTGCTATTATTGATGTTGGTACGGGATACACAAAGATGGGTGTAGCTCCAAACTCAACACCTCAATATGTGATTCCTTCGGTCATTGGCATTAGAGATCAAAAGCTCTCTTCAACGATTACAAAGAAAACTGGATTAGAGGAGCTTGATTTTCTCATTGGTGATGAAGCAGTTTCAAATTCAAAAGCGTATCCATCAGAGAAATTTATGTCTCATGGTATTGTCAGCAACTGGGATCACATGGAAAAATTTTATGAGCAATGCTTTTACAAATACCTCCGCCTTAATCCCGAAGATTATAACGTGATGCTGGTATGACTTTTCTCTTTTTCATTTTTTCTAGTAAATTAACTGTTGCGAATTCTCTTTAATAATTGATGCACACTTTCTAATAATATTTGCATTTGATATTTCAAAACTCTTTCAGACTGAACCTCCTCTTAACTCCCCAGAAAACAGAGAATATCTCGCTGAAGTCATGTTTGAAACCTTCAACGTTAAAGGAATGTATATCGCTGTCCAAGCTGTTCTTGCGATTTGCGCAACATGGCTGTCAAAAAATCAAACTTCACAGAAATTGACTGGTACTGTGGTTGATTCTGGTGATGGTGTCACACATATTATTCCTGTCGTATGTTCATGTTATTTATTAATGTCTTGCAAAATATGAAAACTCTTTTTTTTCACGATTATGAAAGTCTGATGGTGCAGTCATTCCATCTGCCATCAAACACATTCCAATTGCAGGAAGCGACTTCACCAAATTCATTCTCGAAATGATTCGTGATCGCGAGCCAGCACTTCCATCAGATGAAGCAATGCAAATTGCAAGAAATATTAAAGTGTGCAAAAATCGTCAAATATTGTAATAAATCAAAATATGCAATTTAACCGATTTCTCATAAATCGTTTTTTTTAATTGCAACAGGAAAAGTATTGCTATGTTTCTAACCACATGGTGCGTGAGTACGAAAAGTGGGATTCTAATCCACAAGATTACTTCAAGAAATATGAGGGTGTTCACAGCGTAACAAAGAAAGTTTGCGAAATTTATTTGAATTTGAGTTTTTAAAAATAAAATTTGCTGTGTTTTTTGATTTTTAACAATAATTACCAACAATCCAGCCCTATTCAATAGATATTGGATATGAAAGGTTCCTTGCTCCAGAGATCTTCTTCAACCCAGAAATTTACTCAACCCAACACACAACACCACTTCCCGTCTTGGTTGACACAGCCATCCAGGCATCTCCTGTCGATTGCAGAAGAGCACTTTACTCAAACATTGTGCTGTCTGGTATGAATAATGATTCAAAAATACATGAAATTTTATGAAAATTAAAATTATTATTATTATTATTATGTAAATGTGATTTTTTTGTAGTGTTTTTTTCCGTTTTTATACTTTTAAAACGTTGAGCATTTTCATTTATTTTATCGCTGCTGTTTCTCTCTTTTTATTATCAGGTGGTTCAACACTTTTCAAGCACTTTGACAAGCGTCTTCAGAAAGATATCACATCCATCGTCACAAAGCGACTGGCAGAGCACGAACGCAAGTCCGGAGTCGCGCCCACGCCCATTGAGACAAAAGTGATTTCACATCATTTCCAGAGGAACGCTGTGTATTTCGGTGGGTCGATTCTGGCGCAGTCGGGGCAGTTCGCCTCGCTTGTCCACACAAAAGCACAGTACGACGAGTACGGCCCGTCGATCTGCAGAGTGTCACCTACGTTCAGTTCGCTTATGTGAGAAGGGATTTCTTCGCTTGAGGGGTTGTGTGTAAAGTTGGGTGTGGGTGTGGGTGTGTGTGGAATGTTTATCATTTTGTTTTTCTTTTTATGAGAGTGCGACAACTTGAAGAAGAGACTTTTTTTTTGGATAGTTGTCAATTGCATTATTACACATAATACAGTTATCTCTGTCTTCCACTGTAGTTCTATCTTCCTTATGTTCTTTTTTAACATATTTCTTATTGAGCATTCACATTGCAAAACTACCAATGTACTTGGTAAAACGTAAAAATAATTATAAAAAGCATTAAAAAATGACTTTCAGCTTTTTTTTAAATGTAAAATGCAATGCTACTGTTTTTTCAATTAAAAATATAGCAAGGTCTTTAATATTGAATATTAAGAAAACGAATGTTTTCTTGAGAATTGATCAATCTCCCATCATTGCATCGATCAAATGAGCTATAACTTTAATAGCATCCCACAGGTTCTAACCGCTGATGAATTGGTCAATGTGGTGTTGTCTTACACTCAACGAAAAACGCCTACTGAAGTGCACACAAGCTTTCAGATATCCAGAATCCGTGGCTTCTATATGAGAAAAGTTAAGACAACTCAACAAGTTTTTCATAAAAAACTTTCTGATATTTTGGATCGCTTTCCTAGATTAGATGTATGCGAATAAATTTGGCATTTCAAGAACGATTTATTATTTTTGCTTTCTCTTAAAGGATATTCATCCATTTTTTGCAGATCTTATGAATGTATTGTATGATAAAGATCATTACAAGCTTGCACTCGGACAAATAAATATGGCTCGTCACTTAATTGATAATATTGCAAGAGATTACATTAAAATGATGAAATATGCCGATTCCCTGTATCGATGCAAACAACTTAAAAGAGCAGCTCTTGGAAGGATGTGCACATTGATCAAAAAGATTAAACATTCCTTCGCATACTTGGAGTATGTTAGGCAACATCTTTCTCGGTTGCCAAACATCAATCCAACAACAAAAACACTTATTATTTCTGGATATCCAAATGTTGGAAAAACATCTCTTGTTAACCAACTAACAAACACAAAACTTGACGTACAACCTTATGCATTTACAACAAAGTCACTTCTCCTCGGACACATGGACTTCAAATATTCTACTTGGCAGGTTATGGATACACCAGGTATTCTTGATCATGCACTTGAAGAAAGAAATACGATTGAAATGCAGAGCGTTACAGCGTTAGCACATCTTCAAGCAGCTATTGTTTTCGTCATTGATATGTCCGAGGCTTGCGGCTATCCTGTCGAACAGCAAGTTCGCCTGTTCCACAATCTGAAGCCATTGTTCATTGGAAAGCCATTGATCCTGATGCTCAACAAAGTTGATAAAATAACATTTGATGAGCTCGATGACGAACGAAAAACATTGATTTTGAATGAAGTGCGAGAAGTTGAGAAAAATCCAACTTTGATGTTTGTTCGTCGGACGCTAGCGGATGTGGAGGCGCAGGAGAAAGAAAACGAGGAAAGCTCTCGTGAGCTGCGAGGGACGATGACAATGGACGAGGCATCTGCCGCAACGACAACACAACCAGGTGCTGCACTTACACTGGAAGAGGCAGAAAAGAACAATTCGCTCAATGTTCCATGTGTGTTGCATCACGGCATCTTCATTGATGTTGTTGAGACATCCACTTTGAAATGCACTGGTTTAGCGGTTGTCAAGGAATTTGCCTGCGAAAGACTGTTGAAGCTTAGAGAGCAGGTCAAGTCACGCACTTCAAAGACCGCTGCAGCAGCTACATCGTTGATGATTACATTCCCTCAGCATGTGGTTTGCCAATTGGATTTGTTGTTTTATTTCAAATATTCGTTGAATCTAATATATCTAATATATTAATGTATTAATGTATTAAACTTGTTTGAATTTTTTTTTATCTGTGATTGCGTATGCTTCTATTTGTTATTTCAAAACAGGAACCAGGCCGAGGACCAATTATTCCAGACAGCGTGCTGCAGATGAAGAAAGAGCGTCAGCAAGCACTTGCAGAAGAGCTTGCTCGGAAAGCAGCGCGTGGAGGAGAAGACGACGAAGACGAGGACGAATTTGGAGAGAAGGAGATGGATTTTGGCGGAATGGACATTGACATGGAAGAAAAGAAGCCAAAGAGAGAACTGGAAAGAGATCGTGCGCTAAGAGAGCAAGGGGCTTATGTGCCAAAAACAAGAGGTTTGAATACTTGAGAAGAAGGATTGAGGTGGCAGCAGAAATGGGTTGTTGCTTCTTCAATTGTTGATGTTTGAAGTGAAAAAGTTTTTTATTCAAATTTTTATAATGTTTTTGGTATAATTACTTTTTTTCATCAAATTTGTAAATACATTTTTTGAATAATCTTTTTCTTCTATTGATTAATCAATGTGAATTTTCCATTGCTTGCTTTAAAACAACAGAGCTATACATTCTTGCTGATCCTGAATGGAAGTTTGATACCATCCCTGAGATTATGGATGGGAAGAACATAGCAGATTTCGTTGATCCAGACATTGAGCGCAAGCTGAAGGAGCTTGAAGAGGAGGAAGAGCAGCTGCTTAAGCAGGAAAGGGCAGCAAGAAAAGAGAGGCGTGCGGCTGGGCTGCAGACAGACGATGACTACAGGATTGAAGTGCATCACGACCATCACAGGCCAATTGTGGACAAGGAAGAGGAATCTGAGTTTACGAGGCTGAAGATGATTGCAGGGGCAAAGAAGGAGAAGGTGCGAGAGAGAGAGAGAAAGATGCAGGAGAGGAAGAAGAAGCTGAAGGAAGAGAGGAAGAGAAGAAAGCAAATGGGTGAAGATCAAGACGAGGATGATGATATGAGCCCAGAGCTGAAGAAGAAGAAGAAGAAGATGGATGAAGACGATGAAGACGATGAAGAAGAAGATGAAGACGATGATGAAGATTCAGACATATCTGAATCTGACGAATTTGACTTGAAGCATTACGATTCTGACTCATCCGAAGAGCTCGAAGGCAAAAGGAAGCGTGGGCGGTTTGCTGAAGAAAAGAAAGGCTCGCAGTCGCGTGCCAGGTCGCGGTCGAAGTCGGTGCTGCGTGCAAACATGGAGAAGCGTGCTGCCTCTTTGCGTGCACCGTCTGTGGGCAGACCCGCTCCTCGCGATGCTCATTCGATCCGTCTGGTTACGGATTCGATCGTGAAGGGAGAAGGGTTCTCGTCATTGGAGCAAAGAGAGAGAGCGAGAAAGAAGATGAAGAAAGCGCAGAAGATGGAGTTCGGATACCGCGGAAAGAGGGGAGAATCAGACAAGCATGTGGACAACAGGATGCCGAAACATTTGTTTACCGGAAAGTTCAGCATTGGAAAGAGAGATCGCAGATAAAGTCAATTCACTCTTGTCTCTGCAGCGCAGTTGTTATTTGTTGTTCCTTCTGCTCAAAAAGTCTTTTTTGAATTTTTTTATTTTTAAAAATTTTTTACAGAATTTTTGATTTTTTTGAATGCAAAGTGTTCTTATTTCACTTCAGACCGTTTGAACCTCTTTTCTTTCACCTCACAGAAAAAATGAAAAGAGGGAAAAATTGAACAATTGAAAGAAACAGGATCATTTACGATTGATACTTATATCAGTTTTATTTTTCCAAAGGTTTGTAACTTCAATGCACAAATGAACTACAAACTCGCAAAAACCTAACTTAAAAAAAGTGAAGAAAAGAAAAGGAAAGAATTTCCTTCTTCAAAACCAACACAAACTATCAATGATAATTGTAAAAGTGGATTGAGATAACTGTGAAGGGTATTTACAAGTTATCCATGCAAAAACTTGTTGTGAAAAAATGGTGATAAAGATGAATAAAGGACCAGTTAAGAATAAATGAATAAGAAAAGCAAACGAATAAAAGTGGAGTGCTTCATAAAAAAAAACATTAAATGATGAAACTATTCAAATAAGAAATGTGTCTGAATGGGAACATTTTCTTGAAACAAGACAAAAATAAAAGTTAAATAAACAAAAAAATAGCGTATGACAATCTGCCTCGTTGAAAGCTTTTTATCTGGGCTTGAATAATAAATGACAATAGAGCCTTCAAATCATATCGAAGCAGTAGCAAGGCATCAAGGCTCATAATGTGTTTAGGAATATATGTCAATAAAATTGCAACTTCCGAATAACAATTGAATGTTATAAACGGAAATGAAATACGGCTTCTGATAAAGTCAGCAATGATTATACACAAAATAAAAGGCAACACCTCGCAAAAAATAAAAATTAAATAAAAAAACAGATTCACGAATGTGTGTATGGATGTTGTGAATATCAATGTGAATAAAAGAAAAAAAAAACAAATAAAAAATAAAAAATAAAAGAAACTTGAAACACGAACAAGCAACTAACCATATATTAAAAATTTTCTGTCAAATCATTTAACAATTGTATTTTTAAAGGACGAATAATAAGAAGCATAACATTTGCACATCAATGCAGTTGCCTTTTATAAACATATCAAAAAAGAAAGAAAGAAATTAACAAATTCAACAAACATAAAGCACAAATTGTGTTCCATTTCAAAACATTTCTTTATGACAATTGTTTCATCTCTATCTATCAAAAACATATCAGCAAAACATTTCAACAGAGGAACAAGACATTTGCTTCAAGCTATGAAAAAGAGGCTAATAAAAATGAATAGCAAAATACAACATTAAAAGCGCTCCATGAAATAAATGGAATAAAAAATTATCACTTCACAAAACGCACAATTGGCAACAATAGGAAAAAGATTCAAAAGATCAGCAAGATGTTATCCAAAAATAAAGTTGAAACAAGCTTCTTTTTAGAGAAAGGTGCGCAAAAGACTGAAAAATCACATTCAATTGCAAAATTTGTCACTATTGTCTTTAAAAGATAACCTTCGAAGAAACTCTGCCAAAAGAATAAAAAATGCAGCCATTATTTCACAGTTTCTCTATCAGCTCAGCGACTCGCTTAAAAAGTCACGTGCTCGTTGAAATTAATGAAGATAAGCTCGGAGGTTTTGGAAGAGGAGGGAAAACAACACTTTCCGAATCTGCAGAAGAAGACGAAACGAGCAATTTCGAGCTAACAGGAGCAATTGTTGCCTCAGAATCCAGAATAGAAGAAGAGGCAGGTGATGCAGTTGAACATGCTGTCATTTGTGTTGACCGAAGACAGCAAATGGATGTTGTCTTTGGTGAAAGTGTTCGGGCATTGCAGCCTTCAACAATTGCTGTGTAGTATCTTTGGAAGGTCTCTGATGAAATATTAACATCATAATTAAGAAGTTTCAAAAGCAGAACTTCAGTTTCGTTTATCATCTGGAGTGGCGCGTTGAATGTTCTCGACCACCATCCGTTTGGCAAAGGCTTATCACCTTGAAAAAAAAGTATGATAACAATTACATGTTTAATATAACAATGTCAAAAAAGATTCGATTCTATTTCAAAAAAATTTTTAAAATGAAAAAGCATACAAGAGAATTTGTGTGCAATCATTATTGTGACAAGAACCACAAGAAAGACATTATCCCTGTTTAATGCAAAACGGCCTTGTTTCCAATGAAGTCGAGACAAAGTATCAATCAGAGATAAGGAAAGAAGAAGTTCTGTTGTTATAAGCTTTGAATGATAACGAATTGAACAAAGAAAAGTTGTTAGATCTTGTTGCGTCTTTTTAACCTCAAATTCAGCCACTTTATTTTGATCTTGATGAACTTCAACTGTGTTTAGGAGAGACTTTTTGTTTTCTCCATTTGAAAGTGGGGAAGGGTTCATCGGAGCAGTAGCATTTATTGATGAGGATGATACCGAATCGTTAGGCGAGGGGCATACAGGTGGGGTTAGAATATTACAAGAAGAAATTTCAGGACTTCGATTAAACTCTGAAAGAGTTGGTGAACAAAAAGACTGAGATTCCTGGATGCTTGCACGTTTTGGAGACACGCAACTTGAATTTGTCAAGCACAATGATGATGGAGTGAGATGTGCCACTTGCGCAATGCCTGGAAAATAAATTCATTTGAAACTTTTTTTCAGATTATTGGGAAAATAATGCAAACAATAAGCCGCAAATTCTATTACAGGTGTTCTTACGCAACTTGTCGCAAAGCAAATTTTAGGACAATCAAATATTGGCTCACTTTCGTTGAAATATTTTTTATCATCTGTGGCATTTATGTATCCAGTCATCATTTCTTGAAATACAAGTCGCAGAAGTCTCACAACTAAAATTTGTCCCAAGCAAAAAGATAACTGAAAATCTGCAAAGCGGCTACTGTAATTGTTTGCAGTATCTCTTCATCCCCCAAAAAACGATTTGCTTTATACATCACGTCACCATTTCTCGTCATAAAAAATCAAAGGAAAGTTCATTTTAAATAAATTTTTAATACTCTATATTATCGGCTCTTTGTAAAACGGATGGTTCATGAAACACATTAGCTTATTCCATAAAACAGTTTTAAATGAATATCAAACACTTTGAATAATGTTATGGGAAATTCTACTGAAAGATGATATTTATAAAAAAAATAAGATAAATATAACCTGTTTTGAAATTTCCTTTTATTTTATATCTGTTGTAAAACTTAAAATGCAAAATAAAAAATTTGAAAAAATATCAAAACTGTTTTGAAATGAATTAGCTCATTCCATTATCAATGAATCTCCAAGTGATTTCACTGTGTTTGAAAGAGAATCAGGTCTTCGTTGCTTCGTCTTCTGATCATTATGTGCACGCTCTCCAAATGATGAGCGTGCCAATGATGCAGAACGAGAACTGGATCGAGAATGAGAAGGAGAATGTGAATGTGAACGTGAAAGAGAACGAGAACGAGAACGAGAACGAGATTGATGGGGATTTGTAGAGGGTGAAGTGCATGGCGAAGTGGAATAGAAGCGAGCAGGGTGTTTCGAAAGTGAATTGTGTTCCAAAGAGTCTTTTCTGTGAAAGCGCTTGTTAGGCGTGCGATCGCCTTCTTCATTCTGTTGGAATGAGTGCGATAGTCTGTTCTTCGGAAGCACTTTCACAGGAGATGGCCTTTTTGATGAGCATGTGATTCCTCCTTTCATATACTTCGGCTGTCCAATAGAGCGCAAAAACGCACTCCTCTCTCTGTCTACAAACATCAATTTGCCCATTCCTTCTATTCGGTCGAGCTCAAGCAGCGCTTTTTCGAGCTCTTTGCTTTTCTCTCTCATCTTCCTTCTTTCGGCTGCTTCCATTTTTTGCATTTCTTTCAGCTCTTCTCGCTCCATTTCGCTTCTTTCTTTCTTCTTTCTCTCCATTTCCTCTTTCAGCAACTCAATCCCAGTTTCTATCTCTGTGATGTCGTTTTCCCACAGCCTCTTCTTCAATGCTTGTTCTCTTTGTGAAACTTCACGCTTCATGTTGCGTTCCCACACAGCACTTTCTCTTTTCTCCTCACGCGCTTTTGTTGCCAATGCTTCCATCAGCGCATTTGGTCCGCGCCGCTGGTGGATTGCTTCAAGACGAGAGCGAAGAGAATCCAGCTCCCATCGATAGAAATTCTAGCATGAATAATTGGAGAGGTTAAATTTAACAAAGAAGGAATGAGATTTATTTGTAAAAATTTATAAAATAATTTGTATTGAAAAGACAGAAACTTCGCATACGTTCATAGTTCTCTTCATTGTCTGATTTCGTCCATATGAAAATTCTTCCACTTTCTGCTTTTTTCTTTTCTGCGCGTTGATCGCTCGTTGTTCGTCATCTGCATCGTGCGACATCCTCCTCAAGCGCTCAGCTGTCGTAGTGAAATGCAGCTGTTGCTTTGAAGGTGGATATTGCTTTGAGTATGACGAACGATCTTTCAAAGACATAGATTTCGTATTGGCCAACGGGTGAGGCATGCTGTTTGATGAGAGATATGTTTGTGAAGGAGCCATCATTGAAGAAGAGAGTGGCAATTGTGCTGGCATCTCCCAGCTGTCTTCGTCTCTCTTCTTCCGAGCATCAGCACTTCGCTTCCATTCATCTCTTGTTCTGTTAAGTCGACTGTCCTTCATATCCTCTTCTCTGAGCACATCTGATGAAACATGAGTTTGTTTCCATTCATCAACAGATTCGTTAAGCTTGTTCTTTCGTCGAGCGCTTTTGCTCCGTCGTTTGCGCGGAGGGCGATCTTCTTCCTTCGAAATGGACTTTCGAGGATGCGCTTTCTTTCCTTTAACTTTCGAACGTTCTTCTTCTTTTTCCGTACAGCGAAGAAACTTATTTTTCTCTCCTTCTTCCAATTCACTCGATGATCTTTTCCGATTGCTGCAACTTTTTTGTGTGTCTGTTTCATCTTCCATTCGCTCATTGTACTTCATCTCGGCTGGCCTGTCATCGCAGCTATGGATATCAGAATGATATGAATAAAGATCTGGTTCAGCTTGATAATCATAATCTTCTCTACGACTAATTTCAAACGGGCTTTCGGATCTTCTCTTTGTCTCTTCATCTGGCAGAAGTATCGGCTCATAGCTGGAAAGGCTGCTTTGTTTTCTGTGATGAATTGTAGAATGTTCATTTCGATGTTTTGGTACTCTTCGAACGTTGTGTGAATGGTATTCACTGTTTGTTGAATGGCTTCTGCTTCCTTTCAAAGAATTATTTTTATTCTGTGGGCAGCTTCGACTTCGCTTCCTGCAAGATTTTCCCTTATATTTAGGTCGTTCTTCTCTCACTCTGTCATCATCAGAAATCTGTTCTCGTTGCCTGTTGTCACGTTTCTTCTTTATTGTATTCTTTTTTGGAATATCTTCTTTGTTCTTTTGTTCTTCTTCAGTTTCTGCAACGTCAAGCACAACAATATGCGTGTGATGGATAACAGGCGACGAAACTACAGAATATCGAATTGGCTGGTGCTGATACTCACTCTCTGTTGGTGCAATGCGAATTGATTTCATTTCGCTTCTTTCTGTTTCTGATAACTCAAATTGTTTTTGAGCTTCCTCTCTTCCATCTGATACTCCTTCCTTTGAATTCAATTCAGTATTGAAATGATCATCTGTTATCTGACGGCGTTCTTGCTGTAAATCACATTGTTCTGTTGTATCGTTTGGTTCTTCATCTTTCTGCAATTCTTTGTTGCTTGAAGGTGTCAAAAGTTTTGCGCTTTCATCTTTTTTCAACGAAGGTGAAGGCATAAATCCTTCTTCATCTGTAATTTCCTCCTCTTCAGATCTTTTCTCGTTTGTATCACTGATCTCTTTTTTCATTCCTGTTGATGGTCCAAGTGTTTCGGCATCAAAGTCTTCTGGCTGTATCGTTTCAGCATCTGTGTCAAAATCTTCGTCGCTCGTTTCTGCATTGAATGCTCTCTCGTAATCCTCTTCAAAGGGATCTTCTTTCTCGCTTTTCGATTTCGTAGATCTGCTCCTTTTTTGTTCTTCGGCTCGATTCGATTTATGCCGACTTTGTGCTTCATTTTGTGCTTTAGAGTCTTTTGGATCATGCTCTTTGACTGCGATTTGCAACTCCTCCAAAAGTGAACGCCGTAGCAGCTCAACTGTTGCCTTCATAAACTTCAATACTTTCTCTTTCTTATTCTTCGTTTTCCGCTGTTCTCTGTTTTTTTCAGCTGCTTGCAATTTTTCAATCGATTTTTGTTGGAATGCTGCTTGTGCAACGGACATAGTTGGGGTGACAGCCGATGACTGCCGTGAATCAGACAAAGTTGTCGTTAGTGATGACCTTAACGAAGAGTCAAGAAACGAAAGTGCCATTGAATTAAAGTCATCCTCACTTTCATCCTCTTTTCTGCTGTAGCCGTCTCTGGTGCTGCTCTTCTTCTGCTTCACTTTCGTTTTGACAATCTCGTTATCAAAGTACTTCAGAAGTGAGTCGACAGATGTCATAGCCCTCTTTTTCGGGATGCTCCCTTCTTTCGCTTGCTGCTCGTTACTGTTTCCTTGTTGGATGAGCTGTTGCTCTTGCCCGCTCGAGTGGTGTGGAAAGATTGATGTGTTTGGAACGGAATATGGATGGGTGAAAAGTTGATGTTGCGCAGAGTCAATTTCTTTCCTGTTTTCTTCGCCAGCATAGCCAAGATAATCGATAACAGTACCACTTTGTAATTGCTGAGGTGATTGATAGTGAGGTGAATAAATGCAGCTGGCATTGTATTGACTATCAGCAGGGTAAACTGACTGTGCAAGGGGAAGAGCTTCGGGAGATGATGAAGAAAATAGAGTAGGTGAAGTGGAAGCTTGCGTTGGGATTGAAACAGCTTCAGAAGGCACAATGTTGTGTTGTGAAAATGGTTCACTTGATCTTAACGAATTGTGCGATTGATATGTAACAGGAAGAATAAAATTTGGTATCGTATGAGAAGGCTCAGGTAGTGAAGAAGTTGTCAATGAAGCATAATAGCTCGATGGTGGAGATCCTTTAATTTCAGCGCTATTGACGGAAGTTGCAGGCGAAGTTGATGCCAACAAGCACGGTGTGTCTGACTGACTTGACGAAGTCGATGATATAGATGAATGCATCGTGCTTATTCCAGCTTCTCTTCTTGCCAATCTAAGCATCATCCTCATTCCTTCGTCTGAACTTCCACCAATGTTATTTCGCAATATATTATCTGGCATGTCCATTCTTTGCTCAAAAGTGCTATGCTTTTTTGGTTGATAACCTGATGAAGGACTAGGGAGACTTGTTGAAGGAGCAGATTTCGTTCGAAAGAGCCTTGTATCATCTGAAATCTGAAATTGCCCTTCATTTTCATCTGCCTGCTCGGTTGAATCAAATGTCTGTTTTTGTATTTGCGAAGCTGGAGGATAGTTCTGTTGGAATTCTTTTCCATCAAACTCCACAGCCGGAAATGAAACTCCATTTGAAGTGGCTTCTTTGTTGAGCGAAGAAGATCCATTTGCTAAATATGAAGGAGAATGAATAAAAGATACATCAAATTGCTGGTGATCATGTAAACTTGATGGTGATGCATTCAACTGAGGAATTGTTTTGTATTTTGGTGATTCATTTACTGTGTAATTATCGGAGTAATTACTTGGAGCATCAATTAATGCAAAGGTTGGGTATGATTGATTATCAATCTGTGATTGTCCACCTGTAGATTTTTGTTGCGGTTCATCAAAAGCTTGGTGAAATGATTGCGTTTGTGGTAACTGTTTGTAAGGAATCGAAGATTCCGATGATTGATGTGCAAACAAATTTGAGGATGGAAGCTGAAGCTTGGGAATTTGATGTTTTTCGACAATAGATTGCTGATGTTGTTGCTGTTGTTGCAGTTCTTCTGTTTGATTGATGTTTTTATTTGATCTTGTTTTGTTATTTTTCTTCAATGACTTTAATGGGGAAAGCTCTTTAAAAATTGCATCCAAGCATCGTAAATCACCTTGTTCTCCTTTTGCTAAGGAATGAGCTTTTATATGATCAAGAGGAATTGAAGGAAACGAAGAAGAAAGATTATGAAGAAGAAGTTCATAGCATCGAACAATATTTTCATCAGTTCCACGTTTTGCAAGAAGTGTAGACGATTGACGCAATTCGTCAGGAATGGAACTTACAATTGTTTCAAAGGATTTCAAAAAATGAAAATAATAACTTATTGAATTTTGCCTTTGAGTCATTGTAAACAATCAAAATTGATATTTCTCTTCACAATTCAGCAATTAAAAAATGGATATAATGCACTTATAAAAAACGAAATTCGATGAAGTTGTCACTGCCTTTAAAATCACTTATCAAAAAACTGAAATTTGATCACTCAATAATTTATTACATGATTTGATCAAATGATAAACTGATGAGATGAATTCAAAATATTTGAGGTGCGTTTATCACAATTCTCTTATTGAGTTTAATTTTTGAGAGTGATTTTTTTATTTCCATTTTTTTCTCGTTTTTTTTTAAAAAAAAAAAAAATAATTGTGTAAATTTTTGAATTTGAAAATTTGCAATAAATAATTGCTTTATTTGTTAAAAAATTATTTTTCATCTCACTCTGATTCGAATGAAATAAAATTTCATATAATAGAAAAGGAAATTAAGCTTACATAACTTTAATAAAATGATTCAGTGATATTAATGAATCGAAATATTTAAGTGCAAAGCTTCAATAAATGCATAATAATTTAATCCAAAAATTTGTTCTCTTTGTATATGTCGAAGCAAATAAAGAAGATTCATTGCTCAAAAAATGTGAAATCCTGTAAAACTTTGTTGATTCATAGCAAAGATCCCCTGAGAATATGATTTGAAACTAACTGCAAGCTTAAATCATTTGTTTCAAATGCGATAAATATATATCAAGCTTCTTCTACACTGATGTTGTGATTTATACAGGTAAAATAGGTTTGGAGGTATTATTATCTGTTGAATGCTCTTCGGTTTTATCTCGATTCATTTCTGTGTTTCCCGCAAGAAATACAGCCACAAAAACCTGAAACAGAATTACTCTTTTTTAAAAAAAACAAACAAATAAACGTTGATGCAAACTATTATCAATCCCAAAAATTGCCTTTTTGTAACAGAATGTCCAAAGAATACAACAGATATAACGACAGATAAGCACTAAGCCGAATATTTGCACAAGGAAATATGTTCAAAATAAAAAATAAAAATTATAAACAAATAAATAGCAAACTTTTCTTAATGAAGTGACAACATTCTTCCACCAAATCCCATAATTCGTTTTTAAAGAAACAATTAAAAACTGCCCAAGTGTGTGAGATAATGTAGAAAACACAATTGTGAAAAATATATCCCAATGCTGAGTCATAACATTTATTGTTGAGATGATTGTTCCTGAAAATATCATTGCTATTACAGTTGTAAAAAAAAAAATATGAAAATACAAATTTTGAATCCATTTGAATATAATTTTTAAATTTTTGTATTGATTAGATTGCAAAAACGTGTAAAATATCATACCAATAAGATAAAGCAACGAAGAAAATGTCATTCCCCAAAACAATATGAAAGGAAAAGATCTTTGCTTTGTGCTGTGAAAAATATGTTTTTGAAGAAAAAGGTTGATAAGGATAAAAAAATTATCACACTCGGATTGTATCATCGTCGATTGCAGAGAATCAAATATGCAACTAATATTTATCGATCCAAGCATCATGGCCTGAAGATTTGCAAAATGTCAATCTTAATTCATTTAAATAACAATTTCACACAGCTCCTTTCCAAGTAAAACCTTTGCGAAGACCAATCTGTGACCTGTTTTCTGCTTCTGACTGAGTCGGTAATAAAACGGAGAGAAGCCCACTCAGCAATAAGAGAGACAATAAAACTTCTTTTAATGAATATCCAAAACAACAGTTTTTTCTGTTGTGCTTTTGAGAGTTTATCAAAAAAGATGCAGGCATTGCTAAATCGAAGAAAGAAAGAAATCATGCGCATAGAAAATAATATCATTGAATGAAATATGACAGCAAACCAATAAGTATTTTTGAGGATGAAAAAACCAACGTTAGAGGATATGAAAGATAGTTAACTGCGTCATATCCAAGAAATCCCGAGATACAAAACAGAGTACTGCATATCAGCGTCAAAAAGCATTCTTTTAAATTAATATCAAATAATTTTTCCTTTTTTTGGATCTGAATAGCTTTTGTTTTTCGAAATGTATTTTATTGAAAAGCTTGGTCATACTTACTGCAAAAACAAAAGCAGACATGGTGCATTCAAAAAATGTGATAAACATTACTACTCCACTTTTGTATTCTTTTCCAAGCGTAGTTGAGCTTCATTATGAAAAGAAAATCAATTTGAAATAAAAATTAAAATTGATCCAAATCAAACACTTTTTCTGACCAAAAAAAAGTCAACAATGAAACAACTAAAACTAGAATTGAATGCATTACAAAAGAAAAAGTGGAATGCTTTTTTAATTCAAAAATATTATTTTTCATTAGAAAAAAACTATTCTATGGTTATATTAAATTTTAATCGAATTTTTCAAAAAATACTCATAACTTGAAATGATGAAGTCAAATCATGATAATAATTTGATTAAAATAAAAATTCAAAAAAAAGATGCGTGATGATGCTCATAGATATAAAAAGCAGAAAAAAAACCTCAAAAAAGTTATTAAACAGACAAATATTCTACTTGAAAATAATCTCTAAAACTAAATTCATGTTTAAAACAAAGGGGTAAAAAAAAAAATTTTTTTTAAAAAATGAGAAAGACAAAAATTAAAAAATATATATATACTCAAAAGACTAAATCACTTTCTATCCATTTTTGAATATTTCTTTGAAAGCTTGTTAAAGTTTCTTATTCGGCAGCATGTAGTTATAATAACCAAAACAATAATCGCTAAAAATATAGCAAAAACAACGATGAAGGCCGTAAGGGTCTGTCTTGACTTCAGCTCTGCTTCAGTCAGCTGGCTCTTTTTGTTTCCCGGGTTGTCAGGATCATCCTCAGGCTTTGCTGGGTCGATGGGGTCAAAAGGCTCGGGGCCAGTGTAGTTCGAGAAGATGGGCACGGTGTCTACAAGTTTCTCTCCGTCTGAGTAGTGCAGGCAGAACGATATCTTGTCTCCTGCTCCCATCGACTTGATCACACTTGCAGGCATCTGCCCATGGGCCTTGATCGACGACTCGATTTTCGTGAAGGGGTATTCATACTCATCCACATCTCCGTCTTCACTCAGTTTTCTGCGGAAAGACAAAGAAGAAGCAGACAAGTGTGCAGCATCTGAAAGCGATGCCTTTGAGGCTGAAGCTTTCCTCGTGATCATTGCCTTCCATGTGAGGTTGCACGGCATGAACAGCAGACCCACAAAAACGAAATCATAGTTATCTCCATTCTGTGTCGAGTTGAATGCAAGGAGAATTGGCTCAAAACGAAAGCTGAACGACGAAGCAAATGCTGTGGAGTACGTTCTGACTCCGTCATTAGCCTCTGATGCTACCTTTGTCAGTGTGCAGTCTGTGTTCTCCAGCCAGAAGTTGCTGCCTCCTGTCGCAGACCCATCCCCACCTGCTGGAGGATACAGTGTCAGCACTGCTTCGTCTCTGCAGCGCACGTTTTTGCGGAACCAAAGCCAGTTCGGATCTTTTGGATCGTTGTTCAAGAAATTCATCTCGCGCAGTGTGATTGAACCTCCAGACACAAACAGAGCACCTGTACTGCAATTAACAAAGATGGTGTAATTCATCGAAGTGGAACAGTCTTTCAGCTTCATAAATCCTGTCTCCCACGAGCAGGCATATGTCTCATCGCTGTCTCCTTCGCCTTCTTCGTTTGTCTTCTTTGAAGCTCTAATGCGTATTTTTAACATTTATTGAATAAAAATTTTAAAAAGAATAAAAATACAATAATCAAATAAAATAATAAAAATAAAATACTTTTCATTGGATTGATTCTTGTTTTTAGCAAGAATTCCGCTAAATGTGCAATCTGTCATGACGACCTCATAATTCGCAACTGAAACTGGGCAGAATTCGACATCTGAGTCTGCTGTCGAATGCAAAGAGCAATTCGAAATGTTGACTTTGTTGAAGAATATGGAACTTGTTGGCTCATTCGAAGGTTTGCTTTGATTGCTGTTGTCTTCCCAATTCATTTCTCCGAATGAAGACTTTTTGCTGAAGGACTTTGGCAGCGCTCGAAACGCACTTGACGCTGAAGAAGCCATTCCATCAACAATTCCGCCTTCTTTCGTGATGTTTATGTTTGTGAAATTGCAAAATGAAAGCGTCAGATTAGCTTGGCTCGAGAGTTTTATGAACGATGTTTTCTCCAACCACAAATCCTTCACGGTGCAGTCTGTAAGTTCAAGTGAGCCAGAAGCCATGTTGATCACATTGAAGTTCAGTGATGTGTTTGTGGCATACTCAAAGCCACGAGAAAAGATACACCCAACAAAACTCAGCAATCCGCTGCTTCCCTTGAATATCTCACTCTGAGAAGATCTCAGCGGAACTGAAGAAACAAAATGGATCAGACCAAAAAAGACATTTCCTGTGCATTGAAACACAGCGTCCGTGTTGGCCAAATCTAACCCATTTCTTGCGGAGCTTGATTTCACAGTTGCATTTAAATCAATGGACCTTAAATCGTTTGAAGAAGATCGAATATCAATCTCATTGAAAATGAAGGACGTGTTGATTGAAAAAGAATCACATAAATAAATGACTCTTTGTTGTTTTGCCGTATTTGAATTGGTAGAAAACAGATTCTCATCTGCGTTTGCATTATGCGAAGTTGAGCTGACAGCACGCAAATGTGTAAGTGCGAATTTCAATGTTTTGCAGGGTGCATTGAAGGTTCCACAGAGCAGACTATCTTTCCCACTTGAGCTTGATGCAAAAACCACATTGTCCTCAAACATAAGCATGTTTAAAAGATCCGTGTCAGAAGTAAAAGCCTTTGCATCTTTCCCAAAGATCGCATTTGTAATGTTGAATGCTTCAGAATTCATAAAGTCCTTCATGTCGAAGTGCAAAAAATCTACCGCTTTCGATAGATCGTATGCAGATAAGAACATATCTCTTCCAATTGTTGCATTGTTCCCGGCGAGTGTGCAGGAAGTGAAAAGAAAATACACAGGACTTGACGGAAAGTCGAAGAACAGCCCGCCTCCTTTCCCGCTTCCAGAACTTTTCGAAGTGGACGCAGCGCACTTTTCTAATCGAGTGTTATTCAAAACAAAAGAGCTTTCCTTCGCAGCTGCAAAATACAACGCTCCACCAGCTGCCCTGCTGGTTGCATTTATAGATTCAAAAATTGCATTTGAAAATGTTATTTGTGCTTGGCAATCGCTTGAAGTCTCGACAATTCCTGTATTGTTCGTTGTACTTTCAATGTTTGTGAAGTTTGTTGAAAATACACCAAGTATAAAAGGTGAAGACTTCTAAGAGAGAAAAAAAGCACCACAAAATTAGAAAGTCAAAATTGAAGATATTTATGAATTTAATACAAATAATATAAAAAAAAATTATAATCAAATTTCAATAGTTATTATGAATCAAAAGCAAAAGCAAAAATAATAAAATTAAGTATTGCGAAAATTATTTTTTAATTTGCATACAGTTGAATCCAGTTTGAAAATAGATGACTGAGATAATCCCAAAGACAAAATCCTTGTTTGTGTCATGTTGATAATTCCGAATGATAGAACAAACAAAGAATGGGTTGAAGGAGTGCTTTTCAAACTCGTTTCTGAGCCTTGAATGGTCACTTTATCAAATATTGCTTTGTTGCTGCTAATGTCCGCAGAAGCAGATGATGGTGATGACATCTCCATTATGTACACACCTGAGGAAGCAGAACTGTTGTCTAAATGCAAAGTCAGAAGACTCAGCAAAACACTTCCTTTGTTCAAATGGAAAAGAGGAGAGGAATAGCCCAATGACTCAGTTGATATCACGCTTTGTGACTGAGAATACCCATCAATTCTAACAGCTTTATTTGTAAGATCGACCGTTCCTTTCTCTTTAAGCATCCCACTGTTAATATGAATTTCTGGTTCCATAAGCGGATGAGACACTTCAATCACATGAGAAATGCTAGCGCACGGAGTCTGACCCATTCCGCAATTGTTTGCTGTATCAGAACCATTTGAAGCAACAATGAATATATAGCTTGGTACTGAACTTGAAAAATCATTCTTTCGTGCCTTCACTCTTGGTGTGTTGCTTGTTGAATAACTGGAGTTGAAGAGTCCAGAAACATTCTCCAGTGCATAGTCAATATAAACGTCAGTCCCATCTCCTTCATTTTCCCGGAAAAAACAGAATCTAAACCCGTGATCATAATTAACTTTTTGCGAAATTGAATTTATAAAAATTCCTCCACCTTGTTTAGATGATTTGCACCTATAAAAAAAGCATTCCTTAACTGTGTCTGTTTCTCTATAAAAGTCACAAATATACATTCCCCCACCATAATAATTAGTGCAACGACATTCCACAAATGTCAAGTTTTGGCATTCTCCA
Organism: Monocercomonoides exilis; assembly: GCF_001643675.1. NCBI lineage: Eukaryota > Preaxostyla > Oxymonadida > Polymastigidae > Monocercomonoides > Monocercomonoides exilis. The sequence continues at coordinate 1,163,861 of NW_027150550.1, forward strand.
ATTTTTGAATAAGTAAAATATTCCAATCCACCACCATTACTGTGACTAGAGCAGGATTGAAATTTAGAATCTTTTATGATAGTTTTATTTGCGTAATAAATGTGAACAGCTCCTCCATTGCTAGAGTATCCAGTGCAGTGGCATGACGAATAACTGTTGTTTGTTAAAATCACCTGTTTCTCACCTGCATTCCAAATTGAAATTGCACCCCCATCATCCGAAGATGTGCAATTAATAAAAGAACAACCTTGTGCAGTTAGCGTTACACTTCCATTCACAAATAAAGCACCTCCTCGATTTTTTGAAATGCAATCAATGAATGAATCATAAGTGAACGTCGAATCAGTTTTAATGTCTTGATGAGTGTTCCAATTTGCATTCAAATGAGTGAAAGAACTATTAAAAACGTTGAATGTGTTTGTCGTAGGAAATCCACCAAATATTGTTCCATCAAATACATCGCTTGATCTCTCACAATGAATATTCATAACATTCAAATCATTAAAATAAAAAGGATCACGAAATTCTTCATTTGACGAAATGTTTTTAAATTGGCATCCACAAATATTCGTTTGTAGTCCTTTTCCAGAACTTATTAATGAGTTTTGGTGCAGAATTATATCAAAAATATTGCTTTCACACACCTTGATCTCGCAAGCAGAATTTTCCCCTTTAACTAATGCTTTGCAAAATACACTATTTGATTGTTTTCTCGAAATTGATATATTGTTCATGATGATCGCAGAAGAAGAAGTAATCGGAGAAAAAAGTGGCTTTTGTGAAAGCTGAAAGTTAAAATGGTTTAAGTAAATGTTTGATAATGCATCTACTTGCATCGTATAATTAGAATGACGAAATTCTGCAGTCAAATAATTGAGAGTTACTGAAGAATTCTTCAAAAGAAATGTGGTATTTATTTTTTGAACATTGGAAGTCATTTCATCGGGAATACTCAATACCCTAGCAAAAAGGAAAGTTGCTACAATTAGAATACTACGAACATTTAGCAATAAATAATGTTCCGCACAAGTCATGGATTTTTTTGGCTTTAATGTTGTTGTGATCAAAAATGATCTTGAATAACAATATAACGGGAACAATTTTGGTTTTTTTTTGAAATAAATGATGAAACGAAAGAAATTAATTAATTCAATGTATTTGAGTGAACATGAGTAACTAATTGACTTTCGGCCGAAATTTTTGTGATTGGTGAAGTGATAATAAATGCAACCTGTTAAATAATAGCATTCACGAAGTTTTTTCTTTTGTAATAAACAACTAATAAAAATTATAATTATTTCGTTTTCTTGGGGTTAAAAAATATCATCTTTAATTTTTAAAAAAAAAATCTCGATTATTCATAACCATGGAAATATTTTCAAGAACAAAAGATAAAAAAAAAATTTTGACTTGTCGGTTTAGAAAATAACTTCCCCGAAGCCATTGCAAATCAGCGAATATTTCAAACAAAATAATGAACTTGATTTATAAATAAAACCCAAGGTGATGAGATGAAAAAAAAGTAATAATAGCATTTATCAGTATACCAAAAAAAAAAAAGAAAAAGAAAAAGAAAAAAATAAAAATTGAATTTTAAAAAAAGAATAATTATCCAATTTCCTCTATCAGTTTTTAAATAAATTATCATTAATTGAAAGTAAAGTTTTCGACAAGTGAGATTATTTTTTATATTATTGTCAATTGACTTTCACCACAACTTTGTTCAATTCAGTTTGTTTATGCTCTTGTAATTTTTGGAAGAATATGTTTGGAAATTTTAAGGTTATTTCAAAAAAATTTTTTATTAATAAATTTTTTGTGTCGATAAGCTTTTTTCTTGATTTTGTGGATTTTTTCAATCTGCTGATTACAGTGACATATTTATCAATTATTTGGAATTATCTGTGATAATTTACTTTCTTTGTTATATGTGTGATTATTTAAGGAATCATTTCTTTATTCGGAGGATTGTTTTTTCGAAAGTTTCATTTCTTTGGAGTGGTACTATTGTTTCAACAGAAAAAAAAGCATGATAATTGCAGAAAATAATGATGTTTTAGATAATATTCATCATAAAAGTATCTTCGAGAAAAGAAAAAACTTTTTTGTGTTAACTTATCAATAATCAAGGTGAATTCTCAAACCGAAATTATTGAATGAAAAAAGATGGATTCAAAAATAATCACACATGTTCATAAAATCCAAAGTGAAAGATTTAGAACAAAAAAGAAAAAAAGAAAGACTTTTAATTAATCTTCTTTCACTCAGATATATTTATCCACCTTCAATTTAGATTTTTTCAAAAACTCTATTTTTTGTTGGAAAATATTTGACAATGGTCATTCTTTTTGAAAAGTCACAAAAGTTTAATTGACAAGTTGAATTCACATACTTGTTATTCGTTTAATACCTTCAATTGAAGTCCACATTAAAGTTATATTCCAACCGATGACAATTTTTAAATATCTTTTATTCTATCTTTGTATAACGATATAACGAAAAGAGTTTATTGAAGGAATTAATCAAAAAATCAAATGTCTTGTTGAATATAGAAATAAAACATTTGCAATTCATCCAAATAAAATAACCTAAATGATAAGCCAACAAATGAAACGAATGAACCAATTAATTCTTTCCCAAAATTTCAAGGAAAATTATCAATGAATGAAGTTTCTTACCAAAAATTCGTAACAATAAATGAATATAAACTGTTCACGAGCATGAAAAGTTTTGAAAGAAGTGGGTTAATCACAACTTTAAGTAACATTCAGAAACTCGTTTTTTTTCGGATTTTTTGTGATAGAATGATTTAATATCAAATAATAAAACATGCTAGGGGTGAATTTTCCATATTTAGAATACTTTTTTTTCAATGAAAAAAATCAAATTTTCGAAAATATTATGGTTATGATCAAAAAAATTACAAAAATTTTATTTTGAAAACTGAACGATTTTTGGAAATTTCATATTTTGGTACAAAATTATTTGTTAGAAAAAATCTTTCGATTCAAATGAAGTGAATTAAAGAAGTTTGAAGTTCATATTTGAATGTTTTGTAAAGTTTTTAGTAATAAAATGAAGTGAAAATGAACTTCTCGGGTTTCGTTCTGCTTTAGGGTTTTCCTTCGAATCGAAATATTAGGTTTTAAGGTTTGCATTTTATTTTTATTCATTTTTTTTATAAATAGGGTTAGGGTTTCAATCAAAAAACACTTTTTCACACATCAAAAACGTGTGTTTCAACGTTAACGCAAGATGAAAGGTGAAAATAATAAATATAAAAATGAATTGAGAATTTTTGTAATTTTCTTTTTATATAATAAAAAAAGAAAGCTAAGAATTATATAAAATTTATTAAAATAATTCTTTAAAAAAGTTGATTTTTAATTTAATTATTAGAAATTAGTTTGATCATAACCATAATATTTTCGTAAATTTGATTTTTTTCATTGAAAAAAAAGTATTCTAAATATGGAAAATTCACCCCTAGCATGTTTTATTATTTGATATTAAATCATTCTATCACAAAAAATCCGAAAAAAAACGAGTTTCTGAATGTTACTAAAAGTTGTGACTTGCCAAGCCAAAGATAGATTAGAAAAATCAGAAGAAGCGTCATAAAAAAGTGATGGAAATGTTTTGTGTGCATTTATGAATATTCAAAACCCATATTCAAACCGATGTTTTTTGTATAAAAAAAATGATTTCAATAGTTATTACCCTATGTTCAGATTTTGCAAATGTGTTTGTTGGATTTTTTTTTCTATGCGATTTGATACATCTTGAAAAAATGGATTATTTGAATGTGTTAAATAGTGTTTTCAGAAATAAATAATGAAATAAATAAAAGGGATAACTTCTCATTAAAATACGTGAATACAAAAAAATTAAACTAAGAGTTATCTCCATATCAAGGAAAATAAAATTGTAAAGTGATTGATACTACGATCTGGGCACAGATACATAGACAATTCATATGCTTTAAAAGCATGAAAGATGTGAGAATGTTTTCCACAATTTCAGTTGTAATATTCACTTGAATAACGATGTGGTCAAGTAAAATTGTATTTAAATTGTTCATCTTTTTCAAATAAAAATTTACAAATGCCGAAATCCTTAAATAGCTTTGTAATTACTTTTCATATAAATGTTTACATGTATGATATTCACTCTTCATTCAATCCTCTTTTCGCAAATGACTTCTTCCCAAAAGTTCGCCACCAAAGCCCCAATATACTACAAAAGAAGACAAATGCGATAATGATTGTTAAATAATCCCTTCCCACCCCAACAAAGGATGCAATTTCTCCACTCAAAATATACAGGTTGAATTCTTGGGTCAGTTTCCATTCATTATGCGATTTAACGCTTTTCCTACGAATAACAAGGACATTATTAGAAGAATCATAATGAAAAGTTGATGATCGCATGTCAGAAAAAAGAATAGCTGTCGTCTGCACATCTAATCCCAATATACGAATTTCATCTACAACCTGATTTGTAAAATATCCAAGTGATCGCGTAGATGCTCTGAATATTCGAACATTTTTTTTATGCTCAGAAAGCATTTCAAAATCAACAACTGTCTTTGCACAATCCCCTTTATCGTCCATCGAGTCTCCATCATCAACGGTTACTGATCCTTTTGCTCTTCCATCATATCCTAATGCAACCACTACAGTCAGTGGACTGTTCCTCATATTCATGAGAGTTGAGTCTGTGTGGTTCTGCTTTGTGAAAATATACCCTCCTCGAATGTGCACTGGTATTGTGCTTATGTTTGCTTTTATTGTGACATTAGAAACTCCTTCTGAACTCACTGTTAGGTTTATTCCTTCAAAAGGCGGACGGTCCTCTCTATTTTCGTTTGCGTCATTCACCTCTAATTCTTTAGCCTCCCTTCCGGTCCAGTAATCATACCACCTGCTATGAGGAAAATAGCAATCAGATACGAAATCGTTTTTTTCATCCAGAACAGGAGAAATTAGAAGCGCATCGCCAAGCATCGCTTGCTTGTCTATCTTCCTGCAATTCACATCTTCTGGGAATTCCATTGCAAGCGGACGGACCATTGGAATCCCTTCGTCATGAGACTGATGCATCAAAGTATACCAGTAGCTCTGAATTTTTTGTCTTTCTCTCAAAAATTTGAGATTGTACGATGAAAATGGCTCACCAAAACGGTAAAATTCTTGAGGACGCGTGCCCCATGCCCTGTGATTTCTGAAAAAGGGATATAAAAAAGTTGCAGTCGAAACCCAGCGAGTGAAAAGCCGGCTATCTGCATTTTTGTAAAACCCTGCAACATCGCACCCAACAAACGGCAATCCAAACAACCCTGATGAAAGAATCCCGCTTATAGAATCATAAAGATCGGAAGAGTTTGCCTCGTTATCGCCAAGCCAGATAAAATTCGTTTTCCCGCTACCAGCATAAGAGGCACGCGATAATATAAACGGGCGTTTGCCTGGATAAACATTTTGGAGAGACTTTGAAGTATGCAAGTTTTCATAATGAGCGTATAGATTGTGAGTTAAATAATAAGGACCCATTTCCGTCAACGCATCTGGAGGAGGTGCCTGTACATTCAGAACATCAGGAATCCAAGCATACTTCGTTTCTTCTTCGTCCTTTTCGCATTCTCCCTTGCAAAAATTAGAAATTTCATTCATATCGGTCCACAGGCCATCCAATGACAGCTCCCGGACAAACCTTTCTATCCATTGGATCCAGTATGCCTCGCCTTGCTTTGAAGTGAAATCTGGAAAAATTGTTCTGCCAGGCCAAACTTTACCAATAAAAGGTTTGTTTGTTCGATTGAGAATGTATCCTTTGCTTTTGATAAGATCATCATATGGCCTGTAGCCTTCCTCCACTTTAACGCCTGGATCAATAATTGCAACGTAATGAATTCCTCGATTTTTTTTTATGTCTTTGATAAATTCAACAAATTCTTCTCTAGGATATTTCTCTGGATCTGTTGTGAACAATTTCTTTTCATCCATATAATCAATATCCGCCCACATAACATCCAGAGGAAATCCGTTCTTTTCGTAATCTTTAACAACTTCTTTCACCACACTTAGATTCTTGTAGCCCCAAGCACATTGGTGGATTCCTGTTGCCCACTGAGGCACAAGAGCAGGCTTTCCGATCAAATCTGTGTATTGTTTTATAACATCTTTCATCGTTGGTCCCAGGAAAATAAAAAAATCCAATCTTTCACCTGCCATTGCTCGATACGTCATCCAACCGTTTTGTAATTCAACTTGCATAGGTGCACTGTTGAAGAAAAAAATGCCATGAGACTTTCCATCTGGGCGAACTTCAATGTGGAATGGATGATATCCATAAAGATTTTGATCGTCAGCTGGAGTTCCTCTATCAGCAGAATTAATTGTATAATTAAATGGATATTTCAAAGCAAATCTAGAACGCCTTTGCCCAAGTCCATAAATTACAGGATCATTTCCGATTGTAGTTGTTAATGATAAAAATTGATCTTCAAAGACCAAAGGATGTTCCCTTCGGAGGGAATGCGTATCAAAAATAATCTCTCCCGAATCTTTTCTTTTTATCATTATCCCTCCATTTTCTGGAAATTCAAAATCATATTGCGCATTTTTTATTGATTTTTGAGTTTCTGAATCTTGTAGAACACCAGGAATACTTACATATTCTTTTTGTGGATCGTAAAATTGCACACGAACGCAATTTTCTGTTACGTTAATTATTTCAAAATCTATTTCTTTTGGATCAGGTGGATATGGACCTTTTCCTGAAACAAGAGAAAACGTTCCCTTAAAGCCCAGATTCGTTTTCTGCATGGATCTCGAATAAATTAGATCATGTGTTGAGTAAATAGACAATAGTAAAATCAACAATAGATCAATTGCCATCCTCACAACTACAATCAGAAATTATCGAAAGATCTACATTTGTGAAATAAATATTCTTTGCAATTAAATCCTTGTTCAATTTCACATATGTAAAATCCGATACAATTTTATATAAACTAGCATTATGTAATCATCCAGATTTATAAAAATCAATAAAATTATTCAAAAAACTCCTCAAAAATGTAATCAAACATGTAGAAAAATAACTTATCCCTTATTACAGAGATCAACGATTTGATTCAATGCCTCGAGATCTGGAACACCTCCGTACATCATTAAAGAACGCAATGGTGTCATTTCAGCCCATTTCCCCATTATTTTATAATTAGCTTCTTTTGTTGGTGCGAGCATGATCTCTTCGCTCATCGAGTTTACAACCTTTTCAAATAGCTTTTTCCCTTCTTCTGTTTCTTTCACTTCACCAAGCGACGTGTGAATAGTAAACTCGCCTGGTTCTACTTTCTTATTGCCGATAATCCTTTTTGACACATCGTCCATCATCAGAAGGGCAGAAAAGAGAGGCTGCTTCCAATCATTCGACGTTATCCTCCCGTAGCAGCCACACGGATCAAGCACCATCGCATTGGCAACCGGTGGATATTCTGCAACAGCCAGCAACGACGAATCCTCCTCTTCTTTCTCTTCTCCTTTTTCTTCTCCCTTTCCTTTGCCCTCTTTGCCCTCTTTGCCATCTTTTCCGTCTTTGAAGCTAAACTTCCACACCCTTCTGGATGTGTTCTTGTGTGCTGTGGTGAAGCAGATGCAGTCGCGGAGTGGCAAACAGCGGGAGCTCCCGCCGACTTTGAAGATGTACTCGCCACTTTCCAAGAGGCGTCTCTTCAGCAGCGGGTGGTAGTAGCACAGCTCCTCTGCGCTGACTGCAAGCTGCACAGCTCTTTTCTCGCCTGGCTGGAGCTGCTTCACTTTTGTAAATGCTTTCAGTTCGTGGAACGGCTGCGGGATGGTCGAGGAGTGCTTGTGCGACACATACAGCTGCGCCACTTCATCCACTGCGTATTTGCCTGTGTTCCTAATAGAAAAACTAACGATGATTGTGGGATAAGTTGATGTTGCAGTCGAAGAAGAAGGAGAAGAAGGAGAAGTAGTAGAGGATGATGATGACGACGACGATGAAGACGAAGAAGAAAGAGAAGAGCACATCGAAGTCAAATTAGATTCATGAACAGGACCAGCAACAGTAACCTTCATGTCTTCATAGACAACGCTACTGTAAGTCAGCCCGAACCCAAACGGAAACAGCACGTTTCCTTCCAAAGGCTCCTTCTTCATCGCCTCTTCTACACTGCAGGCAAAGTCAAAGTTCTCGTCGTCGTCGCCTGCCACCAGCGAGTCGTAATACCGATAGCCCACATAGAACGACTCGCTGTATGTGACCTCCTGCGGCCCCATCGGAAATACGCGGTAGGTTGGCGTCGAATCCACAGAAAGCGGCCATGTTTCGCTCAGCCGCCCCGCAGGAGAAGTGACGACGAATGGGGCAGACGCAACAGGCGCAGAAGACGCATTAGACGCAGCAGGTGCAGCAGGCACCCATTCAGCCTGCTCTCTTTTGTGGATGAACAACATGCGAGCGAGTGCTTCGCCGTAGCCTTCTCCCGCCAAATGACAGCACACCACAGAGTCCACGTCGCGCAGCCACGGCAGAAGAACAGGCGATCCCACACACAAAACAACACATATGCGAAGCTTTAAGTAAGATGAACTGCCTTCAGTTGAAGAAGAAGAAGAAGAAGAAGAAGAAGAAGAAGATGATGATGATGATGATGATGATGATTTCGAGCTACAATTCAAATCTTTCCATGCTTTTTTAATCTGAATGATTTCTGCAATCAATTCATTTTGGGAAGCAGGCAAATCTAAATTCTCCCTGTCAAATCCCTCAGACTCATCAGCCTCGTCCATTCCCGCAAAAAACACAAGATCAACACTTTTATGCTTTTCTTGCTTCGTTTTGAGAATATCTAGCACTTCTTCTCTTCTCTTCGCCAGCTCACTCTCATACTCAATCCCTTCTTTGGTGCCTGCACAGCTTCCGCAGTACCCGCGGCAATACTCAAAAGCAGCGCCTCTTTTCTCCAAAGCCTCCACAAACGTCTGCTTCTCACGTGGGCGTACAATTGAACTGCCGCAGCCCTGGAAACGCGGGTGATCATGGGCAAATTCTCCCACAGCAATCAAATCAGGAGCAGGCTCATTTTTGCTGTCTGAGTCTTCCTCAGCTCCAGGGAAGTCAATGAAGGTTGAGAGTGGAAGCATGCTGCGATCATTCTTCATCAGCACCGTTCCTTGGATGGCTGCTTCGATGGCAAGGTTGTGATGTGCCTTCCAGTTGCATTTCGCTATTTTTTCTTGGTCAATTGCATCTTTCACAGAAGAGTGGCTGAATTTCTTTACAAGCTTTAGAACATTTGCACATGCGCTGTCAAGATCCTTTTCATCAAGGGCTCCAGATTTGACTGCATCAACTATTGATTTGTCTCTTATTCCATTAGATGAAGGCATTTCAAGATCCAGCCCTGATCTTATACCTTTAACTCGATCTACAACTGCTCCCCAATCAGAAACCACACATCCATCAAATCCAAACTTTTGCCTAAGTACTTCCGATAGCAAAAACTTGTTTTCGCTGCTAAGTGTACCATTTATACGATTGTAACTACACATTATTGAAGCAGGTCTTGCGTTCTTCACTGCAATCTCAAAAGGCCGAAAATAAATATCATGAAGTGCTCTGTCATCAGCTGCTGCACTGATATTAAGTCTGTATGTTTCTTGATTATTTACAGCAAAGTGTTTTAAGCATGAAGCAATCCCAACTGACTGACATCCATTGATAAAACTCGAAGCAATGCTTCCTGCTAAAAGTGGATCTTCTGAATAATACTCAAAGTTTCTTCCACCAAGAGGAGATCTCTTGATATTTATTGCTGGTCCAAGAATCATTCCTATGTTATATGCGTTGCATTCTTCTCCAATCGCCTCTCCAACTTTCGATACTATTTCAAGATCCCAAGTACTCGCAAGAGATGATGCTGTTGGAAAGCAGGTTGATGGCAACGTTGGCTCTTTAGTTCTGAGTTCTGGATCGGGATTTTCAAAGCGCACTCCATGCGGTCCATCTGACATTCGGAGAGGAGGAATTCCAGCATGAATAATCGATTTTGTATTCCAATTATCCGCTCCGCTGCATAAGCAAGCCTTTTCTTCGATTGTTAACTTTTTCAATATTAATTCGACTTCCATTTCATAAAACCTGAATTATATTTTATGATAGTGCACAAATTATTTTCTATTCCTTCCAAGAAATATGAAAAACGATCAACGAATAGAAAAATATTATTTATTATATCTGAGATCGAAAAACGAATGAATAATTACAAAAGAACAAAAGCTTCACTCTCTCAAAAAATTGTTTCATATATAATTCTAAAAAATCATTTGCATTTTTCTGATAACTGCAGGCAATTGGATGATAATTTCAAAAAAGAAATTTCATAGTTTCAATCTATAAATTTAATTGTGACTCATTGAAATTTTGTTGAAAATCAGAAGCTTATAATACTATTATGTCACGCACTTGTGAATGAAATGGAAACGAAAGAAAAAACAAAATTAAATTGTTTGCTTTCAAACATTAAAATTTCGTGTTATTTTTGACCTATTTCATTATTCGAGATATTATTATTCTGAGAACACAAAAAAGAATCACTCATTTGAACATATTTATTATTCAAAAAGCTATTCATGGTTTAATATTGGAGATTTTCTAGAATATGTGTTAATTTTTAGAACATATATGATGAGCGAGCTTTTGATTTGAATTTTTTAGCGAATGATACACATGACAATAATTATCTTTATTGAAAAAATAATAAACGGAACTTCTTTAACAGTAACCAATTATGTTTTCGAGATTATTTTTTCCATCATTTATATCTAATGAAAAAAAATTTTTTTTGTTCTATTTTTTCATTTTAAGATTTTTCTGATGAGAGAAACAAATAGAGAATTATGAAGCACAAGAGTCGAAAGTCACACCACTGATTCGTTTGAAGTCAATAAAGTTACATAGGCTCAAAATTTTTCGAATAAAAGAGGCTCAAATTAATCGGAACCAAAAAATAAATCGAGTCCAAAAATTTCAGGATCCTCGAGCACTTTCAAGTGGAAAAAAAAATAATAGGAAACCTTCAAAACATTAGAATATTCAATTTTCGAGAATGTTTTTTGATTTTGGTTTTTTGTGCAACGATTTGGTATTTTTTGTTTTAATTTTAAGATCAAAGATTTGCTCTTATTTCAACAAGCTTTTTGTTCAAATTATTTTGAATATTCTTCTTATTACTGAACCTGGTTTTTAAATGCTTTTGGTTATTTTTTGTTATTGAACACTTCTTTTTTTATTATTTTTTGCATTTAACAATATTTGATCCTTCTATTTGAAAAGTTGCAAATGTTTAATAACCGGGCTAAATAAAACTGAACCGCATTAGATAATTTTTGGTGATAGATCAATCATATTTCTCCAGAATACACTTTTTTTTAACATCAAATAGGTTTATGATTTTTATTTGCGATATGATAAAGTTTGATTTTGTTTGAATTCATTTCTGTATGAAAATTTCAAAAAAGTTTGATTCAATTTTGTAAAAGATGAATCGTCAATGAATGAAGCCATTGGAGAAGTGAATTGATTCTGAGTGCTGGGTTTGAAAGTTGTTTTTGTTAGTTAATGATTCAGCAAAAATAAATGTTCAAACTTTTTCTGATTGAGTAAATATTATGTTTATTCTTTGAAAATAGTTATTACGAATTGATAGAAAAGTGCTCACGATTTTTTTCAGTGTTTTGTTCACTTCATTATTCGAATTTGAAAGTTAAACATCTCTAAGCAATTATTTCCTCTGATAATGAATAATAAGAAGTTACGAACTGTATTTATATTGGAAAAACATTTGTATTGGAGAATTTCAAAAGAAATATTACAACCTCCGTATTTTTGAATTATAAATTCTCTGTGTGATTTTTCTATTTTTAGATTTTATCATTTCTCAAACAATTTTTTATTTAATAAATACAATTTTTATTCTTTGAATAGAAATATTACGAATTATAAAAGAAGTATCAACAATTTCCACAATGTTTTATTCACCACATAACTCAAATTAAAAAGTTTTAACTTCGCAAGGTTAATTATTCTTTTGATTATAAACGAGAAATAACGAATTGTATTTTGATTGGATTTTCATCTGCCTTTATATATTTTTTTAAAAATACGACATCCACCATATCAGTGAAATATTATTAATATGAGTAATTCTTTTTGAAAAGTCGCAAATGTTTAATATTCGAATAAATCAAAATTTTCATATTTTGCTCAAATGACTGTTTCCACTAACAAATCTTCTTAAGAATGTTTGAAATAGCATTATCCAGAAATAGATACTATATTAGCGAAGTCTGGTATATGTTAACATAAAATTGAGCAAAATATGAAAATTTTGATTTATTCGAATATTAAACATTTGCGACTTTTCAAAAAGAATTACCAATATAAATATTTTGCGAGATTTTTTAATCAAAAATTTCTTCATTTGGGTGAAAATCAAGACTTTCAAGCTTTTTTTGCGCAAAGCACTAAAAAGTTGCTTTAATCATATCTTAAATTCACTTTCTCTGATTTCAAAATAAATTTGATTTCCATATCCATTAATAGGCATCGTTGAAATCAAAACATAAAGTTTCCCAATATTTCACGAATGTCAAAAAATTGACCCAATTTTATTGTGTTTTTTGATCTTAAAAAGTTAATAAAAAGTGCATAATTTTTCAATGAAAATACCAGAAGCAAAATATTTTGACCATTTTAATGAACAAATTTTTTTTTTAAATTCAAAAACAAACTGATTAATATATGCTTCTTGGCTTTCTGTTAAAAAATTGTGAAATTGAAAAATAAACGAATATATTCTTTTTGAATAAAAAAACAAAAATGTCTGTTCACAAATCCACTTTTTTCAAGAACTCGAGGCTAGACTTCGTTTTCTACGTGCATTATTGATCTTCTCATAACATGTGGTGATATTTCTTTTGATGCCTTCAATGAAGAAGCAATTGAATGATCTTCTCCTTCCTATGTGAGCGAAGTTTCTTTAGCCTTTTCCTTCCATATGCTAAAGATGTTATCGATAGGATTTCGTTCCGGTGAATATGCTGCGTTGTGTAAAGCAAAATGCCCAGCTTCTCAAATAGTTTCATTCGTATGAACATGGTGACTCGAAGTATTATCCATCACAACAACGGATGAATCTTTATTCTTAATAGTCATTTGAAACCTTTTCAAATATGATTAGAAAATATCATGATTGACAGACCCTCGAATCAGCTCAGCGTAGCTCATCCCATCGTGTGATATTGACGTTATTGCTGTCAAAGACTGAGTAATTGGAGGAAGTGGTTTAGGTTGCTTTTGTCTCTTTTTGGTTCAGTCATATCTTCTGATGCAATTGATATTCCATGAAGTTTTGTCCATGTGAAATATTCTCGTTCTATCCTTTTTATAGTGAAAAAACTGATTCACAAAATTGATTCGTAATTATTCATTTTCTTCTGAATTTAACACAGAAAGCCTTATTGTTATTCTTTTAAAAGAAAATAAAGAAAATTATATTTGATCATAATTGGATTCAGAAAATATTAGGTGAACAGATATTTTTCCTTTTTAAAACACAGTCAGAGATAATTCTTTTTCAATTTGTCTCACATATGTCAGAGGATAAGTTTAAATTTTTCTCTCAAAATTATGTTGCAGATTTCATTGTTCACCTTTATTTTCTTTTTGGTCAAGTGGTAAAGAAATATCGATTCCGATTCGAAGCTTTACTAAATATTTCGATGTTGTAATTGGAGTTAATGTGCATTGTTTTGTATAACAATATTCCGTTTTCTGCTAGCCATGAATCCTATATTATTCTGGTATTTTTTTGGCATAGGTGTATTTAAGGTACATTCCCAATACTTGGTTATTTTTTAAAACGTTGTGATAAATACAAAGCATATTTAATAATAAAACATTTGTATGGACTGGAATTTTGAGATTCATTTTGATCCTTGAGAAAAATCAATTTTTAAAAATCACCCATAAAAATGAGTATTTTTTCAAAAAATAAATAAAACAAGATAATTATGAAATGTAAAGTGGATGAAAGGTCATTATTTATTATATTGTCCTATTTTAATAATAAAAACATGAGAAATAAAACATAAAAAAAATAAATAAAAAAATATAATCAATATGATCAATCCCACAATTAAAATATTAATATCCAAAAAATAAGAAATTAGTTTCTTTTGTCGTAAATTGAACCTCAGCTTGCGAACATAAGATAAATCAAATGGATAGAAGTTTTATAAAAGTGTGCACTGAGTGATTATTAACATTTCATTCAATTCTTTATTATATTTGATTATGATTTTAAAGCTGATTGTTTTTGTGCAGTTGGAGGTTATCAATGTTATGCCATGATGATCATGAAAAAAGACGCACCGACAAAGTGTATGAATCATTTTTTCTAAATTAAATTTATTTAATTATGTGTTCAGACTTTACAAGTTGAATTTCGAAATATTTCAGATGAATCATTGTTGAACGTTGAAAATGAAATAATAGCCAACGCTTTTGCTGTTTCATTTCAGAGGAGAAGGGAGAAGCATATTTGGCTGCGAAGAAAATTTGAGATAACATTTCGCATTTTTTTATTTGAAATTCTGCAGTCACTGAGAAAATGTTAAAGAAGATAGTTTTATTGATTCCTTCAACAGGCTATCTTTGATCAGTGAAATAATTAGATTCAAACATTTTATTTTATAAGGGCAGAACATTAATCAAATTGCACAATAGGTGAAGTCAGCTCAAAGACTACAAAAGGGAAATTGATGAAACTGGAGGATTGCGCAGATATGAAAATGGACAGTTGCGTTTTTGATGGGAGTTCAAAGGAAGGAAATGAAATGGGAGAAAGAGATGATGGGATTTGCAGATGGAATGGTTCAGTTGTTGATTTTTCGAAGAGTTCTGTGATGATGAAAGACACAACTATTTTGAGTTCACCCGATGGAGGAATAACTGTGAGTGGAGGAAATGTGATAATTGAAATGGGGTTATTTGAAAACAATAATTCCTCAATTGAAGGATATCCATCATTGAGAAGAAATATCATCTGTTCAGATTCAGGAACATTGAATGTGATGAGTTTGAAAGGAGGAGATGGAGTTTTGCCAAATTCATCTCTTTGGATGTTGAACAATGGGTGCAGTTTTGAAGGGATTGTCTCTGAGAGGGATTCATCATTCTTTATTCCAGTTCTGGAGAGCGTGGAAGCAAAGGAAGAGACAGATAGAATGAAGCTGATATTCAAAGGGATGCTTCTTGTTCCATGCAATCTGTCATTCTCAGTTGTGAAGAGGAAGGGAGAAGAGAAAGAGATTGAAAAGCACGATTTTGACTCAAATGGGTTTTTATCCGAAAGAGAAATTGAAGGAAGTGTTGCAAAAGATCTCATCAGCAATTGTGGAAATGAAATCGAAGTGAGTGTGCATATTTTGTTTGGAAATGCAAAATCTTTTTCATCAACAACTTCATTCATTCTGAAGAATGCAAGTGAAAAAAATACAAAAGATGATGAAATAATATCAGAAACAACAAAATTGGATGGGGTGTTATTGACTTTATAATGAACGTTATTGTTTTATTAATTTTTGTTTGTTTGTTTGTTGTGGCAGTTGTTCTTTTGCGAAGGAAACTGTAAGAAGTTGAAATGAAAGTTTAGAAAGAGAGATTGTTAAATGAGCAGGTAATGGGAAAGAAAGAGAGGAGAAGTGAAGAGAGAGTGGAAAGCTTTGAGATGAGTGAGATGTCATCGACTTTGCTGGAACGGATGACGAGTCAGATTCCGTTATTGATCGAGGATGAAGAAAGCACATTAGAACAGCCAACAACAAGCAATGACGATGGCGATAACAACAATGATGAGGAAGATGATGATGTAATTCTGAATGAAAATAATATTCCAGATTTGGAATCTCCATTGCCATTTTCTGAGAACGCTTCTGCTTCTGGAGCTTCACAATCACATTCATTCAATGTGATATCAGCAAAGAAGCCATTTCGAGAGATAAATTAAAATGACTTGAAAATATTGTATTCAGCGATTCATTCAGTGCAAGGGAATTTCACACTGGGAACAAGAGCAATGGATGTTGTTGATGGGAAGGAGGTGGTTATGGCAGTTGCAGAGCTGTTTGAGCATTTGATTTCAGTTGGAGACGAAAGGGAAGAAATGATGGGGAAACAATTATGCCCATATTCAATCTTTGTTGAGGAAGGAAATAATGAAATCTACGTTTTGTCAGAGGAATTAGAGGATGGCAAGCAGAAGGAAGAGATGAAACGATGGATGGCACCTGAAGCTGGAGAAGAGGATATGGAAAAAACAGTTGTTTTTACACTTGGACTGATTCTCCATGAAATGACAACTGGAGAAGTGCCATTGAGCGAGTGTGATGAAGAAGAAGCACAGGAGATGATGAGAGATGGAGTGCGACCGCTGACAGAAGGAATTGAAGGAGAGAAGCTGATTGAGGTGATGGAAAAGATGTGGGGAAACGTCACGGATGAATCACTTTCTTTGTGTGAAGTAATTCAATTGTTGTAGGAATTTTATCAAATTCTTATGCTGACAGCAATTGATCGTTTTGGCAACTCATTTATTGAATAACTTTATGACAAATATTGGTTTTTCTTTTTCTTGTTGTTTAAATAATAGTTTTGCTGATTGATTTTAATTATAAAGAAATTTAATTTTTATTACACCTTCAAAAACAAGCATGTAATAATCATCGTGTATTATATAACATTAATAGAATGAGAACATTTATTTTCATGACTTTTGAAAAATGAAATGAACATATAACGAAATGATTAAAAAAATTAAAAAAACAATTGCATAAAGTTCTATAAACGAATAAATTGAGCCATTTTTTCATTTTAATATTAATAAGATATGCACATATTACAATACACATGAAACAAAATTGACCAAACATCACAAATAATCCATTTCCAACGATAACAATGAATTATTTATAAAAATCAACGATAAAAAGTTATATTAGTAATTATTCATTACACACTTTATTACAAAATACATACTTTATATTTCTTTGATAGTCATTTACGGGTGTTCATTGCACGATGAGAAAAAACAAATTCTTATTTTTTGGATATTAATATTTTAATTGTAGGATTGATCATATTGATTATATTTTTTTATTTATTTTTTTTATGTTTTATTTCTCATGTTTTTATTATTAAAATAGGACAATATAATAAATAATGACCTTTCATCCACTTTACATTTCATAATTATCTTGTTTTATTTATTTTTTGAAAAAATACTCATTTTTATGGGTGATTTTTAAAAATTGATTTTTCTCAAGGATCAAAATGAATCTCAAAATTCCAGTCCATACAAATGTTTTATTATTAAATATGCTTTGTATTTATCACAACGTTTTAAAAAATAACCAAGTATTGGGAATGTACCTTAAATACACCTATGCCATTTTTTTTCTTTCATCAAATGAAGCTGGTGTGAAAAAGTTTTACTTCTCATTTTCTTTTCTTCACTTTTTCATTTCTCAGCTCTTCTATTTTTCTTTGTCTTTCTTCTTTTTCTTTTTCCATCAAATATTCCTTCAATTTTATTGATTTGTGAAAGTCGAAACTCAACTGAATGAATGACTGGAAGAAAAATAGGACCACCCAGATATTCTTCAAGGTTGTGTGTGGATTGTGCAACATCTTTTTTTTAATCCATTTTGTTCTTACAACAATAATCTGTATGAATTCCATTTTTCCAAGTCCCAAGCACAAAAGCAAGGTTTAATGTGTCAATAAAAATTAGTAAAAATGGAATGCTCAACTTTTTATTTCGGACTGACAGTACTGTCCCTAATGTTATTTTTTTCAAATGATAAGAAAAATTGGTTGCTTCAGTTCTTGTCTGTTCTGATGATGAACAAACGTCAAAAAATACGCTTTCAAAGATAATTATCTTTTTTTCATTTTTGACAAGCAATTTTTTTGTTCAAGCATTTTTCAAAATAAGCAAATCTTTAAAAGACTGATGATGTTTTTATTCAATTTTCCCCTTTCAAAAACTTATATTTATAACAACAAAAAATCACAAACTCAGAAGAAACAAATTTTAATGATTAAAAATCAATGGTGTTTGAAAAATTATGATTATAAAGCATATCAGAGATATCGTGCACAAATGAAAAAATTCAACATTCTGGAATTACACATATGGATGGAAAAACAGAACAAAAAAGATATAGCCAGAGGCAATTCTCACGAAGTGGTGTTTCAAACAGTAGCTGATATTTATAACTGAAAAGAAAAATCTGGTAAAACAACAATGAACGAAACAAAAAAGCTTTGAATGCGCTCAAAAGCACAATTAACATAAAACTATAAAGTTGAATACACAGAAGAATATTTGACTCATTATAATTGATTTGCAATAACAGAAAAGATGAAATGCAAATGTATGAATGAATAAAAAAAAGTCAATATAAAGATACAAACATTTGAATTACAAGTATTGGCGATACTCAAACCACGCACAATACATTTTCTAATACAGACAAATTCATTTTATCGATTTCCCACACAAACTCCTTCAGCCAGGACAACTCTTTAATTTCAATTTTCATTTCCCCAATTCGCAGTTCCCCAACAAACTCTTCTTCCCATCACCCACATTCTCTTTCCAGGCAGCCACCTCCCATCCCACTCCACTGCTTCACGTTGCAAAGTCGATCGCATCTGACATCGTAATAACCACTGCCTCTTTCGGGAAGTGCTGAATGAACATCCTCTTCAGCTCAACAACACTCGGTCTGGCTTCGCTTTCCCCTGCCCAGCACCCCTCCACTGCTTCTGCAAGATCCGACTCCATCACACCATCCACACTCGGCCTCTCCCCATTCACAATCTTCTGCCCAGCCACCTCTGCCTCGTATTCTCCAAATGGGATTTGAAGGGTCAGACACTCCCACAGCATCATCCCGATCGAAAATGACACTGATTCTTTTGTTGCTCCCATCTTCTTGTTCATCTGCAGCTCTGGTGCCTTCCACCGCATGCACTCTTTTTTGTAATAATCATCATCCTCAAAAGCCGAAGAAGGCAGAGAGTTTCTATCATCATTATCATCACTGGCAGATGTGACAACAGTTGACGATGAAATGGATGACGAGTCTGAATCATCATCTGACAATAAGTCAGAGTGCATCACAATACAAATCACCATGTGTTCGGAGAACAAAACTATGTGAGGACTCAGATTGGCAAGTGACTGAAGAGGATTTTGCATTTCATCAAACGAGTGGAGAGCAAGATTAGCCACCCAGAACAAGATTTGGGCAGCAGTCTGCTCCCTCTCCTTCAATGAGCCAATCGCCATCTCTTTCTTCTCATTCCTCCCATGAAGCAGCATAAACAGCGAATCCCTCAGATCCACAATCAGCTTTTCATGTGGTGATGAGCAGGCCATTGCATCCACCAGATTCGACATCGATGAGGTGGTCGGACACATGCTCTCTGGTCGGATAAAAGTGGAATCTGAATCTGTTGTTGAAGTGGATGAGATGGACGGTGATGGTGATCTCTTTCGAATCTCGTCTTCTTCAACCTTCTCTAATGCCCATTCAGGAATCTTATCAGAGTCTCTGCCCAATATATATTCAGTGGAGCCACTCTCAGATAGAAGGTACTCTTCAGACTCTGAATGAACCATCTCCTTTCCATTTATTCTTTTCTTCATCCTTTCTTCGTTTTTCTTTTCTGCCTCTTTCTCCGCTCTTCTCCACTGCGCCTCTGGTGACATCTCCATTGTAACCATCTCAATCAGTTTCGGATCCTTCTTCACTGTATCGTTCACAATTTCCTCCAATTCTTCTGTTCTTCTCTCCGACTTTCTCCATCGAACAGCCAGAACAATTGACACAATCAAAACAATTAACAATATTACAACCAATAAAATAATCACAATCAACGCCCATGACGATTTTCCTTCTTTTCCTCCTTCAACAATTCTTTCATCTCCATTTGCCTTAGGTTCACTTCTGTTCTTCAGAATGAATGAATCAGTTGAGGCTGGAGATTCAGACCTTCCAAATAAGATTTTCACAGACACTTCTGTTGCCTCAGACGCAGTTGTAACAATTGAGGCTGGAATGGCTGTGTGAATCTCTGTTTCACTTGCAAACTCTTCTGCTTGCAGCGGATACACCTGCAGATTGTGAACCGAGCCATCGAAGGAATCAACTTGGAGGGACAAGCCACAGGGCAGGAGCAAGGAGCCAGCAAGATCAATCGCAAGGTTACTGCCTTGCTGATGAGACTTCACTGAAGCCAGTTGCGGAATGAAGAATGGAGAGGCTCTTTCTGAAGCAATTCCAGAAAGATTACATCCCAAGTTCAAAACCCAAAGTGATGAGTTCTCTTTTAAGCCATCTCCGCCTTTCAGACTCTGAATGTTCAGCAGCGCATGGTCTGAACAGACGATGTTGTTCCTCATGGATGGATAGCCTGCTGCACTCGGGCTGTTGTTGGCAAACAATCCAAATTGCACAGAAAAGCTTCCACCTGACACAGACAGCCCTCCTTTCGATGAGTTGGCAATGCTCGTGTCCATTATCCTTCCTGTGCAATTCTGAAGATCAACCATCGATCTGCTCCACTGGCACAACCCTTCTGATCGCTCATCGTTCGCTCTCAACTCTGGTGCGCTTGTTGCTCCGTCGAACACACACGAAGACATGCAAGCATCTGCCAAATCTGCCAACGCTGCAATGCTCCCTTTTTCAGATGGCGAAGCACACTTTTTGTTCGAGCAGTTCTCCAATTCCAGCAACAAAGACGAAGACGAAGACGAAGACGAAGCAGCCAAGCAGCACGGGCCCAGCGAATCTCGGGTTATGTTTTGGAATGAAGGCTGCTTCAAATGGAATGCCGAAGCATTCGATGTCACGCTCACTGCGCACCCATCCCCAAGCACTGCGTTTGAAATAGCCAAGAAATTCATCTCAACATCTGAATCTTTACATTCGACAGAAACCAACGATTCACTTGAAACGCGAGTATCATCGAATTCCAAATGAATGCCCTGGATGTTTGAATGCCCTCCCGAACCATCTGAGGAAAGCACAATCATGTTTGATCCGCTCCGAGTGCCTCTCATCTGAATGTTCTGAAGCTGGCAGTCTTTGCAGTTGCGAAGAATGAGGCCTGATCGCTGAGCGCTGCAATTGGATGCATGCACCTGCTGCATGGACAGCTTTGCCAGATCGTGGAAATCCATCAGCACTCCAGAAATAACATCTGTGAAATTCAGAAATGCACACGAGAAACATTGCCCACAACTTGCTGCCAGGCATGAAGAACTGAAACAGAGGCCAGCAAAAGTGCAGTCAGACATCGTCAATCTTCCACCGCTCATTTCAACAATCGAGCAATTCAGTTCAATTCCAGAGTTTCCACCAGAAGCTTCTTGAGCAAAGATTGTGTCTGCAATTGACAAGTTGCCATCAGCAAGCGATATTAAGCTGGAGTGAGAAGAAGAAAAAGCATTCCCAAACAGAATCGTCAGAAACTCCACTTTGACTCTCGACGAGCACTCAGTGAGACTGCCCGTCTTGCACTCGATGCAGCAGTTCAGGTGGAGCACCCCTTTGTCGCTTTCCTGCTCCAGCGACTTGATCGTCACATCACGCGCACTTGCTTCGCCAGACACCAGGGCGCTTTTTTCGATGAGCAAATTGCTGTAAGCAGAGGGAATGATATGTGACAACGCAACATTCAACGAAGAACATGGACCGCTGATTGCGCCACACTGGCGCGTGTCAGAGGCGTTGTCAGCTGAAGAAGACGCAAATATTGTCTCGCTCTGATACACAACAATCAGCTCCAACAAATCTTCCTCGTCATAATAATTCTGTGCTGTGCATCCCCACATCGCAAGATCCCGAACAAACGGAGGTCTGAAGTCGAGCTGGAAGAGCTCAATGCTGATTTGAGATTTGATATTTGTGCATCTCACATACAGGTCTCGTCCTGCGAGCGCCTTGTTGTTCATGAAAGTTGTGTTTTCCAAGAGAAACGGCAAAGGACCATCGCTTGTGATTGATGAGCAATCCAGGAATATTGCGCCTCCTCTTCCACTTTCTGAGCAGAAACACTCCGAGACAGCCGAAAAACGACACTCGAAAAAGCCTCCTTCGCTCAGGCTCATGATCATTCCTCCACCTTTCTCGCTTTCGCTGCTTCCACAGTTCTTCATCGATGTGTTTTGCACAGACACGCTGCAAGGCTCGCTGCCAGTGCAGCTGATGATGGAGGGCTCAGATGGTGCATTTTGGAGAAGCGAATGGAGCGTGCAGCATTTCAGTTGCACTGTTGGACTGCCACCTTCATTCAATCTCTGCGACTCTCCTCTCCTCTCAGCCTGCGCCAACACTGCAACAACGCTTTTGCCCATCAGTTCCATGTTGCTCATCGAGACATTCGTCAAGTCAATGTTGCTATCATGCGATGCCATCAGAATGTGACTTTTGCACTTAATAGATTGGAACGAGCAGAATGATATTTCGCATGCTCCCGACAAGCAGGCAACAACACAATAAGGAATGGCTGCCTCAGAGGCGCTGGCAAACGAGCAGCTTTGAGCTGCAAAAGCGCTGCCAGCTGTGCTTATCAGCTTCGTCTGCTTCCATTCAGATCCATCCCCGCAGCAGATCTCAATGTTAATGAAGGAACATTTCCCATTGTTTGTTAGTACAAAATCGCTTTCTTCTTCCTTTCCTGCCTGAGGTGAGATGGCTGCTCCAAAAGTCAGGGCAGGACGAGACTTGGCGTCAACTGAAGTCACAGTGATGTTTGAAATGTCGACCTCGCTGTTCACCTGTGCTTCATCAACTATCAGAAAAGTGTTCATGGGAGGTTGCGCTGGCTCTTCCAAAGCACGGAAATGGTTCTGCCCAAACTCCATTGTTGCACACGGCTCTTCTGCACTCCCACACCGCAGAACATCCCACCCGCTGTTCTTGCTGAGATGGATTTCTTGAGAAGCAAATCCAATCAGAAATCGGCAAAGATCGAAGATTGTCTTCGTGGAGTCGTTCCCCACAAACAGATTTTTATCTCCCGCTGTCTCGCTGACTTCAAATGCCAATGTCTGCTTTGTGATGGAAACATTCAGGTCTGACGAAAGAAAGAACATGTTTTTCCCGTACTTTGCAGAGCACTGATCGAATGCTATCTGATGGAAGGAGAATGCATTGGAAGCCGAGCAGTCGAAATAGACCCCTCCTCCTTTTCCACCTGTTTCATTTTCAGCGCAGCATTTCGTGAATGTGGCGTTTTCCATCCTAAATTGCCCTTGTGCTTCAACAACAACTTTCATCGCGCCTCCCTCCATGCTCTCAGCGCCTTTGGCATTCGTGACATTCCAATGCAAACACTCAACCTGGCTCGAAATTAAGGACGAAATCAACACTGCGCTGTTTGCATTGCCATTTGTTATCCCTTCAAAAGAGCATTGCGAAAGAGAGATAACCTCGTCACTCGTCGCACCATCATTCAATAGTTTGGATGGTGATGATGGTATCACATGAATCAGAGGATAATCGCAAAGGATAAATCCATTCACTTTCAGCGAGATAACTGTCGGAGCAGCAGCGCCATTCTCGCTCACCGCAATAGGTGCTTGGCAGAGGCAACCTGAATCAATTTGGCAGTCATCAATATTGAGTATCCCTCCGCACATCTGAAACAGCCAATAACTTATCTGGCTGGACTCTCCCATTTGCACCCCAAATGCACACTTTGTCAGCGACAGGTTGCTCTCAGAAGTCAAGAACATCAAAGTTTCTATCTCAGAATCGAACGAAGATGGTAGCAAAAAGTGGATTAATTCAACAGATACATTCCCCGTGGCTGCAATCACTTTTCCACTCACAGCATTCAGCGACTTGAAACAGGTTACTCCAGCTCGCAAATCATCTGATGATTTCAAGCTCACGCTGTGCAGATTCATTTCGCTTTTGAATGTTACTGATTTTACGATAGCTATTGCCTTTGCACTCACCTCTTCCAGTCTTTCCATGCAATAGTCAACCGATTGGCACGGATAATCCGAGAACCCACATACCACAGTATCAGCTCCATCCTCGCTTCCCACATGGACTGTGCTTCCAACTTCCTCCAGAAACAGAACCAACGGAATTGAATGCTCGTGATCATTTCCATGGAACCCGCACAAATCATCAAAGCAGCTATGACCCAGTGCATAAGCAAAAGGAAGCGTTTCGTTCGTGATCGATTCTCTTAGATCTGGAGATTGAACAAACAAGTTGTTTCCATGCTTCGCTTTGTTTGGCTTTCCTGACGAAAAAGAAGGAGCTGTGATGGCAAATGCTGCATCCGAGTGCTCAAGATTCAGAAAGATCCCTCCCCCGAATCCAACCTGCGAATCGAAAGGCGCCTCGCATTCTTCGAAGGAGCATTCCGAAACTGTTGCTGAGCATGTGTTTGGCAGCGACAGGAACAGCGCCCCACCTCCATTCCCATCACCAGAAACAACACAATGCTCAAAAGTGCATCCGCTTATTGAAGCACCGCAGCCATCCTCAAACCCTTCGCTCCACACTGCTTTCAGGCATCCGCCATTCTGCTCGCTCTCAACATCCCAGAATGAAGCATTGGCTAAAGAGATAGTTTTGCAATCTGACAAAGCAATTGCACAGCCTTGCGAAAATCCAAATCCAGTGACATTCACAAATTCCATCATTAAAGAGCCTTCTTCAACCTGAATCAGGGATTTTGTTGATGGCTGAGTCGATTGGTCGCTTTTGGTGAAACTGCACAGCTCCAACTGAACTGAGCCTGAGGAGCTGACTGCAATCGCAGTTCGATTGAACACACAAACAAATTGAATCCTCTTTGCATTCAGTGAACCATTGCCGATGGAGATCAAGCAGTCATTTGACGAGGCTTCGTTGCACTTTATTGCAGTTGAGTTGTTCTCTGTTCCGCTGAGAATGATATTTCTCCAGTCGATGTCAATCACGCCTTCTTCGATTTCTTCGCCAGACATCAAAACATTCTGCCCCAAATATGAATTCCATCTTGTCACTCCATATTCCACCGTTTGGCATTCCGAGCCTGTTCCTCCACAAGTGTCCACATTTCTACCAGAATTGCTGATGTGTATTTCTGGCTGAGCTGTTGGCAGATATGAGTCATGTGCAACAGCTCTATCTCCGCATATCCTTGCATATTCGACGCATTGCACAACTTTTCTTGGAGCTGTTGAAAGTGTAAAACTTTGCAATATCTGAACTGTGTTATTATCCAAGCTAAATCCCTTTCCAATAAAAATATCTGCTGCATGTGTCGATTTATTCACTGTATTGTTCTCAAACAAGCAAAATTGGATTTTGACGTTTTTGTTGTGATCATTATCGGAAACATCAAATCCTCCTGCTCCCAGTGGAGCATCTCCATTTAATAAATAACAATTTGACAACACAAAATCAACTTTAGGATATTGTAGAAATACAGTTCCAGCATAACATTTTAATGCTCTGCTTCTTTTGAATACAGTGTTGTAAATTGATCCACTTCCTCCAATATACCATCCGACACTTCCTCCATAAGCTGCTGAAGAATTTTCAAAAATGCAGCCAATTATCAGAGAAAATTTATTAGTAATATGAGCAAATGCTCCTCCGATAGACTGATCTCCCGTTCCTTTGCAACAATTAAATATTGAATTTTCAATGAAGCAGTCGCTTCCATTGCTAAAAATTGCACCCCCATATCCATATTGATCATAGTATGTATCAATGCATTCGGAAAATGTGCATCTGTCAACAGTGAGCTTGGCACTTTCGCTGACAGCTATTGCTCCACCATGAGAGGCACTGCATTTTGTAAAAGTGCAATCTTCAAATTTGATTTCTCCATCTGAAAATGATTGTGCTTCATTCGTGAAGTTCTGATGAGAAATGGTGTTTCTCGAACGAATGAAAGAAGTGTTCCAGGAGCCAAAACCACATCCACGAGAGCCAGAAATGAGAACACCATAAAACGGGCAAACACAATCAGCGACCATGCAGCCTTCCATTTTGCTTTCCTGCAAAGAATGCTTTTGCAGTGGATGCTTGCTGCTGCTCTTAACAGAAATGTTGTGGAAGCTGCAAAAAGAAGCTGAGGCAAATGACAAATCCACATCTCCAATGAACGGATTCACAAACGAGGCACAAAACGATGAAAATGTGCAGCACGAAACATGAACACTTCCCGTCAAAGGTTGTGCGCAGGAACTTGCTGAGACAAGAGATGGCCATGCCTGCTTCCGAAAAGTCCTTTGGAATGAAATATTCGTCATTCTTATCGTTCCTTCTCCACAGTCAAAAGGAGATAATTCCGTCTCTGTCACCACGCTTATGATGCAATCGCTTACAGATAATGTGGACAATTCATTTCTCACAAAAATGGCAGACGTGCATCTTTGGTCAATTTTTATTCGTTTAACGACCAATGACGAGTTCAGAACCATCATCCTGCTGCAAATCCAGCTCCACTCATTCTTGCCATCATTGAATGCATCTGTAACAGAGTTATGATCAAATTCCCTTTCTGCATCCACCAGCAATCGTTTTGAGTTTTTTTCTGTATTTGTCAACCAGCCAGATGAATCCAAATCCTGCAGCTCATTAAACTTCATCACATTGATTGAATTCATACTGTGCGAGGAGGGCACATTTTTGTTTGTTGCGCAGATGCTTTCGAGCCTTCCAATGCCATATTTCTGCAAATCGATCTTTTTGAATGCATCTCCTTTCCAAGCGGTATCTCCTGTGCATAGCAAAGCAGAAATAATTATAAAGACACTAATACTCGCGAAAAGCATTGGTCTTGCCCTTCCTCTGAAACACAAAACAATGTTGATTTTCAGATTAAAATATATTTTGAGTTCGGATCAATTATTATTTTTTGATGTTTGAAATGAAAATTTTTTACGTTCAAGGAAAGATTTCCGATTCTTAAATAGTGAAAAGAGAATGAAAACAAGAACAAAACTCAACAAATGTGTTAATTCGAAAAGATTCAGCCATTTTGTTTTCAAATCAATAAAAATGAAGCATAGGAGGCCTTTCAAGTTGAAATGTGTATCGGATATACATTATTTGAACGAACCCTTAAATCTCCCAACAAGATCGAAGCATATTTTTCTATTTTTCTTTCTCTTTTTTTTCGATCTATTTTTCATTTTCCACTGACAAAAAAAAATAAAAGAAAAGAAAAAGAAAAAAGAAAAAGAAAAAAAAGAAAAAACAATACTAATTATATGGGATTATATTTTTTGCTTTATGAATTTTGTTCCATTCTGAATATTCGAACCTATTTCTCATTTTTTTAATTTTTCTGTATTTTTCTGACATGGA
Source organism: Monocercomonoides exilis (assembly GCF_001643675.1). Classification (NCBI taxonomy): domain Eukaryota; phylum Preaxostyla; order Oxymonadida; family Polymastigidae; genus Monocercomonoides; species Monocercomonoides exilis. Next base: position 1,191,358 of record NW_027150550.1, read on the forward strand.
AATGAAAGACTTATCATGATAAAATTGGAGAAAAAGCTTGGAACAAATCGTTGTTTTTTTCATAAAAGCAAGAATTTAGTCCCATATCAAAACGATTCCACATCCTTCAATTGTCTTTTGGTTAACATGGCAAGTTGATAAAGCAAAAAGATGAAACAAACAAATAAATAAAAGGCTATAATGCATTTTTTAAAAGAGATTATTGCGTTTGTGCATGTTATTCCCATTATTAAATATTTATAAAAATTAATTCATAAAACAAGTATTTTTTGTATGTCAGGAACAGACGATGAACGAAGATCAATTGGGGGATCTTCAGTTAGTTCTATATCTACAGGAGCGCTCGGAGTTGTGAAGTTCAGTACAATTGATGAATGGTTTGTATTTTCTATTTATTATGTTTTTGTAAGTTGCAGGCCTTTTATTTTTCTGTATCCTCACAAAAATCAGGATTTTTAATATTTTTTATCAATATCATAAGGTTTTTAACAGTCATACATTCGTATATATTTGCTAAATTGCTAAATATTTATTAACAGGAAGTACCAATTTCAAATACGTTTTGGATCATTTCATCTGTTGTTATGCTACTCCAATGGATCGGACTTAGTTACCGCACTTGCTGTTTCCCAGTGATTCCTGCAGTGGATCAATATCTTCGTGATTTTTTTCGATATCTTGATTTTTCTATTTGTTGGAGCTCGTTTCCTTTCAAACTTGTAACGTCCATACTGTTTTATTTACTCATGCTTTTTGATGTGATTGTTTATTTTTTTATCCGGGTCTTTTCAAAGCATGAGTGGGATATTCTTGATACGATGAAACGGCTGCTTTTTGTGTACAAAATGAATCTTTCTACAATATTTTTTATTCCTATAATGAACATCACAATGGGATCATGGCTATGCATTTTTGCTGGAAGCAAAGAAAACTGCGAAACCGGAGACATTTTGCTTGTTGTTTTCTCTTCAATTTTTTTCATATTGTTCACAATTATAAAACTATTCTTCAGATCATTTATCCATTCAATGAACATCTCTCGCAATCACATATTTAGCTGTCAATCCGGATCTTTTTTCCCAATACAGTACATATTATTAATTATTTTGACACTCATAGCTGCAGTGATGGATCAGCTGAAATCAAAAGGAATGGCAGTGGGAACAATTGGACTAATAATCTTTTTGATACTCACAGCTGCGTCTGTGATAAGACAGCCGTTCTTTACCATCCTCTCTAACCAGCTCATTTCCGCAACCAGCGGTGTCGCGGCCTTGTTTTTCCTGCTTGAGATCATCGTGTCAGTAGCTCTCCCGCCAGCAAGCTTCACACCCTCAATCTGCTCCACTGTAGTGTTCTTGGCTGTCTCAGTCATCCTCGCTGCAGGCGTGTGGCTGGGCCTGTGGGTGCTCACGCGGAAGGTGGGGATGTCGATGTGGGCGATGCGGCCTGGAGAAGAGGTGCCTTCTTTCCAGGCGAAGAAGGCGAAGAACAAACACAGCACTGCAGACACAGGACGAGGAGACCGCGAGCCGCTGCTGCAGAAAGGAGCACCAGAGGCAAGCTTCTCTCCCACGCTGGGCGGAGCAGCAACGACTCCTTCAGTGCAATTTCCCGCTTCTTCTTCTTCAGCGTTTTCTACTGGCTTTAATAACACAAATGATCCTCTGCTTGCCGCTTCTTCTTCTTCTGCTTCTGCTTCTTCTGCCTCTGCTCTGTCACTCACAAACAGTTCGAATTCCCTCATGCCTATGCAGCAGCAGCCAGCAGCAATATCAACAGCAATGACTTCTTCTTCTTCTTCTCTTTCATCAACAGCCCTCTCTCTCTCACCCACCTCTGCCTGCTCCTCAACCCCTCTCCCAGTCATCCAGCCGCCCGAGATGCGCTCCTCCACATCGCCCACCCTCGGCTCTCCTCTTCTGATGGGCTCTCCTCCGCCCCATGTGGTGCCTTCCACGCCATTCCACATGCCTCCCCAGCAGCAGGCTGTCTTGTCCCCTCGCTATCCTTCCACTCCGCACGGACAGCCTCCTCAATCTTCTGCGTCTTTAGCTTCAACGATGTCTTCTTCACTGTCAACGTCATCATCATCATCATCATCTTCTTCTTCTTCTTCTTCTTCTTCTTCTGCCTCCTCTTCTTCCTCTTCTTCCTCTTCCTCTCCATCCAAAACAGGCTCTGGATCCTCGAACGCAATTCCTTGCCAGCTGCCAAAGTACAGCAGTCCCCACGAGATTCAGTGCGCTATCCGCTTTTTGACTGACCGCGAGCTGCACAAACGGCCAGAGTGTGTGAAGCTGGGCGAGGACATTGTGAAATACGGCACACGCAAGTTCAACAGCTCGCCGACGATGTGGATCACATCAGCGATGTTTCACCTGAACTTCACAAAGGACGGAAACCGGATGGGCGAGAACCTGCGCAATGCGAAGCAGTGTCTGCCTTCTGTTGGAGAGCGCTGGGTCATCTACTCTCTTTTGAGCGACCTCGAAGCGAATCGCGGCTCGTTGTTTGGGTCGAAGTGTGCTGGTGTCTTTGGCGGCGGGATCACATTCAGCAGCGGGCGGAACAAAGGACGGCTGGCTGGGCTGGGGTGGAGCAGCGGAGGAGGCGCGGGGAGTGCGAGGGGAAGAGGAGAAGGCGGAAGCTTCCAGTCGTCAGCGGCGCTGAGGATCGGCCTGGCGAACGCTCAGAAGCACACTGAGGTGGCGAAGGCGTATCTGAAGCAGGTGTGGACGCTGATGGTGAAGGAGAACCTTGATGTGCAGAAGATCATGCGCTATCTGGAGAAAGCGGTGGAGGCGCGGCAGGCAGCAGACATCGAGTTCACGGGGCTGCTCACGACGAATGCGAATTCGCCCCAAGTGCTGCGTGCGTATGGGATCATGCTGCGGGATGTGGACAGGGACGACGAGACAGCAGAGACGATGTTTATGAACGCGAACCAGCTCGAAGAGGATGAGACGGCCACAGTCAGTGATGGAGAGAGCGGGTCGATCCGCAGCGGGTTCAGCGAAGGCTCAGACGGGTTTGGGAAAGGCGGGGTGGGGATTGGAGGGGGAGGAGGAGGAGGGCTGGGAGGGTTGGGCGGGATGGGAGGAGGCGGAGGAGGAATGGGAGGAGGAAGCGGAGGCAGTATCGACGGGAGCAAAGCCGGGAGTTCGATCAAACGGCGGTCGCTGAAGCTGGGGAAGCGGAAGAAGAAGAACAAGAAGTCGCAGAAGGCGCTGACGATCCACCTGAGCCAGACGAAGCGGAACATCCTGCCGTACTTCCATGGGCTGATCATTGCGTGTGTGGTGGTGGCGCTGGTGGCTGTCTCTGTGATGTTTGCTTTGCAGAACGTGTCGATGTCGAAGAGCAGCAACACGATCGAGATGATCAACACACTCGCCCTGCTGGAGCTGTCCTTCTACGACACAGTGATGTTGCAAATGTACCAGTACTACATCGAGAACGGCTTCTCCCACGCCGACTACCAAATGATCCCCGAACACGAGCGCTTCCACATGCTGCTGCACGAGCTGGTGGAGCAGATGGGGGAGAACCTGAACTCGGCGTATGTGCACACCGAAGACGACTCCGTGTTCGACTTGTACGAGTTCGAGCGGTACCAGCTGGTGTTCATCCAGCGGGACGACAACCAGAACATGGTGAAGGTGATTGGGAAGCCGATCAACGTGATCGACATGGTGAAGACGGCGACGAACCAGGTGTATGACATCCTGGGCGAGTCGGGGGATGTGGATCCTGTTCTGTACATCGCCCTCAGCGACCTCATCTTCGCAACGGTTCCTGTGTTCGGGGTGGACTCGCTGAAGCAGGTGCAGCTGCAGTATGTGAAGGAGAACAGGAGGCTGGAGCAGCTGGTGCACATTGTGAACACGATTGTGGGGTCTGTGGCGATTGTGTCTGTGATCGGCATTCTGATCATTCAGTACTTGATCACCACGATGCACTTGCTCAAGGAGAGGCGCAGGGCGATGACTTCGTTCTTTTCTGCACCCAAAAAACGCATTTTGAAGTTGAAGAAGCGGCTGGAGGACGCCGAGAGGGATGCAGCAGAGCTCGACGAGGACGATCCGTATTCGCAGATGATGGCGATCAACTTGCAGAACATTGATGGAGTGGCGATGGATGGGTCACTGGGAAACAGAGGCAATGAAAGCTCGACAGAGTCTGAGCAGAAGCTGGCTGCATTCTCACCGTCGAGAACACACAACTACTCTCGTTCGTTTCCCAGAAGCACTTCAAAGGGATCGCTGAATGAATTCAGGGGAGGTGTGAAATTTTTTCAATTTGTGAATCTTTTCTTAATTTTTTATTTATTTATTTGTTTATTTTGTTGTAACAACTTATTCTTTATTACACTTGAATTCGCGTTCAATTCTTATTTCTTGTTATTCATAGTCCGCCCACAAGATACAGACCACAGTGCAATGTATCGCGTGAATTCAAAGATGTCTATTTTGTACAACGCCGAAAATACAGCTAATCAGCCGAGCACTTCAGACTTGATAGAAAAAGATGTCATCGACAATCCAGAAATAAATGGCAAGCAACCAGAAAACACTCAAATTAACACAAACGATGGCAGCACCAGCAGCTTCGAAAAGCAATCACCTGATTCTTCACAAGACACCAAGCCAGACAGCAGCGAACGGCCGAACACGAGTCTGACAGAAGGCAACGAGCCATCTCCAGCTTTATCTCATCAACAGCAGCAGCAGCAACAACAACAACAACAACAGGCAATTTCAGTGGCATCCACTGCTCCTCTGTTGCAGTACTCTCAAGTGCAGTCTCCACAGCCTGTGCCTTCGATGCGCAGAGCACATTCAAACACCTCCTTCCAGCCGAAAGTCGACCCCACGTGGAGCACTTACACCAACTCCTCTCTGTTGCTCCCGCCTTCTTCTTCGCCACAAGCTGCAAATGCGACAGCGTCATCATCAACTTCAGCAGCAGCACAGCAGGCGAACAACAACCGCCCTGCCACCTCTTCCTCTTCCATCATCTCATCCTCCCCCACTCCTTCCCAAATGCCCCAGTCGCTGTACATGTTCACTCCACACAGCCAGCTCCAGTATGCTCCCTGGGGACCCATCATCTCTGTCCCGTATGCCGACGGCTCGTCGCAGAGCTTCTATCCGATGCCTTCTCCCATCCTAAACGATCCAGGGACAGTCACACAGACAAGCCCGACTCCTTCGCCTGTGCCTGTCTCTATGTCGATGTCGATGTCTGCATCTATGCCAGGAGGACAGGGAATGAGTGGGAACACCACACCTGGGATCATGGGGCAGGTCAGCTTGTCAGGTTCTGCTTCTCCAGTGCACTTCAGCCCGTACAATCTGTATGCAATGTCTCCGCAGCCTTTGCAGAACGGCAATGGTTCTGCATCGTCTTCTTCATCTTCAGCAAGCACTTCCCTCACACCGCTTCAGCAACAACAGCAGCAGCAGCAACAGCAGATGATGATGATGATGAACCCGACACACGTAAGAGAGCAGTCTATGTCTTCGACTTCGCCTCTTCTCCAGCGCCAGGGGGATAACAGCGATGCGTCCAGCTCCTATCCACCAGCCTCTCTAAGACCGACGTCTGTGCCGCCTGCTTCTTCACAGCCACCTTCCCAGTCACCTGCACCACAACAGCGGCAGCAGTCGTTCATTTCTCCGTCTGCTTCACAGCAGCTCAGTGCGACTGGGTCTGTGACTGATTTAAGGGCGGAGACAAATGCTCCAGCGAAGAAAGAGGCAGCAGGAGGAGGAGGGGGAGGAAGTGGTGGTGGTAGCGGTGGAGGAGGAGAGAAGAAAGCAGAAGAGCTGACACTGGAAGAGCAGGAGGAAGACCAAAGGGCAGAGATAGAGGAGAAAGTGAAGAAGATCAGCGGGATAATTCCCACTTTGTTCTACGTGAGGACGTTTCTGGGTGTGGCGCTTCTGATGGGCTTTGCCATCGCCTTTGCCATTGTGCTGAACAGAACATTGTCGCAGGCGGTGGAGATCGATTCACTAATCTGCTTCTCTCAGTACCGCACAGTGCAGTTGGGGATCATGACGCTCCTTTCGATCAACATTGCTGACCCGGATGTGTTGGATACATCGCCAACGGGTGTGCCGATGATCACGAATGAGCTGTCGACGTATCCTGTCTGGAACGACCAGCGGCACATGTCGAGCGACTGCGACACGGTGAAGCTGATTCTGAACAGGACGATCCAGTTCTTCGACGCTTTACACAGGAAAGTGAAAGAAGGAGGCAAAGTGGGCACACGGGAGTTCATTCTGACAGGAGATGATGCCATCGATGAAACATCCACCTCGCGCACGATCTACTCTGGCTCGCGTCTGTCCGCGCTGATGATGAACTCCCAGGCGTGCTATGAGTACTATCCAGGTGACTGCGACATACCTGACAGAATCTACAACCACAGAGGCGACTTTGCGGGGCTGGAAGGGCTCATCCAGGAGTTCCTGTCGCAGGCGCTGGCACTCACCAACACGTCGTCACAGCCGCCGATGAGCCACACGTCGGTGCAGTTTATGAACACAGCAATGAATTATGACCTCCGCGCAGGCATGAACAACTACTCGACGATCATGGTGCAAGAGTTTATGGAGAAGACAAACAGCAACTTTGTGGGGATGGTGGTGCTGTTCGTGTTCACTGTGATCTTCATGCTCGTGGCATTCTTCCTCTGCCTCATCCCCACCCGCGACACGCTCTTCAAAGTGGCCCTGTGCACCATCAAGATTGCTGACCTCGACCCGTCTGCCGCGTCTTCGCACGATGCCATTGCCGAGTGGAGCGAAGAATACTCGTGTGACGTGCAGCGCTTTGACGACGCACACAAACGTGTTGTGGATGCACTGCGTGAGCTTGTCCAGGGCATCGAGGAGATGGAAGACGGCGGGTTTGGCACGAAGGAAGGAGGGGAAGCGGGGCAGGGCGCAGGAAGCAGTGGCAGTAGTGGTAGTGGAGGAGGAGGAGGAGGGATGGAAGGCGACGAGTTCGAAGACAGCGATTTGCAGAACCGTAAGCGGCTGAAGCAGCTTCTGCGGGCGTTTGTGTTTGGGTTCTTCCGTGTCCTGTCAGACGAGGAGAAGATGATGTCACGTGCAAAAGTGTCGAACTACCACATCAATGCGCACAAGCGGGAGCACATCACGTTCATCAAGCGTGTGCTGCAGTCTTCGCTGCGCATTGCTGTGTCGAAGGTGATTGAGGCAGGCACGGGGGAGATAACAGAGCTGACACAGACGGTGAATATGTGGATGTCTGACCACATGACACACACAGACAGAGAACTGGGCACGCTTCTGGTGGGGAAGACGAGCCAGGGGAGGCTGGAGAAGATCATCGACCTCACTGTGTGGGAGGTACCGCCGTCGTATGTGGCTTTCCTTGACTCCGACAACGCTGACCTGAAAAGCAGAGAGCAGATTGAGAACTTACAAAGAATGCTTGAATGATTAAGAGGAGGGAGAGGGGAATGCTCGAGTGTATGTATGTATGTATGTATGTATGAAAACGTTACACCCTCTTGATATTCAAAGCGGTACTCTAAATTATTTAAAGAACTTCACAACACCACTTCGCAATTCATTTCGTTGGAGATATTTTTTGAAATTATGTTTTTTTTTTGGTGTATGTAAATTATGTTCAATATTTTATTTATTAAAATTTCAATCAACATCTTATGCTCTTGTTTCCCTTCTATCTATGTATTTGAAATTATATTTATTCTTTTAATTGTTTTTTTTTTTTTTTTTTTTTTTTTTTTTTTTTTTTTTTATTTTCATTTTCATTTGGTCATTGTTATGAAACAGTTTGCCAATGTTAAAGATAATATGTTTAAAAAAGATTTGCACAAAATTTATGGATTATTATGCATCAATATTTCTCCTCCACAACTCTATAATGCGTTCATCTTCATCATTTCTCTGTTATCAAAATCATAATCTTAACTCTTGCTCGAAATATCAGTTTCGCTTGTTGAAAGGATAAAATAATTCAAGATCAGCATAATTGGTACTTGTCTGTGCATTTAATAACATTTCCCCCAACAGACTATTAAACCATGAACACACAAAGCTCCCCAATAAAGACTTAAATACAAATCAGTCAGATATTTTTATATTTGAACGCCTAAAGATGCAATATTTCTTGCATCTCTTTAAAATCTTTTGACAAAAGTGTGTTCCACATTTAAAAAAAAGATCTGATAAATTAAGTGAATGAGAAACATGCAAAAGTCACTGTGTAATAATGATCTATCTCATTATATTCTTTGATATATCCATTTCTGAATCTTGATGAATTTGGAAATATTCTCATAAAAAAGTCATCCAATAAGTTTGAATGTTTCTTTGAAAAATATATTCAAATTGATGTTTTCCGATTCTTCATTTGGATCTAATTCAGATTAATTTGCTCCAAATTTCTTGATCAGAGTTCATCTTTCAATAAATAACTGATCTTCCCCTATTCTTGATATTTTGCAGGAATTATCATAATTGATTGAGTTATTGTTATTATTTTTAAGCAAAGTTTCACATTTGAAAAAATCATTAACAATTGTTGTTCTACTGTGATTTCAAAATATTTTGCACTTTTTACAGTTCGCGTCAAAATAGAGCAGCGTCGAATAGTTCAACAATAATAACGAATAATGTTCATTGTAATATTTTAACAATGAAGTCATCTTCAAATATTATCAATGTTGCGATGGAAATTCATTTTTCAATTTCAGTTTTAATTTCCATTGTCGAATTTATTCCTTCAAAAATAAAATTGAAAGAGAGAGAAACGATTTTTATCTGAGTGCTCATTATTTCGATAATTTGAGCTTCTGAGATTGTTGGATGAATGAAGATTTTCTTTCGCATAACTTTATTTCTCAATTATCAGCCTTCGCTTCGATTCCTTTACAGTGAAATAGAAATTTGACGCTTTTGTTCCTCACTCAACACTTAGATTGTATTTGATTCAATATACACATGCGAATTCAACCCATTATTGAAAGGTGTTATACATTAGATCTTTCCAATCGAATTGAAAGAAATAGAATGAGCTTCATGAGAAGAGAGTTTTGGCAGACTTCGAAAACAGCATCAGCAAATATTTCAACATGCAAAACACATGTCAAAGATTTATTAAAATCAATTGCTGAAAGATATTCTTTCAAAGGATCTGTTGTTGCGTTGGTGTTTTCCGAAGAAGGTCAAATATTTTTGAAAAGGTGGTTTGATGAGTTGTGCTCGCCATCAAGTTTCATGCACATTGCTATCTTTCGAACAATTTGCTTCCAACTTTGCCCCGAAATTCGTGAAAGTCAAATTAATGCTCTCTTTGGAGAAATTAGTGTGTTTTCAATGCTATCCTTTAATGACATTGTAAACACATGAATTTCTCCATCTTCTTTATTCTCTTTTTTAGGTTACGGAAACATTGGAACAAAAGCTAAGCACAGAATAGTGAAGTTTCCTGCAATGTTATGCATGTTAAAGATGTGGGCAGCAAAAGAAATAGGAATATTGAAGCATTGCTTGTTTGTTTATTTTCCGCATTAAATTTCTCATGTTTTTAATGCTTGTAAAACTCTTTTTTGTGATTGAAATTGTCAATGATTTCAAATGGATAAATTTGTGCGTCTTTCAACAAATGAAAACAATGAATATAGGTGTATTGCTTCGGATTCCATCATTTATTGCATTGGTAGACTTGAAAATTTTGATAGCATTTCAAAATTAACTTCGAAAATTGTTGAGAAACATCAAAATGCGAAAATCACTCCATTGATCTTCGCTTTCGAAAATATTGAACTTGTAGCGTCTTCTTCTATTGACCCACAAACATTTATTTGCGAAAATAGAAGCCCTTCACAAAGTGCGGAAAATGATGATCCTGAAAAGATCTTCATCAAGACACTACAAACAGCCAAAAGTGGAATCGTTTCAGATAAGTTAGGTCAATCCTCGCATAATTTGCACAAGATTTCAAAATTGCCTCTGGAAGCTTCTTTTGAACAAAATAAATGCAAAACTGAATGCAATATTTTCGAAAAAGTTGTATTGAGATTTACTGTTGATTGCAGAACAAAACAAAAAATACAAGATGGAAAGTGTGTGAGATTACCATCTCAAGTTGCATTATTCAGGCATTTCACTACGCTTGCAAATCTGCTAATTTGGGATACGGCTTCTGTGATCCAGACTGTAGAACCATTAATACTCCCTTTGAAACAATTGAGTTTTGGATCTTCTTGTGAAACCTACGATCAAGAGAAATGCGTTAACTCTCTTCTTGAAGGCAGAAAAAATAGAACAAAATTGAGTATGGGTGTAAGAATTAAAGAACAAAATGATATTTTCAAAACACCGAAGCAAAATGAGCATGTTGGAGGAGATGAAAATTTTTGTTTAAATGATATAGAATCATCTTCAAGCACATTTAAAGGAGGAGGATATATAACATCAAAGCAGCGATGGAACATTAAATTACCAAAGAAAGACTTAAGTAGTTCAGAACGTAAATTGGAGGACTCAACATTAAAAACAAATAATTTCAAAAATTTCGGATTTTCATCGGGAAACGATAAGGTTACAACATCATTTTCTTCACAAAAAGACCAGCAAGGAAAGTGCATGACAAATGAAAATCTTTCGTGTTTTGAAGAAGGAGAAACAATTTATTTTAAAAATCCAGGACTTGATTGCAGAAAATCAGATGATTGTTCTGAAGAATGTGAAGAACATCGAATACTATCAAAAAGATGTTTGGATCAAAAAATTACTGTTCCATTTTCTAATGATGGGAAAAAATTATCAAATGAAGCAAATGCAAATTCGGATCATACGATAAAACGAAATAAATCTCTCATGGACCGTATTAATGAAGTGGGAAAATCTCCATCTCAGCCTTCACTTTGCTCAATTTCGTTGAACATCAGAGAAGATCAGTCAGAAAAACGTAAAGACTCAGAGGAAGCTACAACTTACACATTGCCAAGAATATCAATTTCTTCGCCATCGTCTGATTCATATAAAGAAGAAGTTGGTGATCATCTTGGAGATCTTGAAAGCTATTTACCAAAAAAGAAATCAGATACGAAAATGGACAGTTCATTGTTTGA